>NC_141696.1:1227201262-1227813853 GCF_964263255.1 Lissotriton vulgaris
TTCCGGTCGCCTCCACGGGTCTCAGCTCTGCAGGGACTGTGGATCGGGCAGGTAGAAGGCAGGCAAGCTTGATCTCGTCTATCTCTGTCGCTCGAGTTCCGGCGGGAACTGCAACAAAGCAAGGGTCGAGGGCTGGATGGTGCCTGTTTGCACAGGGTGGTCACTCCTTGACCACAAGAGAGATTCTTCAGTCTTCTCACGTCGTGTAGAAAGTCGAAGGGTCCAGAATTCGTTTCTTATGTTTCTTCAGGATGATCTGAGTTGCATTGGGACTGCTCCCCCTCTTATTCGAATCTGGGGGGTTGGAAATCCTGCTAGGTCCCCTCCTATGGGTGGGACCCAGGAAGGGGGTGGTTACACCCCTCTCCTTTGATCCTGGCCGCGCTGGGACAGGGGCTGGGAGGCCCCAGAACCGGTTTGGCCGGATTATGCAAGGGGCAGCCTTGTGCTCCCCAGGCAGTGTCTGGTTTCTTTGAAACCTCCCTACTCCAATCCACTATCTCCTGTCTGGGGTGGTTTGACACCGCCCTGTGACAGGAAACTCTTTGTCCAGGCCTCCTCTGCCGAGTTTCGGTCAGCAGCAGGAGGCCAGACCCGTGTCTGTGGCAGGGGCATCCATTTTGTGGATCTGAGGCTCATTTTAAATCAACCGCGTTTCAGTAAAGTAACATGTCTTCTCCCTCTAGAAGGGTGGAATGCTACCCCCGTCGCCAGAACTGGCGAGGGGGTAGTATTCCAATTCGTATGACACCCTACACGACATGTTTTGATAAAGCCAAACCAAAGTTGCTATATAACCGCGAGGATTATAAGGCGCTTAAGAGTATATGGTATGGCATTATCCCGGATCAGCTTAGGGAGTTGTTCCCGACAGCTGCAGACAGGCTCAGCTCATGCCAGAGCACCATCTCACATAAAACCACGCACTCTGCCTCCAGGATTGATGAGGCCTTCCATAGGAGTGGCTTACAGGCTATATATGTGTCCAGATATAGGTTTAGATATAGGTATACTATATCTAAGCAAGGGGTGATTACACCCACTTGCCCCAGCTGAGTGTTCAGCCAGTTGTGTCAATTTAAGAACCAGCCAGGGGTGGCAAAAGCTATGCTTCAGCCCCTGGTAGGCCTTGGTGGCACCTATGCCCTGAGCACCTATAGTGCATGGTACAGGGGCTGACAAGGAGTCCATTTCCAATTGTGGTATGTACCTATAGCACATGTATTATAAATTTAGAGAGAGAACAGCAGGCTGGGGGTCTGATTAGCAGGCCCACAGCCTCAGTAAGTCGAAAACCAGTGAAGCAAAAAGCAAAAATTGGGGTGACCATAGGATAGCAGACCCTACTCTCCTACACCAAGTTTGACTTGTATTGCATATTGGACAATATTTAATTACCCTCTATTTTGCCAAAGATCTGTTTATTGAAAGTTTTGGGAATATACAGTCCAAAACCCCAAAGAATTGCAATGTCACATGATCCCACGCAAGGGAACAACAAGCTTGCATAAAAATTTGGTACATGAATGGAGTACAGCAAATGAAGGGATTGGGCTCCACCTCAGAGTGAAGATGCCAGATGAAAGTTACAGCTGCTAAACAACCGGAGCCTTACCTTCTAACTCAGCGGCCAAGGGTACAAAAGACTATCCTGCAAGCATAGTAAGCAATCGTACATGTCAGCCTGGGACATATCATCCTTCTAGAACAGTATGGCCCCAGATTACCCAACTGGGGTGCTGTAAAGGCAAAAAAGACTCAGCATGTTGGAGTTCGTCCCGGCGTGGGGCAAGCATCAGTGCGCCAACAAAAACAACCAAACCCCCACCCGTAGCCACCCTACCCGTGGTGGCGGCGACAAGTAAACAACCAAGAGAACAAATGACACTAGCATAATGATCAAAATTGGAAAAGATGGAGGGCTCTGACCGTAGAGGGACAGACTGCTGATGGAAGACCCCGAGAAAGGAAGGCAACCAGAGGACCCCATTTGAATTCAAAGTTCTAATAGTCATCTTGGAAGATGTCGGCCATACATTCCAGGCTCAACAGTCTCCAAAGACGAGAGTGCCACAGGGAAATAGCAGGAGCCTCCTTCTTCTTCCAGGCCACCGCCAGGGTGACTTTAGCCGCACCAACGCAGAGCCACATAATCATTTTATCAGCTCGGGTCTGGTGCTCAAGAGAGGGGTCACGAAGCCCCAGAAGAACCCAAGCTATAGTGGTAGGGATGGGATAGCACAGCATTTCCTTCATGTGGGCTAAAATTTCTTCCCAAAAGGGGCGGATAGTCGGGCAGTCCCACCATATGTGTCTAAAGTCTTCCAAGAGCCGACAACCCCTCCAACACCTATCCGAGGAAGTAGGGAAAATTTGTCAGAGCCTGGAAGGATGCAAGTACCAGTCCATCAAGGTCTTGAGATGAGCTTCCCTTAGGTCCGTGGAGTTATTAAAATGAGCAATATCGGACCCACTCCTCATCAGAGATCGGACGTTGGATCATGTCCTCCCAAATAGACATATACCTGGGGTGTGGAGAGAGGGCAGTCTTAAGTAAAAAGTTATAGATAAATGAAATCACCCCTTTCATATTGGATGTTTGAGAGGAAGGCCTCAAGTTTCGTGCGGGGACGAGTGGCCGCCTGCCGGACCTGGGGGGTGAGGTCCCAGTGCATCTGCGCCTCGAACCTCAATACCTCCGCTTCAGGAAACAACTCAAAACTCATCTTTTCCCACAATGATTCACTCTTGCCCCTTTCTCTGCCCCGCTGTTCCCTTTTCTCCTGCCCTCCTTTCCCTGTCCATGTCCCACTGTACCTAGTAGATAGGTTTTATTCAGCGCTGGGATACCTCAGGGTGACTACGCGCTTTAGAAAAATAAATAATAATAATAATAATAATAATCAGTTGCGTGTAGTGGTATCTTTCAGAGTCCTCTAGTTCAAATTCCCTTTTACAGTCTTCAAAGGTGAGGGGTTCAGAGTAGTGAAATAAGTGTGTTAGGGCTACGTAACCTCCCTTCTTCCATGCCTCAATAGGTCCCTCATGTAGGGCCGGGGGGGAGGGGGGGGTGAGGGGGGAAGCTGGATTGGGGTGGATTGGGGTAAAGGGGGATGGGAAGGATGCCCACCTGTCATCGCTCGAAACCGTGTCCTAGACTCTGAGTCTGGTGTGTGTAGGTGTACTAATATATGTATTTGGGGGGTCTACTTTTGCGAGGGCGCCAAACCAGATCCCATATAGTCCGTCCAGTCACGCTGCGGTCCATATGCAGCCAGTGTTTCTCGGAGTCCCGTTGGGACCATTCAAACAGAACACGCAGCTGGGCCGCCTTATAATAGAGCTGGATATTTGGCAGGCCTACACACCATTCGGCGCGGGAGCGGCAAAGCAGAGAATAAGAGAAGCGTGCCCATCCAACCTGCCAGACAAAGCGTAAGATCATGGTCTTTACTCTTCGAAAAAAATCACGATCCAGTTCGATACGTAAGGCCTGAAATAAATACAGAAGCTTGGGCAGGAGGGTCATCTTCACAGCGTGTATGCGCCCCAGCCATGATAGAAAGAGTGGTTTCCATTTGGTAAGCTCCACTTGAATCCGCATGAGGAGAGGAGGAAAGTTAGCTGCGTAGAGCTCCTGTAAATTCGGTGTCAGTTGTACCCCTAAGTATTGAATGGCCGAGGGAGCCCAAGCTAGCGGGGTGAGGGAACGAAGTCTAAGGGCTGCCTCGGTTAGCAGGGTAAGATTAAGTATATAAATTTTTTCCGAATTAATTTTGAACCCAAAAATTAGCTCTTAGCGTTCAAGTTCAATTTGCAAGAAGGATAGGGAAGTTTCAGGTTCGGTCAGGGACAAAAGCACGTCATCAACGAAAAGGGATATTTTGTGGGGTTCACCCGTGAACAGTATTCCCTGAATACCCAGGTTATTCCGGATAGGGAGGGCAAAAATTAAGGGGGAAAGGGGACATCCATGCTGAGTTCCTCTTGAAAGCGGGAAGACAGGGGAGCGAACCCCGTTGACCAAGACCCTGGAGTTGGGGAAGCGATAGTTGGCTCTTATCATATTGAGAAATTTGGGAGCAAAGCCAAATGTTGTGAGTGTGCGAAATAAGAAGTCCCGGTCGACCCTATCAAAGGCTTTCTCGGCGTCCAGACCTACTAGGACTGCCGGGATGTGGCGCCTATTGGCCTTCTCTATGATGTGCACAATTCTACGGGTGTTGTCATGTGTTTGGCGTCCTTTAACGAAGCCCGACTGGTCGGGTGGATAAGGACGGGCATGAGGTTGTTTATTCGTTTGGCAATAACTGATGAGTAGAGCTTGGCGTCTAGGTTTAATAGGGCAATGGGCCGATAGGAGGCACAGCACTGGGGATCTTTCCCCGGCTTGGTGATGACTGAGATCACGGCCTCTGACATGGAGCCAGAAGTCATACAATTCTCCGCCGTCTTATTAAAAAGGGTCACAAGGTAAGGGGAGAGGTCAAAGTGAATGTCTTGCAGAAAAGAGCAGTGTAGACGTCCGGCTCGGGAGCTTTATTAGGTTTTAGGGCTTTGATAGCTGCGGTTACATCCCCAAGGGTGATAGGGGCAGTAAGGAGGTCGTTCCATGCTTCAGAGACCTGGGTCAAAGGCAGTGATTGGAGATATTCCTGCTGCGCCGCTCCATCTAGAGATTCACCGATGCAGAGATCCCGATAAAAGGACCCAAAAATGGCAGCCTTATCATTGCCTTGTGGGTTACCGTCCCTGATGGGTCCAAGATACCCCCATATATTCTCTCCCCGCTTGCCCCACAGTTGCCGGGCCAAGTGCCTGCCCACCTGGTTGCCTTGTGTGTAGGAGAGGTGGCGCAATTTAAGAAGGGTGAATCCTGCCCTGTTGGTGTAAATGACCCGCAGCTTGCCTCTGATGGCCGTGAGCTGACGTTGTGTTTGTCTCGTAGGGATGGCTTTATGAGAGTGCTCGAGAGTGGACAGCTCAGTTTCCAAAGACTCCCGCTCATGAGCACGCTGTTTATTCAGTGCGTCATTAAGGGCGATGCATTCGCCCCGGAGGACCACCATTAGAGCGTCCCAGGTAGTAAACTGTGAGGTGTCCTCTGGGCGGTTGACCTTAAAGAATTCAGTGATGGCGGATCTTAACTTGTTGCAGGAATCCTTATCGCGAAGAAGAGAGGGAGGAAAGTACCAATTGGGCGTGGCCGGGGCCTATCCCCCACCACTGAAGACCGATCCAATACAAGCGGAGATCGGAAACCATTAGGGGAAAGATCTTAGCGTCCTGTAAGTCGCCCTGTAACAACTGACTGACGAAGATGTAATCCAGCCGGGAATATGTACGATGGACATGGGAGAAGAACGTGTAGTCGCAGGCCTGTGGATAGAGCGAGCGCCATGAGTCGAAAAGGCCTAGATCTTGTATGTGTTGTTGTGTCTCCCCGGAAAAAGAGCCCGTATCTGCTCGTTGGGAATGTGTGCTGTCAAGGTCCTTCTGCCAAATCAAATTGAAGTCACCCATGAGAATCAATTGGCCCTTCCACGAAGTCTGTTAGCTTACCCAGGAGGGTGTGTAAAAAAGACGTCAGACCTGCATCGGGGGCATACAAAGCCGCAAAGGTGCAAATCCTGCCCCTTAAGCGACCCTTGACCAAGATCCAACAGAAGTCCCTATCGGTTTGGACCCCTAATGGGTGAAATTGAATAGCTGCGCGGGATAGAATAGCCACTCCCCTATGTTTCATGGGGGCCGAAGATCTGTAGATTTGAGGTAATTGTTTATGTTTAAGACGGTAATCCTCGGCTCTAGCTAAATGGGTTTATTGGAGCGCCACCACATCTAAATGGTGATCTATAATGCATTTACAAACTTTGAGGCGCTTCTGCGGGGAGTTAAGGCCCTTGACATTCCAAGTTGCAACGGTGAGGGCATCATATCAGTGGGACAGAGACTGCCAATCTCTCAATCATAAAGCTACCCATCGCACCACCTCACGGCACCAACCCATCAAAAGAGTGTATGGCCTTATCCCCCTGGTAACATCCTCTCCTAGTGTCACAATCCCCGCAAAACCAACAATTAAAAAGCCGCCACCACCACTACCCCCCCAGACTCCCCCCAAAACCCCATAAGAAAACAAGAACAAAGAAAACCAAATATAAAAAACTAACATGGTTCTCGGTCTCCGCATGGGGTCGCAAGGGGGGACTTTGGGTCCGAGGGCCCGGTCCACGCTCGCTGCAACAGGCATCCGAAGCTCAAATGTAGTCTAGCGGTGAAGGGAGCTGAAGTAGGTATAGGAAGAGCCTAGAGGTTAGCCCGGCTAGACCTGGAAGAGGACAGTCGGGTGACAAACATATCAATACCCAGGAGAAATTACAAGACCCCAATACAAATACGTATTTCAGGGAAACAGTATCATAAAAGGCAAAACTATATTGTCACAATGCAAGGGAAGACAGTCTCAGTCTTACAACAAAGTCCCACTGGGGTCATAGATTCGTCCCCAGAATGGGGAGTGTCCGGGATCGTAGAGGCAGGGGCCGCAGTGGGGCTCAAGGGAACCACGTTCCTGGCTCACCCGGTAGATGCAGGCTCCCACCGCAGATGCACAGGAGAAACCACAAACTACGGACAGCAATGTAATCCAGCAACGAGGTGGGAGGTCTCTCTGATTAAATCCTCCCTCCCTGGCAATGGGGTGCCTATCATGTCCAGCCCCTCCTGGAAATCCGCGATATGGCCTTGTTTGTTTGAAAAGCAGCAACGTAGCCCAAAAGGAGAAGTCCATGCACATCCGATTTTATCGTCGCTTGGTGTAGAGGAGTTAGTTCTGGGTAGCTGCCTCCGCGTCAGCACTGCGGGAGCGACATCTTCAGGGGGAATTTTGCACTTCATAGACACGCGGCTAATGCCGGAATAGCAAGGAGTGCATGGAGGTTCACACGCGCCAATGGTTTGGTACATCAAAGCGGCGCCATTCGCTGATAAGTGTCCCCAGGTGCCATCAGAGGACTGTACAAAAAGACACAATCGTGTCGCTCCGCGTCCAGGAAATTGATAGTTATCGTCATCCCCTACGTGAGCCAGTAGACCAAGATGAAGCCGAAGTCGAACCTCTGGTAGTCTCTCCAGTTTTAGTGTGTAGTGGATTGTCCTCTACTGCGGGTAGGCCCAACATCTCTATTCCATCCTGCAAGTCCGTGATATGGCGTAGTTCAATGTGAGCACCCGTAAAAGAAACAAGCATTTACAATGCAATATGTCTGGCATTATTAAAGTTTGAGCTATTGGCATTGTAAATGACAATGCCTTTTTAAAACCTGCAATTGGTGCATCAACACGCACTTTGAACGTATAGTCCTTGCTTACGATGAGCAAGGCTGGCAGTAAAAGAGCCTGCCAGACTTGCTTCTCATAAGAATGGACTATAAGTACAAAGTGCTTGTTTATGCACCGATGGAAAAGAATAAAAGGCATTGTCATTTATAAGACCAATAGCTCAAACTTTAATAATGCGAGACCTATTGCATTGGAAATGCTTGTTATATTTTGTGAATGAGCTGCAACTTGCTGAATATGGCTCAAGAAGAGAAATTACCCAAAAATGTGCACAGGGATGTTTTGTAGCAAATTGTGTGAAAGTTAGCCTTAACTTTCACCCACTGTGCGCTGGGTTTAACATGAAACTAAAATGTGTCTTCTCTTGTTTTTTATGTCCTTATAAAAGAATTGATGTTCACTCTGTTTTTTTGATCATTTCAACATTTCTTTATTGATTTCTTTTTCTTTTCCTTATTGTGCCTCATAAGGATTTTTTATAAATCATTTCATTGATGAATCCATATATGCTAATATACAAATTATAACTCCACCCAATGCATTTCGGGTCAGTGTAGATGACCCTTCGTCAGGGGCCTGTGAATGAATAGATACAGGACCTTAGCAATCACTTCAATGTCATCAAAAAACGTTATGAATAAATAAATGAAAACGGTCATGAATGAGTAAATAAAAACAGTACATACATCATTGTATACGTATAGACACATGAGCCTTAAGTATCAAACGATTCTATTATTCATAATATCGTATATACTTAATGCAAACATTTCAGTATAGAGATGCCTAGGGCGTGCATGTGATAAATTAAATAGTGACAGGTACGGGATGAGAGCGAGACGGTGGGGTTAACAAAGTAATAGTTACGAAGGTTTAAAAAGAAGGTGAAGGGGGGAGGGATTGCAACTTACGAAAAATCTGTATATAGACTGTCTCTGCTGCGCCGGATGTTCGTATGGGGTTTACGCGCGGTTAGTAATTTAACGTTTAAGGATGTTCCGATCACGTGGTCTGAGTGAACTATGGAAGTCGAAAAAAGACTTCTCCCGCGATAGTACTGATCATATATCGTTCTTCGTATGTTACATAAATGTGTCTGAAAAAAGTTACCTGACTAGTGGTATAAAAATAATTAAGAAAAATATTGTGTGAAAAGTAAGCGGACACAAATGATAAAAGAAAAAGAACCGTGACCATGAACCGCACTGTTTCAATAGAAACTGAAGAGGGACTAAATGAAAAGGTAGACAACGGACTAAAAGGAGTGTGTGTTTTACGAAAACCCTATGTATAAGAATGATGTATAGAAAATACCATATGTATACAGAGAAATATGTTAGATGAGTTCAATACATTGAATTGGATGATTATCAAGAAAATAATAATGGAAAATAAAATGAAATGAAACCTGTGAATACATAATCAAAAATATCATGAAAAATATTTTAAATCCTCAGGTCACTTAGTAGTGTTCAGGGAGTGGAATAGTCCTTATTGGATGCTGTCTATAGAAAACATGAGTATTCAATACGATCATTCATTCCAGTTGGCTGAAGACTGATCAATTTCTTTATCCAAAAGAATTCAGCTCTTAGTCTTTGTTTAATGGGGTCCATGTCGCTGCGTTGTGGGATTGTCTCCAACACCGTAAATCTCAGTTGAGAAATTTGATGCTTTGCTTCTATCCAGTGGCTTGCCACAGTTGATTTCAAATTAAGAAGACGGATATTGGACTTGTGCTCTGTTATACGTACTTTTATTTTCCTTTCCGTTTGGCCTACGTATACCTTACCACAAGGGCATTTGATGGCGTAGATTGTATTTTTTGTATCACAGGTACAGGTGTGTTTTAGTTCAATTTCATAACCTTGAGTTGGATGCATGAATTTATTGCCCGTTAATACATTATTGCAGTGAGTGCAATTGAAGCATTTAGACATACCTTTGAATTTGATCCTTGGATTTTTTCTGGATGTTGTGGTTAGAATTTCTTTCAAGTTTTTAGATCTGCGAAATGCAAACGTGATGTTTTCATTATATAGATCTTTCAGGTCTGGTTCCATTCTTATCAAACTCCAATGAGTGTTAATTATTTTCTTGATTTTCATGGCCTCTGTGGAAAATTTAAGCACACACACTGTCTTCTGTTCTGATGTGTTAGTCTTAGGTATGAACAATTTTTCTCTAGGAGTATTATTGATTCTTTTCATTGATTCTTCCAAAATGGTTGTGGGGTATCCTCTTTCTTGATATTTTTTGATTTGTTCTTTCATAGTAATTTCTAGCTGTTTTGGGTCTGAGGTAATTCTTTTCAATCTGATCAACTGAGATGTAGGTAGATGTTTTTTTAAGGTGATAGGAATTCAAGCCTTCTTTTTCAAAGTTTTCACCCTATCAGTTGGCTTGATGTGAACTTGAGTGGTGAAATGGAAATCAGTCATGTTTATTTTTACATCCAGAAAGACGATAGATTCATGATCAATATTATGGGTAAATTTGATTCTTTCATGTCTGGTATTCAAAGATCTGATGTTTCTCTCAAGTAGATTCTTATCTCCTTGCCATAATACAAAAATGTCATCTATATATCTTCTGAATACGATCATGTTGTCTTTCCAATCTGGGTTATTCAGAATGAAGTCTGTTTCAAATTTTGACATATAGATGCAGGCATATGCGGGAGCTCCCCCAAAGCCCATAGATGTCCCGTTGCATTGGTTGTAGAACCGTTGTTGCCATTCGAAATAGCTATGAAATAAAGCAAAATGCATTAGTTCTAGCACAAATATTTTCTGACTTTCTTCCAGTTCATCATTCCTGAGTAGACTCCATTCCAGAGCTTCCAGTCCTTTGTTGTGAGGGATAGAGGTATAGAGTGAGGTCACATCTATCGTACATAGCCAGTATTCATTGTTTGGTAAGAGTGTCACTTCATTGAGTAGTTTTAAGAAATCGGTCGTGTCCTTTACATATGTGTTACCTTGTTGAACTATAGGTTGAAGAAACCAATCAATGTATTGTCCTATAGGTTCGGAGATTGAGCCACAGGCAGAGACTATTGGTCTAAATGGTGGGTTTTTCTTATCCTTGTGGATTTTAGGTAACATATATAGTTTGGGTCGTCTTGGATACTTTGTTTCAAGAAATTGGTGAGTCTTTTTACTGATCCATTTCATGTCAAGGGCCTTGTCTATTATCTGTTGTAGTATTCTTTTGTATTCATCAGTAGGATCTGAGTCAAGTGGCATGTATGTATTCGTATCTTGAACATGTATGTTCACGCTTTCTAGATAGTAGCTGGTATTCATTACCATTAGTGCACCACCTTTATCAGCTCTTTGGAAGGTTATTTCTTCGTCTTGGCTTAAATTTTTCAGAATGTTCCATTCTCGAGGTGATAAATTTGTTCTCTTGGGTTTGGCAAATTTTATTTTTTGTAGATCTGTTAGTACTGATCGTTCGAAGGCTTCTATTGTTTTGTGAGTGATCGGTGCGCAAAATGTGCTTTTTGGTTTAAATTCTTTTGTTTGACTTTCAGATTCTTGAGGTGGTATGTTCTCATTGGTTTTGAAGAAATATCGTAATTTGAGATTTCTGAAGAATTTGAAGAGAGTTACTTATGTTTCAGGTAAATTAGATCTGTAGGTGGGGACAAATGAGGTTCCCTTGTTCAAGATCTTTATTTCAGTTTCGTTGAGTTGTTTCTTTGAAATGTTAATGACTAGGTCACTTTCGTTTGGCTCCTTGTGACTCGTCTTACTCTTTCTTCTTCCGTTTCTTTTTCCTCTCCTTGTTTTGTAACTTGTGGTGTTTCGTTGGCTGCTGGGCTTACGTCTAAAAAAGCCGGTTGTTGTACTTGAGTTTGAGATTTTTGAGTTACTGGTGGTTTTGATGTGGATGGGATTGGTTGTCTTGTTTTTGATATTTCCGATTCTGAAACTACGCTCTCTTGGGATGACCCCACATTCGATCTTGGTAGCGCTTGTGGTTGTTGCCATTTTCTTTGGTTATAGATCTCAGCCCATGTGTACACCTCTTCTAATTTATAGTCGATAGTGTCACGACGATATTTACGAATCTTTCGGTCATTAACTTCTTTGGTATATTTCTCGAGTTTTTTATTAATATCCTCAAGTAGTTGTTGTAGATCCTCCTGTTTGTTGAGTTCTCTTTTTATGCCTTCTAATTCTTCTTCTAGTTCTTTTAGTACTTTTGACAGTTCTTCAATTATTAGTAGAATTAAATCCAGAGAGCATTTATTCAAAATTTGAATATATTTCCAAAAAGGAAATCAACCAAAGGCTCCACGCCACAACCTTGATCCATTATCACAAGAATCAAAGAATTCCTCGGGGACTACGAATAGCCCTTAAACCGATGCTATGTAAAATCAACAAAAAATTTATCGAAAGATGGTATCAAATTTTGAATACATTTTGAATAAATGCTCTCTGGATTTAATTCTACTAATAATTGAAGAACTGTCAAAAGTACTAAAAGAACTAGAAGAAGAATTAGAAGGCATAAAAAGAGAACTCAACAAACAGGAGGATCTACAACAACTACTTGAGGATATTAATAAAAAACTGGAGAAATATACCAAAGAAGTTAATGACCGAAAGATTCGTAAATATCGTCGTGACACTATCGACTATAAATTAGAAGAGGTGTACACATGGGCTGAGATCTATAACCAAAGAAAATGGCAACAACCACAAGCGCTACCAAGATCGAATGTGGGGTCATCCCAAGAGAGCGTAGTTTCAGAATCGGAAATATCAAAAACAAGACAACCAATCCCATCCACATCAAAACCACCAGTAACTCAAAAATCTCAAACTCAAGTACAACAACCGGCTTTTTTAGACGTAAGCCCAGCAGCCAACGAAACACCACAAGTTACAAAACAAGGAGAGGAAAAAGAAACGGAAGAAGAAAGAGTAAGACGAGTCACAAGGAGCCAAACGAAAGTGACCTAGTCATTAACATTTCAAAGAAACAACTCAACGAAACTGAAATAAAGATCTTGAACAAGGGAACCTCATTTGTCCCCACCTACAGATCTAATTTACCTGAAACAGAAGTAACTCTCTTCAAATTCTTCAGAAATCTCAAATTACGATATTTCTTCAAAACCAATGAGATTATACCACCTCAAGAATCTGAAAGTCAAACAAAAGAATTTAAACCAAAAAGCACATTTTGCGCACCGATCACTCACAAAACAATAGAAGCCTTCGAACGATCAGTACTAACAGATCTACAAAAAATTAAATTTGCCAAACCCAAGAGAACAAATTTATCACCTCGAGAATGGAACATTCTGAAAAATTTAAGCCAAGACGAAGAAATAACCTTCCAAAGAGCTGATAAAGGTGGTGCACTAATTGTAATGGATACCAGCTACTATCTCGAAAGCGTGAACATACATGTTCAAGATACGAATACATACATGCCACTTGACTCAGATCCTACTGATGAATACAAAAGAATACTACAACAGATAATAGACAAGGCCCTTGACATGAAATGGATCAGTAAAAAGACTCACCAATTTCTTGAAACAAAGTATCCAAGACGACCCAAACTATATATGTTACCTAAAATCCACAAGGATAAGAAAAACCCACCATTTAGACCAATAGTCTCTGCCTGTGGCTCAATCTCCGAACCTATAGGACAATACATTGATTGGTTTCTTCAACCTATAGTTCAACAAGGTAACACATATGTAAAGGACACGACCGATTTCTTAAAACTACTCAATGAAGTGACACTCTTACCAAACAATGAATACTGGCTATGTACGATAGATGTGACCTCACTCTATACCTCTATCTCTCACAACAAAGGACTGGAAGCTCTGGAATGGAGTCTACTCAGGAATGATGAACTGGAAGAAAGTCAGAAAATATTTGTGCTAGAACTAATGCATTTTGCTTTATTTCATAGCTATTTCGAATGGCAACAACGGTTCTACAACCAATGCAACGGGACATCTATGGGCTTTGGGGGAGCTCCCGCATATGCCTGCATCTATATGTCAAAATTTGAAACAGACTTCATTCTGAATAACCCAGATTGGAAAGACAACATGATCGTATTCAGAAGATATATAGATGACATTTTTGTATTATGGCAAGGAGATAAGAATCTACTTGAGAGAAACATCAGATCTTTGAATACCAGACATGAAAGAATCAAATTTACCCATAATATTGATCATGAATCTGTCGTCTTTCTGGATGTAAAAATAAACATGACTGATTTCCATTTCACCACTCAAGTTCACATCAAGCCAACTGATAGGAATTCAAGCCTTCTTTTTCAAAGTGTTCACCCTATCACCTTAAAAAAACATCTACCTACATCTCAGTTGATCAGATTGAAAAGAATTACCTCAGACCCAAAACAGCTAGAAATTACTATGAAAGAACAAATCA
The DNA here is from genome assembly GCF_964263255.1 of Lissotriton vulgaris. Taxonomy (NCBI): domain Eukaryota; kingdom Metazoa; phylum Chordata; class Amphibia; order Caudata; family Salamandridae; genus Lissotriton; species Lissotriton vulgaris. Next base: position 1,227,215,050 of record NC_141696.1, read on the forward strand.
AAAAATATCAAGAAAGAGGATACCCCACAACCATTTTGGAAGAATCAATGAAAAGAATCAATAATACTCCTAGAGAAAAATTGTTCATACCTAAGACTAACACATCAGAACAGAAGACAGTGTGTGTGCTTAAATTTTCCACAGAGGCCATGAAAATCAAGAAAATAATTAACACTCATTGGAGTTTGATAAGAATGGAACCAGACCTGAAAGATCTATATAATGAAAACATCACGTTTGCATTTCGCAGATCTAAAAACTTGAAAGAAATTCTAACCACAACATCCAGAAAAAATCCAAGGATCAAATTCAAAGGTATGTCTAAATGCTTCAATTGCACTCACTGCAATAATGTATTAACGGGCAATAAATTCATGCATCCAACTCAAGGTTATGAAATTGAACTAAAACACACCAGTACCTGTGATACAAAAAATACAATCTACGCCATCAAATGCCCTTGTGGTAAGGTATACGTAGGCCAAACGGAAAGGAAAAAAAAAGTACGTATAACAGAGCACTAGTCCAATATCCGTCTTCTTAATTTGAAATCAACTGTGGCAAGCCACTGGATAGAAGCAAAGCATCAAATTTCTCAACTGAGATTTACGGTGTTGGAGACAATCCCACAACGCAGCGACATGGACCCCATTAAACAAAGACTAAGAGCTGAATTCTTTTGGGTAAAGAAATTGAACAGTCTTCAGCCAACTGGAATGAATGATCGTATTGAATACTCATGTTTTCTATAGACAGCATCCAATAAGGACTATTCCACTCCCTGAACACTACTAAGTGACCTGAGGATTTAAAATATTTTTCATGATATTTTTGATTATGTATTCACAGGTTTTATTTCATTTTATTTTCCATTATTATTTTCTTGATAATCATCCAATTCAATGTATTGAACTGATCTAACATATTTCTCTGTATACATATGGTATTTTCTATACATCATTCTTTTCTTTTTGTTTTTTTTTTGTTTTTTTTTTTCTCTTTATTTTTTTCTCTTAAAATTTTTTTTGTCCTCATTTGCCTTACCCCCTGCTTAGGAAATGCCAACCACCTTGCGTGTCCCCGACCAAGAGAGGGAATCAAGAAAATGATACCCATCTCTGAAACTGGACTCCGAGATATTTTACTGGTGGCAGAGAAGTCCCAAGAAGAAGGGGAATTTACATTCTTACGCTGACTCCATCTAGGTATGTCTCAACCTGCAGGACCAAAAAACCATATCGGGGCCAGACCCGGTCCAAGGAGTGTTATTGGCATAATCATAGGACCCGGGGGGAAAAAAAAAAAAAAAAAAAAAAAAACCCCGGAACACTATCTCCACTGTATCAACAGATCCCAAAAGGCCAGATTACGGTTATTGCAAGCTCTAGCCATGTCCACCTTTGATGTTTCATATAAAGACGTGAGCCAGTCCGAATATGTTGGAGCAGATTTTTCCACCCACCGTATGCAAATCTGCCTCCTAGCCAACAGAATAGCATAAAACAGAAAAGATCTTGCTTCGCCAGAAATACTGTCCTCGATTCCAAAGATGATTAGTGGCAATGAAATTACTAGTGATGTGTTCATAATGGAATTTAGGGTAGACAACACTTCCTCCCAGAACTGACCGATGTTGGGGCATTCCAAGAACATGTGAATATCTGAAGCTCCTGGTAAATTACATTTATTACACTTCTTGTCTGGGAGAAATTTGGAAAGTCTCAGCGGTGTTATATAAGCCCGGTGTGCTGTAAACAGATGATTGCGCCTCAGCCATGATGGCTTCACCACTTTATAGAGGAGCGCAAAAGATCTTAACCATATCTCCTCACATTGTAAGCCCATTGTCTCTCCCCACAATTCATCTGGAAGGGTGAAATCCCCATTGGTTTCCTCCAGAAGCTGCCAATACCAGAAGGCCACCTCCTTACCACCCCTAGGTCTTTCTAGTAGCAGCTGCTCCAGGGAGCTTGATTTCCCAAATAATACATCTTTGCACCGCTGGGCTCTCCCCCAGCTTTCCAGCTGGATGAATTTAAATCTAGAGAATGCTGGACCTATACGCTCATGTAATACATCCCAAGGGAGTATCGATCCGTCCACCAATAACTCCCCCCATCTAGTAATTCCAGCTTCCTCTAGTGAGGAAGATAAGCTATCCCTAAGACACTCCGGTAAATCCGGGAGTCCCATATGGGAGCGAAATTAGAATAGTAAGACAGCCCCAATCTTCTTCTAATGGCTAGCCAGCCCCTAGCCCAAGACTGTATGATTTTCAGTCTTATTTTCTTAAAATATTTCTGACTCCCAAATTTAAATAGAAATCCGTCAGCTGGTAGATTTGCTCCGGTTAACAAGGCTTTATACATTGACACCTCCAGAAGACTCGATGGTGTTTTTAGTAACATCCTGGAGTAGGACAACTGAAAGGCCCAAGCGTAATACACTAAATCCGGTAGGGCGAGGCCCCCCTTCTCCCTTCTCCTCCTCAACTTCTTCCACGCAATTCTAGTTGACTTATAATTCCAAATAAAGGAATTAAGCTCTCGCTGACATCTGTCCAACATCTTCACATCAAACCCCAAAGGAATGGCACCAAATATAAATATAAACTTGGGAAGGATAGACATTTTTATTAAGTTGACCCTACCCATTATAGAAAGTGGCAAGTGAGTCCAGGATTTCAATAGGCCCTTACATTCCCTGGAGACTCGATCTAAGTTAGTTTGGGCAATGGTCCCAATGTCTTGGGTGATTCGGATCCCGAGATAGCGCATAGAAGTGGTGATATTTATGCCTAACCGTGGGTCCGGAATATTCCAGACCATAACCTCTGTCTTACTTGAATTGATATTATAGCCCGAGATCTTGCCGAACTCTACAGCCTTCTGAATCACGGCAGGGAAGGACAACACCGGATCCGAGGTAAAGATTAAAATATCATCGGCATATAATGCCGTCCGCCTCTCCCACTCCTTAAACTTGAATGATGGTATATTTTCGTCTGCTCGCAAAGCCTGGGCAAACGGCTCAATGTACAAATTAAAAAGGAGGGGAGAAAGCGGACAACCTTGCCTCGTACCTCTAGTGATCTTGAAGGGTTCTGTCAATATCTCATTAATCAGCAGCCTAGCCGAAGGGGCTCGATAGAGTAAGGCAATAGTTCTATGAAAGCCCTCCCCAAAGTTAAACCTTTTTAACACATCGTTTAGGTAGGGCCAATTGACCCTATCAAAGGCCTTAGCTGCGTCGAGGGTTAAGGTGGCCAGTGGAAGGGAAAAAGCAGAGGCTATATCTATAGCCCCTACCAAATCATGTGTAAGATCATTCTTATACATAGGGTTTTCGTAAAACACACACTCCTTTTAGTCCGTTGTCTACCTTTTCATTTAGTCCCTCTTCAGTTTCTATTGAAACAGTGCGGTTCATGGTCACGGTTCTTTTTCTTTTATCATTTGTGCCCGCTTACTTTTCACACAATATTTTTCTTAATTATTTTTATACCACTAGTCAGGTAACTTTTTTCAGACACATTTATGTAACATACGAAGAACGATATATGATCAGTACTATCGCGGGAGAAGTCTTTTTTTCGACTTCCATAGTTCACTCAGACCACGTGATCGGAACATCCTTAAACGTTAAATTACTAACCGCGCGTAAACCCCATACGAACATCCGGCGCAGCAGAGACAGTCTATATAGAGATTTTTCGTAAGTTGCAATCCCTCCCCCCTTCACCTTCTTTTTAAACCTTCGTAACTATTACTTTGTTAACCCCACCGTCTCGCTCTCATCCCGTACCTGTCACTATTTAATTTATCACATGCACGCCCTAGGCATCTCTATACTGAAATGTTTGCATTAAGTATATACGATATTATGAATAATAGAATCGTTTGATACTTAAGGCTCATGTGTCTATACGTATACAATGATGTATGTACTGTTTTTATTTACTCATTCATGACCGTTTTCATTTATTTATTCATAACGTTTTTTGATGACATTGAAGTGATTGCTAAGGTCCTGTATCTATTCATTCACAGGCCCCTGACGAAGGGTCATCTACACTGACCCGAAATGCATTGGGCGGAGTTATAATTTGTATATTAGCATATATGGATTCATCAATGAAATGATTTATAAAAAATCCTTATGAGGCACAATAAGGAAAAGAAAAAGAAATCAATAAAGAAATGTTGAAATGATCAAAAAAACAGAGTGAACATCAATTCTTTTATAAGGACATAAAAAACAAGAGAAGAAACATTTTAGTTTCATGTTAAACCCAGCGCACAGTGGGTGAAAGTTAAGGCTAACTTTCACACAATTTGCTACATATATCCAAGACACGATTAGGCATCGTGTAACAACTTGTTGCGCTACCACAAAAATTATCTATAGCAAACACACACTTTGGAACAAGTGAGTGCACAGAGATCAAAAACTTTATTCACAGGGATGTTTTGGCAATAAAAAGAGCAGATGGCCTTCAACAGAGGCAGTATCAGAAAGGTCTGAAAGGAACGAACAATATTTGCATAGGGGCCCATGTTGATCAAACGTGTTTTTATTTTACTCCTACCTCTTTTATCATTATATTTTTTTCTTTTTTGCTGCAATTGTTGATTTGCTTGTTTTTCTACAACATATTGACTGCTCAATGTTTACTATTGTGTTATATTGTTCCTCGTCTATAAACAGTTTACTTCAGGGCCTAATGAGAAAATAAAAAAAACCTCGTAATTGCGAAACAGACACGCGCGCTACAGCAAAGCGTGTCATTGCTCTCATGTATTTTGTTTACTCACAACTATCACTTTTACCTTATGTAAGTTAATGTCTGCTTTTGTAATATGTTCACGTGTTATGTTCTCCCCATGTATCAGTTCTGTTCCTAGTGTGAAGCACTCTGACGCCTCGGGGCAAAGTCCTTAGCACATAAAAATACATAAATATATAAATAAAGTAATTGGTAAACATGCGCATTCTTCCAGCTTGTATCTCACTCCTACCTTTGTACTTCTAGCCTGTAATTGCGAAACACACGCCCGCGCTACAGCAAGGCGTGTCATTGCTCTCACGTATTTTGTTTACTCACAACTATCACTTTTACCTTATGTAAGTTAGCGTCTGCTTTTGTAATATGTTCACGTGTTATGTTCTCCTCTTGTATCAGTTCTGTTCCTATTGTGAAGCGCTCTGACGCCTCGGGGTAAAGTCGGTAGTACATAAAAATACATAAAGAAATAAATAAAGTAATTGGTAAACATGCGCATTCTCCCAGCTTGTATCTCAGTCCTACCATTGTACTTCTCTGTATCGATAAAGACACACGCGTGCGCGCTACAGCAAGGCGTGTCATTTCGAAGCCCGTAATTGCTGAACACACGCATGCGTGCTACAGCAAGGCGTGCCATTTCTCTTACATTGCCCGTAGCTCTGTTGCTCCTCCTACGGCCTATTGTTGTCGGTTACGAGTTTCATGCGCGTAATAGACACCAATAGGCCATGGGAGGAGAAATGCTCGTGGAAAAATAGATTTAAGTCTTTCATTATGGAAACAACGCCAAGGCCAATGAAGTAACAGTAAACAGAAAAGGACACGCATGAGCATTTTACTGTGAAAAGTGGCTCTGAAAACCCCTTTTTTTGTTTACAAAATGATTTGCGCAAAGCAAAGCACTGCTACGCAGTGCAACGCTAGGCGCGAGACCTAAAAACAATGGCAACTCGAAAGAGGCCAGTGGAGAAAACCACTTGGCAGGGTCCTCGCTGAATGGGGAGGCTGGGTGGCCGTAAAGGAATCTGCGGCTAGACAACGTCTATACCAGATACATCGTTACCGAAGGTAAGTAACTCATACATCTGATAGAGACATCTAACGGCAAATTCCTTAGCTTAGAATAGATACCCCCAGTAGTGAGGTGGGTCTGCGACAGGACAACAAAAAGCTTCAAGCATTTGAGCCGGTCAACAGAGTGACAGACAATGGGGGAAGCTGTGGCGGAACAGCCAGACAGCAACCCAAGGAGCTCGGAGAGCAGAGATAACAGGATGCAAGACATCCCAAGAATGCCAGAATAGAGCCACAACCTACCTGCATACAAATGACAGGTAGAAATGGCACCAGTCATATAAAGAAAGAGAGAGAGAGAGAAAGAGAGAGCAAGAGAGAGAGAAAGAGAGAGAGCAAGAGAGAGAGAAAGAGAGAGAGAAAGAGAGAGAGAGAAAGAGAGAAAGAGAGAGAGAAACAGAGTAATGCTCTGAAAATAGCAGGCGGGTAAAAGAAACACAGCAAGTGCACACCCAGTCCCAAAAGGGGGAACAGGGGCGAACAACGGCCCGCCAAAGCTGGATACCACTGTAAAATGCAGTAGACAAATGGCCCCAGGACCTAACGGTGGAGAAGCCAAAGAAAGCATAAGACTGCCGGACCGGGCAGCATGAAGGCCAACATGAGGATCAACCCACGAAGGCCAAAATGAGCATCAACCCACGAACACAGACATGCATGAGTACCAAGGACAACTGCCACCAGAAGAGCTATGCCGCAGGCGTAGCTGACACAATAGCAGGACGATACCTAGGAAAGAGGCACATCCGAAGGAAATGGCAGTAGGGGCACAAAAAGCACCAAGGCATACAAACGTGGGAAGAGTCTCAGAATCCGAGACCAAACCACCCAACTTGGAGGAAAGTAACCGACGTCCAAAAAGAAAGAAGTACTGTGTCTGAACACTAATAAAAGGAGCATGTGTAAAACTGGGAAACCACCCAGTAAGTGGAAGCAAGGACGAACCTTAAAGGCAACTTGCAAACAACTGAGAAAAAGCTCCCCCACATCTTGAGACATAGGTTCAGACCTCGCAGCCTCGAAAAGAGGTGCGACACAGGAAGAGGAATGCCATGGTAACCGGCATGTATACATAGTGTATAACATCTAAATCTGTAGACACAACTAGCCAGATTAAACGTGTCCATACCAGATCATACCTAGCACAGTAAGGGCAGGCACGAGCCGCTTAGAAGAGGATATCATGAAACCTCCAAAGAAAGTGGAACACCATAGAACAGACAACCAAGGGCGCATGGAACCCACAGGTTCTCCAGGCCCTGGCGAGGTAAGCAGAGCTATATAATAGCATACAAATACCCCACATGGAGTATGCACACCCCAAACATCGAGGGAACGTCTCTTAGGGTAATAAAGTCAAGCCAAAAAAGCGCAGTAACGGACTGAACCCGCGAACATGAGGTCCGAGCATTACGACATTAGCAAGCGGAGCCACCGGCTTAATACAACAGTCAGAGGACCAGACACAGCAACCTGTGGAACACTGCCAAAGCAGCCAACAGCTAGCTCAAACAAAAACGCACCCAAGGGATGCCAGCCAAAAGGGTATTCACCCTTGCAGAAAAAGAAGACGTAAGGCTCACTGCCCATGTTAAACATAGAGCGCATCTAAGGGATGCGAAATGAAAAAGTATCACCATGGAAGACAGGCCTAAGAAGACCTAAGTGGGAGGACGAAAGCCCACAAGGAGCCGGTGACCCGCCGATTCGGAGTGAGCATCAAACAACAAAACCCCATCAAAGGTAAGTGAACTAGTCGCTCCCGTATATTTTCATAGAAGACGCTATCTTGCAACCAAGCGTGGCACCTTAAGGCAACAGAACCCACCATAGCTCGGCCTAAAGAATCCGCCATATCAAGGGCTGAGCGGATTGTCAATTCGGAGAGGTCGTGGCCATCGCGGAGGAGGTGAGGGAGATCAACGCGAGCACCTTCAGAGGTGGCAGGAAGCAAAGACTTTGCAGAGTCCCACAGGGCAGAGGTAGCTCAAGCCAAACACACACTGTATTTAAAGACTGCATGGCTATACTAGTGGATGCAAAGATGTTCCTACCCCATGACCTGAGCCATCTAGACTCCTGAGCGGGAGGCAGCGTTAGTGGGGGCAGGGAAGAAAAGGCAATCTGTAAAACAAATCCCTGCGCATCATGGTGCACAATAAGACAAACAGGGTCATGTGGAGCTGGGCGGTGGCAGTGCAAAACTGAACGAGCCATCGGGTCACCTGAAGCAGGCCGAACCCAGGCACCCAAAAGGGCATTATAAAGGGAGGCCTTAAAGGGGAGAAGCAGCTCCACATTCCCGGACCCACAATGAAGGACCTCAAGCAGGGGGTCCACAGAAGAGGGAGTAGAAGGGGGTTGCATGTTTAAAATGCGAGTGGCCAATGAGACCATTCTCTGAAAAGCCGCACTAGCCTCGGTAGCCCTCCACGGAGGGGACAACAGATCATCATTTGGAGAGTGTTATAAGCTGACCCTCCCAAGGCACTGAGGGTGGGGCCAATGCAACACAGAAAAGAGCCCCAAGGAAGAATGAGGATCACCATAGGGCTCCTGGGGAGGCGAAGAGCCTGCCGGAACTGGGAGCTCCTGTGGAGGCTCCACAAATTCCAAGGGTGGCACTGGCAAGAATACCCCCGGCGTCGCCGGGCGTGAGGGTGATGCCGAACTCTCTCCGGAGGCTTCCAGCGAAGAGTCCACAACCTGGTATTGACACGGGGCCAAAAGGACGCGGGACGATCACGCCTCGTCAGTCGCTGACTTGGCTGCATCCGGCGCCGAAACCACGCAAGCTCTCCAACCAAAGAAGGAGAAAGCGCCGGGGAGGCACGCTTTCAGCGCGGCTCCGGTGCCGACTCTGCCTCAACCACGACAGGCTCTGACTCCGGAGAAAAGAGCGGGGGCAGAGCCGGGGAGCCTACGGCACTGATCCCGGCTCCGGACATGCGGCCGCCTGCCCAGAAGGCCGGAGTGTGCCCAAGGCAGGGCTATGAGCAACGGAAGCCACCTGCGACGCAACAGGGTGCCTCGCGGGGCTGTGCCACGCGGCAGAGGCGCCTTGGTCACGCCCTAACAACACCACATCTCCTACGTCTCTGGGGGGGGCAAAGGCTCAATCGGCACCGGGGGCAAACCCACCGATTAGTCCATCGGGAATCCCACAAGAAGCGGAGGCCCCGAGGATGCCCAAGGAACGGGAGAGGACCCAAGGGAAGCTTGCAAAGCTGCGGCATACGCCTCCATTTGGGCCCAAGTCGCCCCCACACCTGGAAAGGGCGGATAGAGGGGAGGCAACTGTCAGGAGTGCACGTGGCATTAACCGTCCATTGTTGACACTGTGCTCCAGATCCTCCAAATTATAAATATTCGGGCATGCGCAAGGGAAAGAGGTCCAGAGATCACTACGTAGATTTTGATAAAGTTTCCTTTATTTCATTTTCAATAATGAGAGTTCTTTACAGTCCAACCAACGCGTTTCGTTCTCCATATGAGAACTTCATCAGGGCTTAAAAGTCGTTAAACACCGTAATGTGCGTTGCATAAAAGAAATCAGTCTAAATCACGATTATTCATGAGAGAGGTATTCCAGGTAGTGAATCCCAAGAGGGAATATCTTGTACTTGAAATTCATCATATACTTATAAAGAAATCCACCTTTACAGAACTTGTCACAGTCTTGTGCTCCTTCAGCTAAAAAAGTCTGAATAGGCAACACAGCTTTGCGCTTCACTAAACGGGACCCACAGGGGTCCCTTCCTTTGTCTAATGCATGCTTCAGCTATTAGCGATTGTAAGCAAATCAATTTTACAGCCTTGGTACAAGTAGCAGCCTTTGAATGTGATTTAGAAATATGATGATGTTTTTCTAGATATAAATAACTAAACACTGAGTGCATAAGTGGTTCCTTTTGGCATAATTTCAATAAAACTTTTCATCACTCAGCTTAACCTGCATTTACAAATAGTTTCATTAGACTATCAACTTGTCTCTTACTGAATTACTCACCCAACCTGTCCCCCCCAGTTCCATGCTCTTAGATTAATATTCATACTACTGAAGTGGCTCTGAGCCCTCACTACAAATGGTTTGTTAATGCTGATGGTTTCGGTAAAAGCAATTCCTGGGATCCTCGTGTTTATAAACTGTAGTATTTCAAACAGGGATTTCGGCTTCTGAAATCCACTCGTGAAACACTGTGGGAAAACATCCGGGTGCAGAAAAACAAATTGCCTCATGTTATTCCTCTAAAAATTGTAATTCCTGGTAACTTCCAACCATTAGATTCACTGTGACCCCAGTAACGGAAATTTCAGGAGAACGGAAAGAAAAGAGATTGCCTTGGGACACTCGTAAAGGGTACCAAAATAGTGCACACACACACAAATCTCACTAGTACATATTCAATAAACTCAAAATCACTTAAATGAAAGTGACTTTACCTGCACAGTGTTTCTTAGCTTGCTAATTTCCTCTTGAAGGTAGCCGTCCTTCGGGTTTGCTGAGATTAGGGACAGTTCTCCTGCAAACAATGTAGGGATACTCAATTCGCAGTTTGATCTCAACTGAAGGTTACTAGCAGCAATCAGTGTATACGGCTTTATGACATCTTCGAGGGCCAGCAGGCATAAATCTGTCCAGAATTTTACTGCAATCAAATTGTGATTTTCATCCGATAAATAAGCATATGGGGGCGAACCTGAAAAGCAAAACGTCATGGTTAACTAACTTGCATAAAATATACAAATGCAGTTTTTTTTTATCTACTTCTGCAGCGAAATGCGACAAAGAGTAATCAATTGTAAGGTTCGTAACAATGCTGCTACAAGCGTTTGTATCACATATTAGGAAAGGGACAGGAATGGAAGTAAGGATCACAATTTAGAAAGCTGGTAACCAGCTTGAGTATTAATCTAATCCTCATGGTGTGGTTGGCCACCTCGATTGAGGATAGTTGCATCAACACTAACTTGCAACCATTTTGTATTACCTGGTTAGGTCACAGAGGTGGACAGCAGCTCAAATACTGGATCCAATGTGGATCTCATCCTATCTCCAGCCTGAAAACCAGTTGTAGTGCAACGGTGAACACTGTTTGGTACTGCCGGACCTGCTGGTTACGCAGCAGACTTAACATAGCCTTCTAAGGCAGTGTTCTGGAGAATGCAATGGGCATGGCTTTAAGATACATCTCTAGTTGAGCCAAGTAAGATGTATCCAGAGATCAATTCATGCCGAATGAAAAAACATAAAACTGTTGTGCAAATATACAGATGCTGTTACGACATTCCTGACTGAACATCCTTGCACTTGTAGTCCACTCCTTAAATGTCCTCGCATGTTTGACAGTCACGAAAATGTCTAGGTGAGACAGTCACAGAAATTGATTTATTCTGCTATGTAAATCAATATACTGAAAGGATTATTTTTGTACACTGCTGAATCATAACTTTAGAGACGTATCAAATTATATTGAATGTTTAATTTTTTTTAAAGGATAGATCAAGTCATGGTGATGAATGCATTGCTACAGCTCTATTACTCCAGCAGGTGTTTTGACCAACTTAAGTGAGGCTTAAACTTACTGCTTGATGGGAGGCTGGTTTAATTGTTATTCGGGATTCTCAGACGTATAACTGTCCCGTAACTGGTGTTGGCTGTTATGTCACCACTGTGTGTCACATAGCGTTTGTTAGTGTTATGGGTATAAAGTCAGCACTCTAGTTGTTTTCACAACTCGGACTTGAAGTCTTTCTTCAATGTGAATGACCCAACTAATTTTATGGTAGACATGGAGTGGTTCACTTTTGAGTTGCAGGAATCTTTCTAGTGCACCGCAGCAGGAACATCCCTGGCACCAGAAGAGTTTGTTGTAAAGCGTGTATAGCAAATGTCACACGAGTCGCACGTTAGTTACCATGCACTAATCCCAATCGCTAATCTGAGTGCTTCCCGCCATACGAAATCCATTAACATTCTCTTTGTTTACTGTTTTGTGTAATTCAAAAGGCTTAGAAAAGAGATAAGTCCACACCTTCCTGTATGTTGGTCATTTTGGTGCATTTCCCTTCACATGCGCCATTTCTGCAAACGAAATGAAGGTGCGCGTGGGAGAATGTCAGCCACTGAGTATGCTGTAAATCAGGAGGGGGCTGGGAGATGGGCAGGCTATACCAGAATGCACAACAATGTGATGAGATAAGAACAAGATTTACACCCTGTTTAGAGAAACACTCGGAGCAAATGTAAATACGAGCGCTGTTAACCAAATAAAGGAGTGCTGAAAACTTTTCCTAAAATGGCAGCTGTGTATGGATATTAGTAAACGGTCCCTGCTCCCAGGGAGGGCTAAGCACAGGAAGAGGCATGAGGCATGCATGCCATGGACAAATGGGGATAAATAATGGAAGAGCAACGATGGAGCCAACAAACGGCAAGCCTAAGGGCGGGCTGACACCCACAAAGTGGATACAACATGTCTCTTTTGAGACGGTGCATTCGCTGTCTAAAGCCAAGACCTAAAAAAATCCTTAAAGGAATTACACAGAATTTGGCAGAAAGCAAGATCATGGTCCAGAAAGCATGCTTTTTGCGATTTGGTGTAAGTCTGTCAAGTAGTTTTTGAAAAACTAAAGATCGGAATATATGAATATATATCACACCATGAAGGATTTGCAAATCCGTAATCAAGAGAAAATTCCCTTCTGTGTCAAACTTCACTTCAAACAATAATTATGATCTTTTTATTATTAGTTTGCACTGAACCAAAAGTTGCACTCGAACATTAAGTTTCATAACACGTCTAATTAGATTAAAATTCTTTATTCCACACAATGCAAGCAAAAAAACCTGCTTTAGATTGCTTTTAATTTAAAATACATTTAACAATACATTTAAAAATCACCATATTGATGTAAATGCTTCACAATATCTGCAGCCTCAATTTTTCATAAAGACTTTACACATTTAAAATAAACACATATGTATTATAACAATAAAAGATGATAAAACCACTCTATCGGTGGAATTATATACCAAACCATCAGATAGAAATACTATTTTACATCATACTAGTAATCTGCCTAAATGTCAGAAGGATAGTATCCCGTTCAGCCAGTTTTTGCGTATTCAGCGAAATTGTAGTGTCAGGAAGGACTTTGAAATTCATGTAAAAAAACAACAAAATAAACTCTTGGCTCGTGGTTATCCAAAAAGATTAGTTAAAGAGTCATACAAGAGAGAGAAATACTAAAATTTAGATAATTTATTTGAAGGGAAGAACACCACCAAATGTAATGAAAAAGGTATTGTCATGGTAAGCAACTTTAACAGTACGAGTAAAAAACTAAAGAATGTGATTAATAAGAATTGGTTTCTTTTAAACAATCCAGGGGAAATTCCCCTTAAAAAAATAACTTTTGCCTACAGGAGAAACAAGACAATTCATCACCACTTATTGAGGCCATATAAAGAACCCAACACTAAATACCAGAGTAGCATAACAGATGGCTAAAAACTGATGGGGTAATTTCCTGTGTAGCTCATGTGCAGATTGTAAATCAATCATTAAAGAACAGAAGGTGGAACTTAATGGGACCCGACATTGGATGAATGAGATGGCCAATTGTACAACAAAAAATGTAGTATATCTCATATGTGCCTGTCAATAAGGGTATGTAGAGGAAACAAGCATTGAAATGTGAGCCAGATCAAATGAACACAGATCTGCCCTGAAAATTAGGAAAAAGAATGCCCCACTAGTAGACCATTGGCTAGAGAAAAAACATAATGAACAAGATCTAAAATGGTTCATTCTTGAAAGAGTAAAAGGGTCTGCAAGAGAAGGCGATATTGCTAAAATAAGAAAAGGTAAAAGATAAACGAAAAAGGTAAAAAAAAGTAATTTTCCATGCATAAAGATATAATAATATGGATAATTCAAATAGGACCTATGGGTAATGAGACAGCATTCTCTGTCCAATTATAAGGCTATAAGTTTTTGTTCAATCTTTCTTGGACAGTTCAGACTAAAGGTAATCATCCGTTTAAAAAAAAAAAAGTAAAAAATATCATAAACGATAAAAAAAGGAATAACACAGTAATAAAACATTCCAAAGGTTTAAAGTATTCAGTAATGATGGATCAAACAACATGAAAAGAATGAGATTGGGAATGACATGAGGGATAAAATATGGAAACTTGCGCATTTAAAGATGACACTTAGTGAAACGGTAATATCACGTTAGTGTGTATGGACCTCCTTGGAACACCCTTGAATAACGAGGCACTATGTCATAATAGGGGTGGGCTCGACCACAGTGTTGGGAGCTCTTTCTAGATAGTTGAAGGCCAGGGGGGAATTAAAAACCTCAGACAGATCCCCGGTTTCCCTTTATTATTGGGTCTGTCAGGGTTATTAAAAAATCTTAAAATAGGTCGATGGGCCGTCGGGCAGGCATGCATCAACGTTGTTGTTGCACCGTAACCAAGAAGCCATCTTTGTCGCATCGCACCGGAGAGAAGTATCGCATTGAGGTGCCATCTTGTCCCATCGTACCGGAGAGCAATAAGAAACAGACGCATTACGTCCCCACACAGTAAGGAAGCGAGTATCAACTCCCCTGTGCAGCAGTACGGAACCGAGGTATCCACTCCCCTAAGTGTAAGGATCCGACGCATCACTTTCCCTGTGACCCTTTTGTTTTCTTTGCGTTACCCATCCCAGGTACTTTCTGGCAATCGTTCTGCCCAGTGAGTCGGTGGTATCCACATCGAAACATGAATTTTGCTGCATCCCTCCCATCTGCCACCGCTTGGGAGAGAACGGCCTGGGCCTCCTCCTCCGGGCACTGAGGCAGCACTTGCGCAACCATATCCCAGATTGTATGGGAGTATCACCCAAGAGGCACACAATTTTTACGGACTGCAGTGTCAAGCTGCAGGAAGAGAACATGCGCGTCCCAAGATGATCCAGCTTCTTGGATTCCATGTCTGGGGGAGCAGAAGGGAATGCACCCTTGGAGGAAGAGGATTGAACCACCAAGCTCTCGGGGGAAGGATGTTGGGTGAGGAAAACTGGGTCGCCAGGGGCCAGGCGGTGGCGGCGGGCAATCGTCCGTTCCACAGGAGCCCCTGTGCTGGGCTTGGACCAGGTGACCAGAAGGACATAAATGAGGGCTCGTTGAAGGGCAGGAGGGGTTCAGAGGAGGCTGTAGCAGGCTGAAGCACCTCTGTCAGAAAGTTAGTCCTGACCGCCACTGAAGGGGGCTCTAGGCCCAAGGCCTCGGCTGCCCTTTGCACCACCACAGTGTGGGACGCTCCCTCCTGCGTAGCCACAGTAGAAGAAGAAAGCATGCCAAGGTCTGGAGAAGTGTTCAGACCACTGATGTCACCCTGGTCCTCTCTCCAGTCCGGCTCTTCAAGCTGGTCTGCTAAAGGGTCTATTACCCCTCCCAGTCCTCATCACCACCCTCTGAGCGATAGGGAACACTAGGGATGGACAAGGGAGCAAAAGTACTCTCCGGCGTCGAGTTCGATGTCGGTCCGGTTCCATCTTGGGGATAGGATGGGGATGGCGTCGGCCGGGGGCACGGCTGATGCTGGGGGTGTCGCCGCCGGGATCGGCACTAGGGAAGGTCGATCCAGGCCTGGATCCATGGGGGCCTTCTGGCACCAGCATCGCAGACTCAGGGCCCCCAACCAGCTCCACGGGCCCCAAAGGCGAGACGGTGGAGTCGGGCAGCCTAAAGATACGGTGGAGGGCTTCGTAAAATGTACAAAGTTGGGCAGGGGGCGCCCGGCTCCCGGGAACGGCACAAAGTCGTCCCTTAATCAGACTTCGGAGGCGGAGCCTTAGCGCGACAACACTCCGAGACACGCATTACGTCAGTCGACCGACGGGGAGAAGGCGAAGAGCGCTGGTGCTTCTTTGCCTTCTTCTTGTGGCTCGACTTATCCGAGGACTTTGAAGACTTGGAAGGGGACGAGGTGTGGGGGCTCCGCGACCGGTCTCGAGACTTTCCCCTCGAACGAGACCTGGAGAAACGCGGAGCCTCCAAGAGCTTTCAAGACCACTCCCACAAAGACTTAGGATTCATGGACTGGTAGTCGGAGCACCTATTCGGTTTGTGGTCACGCTCCAGACACCAAAGGCACACGAGGTGCAGGTCCGTGACGACAAACACCTGTGACAGGCCCGCAAGGATTGAAGCCGGTCCAAAGATCGGACATCCCTCACACACCAGGAGTCGAATACTCAAAAAGAGTTCGACAAAACGTAGAACACTTAGTCAAAAAGTGAAGAAAGAGGTAGCTCTCTCCGGATCTGCACTAGGCTGGCGCGGAAAAAGAAAGAACTGATGTCAGCGCGCAGGTGTGGCGTCTAAATAGGCACTGCAACATCATACCGGTGACCACGACGACGGACGCGGAGTTGACCGACGCCACCTACTGACGCACAGGGGTACTGCTAAGAAAAATTCTCCAGATCCAGTCTGAAGCCTGGGGGTCATTCTAAGTTAAGGACTTTATAACTGTCTCTTTCAGATTTAACTATTAATGACTAGATGGATTATGCTTGTTTCTAGAGAAGATGCTTAATGTCTGTCTCAGTCAGACAAAGTGATGCTTGGTAAGCGATGCCCACCCCAAAATTTCTCCAGAGCATAGTCAATTTCTTGGGAAGAGAGAGAAAACATTCTTGCAAAAGTTACTAGGGATCTGGAAAATCTGCCATGGGTTGGATTTAAATGTTTGATGAAAATGTGTGTGAATGAGCCTTAAAAGCACCTGTCCTAAGACTACCAACACAAATGCCTTCATTTTCTGGTAGACCTAAATAAGCGAATGAGGGTGCCACTTCCAATGCAAAAAATAATTTGCTGCACAAATATATGCCGCCAAATTCATGCGATTAGTGTCCCAATGACAAAGCGAGAATTAACCAATGGTTTTGTTTTTCCTTTTCAGTTTCCATTTTGAACCCTTTGCTAAACAACACTCCTCCTAACAATCTTGTTTTGCATTGGTATTTATGGAGTTTACATTTAAAAGTTTGACGAAAAACTTTCTAAGTTAGACTGTTTACTGCAAAACCAACATCGGCCATGAATTAGTGCCAAATCAATGTATATACTTGGCTAGAGGTAATTAGAACGTGAAATGGAAACTTGAAATTGACACTTCAAAGTTAAACAAAAACGTATGACTCCCTAAACTAAATGAAGTTTGAATACTGAATCAAAAAGGGCATTTTTATTATAGAACGAGGTGGCTTTGTGTGACATGGCTTAAAAATGCGGGCATAAAGAATATCTATTCAGGAAAACATATAAACAGCAGCAAAAAAGAAGTTAATATATTTATTTTTATATTCTAAACAGTAAAATATGGTAGAAATGTCAAAGCAGTATACCAATCAATTGTAATGATTACAATAAATTACGTCACACGAAAGCAACAAAAGAGAAAGAAATGTTACTTACCAGCAATCCTAGTTTTTCCTCAGGGAACTTTTCACACTGAATAATCCTGCCGTTTAGGGAGGTAAATAACTACATTTCCGTGGAAACATCAATTATTTAAAAAACAAAAACAATTTTGATAGTAATCTGTAGAAAAGACTCCATTATTTTTCACATTCAGAGAAGCCAATTTAAAGTAAAGGAAAGGCCACTAGGATTTAAATCATAGTACTAAAATATCTTTCATAAACCATTTTAAAGGAAAATAAGGAAAAACTGGGACAATGTAAAAACAGCATCCAGTGTGCGGCCACCACTGGCATGTATTTGGAAAAGCTCCCTAAGATAGAGTTCAAGGTAATCGTTTCTCACTGTAAAAATCGCATACTTCAAATATTAACACGACTGGTACATGGAAATATGTGCCCTGTAAGCTAATGGCAAACATCCAGCCTCTTTGACAGGGATGAGGATAGGTTTACTCATTCAGATCAACAGAACAAAGGTAAAAAGCTGCACCCTCCAAGGACATAAAACCATCTATGAAGCCTGGTGTTTTTAAATGTTGAAGAAAATAAAATGTTGTGTATGAAGTATATGTGGAGGCCTAGGGACAATTTTGAAAAAGATGTTTTTCATAAGGCACATGATAATTCGGTCTGGCGTAAGGGTGCACAACTGATGGCACCAGATACCCAATGATGTCATATTTTAACAAATTCTTCAAAATCTTTGATGCACCCATGACGAATTTGTGTAATTGAACAATGATTTTAACATATCACACTCGAAAACTGAAGAAACTGGATAGCCAGGAGGGACTGTACTGGAGTGCCACGCAATCATTTGATGCCTTAACAAGAGCGAAAATTATTAATGCTACTCATACGATTAATATGACTGATCTGTCGAAATGGCTTCTCTGTGACTCCTGTGGGACTTACTTTGAACTATTCCTATATTATGCACCGTATTTCATGAAATCAAAGATGATCAAAATATTATTTATGGAGCCTAGAAAAAGATAGAATTTACCTACAACACACACGTTGGCTGTGGTTCTGTTCAATGATGGAAGAGAGTTCCATCTCAGAATGAAAGGATCTTCTAACACTTTCATCTCATAGGATACAAAGTGAATGCAAACATTAACACCGTAATGTGAAGCATATTTTTAAACTGTGTGATACACAAGTATTTTTGATCCAATAAATTGATTTCTTGTAAATATGTCAGACATCAAGTGTGCTTTGTTGTTATTAGACCTGGCATCTTTTGGAGTGATTTCCCCTGTCTTTTTGCTTTCGGACCTCCTGTTTTGACTGTGTGCTTTACATTGTTTTGCTGGTTTTAGGACTCTAGGCACTTTTTCACTGCTAACCAGTGCTAAAGTGCATGCACTCTGTGTCTTAAACGTAAAGCCATTTGGTTTCTCCATGACTGGCATATCTGATTTACTAATATGCCCCTAGTATGGTGCCCTACATGTGCCCAGGGCCTGAAAATCAAATGCTGCTAGTAGGCCGCCAGCACTGGTTGTGACACCCACATGAGTAGCCCTTTAAACTTGTCTCAGCCTTGCCACTGTAGAGCCTGTATGTGCAGTTTAAAATTGCTATGTCGACCTGGCAGGTTTACCTACTTGCCAGGCCCAAGCCTTCCATTAAATTACATGTAAGGTACCCCTAAGTTAGGCCCTAGCCCCATGTGCAGAATGCAGTGTATTTAAAAGTTAGGACTAGTGCTTTTGAGTTTTACATGTCCTAGTAGTGAGAAACTGCAAACAAAAATTCTCTACAACAAGGTAGATCTCTCCCATAGGTTAGCATTGGAGCTGCCTTATAGCACCTTATAAGTGTAAGTTTCAATTGTGATTAGATACAAAATTGGAGTCTGGTGTCTCTGGACTCACAATTTAAAAACACACCATTTAGTGAAGTTATTTTTTAAATTGCAGGTTTGAAAATGCAGCTTGCAGTTGGCATTTTCTTACTTTAACTATTCTGTGGCTCGGGGGCGCTAGGTGGCGCCGGACCAAGATGGCTGCACCTGAGTGAAGCTCTCGCCTGGCTGAGCTTTAATCCATCCTTTCATGCCATCCTGACCTGAATAGGCTCATCATCTGCAGCACGCTCTGAACCGCCTCGCTGAGGGGCACACAACGGTACCTGTACCTCCCGTGTAGCACGCCGGATGCCGGAGTAATCTGCCCCGTCTCCCACAAGCGGCTCCCGTTGCTGTCCTGGGGTGCCTCCCCGCCGGGTGAGCCTGCTAGGAGAGACCGGGGATCCGAGGCCTGGGCGATGTTTCCCGCGTCCCATACGGCTGTGGCGCTTGAGTTCCCCTGCAGCTGCGAGACGCACCGAGACGGCCTGGCGAAGAGGTGAGAGGCCCCTGGCCAATACTGCACAGACGACCGACTTCTCCTCGGCCCAGGTGGCTGGGGGACATCGAACCAGGCTCGCTGCTGGGCCCTACCCCGTGGCCGCCACTCTTGTCTAGGCCCACATCGCCCAGCACACACCGCTACCCCAGGGCCCCCACACAGACGCCGCCTTTGAGGCCCCACGGAGGGACAGATACGGGACCACTGCCGCATGGCCGTCACTGCTCACCACGTGGCATAAAGTCCAGATCATCACCGAGCCCGTGTTGACTCTCTCCTGCTTCCATAGTTCCCCAGCGCAGACAGCCTGTACGCCTTGAATTGCCGCAACCCGCGGCCGGAGACGTGCCTTCATCGCACCCTCTGCCACGAGAGGGACCGCCCTGGAGACATACTGCGCCACCATCGCGGCCATTTTAAGGTGAGGCCGAAACGGTTTTGCATTGCCACCGAGAGGTTTGAGGTAGTGTGTGGCACGGGCTGACCACCACGGCCCTCCGACAAGACCTATCCTCCTTGCCTCGTTTCTTCCATTGGGGGGTGGGACCCCCACCATATGTCTCTGCCTGCACTGCCAGCGCGGGCTTTAGCCCGTAACTCTACCGCCACCGCTGACATCTGAAGTGCTGTGATCAGTCGCCATCAACAGCAGCCTTCTCCCACCCAGACAGTGTTGGCAGTGCACTATCCGAATCAACTGACCTATTTTGAATCCCCTGGAACCCTGCACTGCTATCCTCGTGTGACCCTGCACGTTGTCCCACCCCGGTTCGGTCATACCGTGCGAATCCACCAAAGGTGCCTAAGTCACTCCAGAGACGCGATAACTCATTCTTACCTCCCAAAATATACTGAGGGGACCCGAACAATCAACTACCCGATACTTGGGACGCCGAGAGGGCTACACACAACCTCCTCCTACACACAACCTTCACCGGGCCTGCGGACCCCCCCTCGGAATACGACTACCACGGATCTCGCGGATCCTACAGCCGCTGCATCGCGGACGCCGAGATGTGCCATGGGCCATGGCGACGCCAAACAGTCCAAAATTCCGTTTGAAACCAGAAAGACTTCCAGAACGATGCCGGGACCAGAGGGGAGCCCTACCACGTCGACCCCCCCCCCCCAGAGTAGGACTGGAAATCCCTACTTCTAGGCATGAAACAAAGCCTCTCAACAATCGACTCTAAGATTGACACCATGAATGCCCGCATGGATGGCGTCGTGGCGAAACTGGATCAACACGACACCCGTATTAAGGAGGCTGAGGACAGGATCTCCGAACTGGAAGATGGGACCACCTCTACCAACCGTCAAGTTACGCAAATGGACAGGTTCCTCAAGGTAAATGCAGACAATAATGAGGATTTGGAAGCTAGGTCCCGCCGGAATAACGTCCGCATTTTAGGCCTGGCGGAATCTACAAATACGGGGAAAATTGAGCTTTCGTGGAGAACCTTGTGATCGAACTGTTTGGGAAATAATCCTTTTCCCCAAACCTCATTGTCAAGAGAGCCTATAGATCCCTCGCCGCTCGCCCTACTCCAGGGGCTACACCTAGACCCATCATAGCACGCTTTCTGAACTACAGAGACCGCGATGCGGTACTACGACGAGCGCGAGAGATTGGCACGGTGGGCTACGGCAACACAACCTTATCCTTTTTCCCGGATTTTACCCCCTCAGTGCAGGAGGCAAGGCGTAAATTTGTAGCGGTAAAAAAGAAGTTACAAGCCCAGAAGCTCCCTTACGCCATGCTCTACCCTGCGAAACTAAAGGTCTCTTACCAGGGCAAACACCACATCTTCGCAAATCCACAACAAGTGGAGGACTTCCTCAAGCAAGAGAGACCGTGCTGAGGGAGATGCGGGTGGACGCCGCTCCAGATCGCGCTCACCGCTGGAACAGCAGGACTCAAAATGGCGTGGTTCTTGTCTGGCCCATTTAACCCTTATCCCTGAACATTGCTGATCATGAGGTACTGTGTCTCCGGTGAAGTACTTTTACTGACTTACTATTCACTGGTCTAAGTGACATTTTGTGCTCGGCCGCCCACCTCCATCCCATGATGGACGACTGGGCTGCTTCCTGGTGTCTTATGGGTGTGAGTAAAGAGGTGGGGGGCAGGTCGGGCGCCCCTAGATATGGTTCCCCAACGGGCGAGCCCCTTTGCAACCTCTCCCTCCATAGGGTAGGGGCAAATGTAGTATGTTGTTTTGTTTTCCTTTGGTTTTGGGTGGTTGGGTGGGTATTTTTTGCCCGGCGGGTTGGGTTGCCGGTGTGGGAGGGTGGTTGTCCCGACGCACTACTGAGTTGGTTGTAACATTATTGGCGCTTTTGTGGGTCGGGATTACCGGAGAGGGCTACGGGATTTCTAGATGCATAGGCAATGTTGTTTATTGTGTGATCTTTGATGTCATGCTTACATGTTGCGAATTTCTGTATTTTTTGGAATGTGTGACGTAACAGACACGCAACCAGCCCAACAACTACAGCTGACCTCATGGAATGTACGGGGGCTTAACAACCCGAGGAAAAAAAGGCAGATTTTAGGATAGACAGGGAGTGTCCATTGCCATGCTCCAAGAAACACACTTAATGTCAGGCAACCCCCCTTTGTTTGCATCCTGCTGGGCCTCATGTAGAGTATTTTCGTCCTATTCAAATTACGCTAGGGGAGTGACGATCTTAGTCAGACGAGGGGTGCATTTTATACCGGCAGGGTCTGAAGCTGATGCGAGTGGCAGATATTGCATGGTGTGGGGCAGACTTCACTCACACACAGTCCTCTTTGCATGCTAATACGGACCCAATACGGATGATCCAACCGCAATCCTTACACTCTGGGGTAAAATCCAATCAATGGGTATTGCTCATGTTATTCTGGGAGGTGACTTTAACACCGCACTTCAGCCAAGCATGGATAGATCTCACCCTCAGGCGACACACTACACGCACACAACGCACCTTATCAGACATTGTGGAAGAGCACCGTCTGATTGACGCTTGGAGGCACACACACCCCTCGCTCAAACAGGGCACTCACTTCTCTACTATACATTCTACCTGGGCGCGGCTTGACTACGTATTTTTGATGACGGGCCTCTCTCCCTGGCTGGTCGGGCCTCACACCTTGCCTGTACTTTCTCCGATCACTCACCAGTACTCCTGTCATTACGCATCCCTCTAGATGTTTCCCCTTATGTCAACTGGCGTCTCAACTCTGCACACCTTACTGATTCGGCCTTTAAGGCGGAACTAGAACAAGATATAAAAGACTTTTTTGAACGTAACAGTCTGGGAGGCCTTCAAGGTCACCGTGAGGGGGTGGTGTATTGCTAAGGGGGAGGAGTCCTCAGATCGAACGAGACGAACTGCATAAACTGGAATTAGAGCTGCGTCAATTGGAACGTGATATCGACCATGCCACACGCGGCCACGCAACCAAAGCCCAACTTCGGGAGAAACTGAATGAATACGCAGAGCTATCAGAGAAAGAATGTAGGTTCCTAGGGAAAACGCACACTGCGCGTAGATATGGTGAGGGTGACAGGCCGGGCAGGGCGCTGGCGTCTACTGTTAACCCCCCTCGGTTTCACAACTATATCGCCACCCTGCTGGATGAACAGAATGTGCCCCAGAGAGGCTTACCAGGACAACTCCGGGTCCTTACTGATCACTACACTACGCTTTACACTTCCCAGAGATCCACCCCGATCAATTTAAATACTTACTTAGACGACACTGCACTCGCGTGGCTGGGCCCGTCCCAACAGAAATTCCTTCATCACGAACTCGAATTAGAAGAAATAACGGATGCCATTATGTCCATGAAATCGAGCAAATCGCCAGGTTCGGATGGACTACCAATTGATTTTTATAAGGCCTATATCCATGTTCTGGCCCCGATCTTACAACAAGTGTATTATGTGGCTCTTGAGGAGGGTACTCTGCCTACTACTATGCGCGAAGCCCTTATAACGTCACTGCTAAAACCGGGCAAACCACCGGAGTCTTGTGACTCATACAGACCCCTGTCCCTATTGAACACGGACATTAAAATATTGGCGAAAGTACTTGCCTCGCGCCTCGTGCCTCAACCTACTGATGGACCGGCTGGTACTGCCGGACCAGGCTGGCTTTGTCCCAAATCGTGCGACTTCCCATAATCTGCGAACACTCCAGGCGGTGATACAAGACATAAACCCCACATGTGAGGCGGCCGCCATTTTCCTCGATGCCACGAAGGCATTCGATTCACTAGAATGGGACTACCTTCTGGCGTTATTAGAACGGATGGGCTTTCCGTTTAGCTTCCTCGACTGGATCCGATTATTGTATCGCCGACCCCAGGCCTCGGTAGTGTTAAACGGCTCCCGTTCGGCCCCCTTTGAGATTCACCGGGGCACACGACAGGGATGTCCGTTATCCCCGGTTCTATTCGCAATCGCAATCGAACCATTAGCGGCCAAACTGAGTCAACACCACAATCACCGCTCTCTTATATATCCAGAGAGGCAATTACTTATTGCCTTATATGCCGATGACATGACCCTTTATGTACACAAACCCCAGGAGAATCTCAACCCACTTTTGCGCGAGATCACCAAGTTTGGGGGTATCGCGGGAATACAAATAAATTGGACGAATTCAGCCCTGTTCCCACTGACTGACAGAACCACACAATTCCCTTTGGATTATCCCTTGATTTGGGAGTCGGATGAGCTCAAGTACCTGGGCATCAGGGTGACTAGAAACCGTGAGACCCTCATCAGGGCCAACTACGGTTCAGTTCTAGACAAGCTGACTGACAATGTCACTAGGTGGATCCATCTTCCACTGTCAATGGCGGGACGCATCTCCCTGATCAAGATGGTAGTACTACCTAAGTTGCTGTATCTTTTTACTAACATCCTGTATAATCCAGGCGGGTGGTAAACAAGCTAGGATTGGCTTAGGACACTCATGCTACCCTATCACCAAGGAGGCTTTAATGTACCCAATTTTCAGCGCTACTATGACTGTGCACAGGGCTACTTCGCCACATATTGGCTTCACCCCCCTCCATTCATGGAACACTTGGCTGTTGAGGATGGCTATATGAGACCAGAACAACCGTCGGGCTATCTCTATTCTGAAGTCCGGATAGTGGACCGTGATCCCACCACAGTTGACTGCACGGTGCTCGCCTGGAGGCGCCTAGCTGAGGCCATGGGAACACCGTTTCTCTCTTCGCCACACATGACCCTGGCACACGACCCAAGACTCAGTGTAACTTGTGAGGAAATTGGCCGTAAAATGCTCACAAGGCTAGCATACCACACATGGGGCGACCTGTATCTTCAGGGCTACTTCCGCACATCGGCACAATTCTTTGGAGACGACAACCCCTCGGTTATGGATACATTTCTGTATACGCGACTAAGACAGAATGTCAAAGCGGTCACCCCCCACTTCCCGGACGAACCGGACACGGTGGCGCCCCTTCACGCTCTGCTCCAGTCAGACACCCCGAAACATGTCTCCATGCTTTACAAACATGTGCAGGCAGCCCCATCCCCCCTCTCTTAGAGCGAGGCGAGATTGGGACGGCGATCTAGATGCCCCGCTGACGGACGAACAATGGGAGGAGAGCTGCGCGCATACTGCTGCAGTGACGGGTAACACATGTCTCAGACTGGTCCACTATAAATTTTTACACCGACTTAATTATACCCCGGCCAAACTGCACCGCTTTCGCCTCCGGGATGATGACCGGGGTCTGCGTTGCAGAAGCGAGGGGGCGGACTTCCGACACCTCGCATGGACATGCCGTGGCGACTTTCTGGGATGAGGTGTTTGCGGCCATAACGGACATGATTGGTACGACCGTAGCACCTTGCCCGAGGATTGCCTTGTTGGGACAAGCATATCCTACGTTTAAAGCTCATCGGAAATTTTTCGCGTTGGGCCTCCTGCTGGCAAAACGACACGTGGCGTGCCGGTGGGGACGCGGTCGAGCACCCAAATTCAAGACCTGGCTGAGAACGATGACCACATGGCAAGACCAACTGCATAATTATGCTGAGCTCTTGCCACATAAATCACGGCCCAGGGACATATGGGGACCCTTTACAGCGTACCTCCTCCGGATTCAAGCCAGTACTCAGACTGAGAAGATAGACAACGAAGCCGCGCAACAGGGAGACGCTTCTGTGATACCAGGCCCTGAACTAAATTCCTAAATGATGCCACCTGGCAGATCTACCTCATTGCATGCGCCTTGCCCATCACATGTGACGTTACATACGGCACTACATAGCAAAGCTCTTGTAGTACATTATCATTACCCGCTGTGCACCCGTGAGTGATATACATCATTCATCAACTACACTAGTCGTGTCAACGACTAAATAGACACACTCCTTGTTCGCTAGTTGCGGATCCCTTACCCTAAGGACATACACTTAGCATGACGTCATAATAGACAACATTTAGTCAAGTTCACTATCTAATCATTAGATATATATCCCCCCCATGTTATTTAGATTGGTCCACCAGGTGCGGAGAGATATAGGTTTTGACTAATATGATTATAACACTACCGCGGATACAATACTGACGCTCTGCACCGAAGGGTCCTTTACTCCACATACCTGATATGGTGGACACACAATGGGAGGGAACAGTTTGCACTAATCTAAAAGGTTTGTTAGGTTTGAATGTAAATAAAGGTAAAAACCAAGAAACCTCAAGAATTCACCGTTTGGTATACCTAGCTTCCCTCATTATTAAAGAATGCATCCTTACGCAGCTCTCAGTAGCCTACATCGAGGCCGGCCCAGTTGGGTTGTAGGCGGCTTGCCGTTTTAGATATATGTTCCTTTTCAGTAAGTGATTTACATTAATGACACTGTTGTGGCTGCCGGCCTGTGCTTCCAGGTTGTAGGCGAAAAGCTGTGTAATCTTTATTTGCCTCAATAAAGGTTTTGAAAAAAAAAACTATTCTGTGGCTCTGCCTGTCCCTAGAATACACGTCTGGGTCGGATGACAACCAGGCTTTGTGCTTTCGCTCTAGACAGACACACACAAAGGGAGAATAGGTGTGCCCTGCATATCCTGATGGCCCATCACAAGGCTGATTGGTCTTCCTGAGCTAGAGTGAGAAGGAGGAACTGACACTTGCACCCGCATAGGGATGTACCGGTCCCCACACAAAGATCTGCATACCACCTTGTAGTGTGCCTGGAGCCAGGGACAGGAAGGACAGGGCTTTGTGCATTACAAAGACCTTTCTTTGAAGTCTCCCTACTTCAAAGGCTAAAATGGTTATAAGTACTGGGCCTCTGACACCATATACTCAGAGCACTTCTGGACTGAGATTATTCTGCCAGGAAGAAGAGCGTTTTTACTGCCAGGAGTAACTGCCACTTTGTTGCTTGCTTTGCTATGTTGTATATAACGGGGGGAGCCAAGTAACCCTCTAGGCCTTGGGCAAATTAATAAACAAAATGAAAGTGGCCCACAATGGATAAATTGAATATACTACTTAATCAACACTAGTTTCTTAATTACTATTGGTCTATCAAAGTGACTTCATCTGTGAATTCTAATGATTATATCAAAAACTACTCAAGACAGCTGTAAATTCGTTTTTTGTTTTATGTTCTCTTATTGTAAAATAGTGTCCATATCTAACTCAATCAATAATACAACAAATATTCCACCACTACAAGAATTATACACTCTTTCCTCATATGCTTTTTCAAGGAACACTGACGGCCCAAGTCCTTTCTTGTATGCTGGGTCCATCTTGTAGGTCATCCACATATATAACCAATTACCACCCAATCAACTATGCGAGACCTATATGTTGTTATGCTTAAATTTGTGTTTTTTGTAACTATTATTTTTCATTTCTTGTGGACTCCTTTTAAGAAAAAAAACCAAAGCATTTCGGCATGTTGGGTTTCTGGCCTCCTCAGAACTATACAAGGCAAGTATTATCTTCAAATAAAAACCTAAAATCAACAAATACCCTTTATCACTATGGATATCGCTAAACACTATGATAAAACGGTTAATAATTAAGTGTGAAAATGCTGTGTTGGCCTGCTGCTTCTTGCCTGGGAATGAGAGGACTGGATATTAATCTCTACATCCTGCATCTAAAGGTTCCCCAAGGGCTTGTTTGGTCTTGCCTCTTGTCCCTGAAGTTATTAACTATAAAGGTCGGAAACCAAAAGTGTTTTGCTCGCTTCATCAACTATTGGCTCAGCATGGCTTGGTTGATGGATGGCCATTGGCTAACCCGGGGGTCCCGGGATATACTTTTTTTTTTCCCCCCACAATAAGTTTGTTCGGTTAGACTATATTTTTGTACCTAGATTTTTAATGGTCCAGGCCAAGATGCAGGTTACACCACGTATAACATCAGATCATGGCCCTGTAGTTATGGACCTTCCTCGCTTTAACTTTGTACGGATACAACGTTCATTTACTTTTTCTAAAAAATTGTTAATAGAGGAGGATTACATATGCCGTATTCAATTATGGGACAAACAATGTCTTGAATATAATAGGGGTACTGCTTCTCAAGCAATGGTCTGGGACTGCTTCAAGGCCGGCATAAGGGGGGAAACTTGTAGCTATGGTTGGACTCAACAGCGTAAAAGGAAAGAATTAATTGAGAATTTGATTTTAGATTTAAAAACCGCTGAGCGAGACTTAATTTCAGTAATTAGCACTAATAGGGATAGTCAGACTGCTCAGACCATGGTCGCTTGCTGTAAGGCAAAGATTAACGGTGTCTGGAGTGAGGACATAGCAATCCAGTACAAAATCAATAAAACTGAGCGATACGAGTATGGAGAAGCCGTGGGTAGATGCCTAGCTCAAAGACTCCGGGCCGACAAGTGTCTCAGAGAATCAAGGGACTGTTAGATAACCAGGGTCGTTCAGTGGCCTCTATAGAGGGTATAATGGAGATATTCCAGCAATATTACCAGGAACTTTATACTCAAGATGTGGTACCGCAAGATCTGATTGAACAATACCTGTTAAGTATAGATCTACCTGAGGTGGGAGATACGATAAGAGAGGAGCTAGAGGCACCTATCTCTATGAAAGAATTACAGTCCGACTTGAGGACTTGGCTCCTGGGAAAGCGGCCGGACCTGATAAACTGCCTTTAGAGGTATATCGCATTTTGTTTCCGGTAATAAAAGATGATATGCTGGCTACTTTTATAGCGGCTCTGTAAATGTAGACAAGCACACCAAATTTTTCATTAATACCTGCTTTAATCTATTAGAATCAGTCTGTTAGTGAGCAACCTCATGTAGGGAGTGCCCAACCCCCTTTAGTAAAATCACTGTCGAGGCCAGGTGTCATCTGGTCTATGAGATGCTCAACCCTCGTCCCTAAGGTTTCAAAAACTCAAAAATCAATATACCATGTACTCCTAATTTTTTTAAAAGATGATTATAAATCCAAAATAGAATCCACATCAAACTGTGTGACTTTCAATATTGTATTTGAACCACTTCAGTTCTATTTTTTTTTCCAAGATTTAAACACATGAAAACAGAATGTATTTGTGTACAGTTACACTGTCGAGATATGTCTTAAACAACTAGCAATCACAAATTGAAATATTGTTAAAACATTTACAAACTGAAAAACACCCAATGCATTTCGGGTCTACTTCGACCCTTCTTCAGGGGTAACAAACAATCGTATTAATTTCAAACTGCTATCACAGTAGACATAATTCCGTTAGAGGCTCATCCAAGTTGTATTTTGTGTGGTCCGTTTCCGTTAGCACTGCAAATAATATGTCCCAAATAAAATATATAAGAAAGGAATATGGTTTGTGGGTTTCTATTTACATATGCTTAGAATCAATTGGGGTGTTTTGCACATGCGAAGGAACCCTGTGTTCAGAATTCAAACTATCACCATGTAAAAGGGTGATAAATCCAGAGTATAAATGGAGCGGGAAAATTCCCTACTCACAATGGTTTTAAAGCACCGCACCTGGTTGCCTAGCTTCTATTCAAGGTTCGATTCCTCCTACCAATAACATGTATACATGGTTAAGTATTTAGTTATATATACTGCTGTGTACTACCCGAGTGTATGATTAAAAGAAACGTGTACCTTGATTGTTGAAGCCAAATCTTGTGTGTTAGATAGTGTCATGCTCTCAGGAATTGCGCGTAGTTTGACACGTTCCGATGGTGTTCACTGGATTTTTATAGCGGCCCAGATAGGTAACCCCTCTGTATCTTGGGACGATGCAAATATTGTTGTGTTTAAGAAGAAAGATAAGCCTGCTGAACTGGCTGGCTCTTTTAGGCCTATATCGTTAATAAATGCCGATGCCAAGGTATACTCTAAAATTTTAGCAACCCGGCTAGTTCAAATCGTCCCTCTTTTGGTGTCCCGCCATCAACATGGTTTTTTTACCTGGCAGAAGTACTGTTAATCATTTGCATAGAGTTGTTGCCGTGCTAGATTATGCTGCAGTGTTTCATAAAAATATTGGTTTAATTTTTCTAGACGCTGAAAAAGCATTCGATCGCGTTGCCTGGTCTTTTCTCTGGGCAGTTATGCGCAAAATGGGGTTTGGGCCTCAGTTTAGACTATGTACAAGCAACCTAGGGCAAAGATCTGCGCGATGGGTCATGAATCTACCTATGTATACATCGCGCGTGGCACAAGGCAAGAATGCCCATGTTCACCGCTACTGTTTGTGATGTATATTGAACCTCTGTTGCGCATTCTTGAAACTTCGCAGGCTATACAATCAATGGTGGTGGGGAATTATGGTGTACGTGTCCTAGCCTATGCTGACGATGTAGCAATAGTTACATCTGATCCGGAGCAAGCGTTATTGGAAATTGAGCATGTGACTTCTGAGTTTGGGAAATCATCTGGGTATAAATTAAATCTTTCAAAAACCCAGGTTGTTTGTACCCCAGGACTATGCCCCGGCGAGGCGCGAGTGACACAAGAGGACCGATATCTGGGGATTAAGAAAAGGATGTTCCTTCAAGAAATTGTAGCCGTTAACTGGGCGGACATATTGGGTTCGGTTAAAAGGCAACTCGAAAAGGTAGAATGTTTACATTTATCTTTGGTTGGGCGACGGAATGTATTGAAGATGTGCATATTACCTCGGGTACTTTATTTTTTTCGGACAGTACCACTAGAGCTGTCACACAAGCAATTAATGATGCTACAATCCATTACCGATAGGTTCATCTGGGGATGGAAGAAGGCCCGGCGGGCTTCAAAATATATGACGTTACCACTTTATAGAGGGGGATGGGGGTGCCTAATTTTGTTTTCTATTATTTAGCCTGCCTTTTACAAAATATTGATATTTTGGTAACCGGTGGCGAGATAAGGCCGTTCTAAACCCCCAATATTTGATGATATTAGGGGACCACTCCCGACATTTATTGCTTAAATTATCGAGCAGAGTTATTATAAAAAAAATAGATTTAAGACAGTACTCGCTGCATTTAAAGGGCTGAGATGGGTGCGCAAGGCTATTTCCCTTAATAGAATCAATTACTATACCCCTCTCGATTCTATAGAATTACTTCCATTAATATTCTGAGATGCTAAGATGAGGACATGGCGGGCTAAAGGAATTCGACGAGTTGGGGATGTTTTCAATTGGGGTACCATGCTGTCATTTATGGAGTTAAGGGACAAATATGCAATCTTGCAGAACGATTTCTTCAAATATTTGCAGTTAAGGGATTTTTTTTTAGGCACCCTGAAACAACCCCTATAGCAGTTAATGATTTATTTGAAGCTATGTCCAAACGTGCCAGGATTGGGACACTGTATAACATCCTGCTTGCAACACAACGTGATGACATTGCAGCACATGACGCGAAATGGAGTACTAGGCTCAGTATTGCTGGCCCGTTTGTTCAAGAATCTATCGATTTGGCTTCCACAGTTATTCTGACTGCCAATTTACGGTCCCAGCATTATAAAACTTTATTTAATTTGTATTATACACCTGCTCAAATGATGAAGTGGGGCGATGCTCATGCAGGGAACTGTTTTAGAGGTGTCATATCGCATGCTGACATAGTGCATATATTTTATGATTGCAGTGTGTTAGCACCTTTTTTCTCATCGATTGAACAGTTTTTGTCATATCCTACTTATGTAAATGTCGTAAAGAGATGTTGTTGCTTGGGCTATGTAGAAATGGTAATACATGTCAACAGTACTATCCATATAGATTCTTTTTGTCATGGCCATGTCAGTAGCTCGCTTATGCATCGCTTCAATGTGGCTGAAAAAGGAGGCACCTTAGTATGAAATGTGGCGAGCTAAGTTTTATAATGTTTTTTATACAGAATTTAATCTTTACCGTCTTAAGGCACTGAAGAAAAAACAACTAGGGATTCAGATTTGGCAGCCCATGATACAGCATATGGAAAGTGTGTGATTTCTTAAATATTTTTTTCTTGTTTGGATTAATAACTGTATCTAGAGTATCTTTGTTTAGCCAGTTAATTCTCCGTTTCGTCTTGTTTTTGCTTTGCTTTCCCTACAACACACCGAATATTGTGTTATCTATGTAAGCTTTGAAATGTTTGTGTTTAACGCTATGAACTGAATAATAAAACATTTTTTTAAAAAGAACTTCGGCAGAAAAGTCAGGTTGTACATAATTACATTTTACAGTCAGCATACATAACCACAGTAGCCAATCATGTTTGATGCCTTTACATATCCGTCTGATCAAAATCGATTCTTCGGGCACAGACCAACATATTTTGATCCTACAGTACATTTGCGTGAGTTGGTTTACACCTCTACGGTAAAGCTGTGTATAGGTGGAGTGGGGGACCAGATGCAGTTAATTAAGTCTCTTCTCAGTCAACTTTTTCATCAGCATTACAGTGGCTAGTCATGGAGTGCCTTATACTGATGGTCTACTACCTCATATATTGTATATAATCATCAGTCTGTGTATAAAAGTAAAAATAATTTAACCAATAAAATACTCAGTTGTGATTGCTCTGATGTGCATAAATTATGTCTGCATTTTATTCCAAATGTATTCATAGAGGTTGTAAACAGTTTTGTGTGGACATTGTCTAGCCTCTTCTGTTTATTTTAATGATGCAAATAACACGATACCTGCTTTCCTGCTTATGGAGATGACGTAGCCAACAACATCCACCTCGGCACATGGGGCACAGAAAGAGGGGTCCAACAATTCGCTGAACGGAATAGCACGCCTTGGACTGAAAATGCTTGCAAGGATTTCCTGTGAAGGCTCAAGAAATAAAGCAAAGAAAAAACGACAGTTTTATAAAGTTACAGAAAAGTTGAACATTTGCAAAGAACAATCATTATCTTCCCTTACCTGCAGCGGCTGGTACTGTGTTTTCTTTGTAGCAGTTAACTGCACATCGCTTGCGTCAGATTTGCCTTTGGAATGTGATGTTGACAGATGGTACATTCTGTACCTTCCTCCTTCCTTTAACAAGGAACGAACGTCTGAGAGCGGACGCCAGATGTTCAATATGAAGGCTAAACAAATATATACATATCATCTAAGTCTATGAGAACTGATGCATGTACATACTTCTACATATGAAAACATTGAATATACTTGAAAATGTAGGTAACAGCAAAATCTAATTCTAATGACAAGTCTTGTCTTTTTAGACTTATACTGAAATCCTCAGGAGAAATTGGCATTGCATTTGTTAAAGATATTCAGCATGTTAGCAACTTTTACAAGGCTCAATAAAGGGACCCAACAGCTTTAAATTTGAGGAACCTGCTTATCATTAGTCAGTAATACCATAAATACATTTTTGTAAATGCTTTTAAACGTAACTGAAATATATTTTATACGTAAATATTATTGTAAGGCCATATCTTCCTTTCGCAGGTACAGACTTGAAAATAAAAAAGCCCCTGTTTATCTTTCAGCTTCTTGGCTGTCACAGTCTGGGCTGCGACACTGCCTGTGTTGGTCAACCAAAAATATAATCTAGAGGAGGGGAGAATGTGTTCAGGATATCACTGTTAATATGGTTCGAAGTTTGCAGAAAATCTGTCCAAAATGTTCATTTCTAAAGATACTTTTAAAATTATTATTAGGTCAGGAATGTCCTCTGCATGTGCCCCTTCCCCGAGTGCCAGACTGAGTGAAGCTGGTATCCTGACTCTTACCTTGTTCCTGGTGTCACGTTAATTTAGCAGGTGCACAGAGGCCTTGGTATGTTCCTTGTAATGTGAAGTTCAGGGCCTATTCTGTGACCTGGAAGGACACAATGCGTACCCTCATAGTTGGCACTGGGCAACGGTCCATGTCTTTGATGCATCTCAAAAAGCAGTGGTGGCAGAGTACTATAGAAAACCAAGACTGAACAAAGCGACGGACTAGTCAGGTTGCACCTCATTTGGTTACCGAAATTAAGTGTTAAGATTTGTGCACAAATCATCCGGTACTTGCCGCCCTTTAGTGCCACTGTAAACAGATTCCAAACTTGATGAAAACAAGGAAGTACACCAAGAAAGCAGGCTCAGTACAATGTAATTCTTGAAGAAATCCTTTATTTAAAGTTCGTGCACATTAAATGAACAACCAGCCAACGCGTTTCGTTCCCCAAGAAGTTCATGGAACTTCGTCAGGGCTCTATAATGGAAAAGGCTAGTACTCCATATACATTGATCATGAATCTGTTGTTACCTTATGATAAAAGGGAAATCCCAGGCATACTGTCTGACACCATGCTAAGTGTCGAGACTAGTGTTCCGTGGATCCCAGGCATACTGTCTCAACACTTAGCCAGGTGGGGAACGATGCTACAGGAAAGTGGCTGGAAGAAAAAAGATTACAGCTGGTACAAAATACGGCTGCCCGACTTCTCTGCCATATCCCAAAAAATACCAGTGTGTCCCCCTATCTACGTGAACTGCATTGGTTGAAGGTGGAAAATCGCATTAGATTTAAGGCCTTAAACTACATGTTTAAAATTAAATCAGGCACTGCTCCGAAATATCTTCAGACACTAGCACATCCCTATATCCCTACAAGAAACTTACGGTCCCAATCAGCTGAAAAGTTCTGCGTACCGAGATTCAAGCTCTCCAGGATGGGAGGAAGATCTTTTTCACACCTGGGTCCCACTATATGGAACTTATTACCACTTCACATACGAAAGGAGGGAAGTCTCCCCAAGTTCCGTAAAGAGATAAAGACCTGGTTGTTCGACCAGTAACCTTGAACGACCCCTGCTATATTTTTCCATCTATGATGCTGTGTTCTTAGGCGCCGGGAAACCCTTCTTGGGTAGCTGTTTGCGCCATACAAGTTTAAAAAATAAAATAAAATAAAATAAGAAAAAGATATTGAAAACAAGGAGTGTAGTGCCTTCCTGTTTAATGTAATTTGGTTTGTAACACTGCACTCTGTTTGTTTAATTGAACTGTGTAATATTTAGTTATGCTGTGTTATCAAATTAATGTATGTTTATATAAAAGATAGGCATTCAGCTGGACATTAGGTTACTGTGTCTATTGAATGACTATTGAGCTCTAAGTTCTTGCCCTTCACATTACCCACCTAAGATGCCTGTGACTACTCATCCTCGATACCCAGAGAGCTACGAATGGAAAGGGCTGTACATAGTGCAGATTGCAGAGCCGTCTGGGATGGACCCCAAGACACCAGTACTAGTGCCAAATACCTCACAGAGTGCAGTTGAGGTTCAGTAGCCCCTGTATGAGATGTAAGCCCACTATTAGGGTCTGGCAAATATTTAACATAGAATGCTGGGGGTGTCACCAGCAGAACAATTGTGGCAGACATGTAAGCCATGAGCTCAGCCCTTACTGCCAAGAAAACACAGCAATCCACAAGCAGCGACTAGCCGCGCAGATTGTCAAAGCACAAAGAGGGACAGACAGCTCCATAACAAGCCAGCAGGAAGCGTGTACAGTGCATACTGGTGTGATGCAACGGGCATAGCCTTTCTGAGAAGGATGGCCTATGGGGTAAGGGAACTGCGCCATGGTGCACGCTATACTGTGAGCCGCAGAGAAGGTGGCACTCCCAGGAATTCTACCAGGAAGGCTATAGGCCAACAGAGAAATAACAGGGGGGAGGGGAGGGTCCCCTGATGCAAGAAAGTGGCAAAACAAGGTATGGGACCCGCAAACACCAAGACGTGCAAATAGACATAGCAACAGTGAGGGTGAAGGGATCACTCATTCTACCTAAAATGGGACTTTTGAGCAGTGCCTTGAACAGGGAGCAAGACAACAGAGGCAGGAGGGCACAAAGGAAAAAAGAGGCCCAGTCAAGGGCCTACAGTGTAGACTCAGGGATAGCAGGGAAGCTTCAAGGTCCAGATACTCCAAACTTCAGTGGCAAGGTAAGGTACAAGTAGGCTTAGGAGGTGAAGAAAGTGGGCCCTCAAGACATACAGAAGTGAAAGGCCAGTCCGATGTGTTGGCTACGTCGATAAAGCACCTGAATCTCGGTCTGAAGGAACGGACTCAACCTACATAATGAACTCTTTGCAAAACTTAAAACTATATTTGTTAAGAGTTCTCCTTTGAGTACTGGAAGCAAAAAGTTGAGAGCCTGCTCTTGGTTCGACAATTGTAGACAGGCCCAAAGGTCACTATACATTGCTATAAAAGCTAAAGTGCAGGATTCTATTCGTAGTTGTAGGGCCTCCTATAAGGCTGCCCAAAATACTGCTAAGAGGAACTGGGATGAGGAACGTTGGAGAGTACTGCTGGAGGCATGTCAGGGGCACAACATGACCAAATTGTGGCACCTTCTCAAATGGGGCAATCGCCCCCAAGATGCAGCCCCCTCAAACTTCGTGGAGCCTAAGGAATGGGTTACGTATTATGGGAATCAATTTAAAGTTAACTATCACATTAGTGCTACTTTGCCTCCTATTATTTGCGAGGATGCCCTGGTCTTTACTTCTAGCGAAGTTAGGGCGGTCCTAAAGGCAATTCCGAGTGGCAAAGCACCTGGCCCCGATTCAATTCCGGCTGACATGTTTAAACAGGACCACGATATTTGAGTTCCCTATCTCACAGCATTGGCCAATGCATTGGCAAAAGGGGCAGGGGTCCCTGACTCTTGGCTGGAGGCAGAGATCATACCCATTTATAAAAAAGGTGACCGCTCCTCCCCGGCTAATTATAGACCAATCAGTCTTTTTGATGCAGTCCAAAAGATTGTGGCCCGTCTTCTTTTGGGCCGTGTCCAGTGTTGGATGTCGGATTACGACATTTTATCGCCCTTACAAGCAGGTTTTCGCCCACACATGGGGACTTTGAAACAAGTATTTAGGTTTATGACACTATATTGGAAGGTGGTACATATACGGGGTGGTTTATTATTTGCGGCCTTTGTTGATCTCAGGTCCGCTTTTGACCTCGTACCCTGGACTAAGCTGTGGGATGTCCTACTGGGGTTAGGCATGCCAAAGGAGCAGGTGGCCTTACTTATTAATATGCATGCAAATACCTATGCTAAGGTCAGGTGGGGCAGGCCAGGTGAAGTTACAGATAGCTTTGTGGTTGCTAAAGGGGTAAGGCAGAGGTGCGTTTTAGCACCAACCCTGTTTTCTCTGTTCATTAACGGGGTAACAAATTACTTTTCTAACTTCCCGACGGACACGCCCTCTCTTGCTGGGAGGAAAGTCCCCCTGCTCATGTTCGCTGACGACACGCTCATAATATCTAAAACGAGGCAGGGTCTCCAGCTAGCACTGTCCCGTTTTGAGCGTTTCTGCAGCGAACATGAGCTGGAGGTGAACGTTGGGAAGACTAAATTTATGGTTCTCCGGGGTCCAAAGGCAATCAAAGCACAGGTGATGATGAATGGTGTTACCCTGGATCAAACAGAGGTGTTTACATATCTGGGTATTACATTGAGTGAAAACTTAAGTTGGAGGCCCCAGCTGGACCTTCTGTCTCTCAAACATGCCCAGCTCGGGGGAGCCTTATTGAAGGAACATTTGAATTCTTTAACCAAACCCCTGGCACCCATGCTTAAAATCTATGGCTCAAAAATCCTACCCTCCATTTTATACGGTGCTGAACTGTGGGGATATAGTGATTTATCCAGATTGCAGGTGGAGCAGAATAAGTTCCTTAGATTGGCCACAGGTTTATCCCAATCTACCCCTCGCCTTCCCCTACTGTTTGATCTAGGTAGCAACCCTATAGTGGATGTGGCACGGTATAGACCACTGACGTTTTGGCGGCGCTTGTGGACTACCCCGGAACTCTCCATGTTTGTTGAGGCTATCCTGGAGATTAAGGGACTACAGGGGTCTTCGAAGGTACCTTGGTAATCATCACTTAGAGCGTCATTGTTGGACATGGGATTGGAGGCCTTGTGGGTAAACCCAGCCAGTGTCACTTTCCCTTCCAATAAGTCTGGCTGCTGAAAAAGGCCAATCCTAGGCATAACCAAAAAGACTGCAGGCTGCCACTACCTGAGGGCTGGGAACAGGGCATGGAAGGTAGTAACGCATGCCCTCTGGACAGAGTGAAATGCATGGCTTAAGAACTCATCTTGAAGCCAGAGTCATCATGGAATAGCTTGAAGCTGAACTGTGGCCTTCCAGAGTCTGCAGACCTGGGACTGGGTGTACAGAACGGTAGCAGCCACACTATGAACAATGCCCTTTAAATATGTTAGAGCTAAACCAGAAAGAGTGATGTAGAGATAGGAGACCAGTTAAAGTTGTATGGAGGTTCTAGAATCTCCCACACCATTGCACCCAGCTAACCCAGATGCCACACATCCTCCTACTTAATACATAAGACCCAGTACAACAGAAAAAGAACTCAACCTCCCGGAGAAACAAATAAAAACAAAGAAATGTGAGAAGTAATACAGAAAAAAACTATTATAATAAGAACTAACACCATGTGACAACCTTCACTCTATAACAAAATCTTTAAACTTCACAATTATTACCCGGTACAACATTTAGTCACCTTGAACGACAACATCCTCAGACGTCACATTATCATTCACCACATGATCATCCTCATGCCACAACCAAACATTTGGTTTAACCATATCCTCGTGAAAATTCTTTTCATGTTTCCACGTTAAAACCTTGATATATCTAGATATTCTTCCAAAGTGCCTTACCTTCCCATCACTCAAAAGTGCTGACTGAACGTATCCCATGATGCCAAGCTTGACCCTCACCCAATCACCTTCACCAAATGCACCTCTCTTACACCATGTTTCTAGTTATAGTACTCTTTATGCACGCTCTGCACCCTCAACAAGTTCAGCCTGACAACAGAAGGTGACCATTAACTTTGTAATTTCATATTCATACACACAGAGTTCTGCTTAGTAAATGGTTTGCTACCTCTCAAGATTCTGAAAGCACTGTAACCAGTCAAGGTAGGAGTGATTTTATTCACCAAAATCCAGACTCCTTTTCCCACACCAGGCCTGCATTGATAGCAGCTTGCACACTACCTATACTCACTCTATTAAACAGTTTCTCTGCATTGTTTCCAGCAGGGTGATAAACTAGTGTGTTTTTGCCTTTAATGCCATTCCTAGATAAACATTTCTCCAACTTGTCAGCAATAAATTGGAGACCATTGTCAGTCAGTAAGACTTTTGGACTTTCCTCTCTCAAGAAAATGCTCTCAATAAAGGTAACCACCGAAGTCGAGATCACCTTATTATAAATTTCAAACTCCAGCCATTTAGAATCGAAGTCCAAGAGAACAATATTGTATTTAGGTACACCCCAAGAGTCTACAATTGGCCAAAGAACATCAATTACCAACTACTACCATGGTGGTACCCTGTAAAAAACTTTTACAGGACACCACCCTGCCACCTCTCAAAATGAACAAGTCATCACTTAAAGATTACTCATCCTTGAGTTCCCAAAACTTTCTGCATTCTTCAGACAACTTGTTCTTGCAAGGTCAACCACAAGTGAGGTGCCCCATCACTTCCTGTAAAGTGTCATTACCGTACGTACCCAGAAACCAACCGTCTCCTATAATTGCATTACTGTTCTCAATGACCACTGCAACACTTTACTCATCCTATTCACTTCCACAATGTTCATTCAATGGTACGGGAGATCTACTTAAATAATCTGCCACCTCATTTTTGCTACCAGGAAAATACTCAACATCATACACAAAATCAAGAAGTAGCAAAGTCATCCTGGCAATATGTGGTGTGTCATCTTATTCATACCACCTGTTAAAACTTTCACAAGAGGCATATGATCAGTGCATGGTGTAAACCTTGAACCTCAAATACTGCCTAAATTTCTATGTTACCACCCCCTGAGCACACAAGTACAATAGCCAATATTGATCTCAACTGTATCCTAGTTGCACAAAAGGTTAAATGGCAAGCCACAATGTATCAAATTGATTCAAGTCCATTCATCAAGTGTTTGTAGTCACTTTAAATCTTCAAAAGTTTATTCCGATCAGATTTTTCTATATATTCGGTACATCAGTCTCTGTGTATAGATGGTACATCAGCCAACACGTGTTTCGTCGTGTATTAATACAACACATAGACTTCCTCAGGGCTCGGAATATATAATTATCCTGGATGTTTAACTTCCTCGTCTTGTTACCAGGTAAATCGTCAAAATTATCAAAAACACGAATTCAATATTCTTCACAAATAATCCAATCCCTTCTTGGTCCTCCCTTGTTATAATAGTCACACGAGGTATAGTTTCCTTTGGTATAGTAAGTTCCCAATTCCTGAAATTTAACATTAACTAACTTCGAATACGATTTGAGGACGTGCGCCTGTCTGTATATTACTCTCCTTTCGTCCTCAATCAACTCGTCTGCTTACAATAAGGCGTTACAGTATTAGTAAGGAAAAATTCAGGTAAAGGTTAGGAAAAAGAGGTGTGCCTGAGTATACCAATAAAAACTAGGTATTTATACAGTGCTAAAAGGTCAGAACGTAGAATTTATACATTATCTAAGTTACCATATTACCATATTTTACGTTAATTATCACAACTTCAATATCTTACTGCATAGTAACTCTTCTTCATTGTATTCAAATAATTCAAATGACTTCGTTTAGCCATGGCTATATGAGAGTGTTGTATCCATGAAGAACAAGTTACTTACCTTCGGTAACGATATATCTGTAAGAAACAGTAGTTAGTATTAGATTCCTTACCTTAGAATATCCCCAGGCGTCAGTCTGGATCCGGAAACTTTTGCGTAGCAGTACCCCTGCACGTCGGTAGGCGTCGTCTGCAGGCGTCCCCTGCGGCTCCGCGTCCGTCGTTGGCGTCGTGATGACATCGCTGGAGTATATAGACGCCGCCTCCGCGCGCTGACGTCAGTTCTTTGCACACAGCTTTTCCGCGCCAGAACACGCAGAGCCATGTGAGAACCAACACTGGTGCCATTTGAAACTAGGGCCCTGAAAGGGATGTCCTTAACCCTAGGTATCAGTTCGCAGAACGGGGAGGATGGGTGGGGCGGTAAGGAATCTAATACTAACTACTGTTTCTTACAGATATATCGTTACCGAAGGTAAGTAACTTGTTCATCTGAAAGAAACAGGTTAGTATTAGATTCCTTACCTTAGAATAGATACCCCTGCAATACCAACCCCGGTGGTGGGTCTGCGAACCAATACAATCCTACACCAGAAAGTCCTGGAGGACAGAACGGCCAAAGAAGCCATCCCTCCGGACTTGACTGTCCAGGCAGTAGTGCCTCGCAAAGGTGTGCAGCGAGGCCCACGTAGCCGCCTGGCAAATGTCCTGCAAGGGGACTCCCCGGCCCAGGGCAGTAGTAGCCGCCGTGGCCCGAGTGAAATGGGCCCTCAGCCCAACAGGAGGCTCCTTCCGAGCCAAAGAGTAGCACGCTTTGATGCACAGAACGACCCGCCGAGAGATGGTCCGTTTATGTACCGCCCGTCCCTTCTTCGCACCCACGTAGCCAACAAACAGTTGGTCATCCACCCGGAACTGGCGTGTGCGATCCATTTAAAATGAAAGCGCACGTTTTGGGTCCAGACGATGGAGCCGCTCGTCATCCTTTGAAGGATGCGGAGGCGGGATGAAGGAAGGGAGAGTGATGGACTGCCCGATGTGAAAAGCAGAGACAACTTTGGGCAGGAAAGAAGGTCTAGTTCTCAGAACCACCTTGTCTGGATGAATGGACATGAAAGGAGGTTTGACAGAAAGAGCCTGGAGCTCACTCACTCTCCTGGCAGAGGTTATGGCAACCAGGAAGGCCGTCTTTAAAGTCAGGAGACGGAGAGGACAGGAATGAAGTGGCTCAAAGGGAGCACACATCAAGAAGGTTAGAACCAGGTTCAAGTCCCACTGAGGCATCACAAACGGAACAGGTGGATACATGTGTGTGATGCCCTTCAAGAATCTTGTTACAATGGGGGACTTTAACAAAGAAGGTTGATCAGGAAGCCTCAGAAAGGCCGAAAGGGCAGAAAGGTAGCCCTTGATAGTGCCCAGAGCAGAGCCCTGCTGGGCAAGAGAAAGAAGGAAGAGAAGAACCTCGGAAAGAGGGGCAGAGAGAGGATCCACAGCCTTTGCTGTGCACCATGCCACAAACTTGTTCCACCGACAGGCGTATACCGATTTTGTGGATGAACGCCTGGCTGCCAG
Source organism: Lissotriton vulgaris (assembly GCF_964263255.1). Taxonomy (NCBI): domain Eukaryota; kingdom Metazoa; phylum Chordata; class Amphibia; order Caudata; family Salamandridae; genus Lissotriton; species Lissotriton vulgaris. The sequence continues at coordinate 1,227,257,447 of NC_141696.1, forward strand.
AATCACATCACAGACTTCAGGAGGCAAGTCAAATGGCCTCAACTGCCGCCGCTCAATCTCCACGCATGGAGGTGGAGACTGGACAGGTTCGGGTGGAGGACCGCCCCCCTGCTCCTGCGACAGAAGGTCCTCCTGAAGGGGCAGGCGGATCGGGGGACCGACTGACATGCAGAGTAGCTCGGGATAACAGTACCTTCGAGCCCAGTCCGGAGCCACAAGGATGACTTGGGCCCGGTCGCGCCTGATCTTCTTCAGCACTCTGGGCAGAAGTGGTATAGGCGGAAAAGCGTATAACAGACCGCAGCTCCACTCGCGCCGAAAGGCGTCGCCGTGCGAGTGCCGTCTTGGAAACTCCAACGAGCAGAACTGATGACATTGCGCGTTCTCTTCTGTGGCGAATAGATCTAACGAAGGCTCTCCCCAATGCCGAAAGAGGCCTTGCGCCACGTCCGAGTTCAGACGCCATTCGTGATCCATCGAGCACCGACGGCTGAGTTTGTCCGCCCTGGCGTTCAGAGAACCTGCCAGGTGTTGAACCGTCAGAGTCACGCCCTGACGTTCCAGCCATTGCCAGAGGCGCAGAGCCTCCTGGCAAAGGGTCCACGACCCCACCCCGCCCTGCTTGTTGCAGTACCACATGGCGGTGGTGTTGTCCGTGAACACCTGCACTACACTCCCGTTGACAAAGGGGAGAAATGCTTTCAGTGCCAAACGAATCGCCCGGAGCTCCAACAGGTTTATATGGAGCCGGGACTCCGCCGGAGACCAGATGCCTCTGATCTCTGCCTCTCCCAGGTGGCCTCCCCAGCCCTGGAGGGACGCGTCCGTCACAACAACGTGCTCCGGTTGGGGAAGGGAGAGGGATCTGCCTCTGACCCAATCGCGGTCCGTAAGCCACCACTGCAGTTGTCTTGCAGTGCCCTCTGAGATCAAGACGTGGTCGGACAGGTTGCCCTGATGCTGGGCCCACTGAAACTTCAGGTCCCACTGCAGATCCCGCATCCGCCACCGGGCGTGATGCACCAGAAGGATGCAGGAAGCCATCAGCCCCAGCAGCCGCAGCGTCAACCTGACCGAAACCTGGGATAACGGCTGAAAGATGGGAATCAAAGCCTGTATATCCTGGACTCGCCATTCCGGAGGATAGACCCGAAACTGCGCCGAGTCGAGAACCGCTCCGATGAAAAGGAGCTTTTGAGAGGAACACAGGTGTGATTTCGGCACATTGATGGAGAACCCCAGCTCGTGCAGGAGGTCTGCCGTCATCTGAAGGTGGTGGACGACTGTCTGGGGCGAGCCCGCCTTCAACAACCAGTCGTCTAGATAGGGGAAGACTGAAACCCCCAATCTGCGCAGATGAGCTGCGACCACCGCCATCACCTTGGTGAACACCCGTGGGGCGCTGGTAAGGCCGAAGGGGAGCACGATAAACTGAAAGTGCTCGTGGCCTACCGTGAACCGCAGGTAACGCCGGTGGGCCGGCAGGACGTGGATGTGAAAATACGCATCCTGCAAGTCCAACGCTACCATCCAGTCTTGCGGGTCTAGAGCAGCCAAGACCTGAGCTAAAGTCAACATCTTGAACTTCTCCTTCCGGAGGAAGCCGTTGACGTTCCTTAGATCCAAGATAGGACGTAGGCCCCCTTTGTCCTTCTTGGGTACCAGAAAATAGTGGGAATAGCAACCACGTCCTACTTCTGGCCCAGGAACGCGCTCGATGGCCCCCTTGGCCAAGAGGGCCGTAACTTCCTCCCTCAGAAGTGCCAAGTGGTCCCCCGACACACGGTGGTTCTGCGGTGGCATGGCTGGAGGAGTTGTCTCGAAGGGGAGGGAGTAGCCCCTTCGGACGAGCTGCAGCACCCACCTGTCCGATGTTATTGTGCGCCAGTGGGAGAGGTGATGGCGAACCCTGCCACCCACCGGCGTCACATGGGCCTGAAAGCACGGACTAGGAGGATTTAGTGGCAGATGCTGCGGGGGGAGGTGTGGCCTGACCTCGCTGCTGTCCCCGACCGCCACCACGGCGGTTTCCACGGCCGCCACCGCGTTGATAAGTCTGTTGGGGCGCGTGGCTGGCAGCACGTGTGGGACCGCCCCTTCCTTGGCCACGAAAGGAGCGAAACGAACCCGTTTGCTGGCGCTGGGTCGAGAGACCCAAGGACTTGGCCGTGACCCTGGAGTCCTTGAAGCGCTCCAGCGCGTGGTCCGCTTTGTCGCCAAACAGGCGACTGCCATCAAACGGCATGTCCATTAAAGCATTCTGGACATCTGCCGAGAAGTTGGCGGATCTCAGCCAGGCATGGCGACGAATCGCCACCGTCGTGGACATCGCCCTGCCCAGCGAGTCGGTGGTATCAAGACCACACCTGATGGAGTATCTAGCTGCGTCTCGGCCTTCAATCATAGCCTTGCCGAGCTTAGCCCGTACCTCCGGCGGGCATTCAGGCAACAGGTCCGCGACCGTACCCCACAGAGAGTGGGTGTAGCAGCCCAAGAGGCACGCGGTGTTGCAAGACCGCAGTCCCAGACTCAGGGACGAGAAGACCTTTTTGCCATACTGGTCGTACCTCTTTGATTCCCTGTCGGGCGGGGCCGACGGGAATGCGGTCTGGGAAGTGGAGGCCTGGATCACCAGACTCTCAGGGGTGGGATGGGTGGACATAAAATTAGGGTCGTCCGAACACGGACGGTGGCGTCTGGCCACGTTCCTATCAACAGGCGAACCTGAAGCGGGCCTGGACCACGTGCCCAAAAGAACGTCAGTTAAGGCCTCGTTGAACGGCAGCAGTGGCTCCTGTGGGCATGACTGCGGTTTGAGGACCTCAGTGAGGATGTTAGTCCTCACGGCCGCGACGGGGAGCTCAAGGTGTAAGGCCTTGGCAGCCCTCACCAACACCACTGAATAAGCAGCCCCCTCCTCGGTAGCCACGGTAGGAGGCGAGACAAAACCAGGGTTGGGGGGAGTCATCCAGACCACTGGCGTCACCCAAGTCACCCGTCCAGTCCATGTCGTACTGACACTCGCATGTCAGAGGGTCCTCAGACCCCTCCCACCCCTCTCCGTATTCTACATCCTCACCATATTCGGAATCAACAATGTAGACCGGCTCCTCGGGGTTCACAGGCCCCATCGGCGTCGGACCGGGCGTCGGACGACGCCGGTCCGACTCCGCGTCCGGATTCGGAGAGGGAATGGGGACGGCGCCGCCCGGAGCCGGAGCCGGAAGAACCGGCGCCGGCCGGCGCAGGGGAACCGGCGCCGCGCGGGGGCGGCGCCAGGGGTTGCCCCGATGGAATCGGCGCCGGAGAGGCCGGTTGACCAGCCGGCGTCGACCCTCAGGGCCCCTGCGGCGCCGGGACCGGAGCCGTCGGCGGCGCCGGGGCCGGAGCACCCGACGACGTCGAGGCAGGGTCACCCGAACCGCTAGGGCCCCCGGACGGGTTCACAGGGCCCGAAGGCGCGGCAGAACCCGCCGGAGGAGAAAGAGCCCTCATGGCCATGAGGAACGCCTCTATCTCCTCGGGCGACGCGCCCTGCCCAGGGACCGCAGGGTATGGAGCAGGCCGCGTCGGCGACTCACGCGGAGCGGCGGGGTGGGGTCACCCGAACCCCCGGCCGCATCGCGCGAGCGTCGGGGGGAGTCAGGGGTACGATGACGACGCCCCGACTTCTTGTGCTTCCTACCTGAGGAACCAGATGAATGGTGACTACTCCCGGAGCGCTCGTGACGGCTCCGCGACCACTCCCTCGATCGCTCCCTTGACCTCCGGCCGGACCGGGACCGCTCTCGACGCGGGGCCGACACCCGGAGCTCAAGCAGCTTGCGGGACCGCTCCCGCCTAGCTTTATTCGTCAAGGCCCGGCGATCGACGCAGGCGTCCACGTCGTGGGCGGGGCCCAGGCACCGGAGACAGAGTCGGTGATGATCCGTGACCGACATCGTCCGGTCACAGTCGTCACAGTTCTTAAAACCGGGCATCCTACCGGCACCGTCAAAAAGATCAAAGATCAAGAAAAAACTTGGTCAAAAGAACGGAGTACTGCACTTTTCGGATCTGCGCTAACTGGCGCGGAAAAAAGAAGAACTGACGTCAGCGCGCGGAGGCGGCGTCTATATACTCCAGCGACGTCATCACGGCGCACGACGCCAACGACGGACGCGGAGCCGCAGGGGACGCCTGCAGACGACGCCTACCGACGCGCAGGGGTACTGCTACGCAAAAGTTTCCGGATCCAGACTGACGCCTGGGGATATTCTAAGGTAAGGAATCTAATACTAACCTGTTTCTTTCAGATACATGTATATAATAATTGATGGTAATGCATACCTATACATGTTGCTTTAATTTTTGCCAATAGTAACTATGAACTTTGAGTATAACCTTCAGACAAATTAATTACGTGTTACTAATGGAGATTGAATGCTTTCTCTTTATTGTTAACCATATTTAGGATCAAACGTTATGTGAATTATTTGAATACAATGATGAAGAGGAAAGGAAACTATACCTCGTGTGACTATTATAACAAGGAAGGACCAAGAAGGGATTGGATTATTTGTGAAGAATATTGAATTCGTGTTTTTGATATTTTTGACGATTTACCTGGTAACAAGACGAGGAAGTTAAACATCCAGGATAATTATATATTCCGAGCCCTGAGGAAGTCTATGTGTTGTATTAATACACGACGAAACACGTGTTGGCTGATGTACCATCTATACACAGAGACTGATGTACTGAATATACAGAAAAATCTGATCGGAATAAACTTTTGAAGATTTAAAGTGACTACAAACACTTGATGAATGGACTTGAATCAATTTGATACATTGTGGCTTGCCATTTAACCTTTTGTGCAACTAGGATACAGTTGAGATCAATATTGGCTTTTGTATTTGTGTGCTCAGGGGGTGGTAACATATCTTGGTTTCTGTAAATACAGACGTTTTGGGTGTTGGATGCGCACCCTCCCTCTAGAGGCACCAATTTTTGATTTATATTGGGGTACACTATTCCTTTATATCTGATGTGGAGCGCCCGACAGGCTGTAAGTATCCATATTTAGTTGTTGCCTACATTTCTACACTGCCCACACAGCTGCCAACATTTTCTTCTTGATCACAGAAAACTTCTCATCTGGAGACAAGGAACGAGGACCATATGCCACAGTACACTCAAAACCTCTGCAGAAGTCTGTGTTAAAGCATCACCTAATCGTTGCCACTGGCATTAGTAGTCAAACACTCAGAGCAGTGGAATAAAACCCTGAAAGGAACTGCAGTACAGATGTGCTGTTTAATGGATTCAACTCTTGAGGCTCCTACAAAAATTGCCTCAATCTGTATGTTTTTATAGCAAAATTCTTCCCAAATGTTAGTATAAAAATCTGACAATTCAAGAAACGATCTGACTTCCTCTTTACAAGTAGGTGCCGGTGAATTACTAATAGAGTCAATAATATCTCTTTTATTAGAAATACCCTCTCTACTAACTATGTCCAAGATAAATCACCAACTTCATCCCAAACTTGCACTTCCTCAATTCAGCAGTCAACCTTTTGGCAGCTACTTTCTAAACCCACTTAAAGTCTATGATTATGTTCTTGTTTGTCACTACACATAACAAGTATATTATCCTGAAAGTATGTTAATCACCTAGATCATTGTTCAACAAATGCATAAGACGCTGAAATACTGCTGCGGCCATCCCAAACGATATGCACACAAACCTGTAACGCCCAAATGGTGTAATGACAGAAGTCAAACTCCTGCTAGAATGGTGAGGCGGAATCGGATGGGAAGCTAATGTAAGATCAATTGTAGAAAAACACTTTGACACCCTTAGTTTTTGCCAGGAGTCCATTGATCTTGGGGAGAGGAAACTTATCCTCCTCAATACTTTAATTAAGATCTCTAAGGTCAATGCACAACCTTATCTGCTTGTTGGATTTCTAGGCTACAACCAAGGATGACAGCAATTCAACACTCCTAACTGGTTCAATAAATCTACTTCTCTTCAACTTATCTAAATCCTTCATCACATCATCTCTCACACTCAGGGTTATATTACTCACCTTATGAAACAATGGTTTGGCCACATCCTCAAACACAATCCTGTGCGACAATCCACACAACTACAATACAGTGCCGGAGAAAACTCCGGTAAGCTGTTTTTGGAACTCCTCCTCCATATGAATCACAGGCTCTCCCAACAACAAAACCTGATCTTTGCTGTTGGGTTCCAGGATGATGCATAAAGCCCCTTGATTCATTCAACCCAGAACAGATGGACCCTTCTCGACCACATACAATTTGTCTTGAGATTTCCTGTTCCTAAATTCAAAAGTTACATACATATATCCAGCTACGAGAATTCTTTCACCAGTTTAGGTAACCGGATGTATATCAGTAGGAGCTAACTCATTACCTAAGACTTTTGCAAACCTGTCATCTCAGACTGAGCGCTGCACAATAGTATATGGCGATCCCAAGTCAGCCACAAATAGCATATGCAGCCCGTCAATTTTCATGCTACATGAGTTTTTTTAGAACCGTCACATCAATATCCAATACTGTGCTATCAATACTTAAAATGCTGTCCCCACACAATGACTCATCCTCCACCACAGGCTCTGGATCAGGATTACCATGGCATTCACTTTCTTTTTTCTGCAAATCTTCGCATAATGACCAGTAATCCCATGATAAGACCATACTGACAAGGAGTACTTGAACCGTTGCCCACAGACTCCTCTTCCTCTGAATTCTTTAATGCAGCCCCACCTTCTTGACAATGGAAATAATCTGGTCAGACTCATAGCTTCTTTTAAATACTAGAATGACTAGAAAGCAAAATGATTTGGTCCTGAATAAGTTCATCATGCAAGAAACCAATTTTGCAAGAAATGCCTCCTTCTTAAGTGCAGACACATAATCTTCTACCGTTTCCAATTTACCCTACCTCCGTTGGAAAAATTGTATCTGTCAATGGCTGCACAAAGAGACTTTGGTAGTAGCAGTCCAAATCATCTCATGCATTCTTAAAAAAACTATATCTACGTCCACTCTTGGTTTCTTTTCCATCTGACTATTAACACATGGGTCTTCAGGAACCAAACTATGTAAAAAAATATTTTTCTTCCTGGCGGAGGTAAATTCCTCAACTTCCTCTTCTATAGCTGAAATACAGTTGAGAAAATCATCCTTCCAGTCAGCCCATTTCATTTGGAGTTCGACAATGCAAGGAAGAAACGGAATGATGGAGTAAAATAAAAGGTTTGGGTGCACATGGTGGTGCACTGCAACCGGAGAGCACAAGTACAAAGGAGTGACAAAGACACATAACTACAAGCTCCCCACAATGGTGTGTGTCTCACCAGAGTACACACGTAATATCAGTACAGCGTAATTAATGTACAATTAACAGTATAGCTTAACAGTGTACTGGTCTGCGTATCACCGTTACACACACAATGGCCTCAGACATAAAAACGATCCCACAGTACATACCAATAAAATTTAAAATAGTGTGCATATCCCCATGGAATGTTATGATATGTTATGTTATGTTATGTTATGGTGCTTTTGTATAGCGCACGGCTACTCGAATGGAGTGTCCCGGCGCTTTCCACCTGCAACTCAGAGTAAAAATAACACAACACAGCAAGAATAGAATCAGAAACAGAAAAGATAACAGTAAAAACAGCCTAAAGATTAAAAAGCCAGGTCTTCAGGCTCTTCCTGAACTGGAGCAGATTGGCAGTGCTGCGGAGCGAGAGAGGAAGCGAGTTCCACAGCTGGGGAGCTTTACAGCTGAAAGAGCGCCCTCCCGCGCGGGCCTTCCTCACCCGCTTAACCACCGCTGTAAAAAGGGATTCCGAGCGCAAGGAGCGGACCGGACGATAGAAGGTCAGTCTCCGCCGTAGATATCCGGCCCCTGATCCAAACAAAGCTTACATTGGTACATTGAGATGTAAAGTCTCCCCAGTACATATCACAATGAAGGTGTGCACATCGCTGCAAGACACATGGAAATGGTACTGCTCTCCGTGCCGGCGGCGATCACTCGATTGTTTGTAATTACGGCGCTCATTTATCCATCCCTTGGAAGTTTTTTGGAACCTCCCTTGTGTTGGTAAGACTTATGTGTATTCAGGTAACCCATCACAAAGTATGCCACACGGCAACCAAGGACCTTACTTTAATTGCACTCTTGTATTTCTCTTAGGCATCCCCTGAACCGCCACATGGCCATTGACCGCGGCGATTCCCAGCCTTGATACTCAGCCGCGTGGACACAACTCCAGCGTTCATACCCGATATTCAGACCCTCAGGTATACCATGTCAAATTATTCTTGGCAATCCTAACACCGTTTGTTAAGCTTGATGGTCTAATTGCGCCTTTCTCCATTAGATCCTTCCCTGTTACCACTCCTCCTCCATCCGCAAAGGAGCCCACCCTCGGTGCCTTGCGGCACACCCCACGGCTATCCTTACCTAAGGTGAGACCGGCATCCCAGCCATGTTACCTAGTTACCCCCGGAGACCCAACAGATAACGAGTCAAATTCTACAGACCCTCACCAGACCCTCCTCATGGGCACAATAATACCCCCGACACTGTGGCTAGCATTAGAACCTTGTCACGGCTAGCTCACTAATCAGCTTCATGTGGGTTGCCTGACACTGTATACACAATTCACTGGTCAACTCACGTATGGACGTTTTCCACAATAAAGCATGGTCAGCAATGAACCGATGTAAACCACGCAGATTCTTGTTTTTTAACAATTGTTTATTGTCTCTTGCCTCCCCTTCCTTATCTTCCAACATGCTTGCATGTTTAATACTCAGGTAATGTATTTTTAGTACTGATGATGATCCTTGTATTTTAATGTAAAGGATCGAAACGCTGTTGACAGTTTATGTAGTTATACACTAGCTTTCCATTGTGTCACTAAATGGTGTTGACTACTTGAGGACAGCTAGGTTATTTTCATTTTGTTTACCAGTGTCCTTTCCCTAATAATTTGCCTGCAAATACCCTACCTTTTCCTCACCCCCTTGTTCATGTCTTATATGTTCTATATGTACTGGATACAGGATTGTATCCCACTGTATATTTGTGCACTTACATTGCCTTGAATTTCCTTATATTGATTAAATCAGTGCCCGGCTGGTCACTTTTCTTCTTATAGTGCACATTGTTGTCTATAATTATTTCGTTTTTCGACTAACATGATAAGTTAAGGACCACTGTTGTCTTTAAAGAATTATCACCCCTGGTCCTTAACTACCTAGAGGGTTCCCTTGTTTCTGTAAAAACTCTGTGGCTATCCGGCACAACAGTAATTCTGTGGTGTCTGGAGCTTTGGCTAATCCAAGATTGCTATAATGTACCTTGCCTAGCCTCAGGGAGTGTAGTGTATGAGAAGTCGTCTGGCGCCATGTTACTGGGCACGTAAAGGTAGCTTTGGCCCTATGCAAGATGGCTACGATGTCCATAGCATGGCCCACAGAAAGTGTAGCGTACGGGTAGGTGTGCGGCGCAATGTAACTGCGCATGTGAAGGTAGCTTGAGATTGCGCTCAAGGGGGTGCGGTGAGCAGCAGGCGGTCACCGCACAAAACAAGTCACATCTCAGGTCACCAAGGCTTCCCCCAAGGTTTGTGTGGGGGGCTCACCAAGGAAGTACAAGGTCACAGAACTTCATCAGAAGAAATCCCCATTTTTTTCCGAATATGGCAGCGTCCAACTTGCTTGCTCTCACCACCGCAGTGGATGCCCAAAGCTGATCCTCCAGTATACTACTGGGAATAGGTCTGCTGCTCATTGCCAAATTTGTAGAGGTACGGGACCAGTTAAAGTTGTTTAGAGGTTTATTATAAGAGCAAGCAGAATAAGCTCCATACCCTTCAAGTTACAGCTTCCAACTGTCCTCGCTACAATGATCCGTACATTCTAGATTCTCCCACGCCATGTCAAACAGCTAAAATAGATGCCAGAAGTTATTGACAAAACTTTGTTAACCCCTTCCACGCTGATGACGAGCTGGGCTCGTCATGGCGTAGCCTCCTCGCACGCTGATGACGAGCCCAGCTCGTCACGTAACATGCGCTTTTAAAAATCTCAGCGTACGAGCGGAATTCCGCTAGCGCGCATGAGGTTAAACAACTGTCATCACTAAATGGCATGCTTCATAAGAAAACAAAACATTCCCCTACAACCCTCAGCTGAAGTGAAGTTATAATAACTAGTCAAAATTGAGAATCACTGAAAATTATCCACCATAGTGAGATTTGCAACAATAACTCTCCAAATGCACTGCTTTTAACCTCGGACCTGATCTCACAGATTACATCACAAATGGCATCAATGTCCAGGTTTTTGGTCCGAGCACCGAACTGCAAATAACTATTCTGTACTGCCTAGACTTGCATGTAATCAGGTGAAGAGTGGAATGAAGCAGGCTCTGGGATTTAGGTACCACTGATTTAGAGGAAGTGCTGAGCTCAACACCTCTAGTGAACACCTTCAGGTACGTCAAGGGAGAATTTGGTGTGTTTAGTAATGCATAGGCACAGCGGTATCAGATTTAAGATGTAGCCTGTAATGATTTCCCAATCTCAGGTACCATGATCAGTTCAGTATTTAGGGATTTAAACCAAAGGCTTAACCACCTTCCTGGGAATTACCTGAAGCTCAATCATCTCCGTTCCCTTTTGGGCAGTAGCTATATAGCTTTGTCTGGTATATAAACATCATGTAATATGTTCTGGAAATGTGTAGTTCCAAACGAAAATCCCTCTGAGAGGATAATGGAAACATGAAAATGGATTCACCAAAATTCCAGAAGTAATAGAAGTGACCTCACAACACTTTTTTTGACCTCAATGATGTCTGGTAAGTGACATTATATGACCCTTGACCCTGAATCCCAGTAAATGACTGAAGCCTAGTGTAACCCAAAAAGACAAAGTATTGCTATATTATAGGGAAATGCACAAAAGCGAGACTTATAAAATAAATAATGCGGTCAGGCCACTAATGCTACTTTGTAGGGAATATAAATAGCAATCAATCAGAGTACTTGTAAAGCGCGCTACTTACCCGTGAGGGTCTCAAGGCGCTATGGGGAGGAGGGTGTGTGTGTGGGGGGTGGGGGGGGGGGGGGCTGCTACTGTTTGAAGGGCCAGGTCTTGAGGAGTCTTCTTAAGGCGAGTAGGTCTTGGGTCTGCCGTATGTGGGTAGGGAGGGTGTTCCAGGTCTTGGCAGCGAGGTAGGAGAAGGATCTGCCGCCAGAGGTCGTTCGTTGGATGCGGGGGACAGCAGCGAGGCTGGCGGAGTGGAGCTGTCGGGTGGGGGTGTAGAAGCAAATAAACTATGTTGCTGATTTATTACCGCTTGTAATGAACTATCATACTTGGGGAGTACTAAGTCTGTTCAAAAAGCATCATTTTTCACATATTCACAATAATGATCCGTGACAATAATGGCTGTGGCAACGTGCAAAATGTGTATTCTTTCAAATCTTTATTTATTAACAGGAAGTGTAATCTCCCAGTTGGATTTGCAGAAAGTAACTAGTGCTTATACAAGCACAGAAGCACGGTTTACCTTTTGTGCTTGGTACAGCGTTTTCCCTCTTGAATCAGGGTTTGCCAGGGGCACGCTAGGGGTCGCAGCTGCCACCTCTAAATGATGCACATGAGTCCCCAAACAGGGTCGCATAAGTAACATTAGATATTGGAGACTACAGCACCAGGCAGGTGAGATGGAGTAACGTGAGCACGTTGGTGGCCTAGAGTAACGCAAAATGACAGTACTGATTCCTTTAGCTGCCTCAGCTGAATTTCAGCACAGATTAAAACAAAATATTATGTAAGGTTTCCAAAGTATTAGGCAGACTTTGCAGATCAGAATTTGAAAACTGTCCTCCACACCAAATGTACTGCTTGGTACCATTGTAAACGTCAGGAAGCAGAGGGAGGCAATGTTTTCTTTTAAATCCAAAAGGACGTGGAAAAAATCTTCCAATAAGAGAAAATGCAAATCGAAAATGTATTGCCAATAGGGAAACATTTACTGTAGGCAGAAAAATCACAAACTGGGAAAGAACGAATGGTGAAGAACATGTACTAGATAGGGCTTGGGTGTTAAGTGAAGGACGACCTGTGGAAGTTTTTTTAAGAAGGCAACTTTGTTTTGAACATGGTTTCTAATCTTGAAAGCGACTGCTGGCATTTCCAATCAGTTTGTGTTTTGTTTTTCGTCAGCACAAGGAGCATTATAACTGGAAGTTATCAGTAAACTATTCAAGTCTTAGTGTGCGTGGAGAAAACTGTTCATCAAACTATTCTGCTTTGTGTATAAACACCTTATAAGTGTCTAATACAGCTATGGTTAAAGTGTCGCAATAACAAAAAATGTGAATACCAAACAAAGAATAATTTATCACGTTTTCTAAAATACTTCTCACATAACAAACCTGCATCTTTCTCTTGATTTTTGTAGTCCACAATGCGCACTTTCCATATTGAGGTTACATCCCGTTTGCCACATCCGTTTTGACCTTGCTCATCAGATTCTATAGCTTTTCTGAATTCCGCCTGTATTTCAGCTTGCTTTCTATCATTTAACGTCTGCCTGTGATTATTCAATGCTCTTAATTGCTCATTACTTAAACAAGCCTGAAAGAAACAGTAAAATAAAATGAGAATCACACAGAAACAGTCATACAGGTACAGAATGTATTTTAGCTACCTACTGATAAGACAAATTCGAAACTGACAGACAAAATAAGACTGAAGTTTGAGGTTAATTTGTTATGCAATTCGAATGACCTTGGCATATTCATAATACTGAACATCTTTTTTTAGTTTTTTGTAAATTCATTCCACATTGCCAAATTCATACATGATGGGATAGATTCTCAATTAGGTAGTGTCAAGTTTCAAGTTTATTTTATTTAGGTTTTGGAACTCTTTACAGAGGTCCACATAAAATCATCCAACATTGACATTTGAAGCATTATCAACAATTTACAAAAACAAATCTAATATATATCCCAAAAACTTTTTAAAAAGTTAAAAATTATACAACAAAACCTCTCATTTGGCGGATTACGGATAGCATCAAGGAGAGCAGAAGCGGAAGAAATATTTAGTCTTAGACAGATAGGTCTCAACCATTTGAGGCAACGTTGTTTTAAAGCCGAACAAACGAATAACACATGATTAACATTCTGTTTGTTTTTGTTGCAAAAATTACACATCACTGATGAGCCATAACATTTTGATAACAAATTATTTAACAGGAGTAAGTCTTGCCTCAGGAGGAACAGAAATTGGCGCACCCCATGGGGGAGATTCCAGGAAACATAAGGTTGAGAAATCCTAATTTGGTAATGATTAATAGCCGGTAGTGGGCCCCTTCTTGCAGTAAGGGCCTCTTTATCTAAATCAAAACTTAGGTTCCATGAGGCGAATTTTAGAGTCTGTTTTAACTGATAAGTGGATAAAGAAAAGAGTGTCAATTCATCCAATTTCAAAAGTTTAACTGCTAATCTAAAATTCTTGACAATAGTGGAATGCTCTTTTAGGGGTCCTAGAAGTTCTTTTTGGATCAGGTTTCTTAAGGTACCAGGTTCACCATTCGCCAAGCTGGAGACCCACCGTACTACCCCAGCAAGACCCTGGACCCAAGTGCTTCGTATACCAAATTCCAACCTAAAGGCTGCTATATTACGCGCAGTATTAACCATACACAATTTCCGTAGGATTTTTCCCTCAGTAGTATTCTAAAAAAAAAAAACATCTTCCCACTTCGAGTAATTCTATGCCATATAGTAAGGTAGATGGGATTTTAGCTCTAAAAACCTCCAATAGGTAGGCAAAATGCCTCTGTCCTGTAGATCTATAGAGGGTATTTAGTCCCCTCTCATGGGACATTGCCTTCCCGATATTGTTAGCTATATGGGCCTTATTGCTTAATGTACTAGATACTATTTTCCCCAAGAAAGTATAGGAATGGACAACTTCCAAACCAAAGCCCCCTATATTCCAAAAAAAGTTCCCATATTTTTGCTTTTTCCTTCCTGTAATGCACATGACTTTACTCTTGGATATATTTATCCTTAAATGGTGCGATTCTGCAAATCCATGAAGCGCGTGCAACCGATTATTCAATCCAGTGGGGGTTAAATCCAAGATCAGTATATCATCTGCATATAACATCGGTTTGCCCCCCAGAGTCGGGGCAATACCATCACTTGACGATAAGATTTGCGGAAGGTCCGACAGGTATAACGAAAACAATAGTGGGGCCAAAAGGCATCCTTGTTTTAGCACGTTGGCAGACGGAATAGCTTGAGAGAGACCTCTTTCCCCTCCCAAGAGCACTCTGCACCATGTGATGTATTTCTCCAATAAAACTTGTAGAGCGGTCAGGTTATCCATGGTGTAACTAGACAAGATTCCTTTCTGTGCTATTATGCGTTAGGTTTGTGACCAATTGGCCTTACTCACAGGTTTTAAATTCCCTGTGTACAGATATTCAATATAAGCCTTTATTATTACACAACTCAAAAAGTGAATTATTTCTCTCAACCTTTTATTTTTATAAAGTTAAAAACAATCATATAAAATTCATCACAAAGCTTTTACTTTCCAACATATAATTTTTCGAGCATGCCCTAATCTAATACAAAGCACAATCCTAATCTTTTTAATGCTCGAAAAAATAAATTAAAACATTTCCATCACACATTAAAACATTTGAAATAGCGAATATATACTATTGCGGGTAGTCCCTTGTCGACGCGTTTCGGTGCGTAGAGGTCTTTTGGGCACCTTCTCCAGGACAAATATTACAGTATGCTACTATATATTCTTCTTTTTAAGTTGCTTTTGCGTCATTCGTTCCCACTTTATATTAAGTTTAATCAGTCTCAGACTTCATTATTTGTCCGTTTTTTAAAACCAGGAGAATATTATTCATCGTGTCAATGATGTCTGGTTACGTCTTTCAAATTTGCGCACGTTGTCCAATGGGAGGATTTTTTATTTATCAACACCGACACGTCCTCTCTCCTGTAGGCTGGTACCAGCCTACAGGAGAGAGGATGTGTCGACGGTGTTGTGCCAAACCACTTAGGCACCAAAAGAGAATATTTCTAAACACATCGGCATCCAGTGGCAATTATTTTCAAAGGAAGACCTGCATATAAATTAAAACGCAGATGACTAGCCACATTGTGTCTGGCGGATAAATAAAAAATCCTCCCATTGGACAACGTGCGCAAATTTGAAAGACGTAACCAGACATCATTGACACGATGAATAATATTCTCCTGGTTTTAAAAAACTGACAAATAATGAAGTCTGAGACTGATTAAACTTAATATAAAGTGGGAACGAATGACTCAAAAGCAACCCAAAAAGAAGAATATATAGTAGCATACTGTAATATTTGGCCTGAAGAAGGTGCCCAAAAGACCTCTACGCACCGAAACGCGTCGACAAGGGACTACCCGCAATAGTATATATTCGCTATTTCAAATGTTTTAATGTGTGATGGAAATGTTTTAATTTATTTTTTCGAGCATTAAAAAGATTAGGATTGTGCTTTGTATTAGATTAGGGCATGCTCGAAAAATTATATGTTGGAAAGTAAAAGCTTTGTGATGAATTTTATATGATTGTTTTTAACTTTATAAAAATAAAAGGTTGAGAGAAATAATTCACTTTTTGAGTTGTGTAATAATAAATGCCTATATTGCATATCTGTACACAAGGAATTTAAAACCTGTGAGTAAGACCAATTGGTCACAAAGCTAAAGCATAATAGCACAGGAAGGAATCTTGTCTAGTTACAGTTTGTTTACCCAGTCTCTTCTGGTTTTCAGGGATACTCTCTTCTTTTTAAGAAAGCAGGTTATCCATGGTGCCATGCTTTTTCCGGAACCCCGTCTGCTCAAGAGGCAAAATATTATTCTCGGCTACTCAATCATTGATTAGTTTCAAAAGACATTTAGAAAAAACTTTACCAACAGCATCGAGGAGGGCAATCTGTCGATAGCTTTGGGGTTCATTTCTATCACCCTTCTTATACAGGGGGACCAGGATGCTACCGTTCCAGGAAGGAAGGATAGTGGTATGCAAAAAGCAAAATTTAAACACCGGAAAAAGAATCTTACTCCAGATGTCACTATTCTGTTTTAATACAGAAATGGGGAGCTTGTCCGGGCCCATTGCTCCAGACGAACGCATACCCTTGATGGCTTATTCAATCGTTTTTTCGTAGGGTGCAACAAGGCTGGAATTGTTCTCTTTTTTCCTATTTGGGACAACTACCCTTCCATTTCCAGCGTACAAGTTCAAGATATATTCTACCCATTTTTGTTCTTCAATCGGGACAGGTAAGGATCTAGATCTAAGACCACATCCTTCCCCGATCAGAGACCAGAATAGCCTAGGTTTGCCATTAAAGACAGCCTCCTGCAGTTTGATCCATACCGAGTCCTCTCTTTCCTTTTTTAGCTTAATTTTTAGCCTTGTCCTCCTTCTTTTTAGCAAAGCCAGTCTATGATGTCTTAATGGGCAATACCTCAGATATTGTTGTCTTATAAGTTTATTAATTTCTACATTAAGCAACTTCTGAGAAATAGGAAGCTTTTTAATATGGTCTTTCTTTGATGGTTTTTTTGGGACCGATAACACCTTATTCAGGAAGTTAGCGAAGCAAATTAATTCGGAACCCTTCCAATTGATCACGTCATTTACTGCACTATCTAAGAGGCTCTTAATGCCCTTGATTGCTTTAAAATTCCAGAATCATCTCCCACTATGGACTCCAAAGTTAACCAAATTACCATCAAAGGACCAATGATCCGTAAGAGGGGGATATAAATCTAATAGGATGGTTATTATTTTATGGTCACTAAGAGGAGTATGAGTAACCGTGATGTCCTTAAGAAGCGCAAAAGTTGGCATGTCTACGACCACGTAGTCTAAAATAGATTCACCAGTGGTGGACTTGTGCGTGAAGTTTGCAGGAGTATCAGAAGGAAGCCTACCATTCACTATGATTCCATCTCTTTCATGGAGCTCTTCAAGAAATATTTTCCCTCTCTTTGTTGTTTTAATATTCCCGGGAAAAAGACTTTGAGGTATCTGTAAAGAATCCTCTTTATGAACGTTACGAAAGATCTCTAAACTAGAGTTGGATACTTTACAATTAAAGTCACCCACTAATATTATATGGGGAGAGGCATCATTTACCAAAAGTGCTTTAATATAAGAGAAAACCCTAGTTAAGATCTCGTTATGGCAGACGTCAGGAGGAATATAAACATTTATTAGAATAATAGGATTATTTTTGGAATTAGCAGAGCTAAATAACGTAACTACTTGAAACAGGTTACTAGGGTCTAAAAAATGGGAAACATTCCATTGTATCTTGGAGGACAAGAGACATGCTATTCCCCCTCTAGCTTGGCCTCTCCTAGAGGGGCTTGCTTTGCCCTCCAGAACAAAATAGTTCCTTCCTGTAGGAAAATTCTCTATACACCAGGTTTCTTGAAGGCATATAACACTAAATTCTAAAGAGAGTAAAAATAGTCGTTTTTCGGGGCTATTTCATATTCCTGCCGCGATCCAGGATAGAATCCTGAAATCATTGTTAGAGATATGGTTGTGATTGAAATTTATGGGAGGATTTACTGGCTAAAATTCCAGGTAAACAGTTCCATTGATGATCAACCTCTGCAGGAGCACTTTGGAGGTGGGAGCAAGGGGGATTTAAATACTCCACCTGCCGCCCATTTTTTACAATACTGATTTTTAAATCTTTAAAGTCGGGAAGGATAACCCCATTTCCAACTACAGCTTGAGAGAGCCAAGGTTTGCCCATTGATCGATTAGATTGAGGCTCTACCAGAAAAGGCATTATATCGATCCCTCTGCGCTGAAAGCTTTCTGTTTTTTGGAGAATAAGGTTAACAACTAACTGAGTAGAATCTTACTCTGGTTAGAGACCCAGCATCAGTATTCAAGATTTTTACTAAATCTATATCGCTGGACTGTAACAATTTCAAACCATCCGTCTTGTGAAAACATTGGAGAAGCGTAGACCTATTTAAGATAAAATCAAAATCAAATAACGGAAAAAAGTCTAAAATAAAAGTATCAATGTTTTCCTCCTCAATTCCCGTAGTTGTCCTTATTGATTTTGTTTCCCCTCCTGCAAAAGCAGGGAATGGCCTTGCTAAGGGATTAAGACTAACTGGCACTTGATCTACAGGGTTTAACAACTCCACAGGAGGAGCTATATTAACAGATCCCCCCCGGGGGTGGATAAGAAAAGCCTAATATGGGCTGTATAGAAGTGGAGGGACAAGGGATTAAAGGAGATTTATGAGGAGAAGGGAAAACAACACCCATAACTGAAGGATCCGGTGTCTCATGCAAAGATTTCCTCAGGGAATTATTAACCGGAATATTAGGGTTGTCTTCAAAATTAATTTTCCTCCGCCTCTTTTTTGCAAATCTACGCAGTTGTTTCCTCCTTTTTCCACCGTTCTTTTTTGGATGCGTTATCTTTTCCTTATTAGATACCACCAGAGCCTCCTTCATTTCAGCTTTATTAGGGGGACAGAAGATGGGAAATAGCTCTTGAGGTATTCCTTTACTCGAGACACAGATAGATTCAATTTCCAAAGGACCCTCCACCACAACGTTATTCCTAAAAGCCTCCGCCTGATCTGTTGGAGAGATCCCCCGGACTGATAATACCTTTTCTATATCTAAAATTGGAGGGTTCTCCATCAGATCGGTTTGGACTGAAGCAGTAGTTACAATTTCTTCCGATACCGGTTGAACAATCACGGGGGAAGGGCTAATGTCCTTCCCCCCCTTTCTCTCTAATAGGACCTTTAATATTTGAGTCACAGATTCCAATACGCAATCAGAGCCACCAACAAACTTTTCCAGCAGGGACAGAATAGAAGCAAGCAAACGTTCAATGCAACCTAATGTTTCTGAGACTGGATTATCATGACTACAGGGCCCAGTTGGATCATTATTCAATGTATTAAAATGAGGGCTAAGGGAAATGTTTAGTTGGGGCATAGAGAGGAAAGAGTTATTGGAGGGGGTTTCTTTGTATAGTTGAAGCCCAGATGGAACAGGGACCACCGGGGTTTTCCTTGGATCTAATGGCACATTAATTACTTCCTCTGTATATCTTTTGCATAAGTCCATATCTATATCAAGACGGAGGGAATCAGTATGTTGTATCACCCCAGAAGCATTCTCTAGGGGAATTAAGGATTCACCGGAGTTAAACAATTTCTTATGCCCTATGACATCAGTAGTGCTTAAACTGGGGGCGGATAGTCTAGGAGAGGGGGGAATGCTAGATTTATTCAACGGGACGAGAGTTTCCCGACCTGATGTCGAAATTTTTAATAAAGCTGGAGAATTCCCCAGCTCCTCTTTCGAGAGGCCTAAACATACCACCCTCAAAGGAGTGGAAGTAGAGAGAGATGGAATAGTGTCCCTATTCTCTACATATTGTACCGCCTCATCTCCAACCTGTGAAATATCCTTAAGTGAGGGTATTCCAGTAGGGATTTTATCCTTGCCTCTTTCCCATAGATTAAATAGTTGAGCTCTTCGCTTTACAAAAGACGCCTGGCCGTCCTTATTACGTAAAGGGTTGGACTTAGTTTTTGAGCAGGACCTCCCTACCAAAAGTCTCCCAGACGCACAAGTTACTACTTGTGTAACGATATATCTGTAAGAGACATTAGTTAGTGATAGATTCCTTACCTTAGAATATCCCCAGGCGTCAGACTGGATCCGGAAATTTTTGCGTAGCAATATCCCTGCGCGCTGTTAGGCGTCGTCTGCGGCTCCGCGTCCGTCGTCGGCGTCGTGAGCGCCGGGATGACGTCATCGGAGTATATAGACGGCGCCCATGCGCGCTGACGTCAGTTCTGATAACACAGCTTTTCCGCGCCAGATACGCAGAGCCATGATAGAACTAACACTGGTGCCATGAAACTAGGGCCCTGAAAGGGGATGACCTTAACCCTAAATATCGGTTCGCAGAACGGGGAGGATGGGAGGGCGGTAAGGAATCTATCACTAACTAATGTCTCTTACAGATATATCGTTACACAAGTAGTAACTTGTGCATCTGAAAGAGACACGTTAGTGATAGATTCCTTACCTTAGAATAGATACCCCAGCAATACCAACCCCGGTGGTGGGTCTGCGAACCAATATCACACCAGAAAGTCCTGGAGGACGGAACGGCCAAAGAAGCCATCCCTCCGGACTTGACTGTCCAGGCAGTAGTGTCTTGCGAACGTGTGCAGCGAGGCCCACGTGGCTGCCTGACAGATGTCCTGCAGGGGGACACCGCGGCCCAGGGCAGTTGTCGTTGCCGTGGCCCGAGTGGAGTGAGCCCGCAATCCAGCCGGGGGCTCCTTTCTCGCCATGGAGTAGCATGCTTGGATGCACAAGATGATCCACCTGGAGATGGTCCTCTTGTGTACAGCCTTTCCCTTCTTCGCGCCCACGTAACCAACGAAGAGTTGGTCATCCACCCGGAATTGGCGAGTGCGGTCTAGGTAGTAGGAGAGCGCACGTTTTGGATCCAGACGGTGGAGCCTCTCCTCCTCTTTCGAGGGATGCGGAGGCGGAAAGAAGGTGGGCAAGGTGATGGACTGCCCGATGTGGAAGGCCGTGACAACCTTGGGCAGAAAGGAAGGTCGTGTACGCAACACCACCTTATCAGGGTGAACAGACAGGAAAGGCGGAGAAGAAGAAAGAGCCTGGAGCTCACTCACCCTCCTGGCAGAGGTGATGGCAACCAGGAAGGCCGTCTTCAGCGTAAGGAGGCGAAGAGGACAGTTATGAAGTGGCTCAAAGGGAGCACACATCAGATAGGTGAGAACAAGGTTCAAGTCCCACTGGGGCATCACGAAGGGAACAGGAGGGAACATGTGTGTGATGCCCTTCAGAAATCTACTCACTATAGGGGACTTGAACAAAGAAGGCTGATCAGGTAGCCTCAAGAAGGCCGAAAGAGCAGAGAGGTACCCTTTAAGAGTGCCCAGAGCAGAGCCCTGCTGGGCAAGGGAAAGAAGAAAGAGCAGCACTTCCGAAAGGGGTGCAGAGAGGGGATCCACAGCCTTTGCTGCGCACCATGCCACAAATCTATTCCACCGGCAGGCGTATACCGACTTAGTGGAGGGACGCCTGGCTGCCAGAATGATGTCACAGACTTCGGGAGGCAAGTCAAATGGCCTCAACTGCCGCCGCTCAATCTCCAAGCTTGTAGGTGGAGACTGGACAGGTTCGGGTGCAGGACCGTCCCCTGCTGCTGCGACAGAAGGTCCTCCCGAAGAGGCAGACGAATCGGGGGATCGACTGACATGCTGAGTAGCTCGGGATACCAGTATCTTCGAGCCCAGTCCGGAGCCACAAGGATAACCTGGGCCCGGTCGCGCTTGATCTTCTTCAGCACTCTGGGCAGAAGTGGTATAGGCGGAAAGGCGTACAACAGGCCGCAGCTCCACTCGCGACGAAAAGCGTCTCCGAGCGAGTGCCGCCTTGGAAACTCCAACGCGCAGAACTGCTTACATTGCGCGTTCTCTTCTGTGGCGAATAGATCTAACCAAGGCTCTCCCCACTGTCGAAAGAGACCTTGCGCCACGTCCGAGTTCAGACGCCATTCGTGATCCATCATGCACCGGCGGCTGAGTTCGTCCGCCCTGGCATTCAGAGAACCTGCCAGGTGTTGAACCACCAGAGTCACGCCCTGATGTTCCAGCCACTGCCAGAGGCGCAGAGCCTCCTGGCAAAGGGTCCACGACCCCACACCGCCCTGTTTGTTGCAGTACCACATGGCGGTGGTGTTGTCGGTGAACACTTGCACCACGCTCCCCCTGACAGAGGGGAGGAATGCCTTCAGTGCAAGACGAATCGCCCGCAGCTCCAGAAGGTTGATGTGGAGCCGGGACTCCGCCGGAGACCAGAGGCCTCTGATCTCCGCCTCTCCCATGTGGCCTCCCCAGCCCTGGAGGGACGCGTCCGTCACAACTACGTGCTCCGGCTGGGGTAGAGAGAGGGGTCTGCCACTGACCCAGTCGCGGTCCGTGAGCCACCACTGCAGTTGTCTCGCAGTGCCCTCCGAGATCAGGACATGATCGGACAGGTTGCCCTGATGCTGGGCCCACTGAAACTTCAGGTCCCACTGCAGAGCCCGCATCCGCCACCTGGCGTGACGCACCAGAAGGATGCAGGAGGCCATCAGTCCCAGAAGCCGCAGCGTCAACCTGACCGAGACCCGGGATAACGGCCCGAAGACAGGAATCAGAGCCTGAATATCCCGAACCCGCTGCTCGGGTGGGTAAACCCGAAACTGCGCCGAGTCGAGAACCGCTCCGATGAAAAGGAGCTTCTGAGAGGGACACAGGTGTGACTTCGGCACATTGATGGAGAACCCCAGCAAGTGCAGGAGGTCGGCCGTAGTCTGGAGGTGGCTGACGACTGTCTGGGGCGAGCCCGCCTTCAACAACCAGTCGTCGAGGTAGGGGAAGACTGACACCCCTTGCCTGCGCAGATGGGCTGCGACCACCGCCATCACCTTCGTGAACACCCGTGGGGCGCTGGTAAGGCCGAAGGGGAGCACGGTAAACTGAAAGTGCTCGTGGCCTACCGTGAACCGCAGGTAACGCCGGTGGGCCGGCAGGACGGGGATGTGGAAATAGGCGTCCTGCAAGTCCAACGCTACCATCCAGTCTCCTGGGTCCAGGGCAGCCAGGACCTGAGCCAAAGTGAGCATCTTGAACTTCTCCGTACGGAGGAAGCCGTTCACGTTCCGCAGATCCAAGATAGGGCGTAGGCCCCCTTTGCCCTTCTTGGGTACCAGAAAGTAGTGGGAGTAACAGCCACGTCCTACTTCTGGCCCAGGAACGCGCTCGATGGCCCTCTTGGCCAAGAGGGCCGAAACTTCCTCTTGCAGAAGTCGCAAGTGATCCCCCGACACACGGTGGCATTGAGGTGGCATGGATGGAGGGGAAGACTCGAAGGGGAGGGAGAAACCCCTTCGGACAATTTGCAGCACCCACCTGTCCGAAGTGACTGTATGCCAGTGGGAGAGGTGATGGCGAACCCTGCCTCCCACAGGCGTCACATGGGCCTGAAAACTCGGACTAGGAAGGTTTTGAGGCGGGGGCTGCTGAGGGAGGTGTGGACTGGCCTCGCCGCTGGCCCCGACCACCGCCACGGCGGTTCCCACGGCCGCCACCGCGTTGCTGAACATTCTGCGGCGCGTGGCTGACGGTCCGTGGTGGGGCGCCCCTTCCGTGGCCACGAAAGGAGCGAAAGGCACCCGATTGCTGGCGTGGGGCCGCAAGGCCCAAGGACTTGGCCGTGGCCCTGGAGTCCTTAAAACGTTCCAGCGCATGGTCTGCCTTGTCGCCGAAGAGGCGACGGCCATCAAACGGCATGTCCAGGAGAGTGGCCTGGACATCGGCCGAGAAATTGGCGGACCTCAACCAGGCGTGGCGTCGAACCGCCACCGTCGTTGCCATCGCCCTGCCCAGTGAGTCCGTGGTATCCAGCCCACACCGGATGGAAAATCGTGCCGCATCTCGGCCGTCCGCAAGGGTTTGGCTGAGTTTAGCCCTGACCTCCTCAGAGCATTGTGGCAGCACCTCCGCAACCGTGTCCCACAGAGTGTGGGTGTAGCGGCCCAAGAGACAGTTGGTGTTCACTGACCGGAGCCCTAGGCCCACAGACGAGAAGACCTTCTTCCCGAACTGCTCATATCTCTTGGATTCCCGATCGGGCGGGGCCGTCGGGAATGCGGTCTGGGAAGTGGAGGCCTGGATGACCAGGCTCTCGGGGGTGGGGTGGGTGGACAAAAAGCAAGGGTCGCCCGGTGCCGGGCGGTAGCGTCTGGCCACGTTCCTATCCACAGGGGGACCTGTGGCGGGCTTGGACCAAGTGCCCAGCAGAACGTCACACAAGGCCTCATTGAACGGCAGAAGGGGCTCCGCGGAGCCGGACTGCTGTTTGAGCACCTCAGTGAGGAGATTAGTCCTCACGGCCGCGACGGGGAGCTCAAGGTTTAGGGCCTTAGCTGCCTTCGTCAACACTACACTGTAAGCAGAACCCGCCTCCGAAGCCACAGTCGGGGGCGACGTAAATCCAGTGTCTGGCGATGTGTCAATACCACTGGCCTCCCCAAGCTCAAATGTCCAGTCCTGATGAGACTGGCAATCACGTGCCAGAGGGTCCTCGGACCCCTCCCACTGCTCCTCGTCACCCAGCTCCTGGAGACCAGGATGAACAGCCAGGGCCTCCTCGTGGAGATAGAATTCTCCGACGGCCGACGGAATCGGCGCCCAGCGGCGCCCCTCCGACGCCTGAGGCGGACCGTAGGAAGCATTGGGGTCGGCAACCACTACGGCTGCCGGGGACGACACCTGAAGGGACGGCGCCGGTGAGGTCGTAAGGTCGACCGGCGAGGTCCCGGATCCGGAGCCGGATCCAGCGAGGTCGCGCGGCGCCGGGACCGAAGTCGCCAGCGGCGCCGGGCCCGAAGCACCCGACGTCGTCGGGGCCGAAGCGCCCGACCCGGAAGGACCTCCAGACGGAGCCGATCGGCCCGAAGGCGCCACGGGAACCGACTGAGGAGGGAGGGCCCTCATGGCCATGAGGTACCTCTCGACCTCCTCCTGCGACGCGCCGTGCCCAGGGACCCGAAGGTGTGGGGCAGGCGGCGACGCTTGCGACTCCCGCGGAGCCGCGTGGGCGGTGTCGCCCGAACCCCCGGCCGCATCGAGCGAGCGTCGGGGCGGGTCGGAGGACCGATGGTGTCGCTCCGACCTCTCATGCCTCTTACCTGAGGACTTGGATCCAGACGATCGGTGACCACTCCCGGAGCGTCGATGACTCCGACCTCGCGACCTGTCCCTCGACCTCCCGTGGGACCGGGACCGGGACCTGGAGCGGCGCGGGGCCGACTGCCTCAGCTCGAGACGCTTGCGGGACCGCTCCCGCCTAGCCTTCGACGTCAGGGCCCGGCAGTCGTCACAGGTTCGATCGTCGTGGTCGAGGCCTAAGCACTTCAGGCACCGGCGATGGGGGTCCGTGACCGACATGAGTCGGCCGCACTTCGAGCAAGGCTTGAACCCGGGCATCCCTGGCACCGATAGTCGAGAATCGACTAAGTAGAGGATCAAAAAGATCAAAAAAGTTTTCAGTCAAAAAGTGACTGGGGGTAGAGCTTCTTCCGGATCTGCGCTAGCTGGCGCGGAAAAAAGAAGAACTGACGTCAGCGCGCATGGGCGCCGTCTATATACTCCGATGACGTCATCCCGGCGCTCACGACGCCGACGACGGACGCGGAGCCGCAGACGACGCCTAACAGCGCGCAGGGGTATTGCTACGCAAAAATTTCCGGATCCAGTCTGACGCCTGGGGATATTCTAAGGTAAGGAATCTATCACTAACGTGTCTCTTTCAGATCTCAGTTTCTTAGCAGTCATGACTTAATGGTACTAGCACAGAAGGAAACAATACAATGCGCTAAGAGAATAACAAATAAACAAGTAATGGTGCAGAGGTCCGCACCGCACCAGCCTTTTCAGCCTCAGAGGGCCTCAGAGGGCCCGCCCTTTACCCCGGGCTGAGTCCTGCGCGCGTCCCGCGTTCGCGGAGAGGGGAGGGATTAAATTAGGAGGGGGTTGGGCGGGAAGAGGCTCCAGCTGCGGCGAGTGGCAGGCCGCTCTGAAATGCTGGGCCTCGCAGTCCACACTCTCCCGTAGGTCCCGGTGAATGCTTCAAAATACGAAAGAGAATGCCACACTTCAATGCGATGCAGAGTCCTCCCTTACAAAGGTATGGCAAGACCAGGAAATAGATTACAGGGCAGCAGAAATCACCACAATGTTCACGGCTTGCGAGTGGCTCACTCAAATCAGCAGTGCTTACGCAACATTGCAGTTAAATTGTTCCTGGTCCCCTTCATGAGTGAGTGCGTTTCTTACGGCATCCAGGTCTAGTTTAAAATGTTGCCCGTTCCTCCCTTTGGCCCCTGTAGTTCCCCCATGACACCAGAGACTATTTGCTCACCTCTGCTGGGGTCAGGAGTTTACTGTCTGCTGTCTTTCCGGATGGTCCCTCTGAAGTTCCTCTGGCGAACCGTGACCTCCAGTGATCTCCAGGCTCTGGGCTCCTGGATGGCCCCAGCGCCTCTGGGTGACCCTGGTGCTACTGTTGTCTTTGCCTGATGCCTGGGGTCTTTCTGTCCTAGGGCGCCCGCCAAAATGCCAAATGCTCCTCACAGCAGTACCAGCCTTACAGTTTTTGCCGGAATGTTACCGGTATGCTCGCTGACCCCGTGCTCCCGCTGCCTAATGCCAATTGATCCCGTGGCCCCCGCTCTGCCGAGAGCCTCTCTGCGGGTCCCGCCTCCACCGGTTCGTTTTCCTGTTGTTTTCATGTTTGGCCGCGGCCGTGCGAGAGACCGCACTGAGGAGCGGGAGGGGGAGCGGCTCGGAGCACCGAGCACCTAGCGGGGCAGAGAGTTCACAAGTGCCCCATCTTGCCCCCGGCTCAAAACGGCTCCAAAAACGGCTCCAAAAACGGCTCTGGTGGCTCCGGCGGACCACAGGAGATTCCCTCTTCCCCTCGCAGCTTGTCCTGCACACTGACGGCTGCTCGCGGCTGTTTGCGGCTCACAGCTGACCTCTAGCGACAACCCAATTAGGTAGTATAAGTAAATATATTACAACAAATCACCAAACATTATATGTACATATTAGGAAAGCAGATGACTGTCTTAATATTTTTCAGTTCCTTTTCTTCCCTATATATGGGTGAAGTTAATATTGCCCCAAAGCACTTAGCTGAAAATAAATATATGGTATCTCACTTCAGCACTACATGTATAGGAGAAAAATGAGAAAAAAGTGAACGTATTATTATTATTATTATTATTATTATTACTACTATTATTATAATTGCATTTATTGAGCGCACAGCTACCCGGAGGTTTCCCGGCGCTAAAGCAAACAGAAGGTGAGCTAAGTTTATGAGCAAATAAGCACGCATGTTAAATATTAAAAAGCCAGGTCTTAATTCCTTTACGGAATTTCAAGTGACAGATTTCAGATCGCAAGGATTGAGGCATGGAGTTCCATAAGGAGGGTGCCAATAAAGCGAACGAGCGACCGCCCATTTTGGCTCTGTTGACACGGGGGATCTGAAACTTGTTTTGTGTGGAGGATCTCAGCGTACGGGAGGGGACATAATGTTGTACTAAAGAGGCCAGGTATTTAGGAGCTTTACCCATTTTAATATGGTGCATTATGCAGAGAGCTTTAAATTTTACTCGGCTCTCAATGCGCAGCCAATGCAGCTTGTGCAGATGGATGGAGGCCGGGGATCTGGCAGGCAAGTTACAGATAAGGCGGACTGCCATATTCTGAACCACCTGAAATTTCTTTATTACCTCCTTACAGGCACCCAGGAGCAGAATGTTTCCGTAGTCCATGCGTGAGGTGACAAGGGCCTGGACCACCGTCCTCAGGGTGTCAGCTGGAAGCATCCACGTGATTTTTCTCAGCCACCTTATGATGGTGGTGCAGGTGTAAATAGTATTCTATCTGCACACAAGTGTCAAGGACGGTGCAACTGTGAGCTGAGGCAGATTGAAAGATGGGAACCCAACACTAGTTTCCTGATTACCTAGCTTGCAGTTTCAAAGTAACAGTGACTGTCTAAAACGATAAAAGGCACGAGAGTCACGGGGATACATTGAAAGTCCCTTTTACCTTTGTTTCCCCTCACAACACAAACTGAATGTAAAGTGCTGCGATGAAGGAGAATGCGTATACTGAAATTCATATTATAGTTGAATATACAGATACTTTGATCTTGTCTAAGGGGGCCTGATATTTCGTTCAAGATTTTTTATTCTGCAGAGAATTAATAATTTGTCTACTTAGAAAGCAGCTCTTTTCAGAAATGTATTATACAATGCCCAAAAAATTGTATTTTTTTTTAAAATAAAAGGCAAAATCCTATTTTTGAAAAGAATTTTCGAAATTAACCCTGCGCCGTGGTTTACACCCGAGTTACTTAGTAGCTTTCAGTTCTCCACCGATGTTATTTGGATGTTATTTGTCTGGTCGATCATGTTTAAAGCCGCTCCACTGAGAGAACTAAGGAACAATATACTTGTAAGACCGAAAACTTGTGTCATACATTTCCCTCGGAAAAGTTATCTTTTTTTAGAAAAAGAAAAGGCCAGGCTTGGAAAAATGTGCAGAAGAGGACGATGGGGAGTAGACAGTGTAGACCTCTAACAGACTGAAGGAATAACTTCCTGGTGAAGGCGGGTCACTTCCAGACAACATTACGCAGAAGCAAGATAAGAAGAGCAAGATGCCTTCCGCCCTCACCCGCAGGTCTTGCAACAAGTTTTATAGTAGCACTGACGTCATGATGCTGTTATTGGCTTTCTCGGCCACTTTTCTGGCTGCACACATTTTTTGTATCATTCATTCACTCAGTCTCTTTCGGTCTCTAGACATTCAGAAAGTTTCCTTCCCCCTTTAATGTTGGGTTTTCCCCGTGTCCTCTTTTTCGCTCTGTTTTTCCTTACAAACTGCTGCCTTTAGTTTTGTTTTCCATGGATACAAGATGGTTTTCAGGTCTTACGGTCATCAGGGCTGTGGCTGTATACGGGAACTGGCAAACTATTCTACATTAGAGCCTTTTAGCTTGTGAGAATATATATTCTCTAGAGAAAAAATTAATTCTTAAATTGCCCCCATTGAAGTGTTTTTTCTCTACGGGAAATATGGACAGTTCTAGCAGAGGTAACAATAAAAGCCATAAGTCATCTCCATTCGTACTCCAGGTCCAACGCCACCTTCCAGTGTGAGGAAAAATAAATATCTATGCATCAGCCAAATAAGTGAATCAAAATTCAAATTCTCCTCCACACTATCTCAGACCCACTGAGCTAACTAGGTCTGTCTCTGACCAAACTGCTTGCTCTGTGCTCCTAAAATCACCCCTCCTTTACAAATCGATTCAAGTCTGACCCCAGGACCTTTATTGCCCTCTTTGACACGTCCTGGGTTAACAACTGTGAAAAGCCTCTGAATCGTGCAGGTTTTGCTTAAACTTGCTTTCTGTTCCCTTGTGTCCTTATAAGGCTTAGTATGCTTGCATGATGTGGTAACTCCTACTGAGCTATCTTCAGTTCTTGAGGTTTAGTGGTGACTGTTTTTATACACATAATCTATTCCCCATAGCTCGGGGCCTCCTTCCCTGAGCGGCCTGCCAGGTTGAGGTGAGGTTTGAATATCCTACTATGGAGGGTAAGTGAACTATTATCCACTATTGATAATTAAGGCTATTGACATTTTGAAATGATCAATTCAATAGTAAGCACCCAAGATGATTTGCTATTTTTCTGTTTGTCTCGCTCTTTTTTGACCTTTCAGATACTTCATGTATTACCTGACAAAAAGGACGCAGGAATACTGGTTTTGTATTATATAATTTTTTCTTTGTTCACAATATATCAGCAGAAGCAAATAACATTTAGTCATCATAATTGGTCCTGAAGAAAGCCACCGATAGAGGAAACTGATCATTCGGCTGAAACATGTCGACTTTGTCCGAATAGTAGTTTTAAATCTATACTACTTATTTGCATTGCGTTTTAATCCTGTCAGGTAGAGCACCTGAATAAATTCGAGGTTGTGCATCTTTCCTAGGCAGTTTTAACTTCTTTCCCACACTTTTTTCTTAACTATGAAATACTTTTTCCCTTTTTTGCGCTGCACCCTCACTACCCCTTAAGACTCACATATGGTATTTAGTATCCATCCCTCAAGAACAACCGTAAAAAAACATCTCTGAGCTCCTTCATCACAGTAAAGAAGTCGCATCTCCCAGTGGGACTAGGTTTTCCTACTGGTAAGGAGGAACCCATATGATGAAGCATGTCACCCTCGGGTGAGTGAGGGTTCTAGTCCTTAAGTGATAAATTCCCCTTATTGTTTATTTATTTTTACTAGTATCTGTTTGATCTTTGTTGAGAGAGAAATAAGGCTGTATATAGCCTATAGGCTTAAGGTGCATTGATAAGACCCGAGGTGATATTGTGTTGTTCATGTTATATAAAGGGGAGATTTTGCCTCGCAGGTCTATAAATTTGTTTCCCTAGTACCCTAACCCCACCGTTGTTGTTACAATTCCAGTGCGGCTCTGGCCGCGGGTCCCTATTTTTCTAAAATATTCCACAGGTGGTGTATGGAATATTTTTGGGCTCCCCACAGTGTATCTCTCTTAGGTGCTGTGGTTTCACATTGTAGAATACAGTAGGTATAACTCACTCGCCATAAGCAAAGATGGCAGACAGGCTTGGTTTAGCCTTTGATGAGGATATGGCTCGAGAAATCTTGAACACACCAAGTATCCTTGCTAGCACTACAATTGCTAGTACCACACAAAGTGACGAGTGGGCGAAATTACTAGTTTTAAAATGCTCACATTCGAGAACACAAATACATGGATCTATAATGACCGAATACTTAGGGCAAATTGTGCTCCATCTGGCCATATTGTCACAAATGCAGCAAGACTTTTTTTAGATGATAAATCTTTCCTTAAAGACTGGTCAGTGATTGCGTGGAGATGTACCAAAGATTGGTTAATCTTAATCATTACCACGGCCAAACGAGTGGCAGATAAAATCCTAGTGGAGATTCAAACAGAGGAAAATATCAAATCTGTACTAGTGACGTCAGTGTATAAGAAACAAGCTGATGAAACCAATAAAAACAATAAAGAATTAAAAGATTCAGTGTTAGCAACCAAGATTGCGAAATTCAAGAAGGATCTGGAGAAATTTTCTCTAAAGAAAGTCTACCCCTATACTAGCGACCAGTACGTTCCTCCTCAATTCAATCAGAAGGGAGGTAGATTTGGCTCAAATTATTCAACATCTGCCAGTGAAGAGGGATCAAGTGACACTGATTCCACAACATATGGTGAAAAAACAGGACGCCAGTCTAATAGAAGGAGCAGCAGAAGAGGACAAAGAAGAGGAGCCTTCTACGAACAAGGACCAAACCAATGGTGGCCACCTACTCCTTTTGGATATCCTCCACCTCATCCACACCTTTCAACCATTTAACAACATCATGCAAAACCAGCCTTTTTTAGGGTATGGTCCAAACCGCCCATGAGGAAGGAGAAGAAGCGCACAGATGGGAGTGAGATGGAACACACCATTAGCATTGAAAACCACACGCAGCATGATGCAACCTCCAGTACAACCGGGGAGCAGCAGCGGAAACAACTGATTGTAAACCTGAGTTCCTATACACGGACAGATACTGAGATATCGGTGTTAGAGAAAGGTTTTGGATTCGTACCCACATACAAAAGGTGAGCCTTCACGATACGTCAAGAATTAGCTGTTTTTTTAAGGAAAATTTGATTGAATGCTTTCTTCAAAAATAAAGAAGGTTCTATATGGAAGAGACTAACAGTAAGAACACGGGTCTTAGACCTCCCTATACCTTTAACCCACCAGCAAATTTAGTCCCTGCGCAGATCGTTACTTTTGAAGAAGCAATACTCCATGATGTGAACAACATAGTGGATAAAAATACCAGCCAGTATCAGAATCTAAGTTGGAAAAAGTGGCACTCCAACAACTGTCTGACAATGACAACGTGATTTTAAAACCGGCAGACAAAGGGGGAGCCATAGTTATCATGGACATAGAGACCCACAGATGCGAATGCCTACGACAACTGGGTGACCAGAGATCTTATAAAGTACTGAAAATGGACCCTTCCAACCGTCAATCTGCAGAGATCAAAAGGATAGTGGACGAGGCGAAAGAAAACACTTGGATCACCGAACATGAAGCCTCATACTTAGTGGCAGAATCATCCACCATCCCGTACTTTTATGTATTACCTAAAATACATAAGGAAACACGTCCTCCACCGGGTAGACCAATCATCTCGTGTATTGGTTCAATACTTGAACCATTGTCCACCTATTTTTCCTGAGACCTTTGGTATCGAAATGCCAACTTTTTTCCAGGATACTAAGAATTTGTTACGATACCTTCAAGAGATCTCATTCGACAGAGACCAAGATTTCTTGGTGTCTTTCGACGTAGAGTCCCTATATACGTGTATTCCACAAGAAGAAACCTTACAGACCATAGAACGAATGTTGGAATCACGTTCCTGGGAGAGTATCACACCCATATCTTCTATTATGTTTTCTGCACGTAAGGCCCTCAAAGAGAACTTTTTCAAATTTGAAGAAAAGTTGCACCTACAGATATCTGGAACGTCAATGGGGAGTGTGTGCGCCCTTAGTCTGGCGAATCTTTATGTCCACGAGTTTGAACAGTCAGTGATATTGCAAGAGACCAACCCTTTTTTCAGTCACATTTGTGTCTGGAATAGATATATCAACGATATTTTCGTCATATGGAGTGGAGAAGAAGAAACATTAAAAATATTTCATGCTTGGCTCAATAACAAAAAGGCTTTCCTAAGATTCCCTCTGCAATTTTTAAAGGAAAGCCTATCCTTTTTGGATGTCAAGATCTCGCCCAAAGATGATGGCTTAGCAACTGAGCTATATAAGAAACCTTTGGCCTGCAATTCTTTGCTTCCTTTTCAGAGCTATAATCCTAGAGCCCTTCGTGAAAACCTCCCGTTTGGGCAATTTCTGAGGATAAGGCGTAATTGCTCCTCCCTAGAGAAGTACAATGAACACATCGATGCCCTTACAAAAGATTTGACAGTGAAGAAGTATCCAGCACCAATAATTCGCAGGTCGAGAAAAAGAGCAGCCAACAATAACAGGGAATTGCTACTTGAGATTCCTGAGGAGAAAGAAAAAGACGCAGATCCTAGATTGACTTTTGTCAATACTTTCTCGAGTTACTCAAACTCAATAAAGAAAAGTATCATCCATTATTGGAAGATACTAAATACAGGAAATAATCAACTCCAAGTACCAATGTTTGCATACAAGCGGAGAGCCAACATTAAGGATAAGCTAGTTCACACACGACGAAAGGAGAACAAACCCTAAGAGGTACAAACTTCCTTATGGAATCTTCCGCCTGTAATAGGCCATTTTCCATGTGGGACATGTACGGTGTGCCCACAAACAATGAAAACTACTCAAATAGATATAGGCACTGAGAGACCATGGAAAATCATGAAGCACACTAACTATAACAGCAAAAAATTATTCTATTTTATCTGGTGCCTGTGTAATCACCGGTATGTCGGTATGACAACGAGAAAAATCAAAACCAGGATACAAGAACATAACAGTACAATTCGGTGCAACAAAAGATCAACCAAATTGACAAACCATTTTTTAGACAAATGTCACCCAGAAACTGATCTGCGTTGGGTAGTTCTGGAACAATCTTGGATACCTTCTCATCTTAGACGTGTCAAAATTCTTATTAAGAATAGAACAACGTTGGGTATTCAAATTGAAGACTGATGTTGGAAGTCTAAATGATGAAATACCATGGTTAGCATTGTAGGTCCCCACATTCAGAAGAATACCTACCAAGAAATAGACACCTGCACTGATATTACATTAGTACACTAGTCTTGGATAAAAGCAACATGATACAATGAGCACCATAATAAGAACAATAGGTGTCGAAGATATAGACCTATCAGTAAATCAAGCATTATGATCTACTTTACATATTTATATAGATATATTTTTGGAAATAAAGGTCCCTCTATAAAATGACTTTTTTCCAAGTAAAGAAATCTAGTAAATATCTATATGTTGAATAAATGCCAGACATAAATGATCCTTCACTAGGTGTCAGATAATACCAAAAGATTCATCAGGGACCCCTAGGGGTGCCCATTATATTCAATAAGACAGTACATCTATGTGTTGTTGCTGTGACTTAAGTGATATTTGGTTGTGTTCAAATACAGCAAATTACACGAGAGTCGCTAATTTTGACAAATAATTTTTTCTCTCAATAAATCTCCAAAAACAGTGGCTATAGGGAACTTCAGCAGAAATAACAGCTTATTCACACAAAAGAAGATTGTAGGCACTGTTCAATACACTGAGCATGCACTACTCACAACATCGAGCATGTGCGGGTCATTGGTAGAGACACTGCTCTCGCACACATGCCCATCTATAAGAACAAAACGTCATGCAAATATATGGGGGATATGAAATCAATATCTTAATATCTTATCATTGTCCTCCACAATAGGTAGAATTTCTATGAGTTTTGCAAGCACACAACGATAAAATTCTGGGCCAAAAAAAGAGACGTTTTTGAAGTTGTATAAAGGCATGTACGTCATGTTGTGTTTTATGGAAAAAGGTAGTGTTTTTGCCATAGCGCAGGCCGGTAACTATACGCGACCCACTATTGCACATGCGCAATGGGGCCCAATGGCACAGGCACCCTGCCCGCTACCTAAATACTCGCAGGTCCGTTTCGCTCCATTACAACATAGCACCGTATAAAAAAACTTGTGACTGTCAAGTCGGTACCTCCCGGGGTAAGCTCTTACTGCTTAGAGGTACCGACGAACAGGTAAGTGAATGGGCTTTAACTAGATAGTTAACATTTAGACTATGGTGGCAGCTAGTCTATTTAAGGTTACTGTTTGGGAACATACATTGCTGAATGTTTTCCTTTCCTTGTTTATGTGGATGTTTGAGAAACATCCCCAATGACCATTGTAAAACTGATTCTCAGAGATAGTTATTCTGGGATATACCATCAATACTAGGATAAGCTATGGTCCTCCTGGTTTATGAATTATAAATGATAATTTACAGTATATTTCTATAAACTAGGAATAAAATCAGTATTACCCATAGACAACTGGGAAATGGGTATGTTTTGAGAGGACACAATAGAATTTGTGAAGCCAGTGAGATATATATACACTACAGTAAATGCCCCCCTTTTTTGTTAAAAGGTTTTCTTTAAAAAAAAGCTAGTTTACAATCTCTTGAATAGAGATATTCTAATATATTTTACATTGTGATAATTTGGCACTTTAGAATACGCAGGAGCATACAAAGTCACTCCTTCTGAGCTATCTTCAGTTCTTGAGGTTTAGTGGTGACTGTTTTTTATACACATAATCTATTCCCCACTGCGCGGGCCTCCTTCCCTGAGCGGCCTGCCAGGTTGAGGTGAGGTTTGAATATCCTACTATGGAGGGTAAGTGAACTATTATCCACTATTGATAATTAAGGCTATTGACATTTTGAAATGATCAATTCAATAGTAAGCACCCAAGATGATTTGCTATTTTTCTGTTTGTCTCGCTCTTTTTTGACCTTTCAGATACTTCATGTATTACCTGACGAAAAGGACGCAGGAATACTGGTTTTGTATTATATCATTTTTTCTTTATTCACATTATATCAGCAGCAGCAAATAACATTTAGTCATCATAGTTGATCCTGAAGAAAGCCACCGATACAGGAAACTGATCATTCGGCTGAAACATGTCGACCTTGTCCGAATAGTAGTTTTAAATCTATACTACTTATTTGCATTGCGTTTTAATCCTGCCAGGTAGAGCACGTGAATAAATTCGAGGTTGTGCATCTTTCCTAGGCAGTTTTAACTTCTTTCTCACACTTTTTTCTTAACTATGAAATAATTTTTCCCTTTTTTGCGCTGCACCCTCACTACCCCTTAAGACTCACATATGGGATTTAGTATCCATCCCTCAAGAACAACCGTAAAAAAAATCTCTGAGCTCCTTCATCACAGTAAAGAAGTCGCAGATCCCAGTGGGACTAGGTTTTCCTACTGGTAAGGAGGAACCCATATGATGAAGCATGTCACCCTCGGGTGAGTGAGGGTTCTAGTCCTTAAGGGATAAATTCCCCTTATTGTTTACTTATTTTTACTAGTATCTGTTTGATCTTTGTTGAGAGAGAACAAAGGCTGTATATAGCCTATAGGCTTAAGGTGCATTGATAAGACCCGAGGTGATATTGTGTTGTTCATGATTAGGGCTCCTGGTTTTATGGTATTTATTTATTGCCATTTCCGTCTGTATTTATCCATATTTATTTTTGGGGCATTTTTTTCTGTATTTATCCACATTTATTGTTCCCCCAAGCAAAAGACGACGCTGCAGCTAGTATTTTTCCACATTTATTTATATTGACAATGCACACATCCGCTCACTTAAACTAGCAATTTGTAGTGGCTTTAGCAGTGCTTTAAATGGTCCGGTACTGAGTAATTTGAAAAGGAGAGTACCTGTGTTTCTCAGTTCTGTTATAAGACACATTAGGATAATGTACAAGCACTTATCAGGAGGAAACATGTGCCAGCGCTTCTGTATTTCCATCTAAAGCCCTTGGGTGGAGGTTGGTTGAGAACAGTAAAATGAATGAATGAATGAATGAATGAATGTATAAAGTATTACTTAAGTTTGCAAAGTGCATCACCCCCAGAGGCATACATTCTTTGAAAATGAGAAATGAATGAATTATGTATTGAGTAACGCTGCAAACAGACTCACCTACATGCATGCGCTCTATTAAAGAGTGAAATAATGAGTTAATGGATGAATAAACTTGTATTGTGGAAGTACAGTCTGAATCACGTGGAGGTGTACATTCTATAAAAAGAGTAATATGAATGAATACATCTGTATCATGTAACTTTGCCCACTGAAGAATCGCGTAGAGGCATGCCTTTTTCTTAAAGAATTGGTGCACAGACTGCTCTAAAAAGATACGTATTGAGTGTTCTCTCCAGAGAAGAATCTTTGGTAGATGTCGTGCATGTTTTTAACGTGCCTGGAGAACACATTTTGAACCATCTGCATTTTAGAAATAAAACAGCCTGGCACACAAAGGTGTATTTGGGTAGTGAATGACCTAAATAGGCTAAAAGGCTTGTTTACCAAAAAGCAAGACTGCTGGGTAACGTGTTTGATTTGTAGGCCACCCTTCTCTTTTGTTTTAAAACACTATGAAAGGCTCCGTGATCTAAGCTGCAATGCCCACATTTACAGAGCCAAGAGGAGCTTGCAGGCAGCTTTGTAAAATGGTTTTATTTGTCTGCGTCCATCTGGTGTGGGGCATCCAGGCCCTGCTGTGGAGTGGTGGGGATATGAACAAACAATGGTCCGCAACCTATAAATTGAGGTACACAGATCTAATCAGAAATTGATTATTATTCCCAAACCAGTAGCACCTTTGATAAATCTGCTAACTATACAGCAAAGACTAAATCTTTGGGAGAAGAAACCTAACACCACAGTTTTGGAAAAATATATATTCTTATTTTATTTTTATATATTCAAATTTTTTGCATATTTTTGTCAATAAAAACAAACGGGTTGCCCCAAAATAGGAGAGTGCAGTGATAAAAGTGTGATTCAAAGGGGTGAGCAAGTGAAAACGGAAAAGAAATTGCACAGTAATAGAAGAGAAAATTGAATATAATTTAAACAGTCAAAACTGCATATACATGATTCAACAAAATTGCAGCAATGAACACCTAACCAGCAAATATAATTTCTTAAAGTCATAAATCACAACATTGTAGTGTTCATATATCAATGTCCATAGTTTTGCACGGTCTACAATGTTAGAAATGCACTGGTCTAGGGTGTGTGTATTGAAAATGTCGACATTTCGACTCGACTTATTCCCAAACGGTGATTTGGACCTGGGGAGAACGAGATTGCATGGCCACACTTTGGCAAAATATTTACGATCGAATGTAATCCCCATTGGTCTCCAGGTAAAAAACGAACCTGCAATTTTCCTTGAGAATCCAAAGTTCAAGGAGAACTTCAGTTTTGTGTCCAACACATGTTCC
Organism: Lissotriton vulgaris; assembly: GCF_964263255.1. NCBI lineage: Eukaryota > Metazoa > Chordata > Amphibia > Caudata > Salamandridae > Lissotriton > Lissotriton vulgaris. The sequence continues at coordinate 1,227,295,402 of NC_141696.1, forward strand.
AGACAATGGATGGTGTTGGGCATAGAAACTGCTGTGGTGGAGGTCGAGAGACTCACCAAGGAAATTGCAGACCTACGTAGAGAGATCATTGATGATAAGGCTCTAGTAAATGCCAAAGAAGCTCTAGAAAGACTAGAGAAAACAATCAAGGATTTTGAAATATATACTCAAGGTGTTAAGTTAGAAAAAGTCGCAAAGGACATAAAAGCGTACGACAAAAAAATCACCTACCCCTACCTCCAGGAGGAATATTTTGAGAAAGACCAACATGGAGGTTGGACCAGCAGGGGCAGAGGTGGTTTTAGGAGGTATAACAACTTCTCAGGGTCATCAGGAGGCAGTGGTTCAGACAGTGATTCTGAACGCCCTAGTACGAGCACAGGCATAGCCACTAACAACTCTTCTCACAATCAAAATTATCAAGACCAACAGCCTTTTTTAGAGGAGGACCAATGGTGGGGTGACAAAAATATGCAAAAAATTTGAATATATAAAAATAAAATAAGAATATATATTTTTCCAAAACCGTGGTGTTAGGTTTCTTCTCCCAAAGATTTAGTCTTTGCTGTATAGTTAGCAGATTTATCAAAGGTGCTACTGGTTTGGGAATAATAATCAATTTCTGATTAGATCTGTGTACCTCAATTTATAGGTTGCGGACCATTGTTTGTTCATATCGCTAGTTACCCAGGTCCATACCTTAGGGTTACCCCATTCTTGTAATGGTGGAGTGGTGGGGGCTGACGCAGATGGGTTTCAAAGTACACTGCATCAATGCAGCCCTGGGCAGTCCGAGCTGGGCAGTTTCAGGCTACTCTGTTGCGCTGCAGCAGTAGGCATTGAGAGTACGTCATGGTGCATGCAGCCCTATCACCCTTGGAGTTCTAGGTGTTCACCCTACTGTGCCAAGTGCTTCCGGGCTCCAGGCAATGATTAACCCCAAAGCACCCGCTTTTAATGCTCATGAGAGAGAGCAAATCTGAGAAAACGTATAAATGCACCATATTTACAACCTTGATGCACGAACTCAGCCAAAGCTTTAAAGCATTAAATCATATAATCGTACATGTATCTGAATGTTTAGTCAATATAGAGAATCATATATAGAGTGTGAGACTAATGTAGAAATGTGTGTAATTATTAAATTGATTAGAAGTGTTAATCAGAATCCATGTTATGTAGCTGCTATTGAAGTATATGCAACGCTGCAAAACGTAGAAATGTGCAGGCCTCATGGCAGTGTATGAAGATCGACAACGTGTACTTACAATTTGACATGACATGGATTTACCATTATTCAATAATTGATGCCCACATGTTAAAGAATCATGTTTTATAGAAGTGTTTTATATATTCGTGTTTTATAGAAGTGTTTTATATAATCAGAGTGTATTAACAAGAATTGTTTTAGTTTTAGAAATAAGGGTTCATGAAGTACTGGCCGCTTGCTAGATAATTTAGTAGGCCTGGAAAGATAAAGTGGCTTCTTTGATCTGCACGTGTTAGTTAGAATCGAGTCTCGTTAGAGCATAAATTGTCATTCCTTTGTAAAGTTTATGGCCGGAGATAGATAACCAGAGAGTGGAATTTGGGGCCCTATTCATGGGTGTCTGTTTGCAGGTGCGAGGGGGGTCCCAATCAAGAGGGTGATGAATGGAGCTCTGTCCGGGGAGCCAGGCACAGACCTGGAGGAGTGTATTGGAATGTTCTGGGGGGTACAGGCGAGATGGAGAAAGAGCCTGGGAAGCAAGGTCAACGCTAACGAGAGGCCCAGAGGAGAGCCATCATGGAAGAAACCAGAACTGAAACCACGTGAGGGGCGTCTCAGAGGGGCGTTCCAAATTTCGATTGTGATTTTGTATTAGGGACAGCACCCTGGGGTGGAGGCAGAGCAGATGGCCTGAGGACCCTAAGAGAGCGGATGGGTAGGCAGAGAGGACATGACTACTATGCATAGGTTTTCATCTAAGACTAAGAGAAGTGCGTGAACTTCTTTGGAAGTCACCACAGCTGACACCTTTTTAGGATAAGATTCTGCTAAGCAGGGATGTCACCTAGTCTAGTGTAGGGACAGTCTAACCTGATATTTTCTTCATTCTGTAAATGTCTTGCAAGCTTCAGCTTGTTTCTATATTGGCAAACCTATTAATTCTTGAATTGGCATTGGTGGTATTTTTTCTGTCGTTTAAGATCATTCAGAGAATTCATGTTTCTGTTGATGCCAGTGTACCTTTTGAATCTGATATTGAGATGTTTATACCTTCAGTTAACTCTAGCTTTACAATAAAACTTTAAAACTGATCTGTGGTAAGTGGTTCTTCAGAGTCGTGCAATTATTGGTTTGATTAACCTAGTAGTGGATTACCTGTTTTACTCAATGACAGGCAACAAAGATTCAGTCGACCTGAGAGGGATTTAGATCAAGAGTGATCAGATAAGAGATCAAAAATCCCACCCCCCCAGTTGGTAGCTATAGAGGATGGTTGCCTTCTTGAGGAAGGTGATCTAGACTAGGTTAAGATTACCCCGAGGCCCCTAGAGATCGAGAGATGACAAGCAGAAGAATCGCCTGCCGAAGAAGGTGCTGACGGTGTGAGAGAGAAAAGCAGCAGAGTCGGTCGAGAGTGAGTATAAGGGTCATGCGTTGTCAGATTGCGGTGTTTTGTGTTGTATCTGTGTTGTAATGTCAAGCGGAGTTGAATGCCTGTAGTGTGATTGTGAGAGGGTTGTGAGCGCGCGCAACCTGGTGAAAATCTTAAGTTCAGAGAAGAGCTTAAGTGGTTCAGGTGTATCGGACATCCAGAGTAATTGTCAACCATTGTGAAGGGGGTCATGAGGTACCATTGATCGCCCGCAGGACCGTGATAGGGGGAATGTAAGAGTGAGTGTATGAGTAACGGACGCTGGACGGACGTTTACTGTGTGTAAGTAACTTATCAGTTAAGGCGATCGTCTGAACGTTTTACGGAAGACGTTTCGTCAGTTGAGGTGACAATTACAATTAGACTGTGGGCGTACAGTCAAGGAAAGTGATCGCTTGGTCGGAAGTAATCATTTTTCGGAGTATGAATGGGATGCATGCATGACCGGGATACGAGCTGAGAAAGGAGGTGAACTGCTGCGAAGGGGAGACGAGTGACGTCAGAGAGAGCCGCGCTGTGATAGGCCGGTTGGCGTAAGACCGCGCTGGGATAGGCCGGTTGTCAAGAGCCACGCTGCGATAGGTCAGCTAGTAGGAACCGCGCTAGGATTGGTGGATTGTCATCAGGAAGTAAACAAACGTAACGAAGTAGGAAAATTGTGAATTGATCATGAAATGCTTTAGGCGCTTGAGAGCAGCCTTTAAGAGAGACGATAGAGAATCGGTAGACGGGGAAGAGGCCCCGCTGGAGGGTACACCAGCTCATTACATGGCTACAAATGTTGGGTTGCATACTATATTGTGGATCTCTGAGTGGAGTAAGAAGACGGAAGGGAACGAGGAATTGGCGTTTCCGAAATACGGAACGTTTAAGTTAGAAGCACTGAACCAGTTGAAAGCAGTAATGCTCGCGACGAGACCTTTACCCAGACCAACACAGTTTGAAGCCCTTAATGCATGGTTTAGGGCGGCGTACGACCAGAGCTTGAACAGGCGCCAGGAAAGAGTAAAACGATCGGTAAGAGCAGTGCAGGATGCTAAATGGGATGAGGAAGCAAAAAGGTGGAGAATACAGAGAATTGAAGTAGATAAACTGTACCCAGTAATAGAAGTCACAGGAGAAAAGAAACCACTAGTGGAGGACGAGGAGAGGGACACAGAGGACAGCCTGATAAATAGGTTATTACTGGATAGACCACCCCCGTACAATAGAGAGATGGAAGGTGTCGAGCTCCAAAAGGGGGATGGGGCTGGCAAAGGGGAATATAGACCACTCCCTATAACAGATTGGGAACCCATCAAAGGTGAGGAAACACCTCAACCTAGTCCAGTACAGAGAGTAGTCGGAAGGTTCGTGGTACAAAAGGTGCCAGAAACAGAGCGTGCTAAGTCCTATCAACTGCCGGACGCTCTCCAAGTACCTGTTACTATAGGTCCTGTAGTATCGATTTACAACCCAGAGAGAGCACGAGAGGAGGAACAGGTGCGGTTAGATAGGGAGAGAGCAGAAATGGAGAATAGGAACAACACGATTAATTCCCAGAGGCAGTTGTCAGGTCCAAGAGATTGGAGCACTCCGCTAAACCAAGTAGGGGATCCCATAATAGACCAGAGGGTCAGAGAGGGCTGACGGATCTAAGGGGACCACGACCGAAATCCTTTAAAGAGTTAAGGGAGTACTTGAAGGAATGGGATGCTGCCGTAGAGATTCAGAATAACAAGATAGGAGTGGAAGCCGAATGGGGAAGCCAAGAAAGCAGAACCTTGTCTCACTGCGGGGCTGGAGAAAGCGGTCCAGAGTGGGACGGGAAGAGTCAGGAAAGTAAAGGAGACACCCGCCATACCAGCGGTGGAAGCAGACGAGTGCAGGAAGATAGGAGTACAGGATGTGGAGGGGCGCCGCGACCCATTCACAGCGAGGGAGATCGAAGGACGCAGGAGTACAGGGACAGCTTTAAGTGCACTCACCATGCACCTGGCGACAGCAGGCCACACTGGGGTCGCGGGAGCATGGAGAGCCGCGAGGTGTCTCACCATGTGTCCAGCAATCACGGACAGGAACGGGATTGCGGGAATTTGGGGAGTTGCTGAGCGACACCAGACAGCAAGGGAACTGGGAAATCATGGGAAACGGTGAAGGGCCCTACCAGGGGTCTAGGGAAGTCAAGCAGAATAGACAGTACGAGACGGTGGGAAATAGAGCATTGTTTCACCACACGCCGAGGGAAGACGGAAAGGCATGGGACCTAGAAAGATGGGAACATGGGAAGACTCACCTGAGCCTAGGCGTAGGACTCGGAGCTGGGACGGGAGAGAGGTCAATGGACCCTGTAGGAATGATATATTGAGAGCTGACATAAAAGCTAGGAGACTTGATGTGACCAGTCTAAAATCGGATTTAGATGAAATAATAGATGGTACTTTGCCATTAGAGAGGATTGACATGTACGAGCAAGATGAGGTACTGTTTATAGCAAAGGATATCACACGAAAGGCGAGAGCAGTACATGAGAAGTTATCTGAATTAGCAGACAAGTACATGGTAGACTTGTCGAGAACAAAGGCACTACAGGGGAACCATAGGTTGCATTATTCAGATCAGGACCTTGAAGAGAGGAGAACAATAGGATTAAAAACACACATCAGAGAACTGATAACAGGGATAAGGACATGGAGAGATCTGGATAAGTGGGAAGAAAGATGGTCCAAGAAGGGGGCCGTCAGGCGGAGCACCATTGGGATGTCCCCAGAGGGAGGGCTACAGAAAATGGAAGCATACCCTTTGCGAGAAATCGCGAATGGGAGCTATGTGCACGTACCTTGGAGTAGGGGAGACTTAGCAGCATTTACCAATTCTTTTCCTAAGCTGAGGGAGAATCCAGTGGAGTGGTACAAGCAGGTAGAAAGGTTCGTAAAGATCTCTAAGGTGCTGTGGGTCGACCTGAACACCCTATTTGACATCGTAGTACCAGGGGACTTATGGACGGCATGTAAGGTTAGTGTCGAATGGCCCACATCTGAACCGGAGAGGGATACTCATACGAACGGACCATCTCCAAAAGTTATGGAAAAGTACGAAAGGGTAATGACATGGCTGAAAGAGAAAGTGCCATTGCAGGACATAGATTGGGTCAAAATAGATCGGACCAGGCAGGAACCTAAAGAAACAGTTCATGAATATTATGAGAGATTGTTGAAAGCATTCAAACAGTACAGCGGACTAGATGTGATGGATCCAAAAGACATAGGACAGTTCGTATCGAAATTCGTCTTGGGATTGAGACCTGATATTTGCTTAATGATTCAACAACATTTGATTTGTTGGCAAAACAAACCATTAGATGAAATTTTGAGATATGCAAGATATTGCAGTGACGAGATAGATTCTAAAGCAAAGAAGCTTAAGGAGAAGCTGATGTTGGTACAGATGCAGACAGCCGGAAAGGGTGGACAGCAGCAACAGGGAACAGGGACCATGGGTCGGAGACAAAATAACCAGAATAAAAGCAATGAGGAAAATTCTAATTCGAGGCCTAGGTTAGACATTGCGACATTGAAAAAGACGACTAGATGCCACCAGTGTAACGAGGTGGGACATTGGAAACGCGAGTGTCCCTATAATATTGAGATTGGAGAACTAGGACCGGAGGAAGAGGATCAGAGCAGTCTGGTAAAGGGGACAACGATACAAAATTGAAAGGTGGTCAAAGGGGGGACCCAGGCTCCTCGAGCCCAGTTCCCTCAACCACCCAGAATAGCGACAGGAGGAAAAACCTATAGACAAATGCCACTTTTTGTAGGAGGAGAGGAATGCTATTACGTTGATCCATTGACTGGACAGCGTGTGAGTAATATGGAGGACTGTACCCTTGGGGCAGTTCTGGAAGTGGACCAAAGGGGACCGTATGTAGAGGCTGAAGTTGCAGGGTGTCCTACAACCTTCCTGGTAGACACAGGAGCCACTCGATCCACTATAAGATCAGCAGTAGTCCCGGATTTGCCCATGTCAGGGGAAACCATTCAAGTGGTAGGAGTCGCAAACAGAAGAATTACTAGCTCTTTGACAGAGCCAGTATCAGTGGAAATAGGGAAATATCGAGATGAGCACCAGTTTGTGGTCTGTGACTTCAGCCCTGTGTGTCTGTTGGGAAGAGACTTGTTATGCAAACTAAATTGTACTATATATTGCACACCTCAAGGAGTAGAAGTGCAGACCAACGATGATGATGCCAATTTTAAGGTTGCAAACTCACAGGTATGCGTGGAGCTATATCTTACCTTGACGGTGGAGGAGCTTCCATGGGACTTGAGAGGTGCGGTGTCATCTGAGGTATGGGATTTCACTGGGGAAGAGATAGGACTGATCAAAGGAGTAGAACCAGTGAAAATCATGGTAAAACCAAATGTCGAATATCCAAGAACGCCACAATACAAATTGACCCCGGAGACGATTGCAAGAATAAAGCCCGTGATCGAATCCATGATTAAGCAAGGAATACTGAAAGAAATCGTGGGTAGTCCATGTAACTCCCCGATTATGGGTACAGAAACCTAGTGGGAAATTCAGAATAGTGCAGGACCTTCGAAAGATTAATAACATAGTTGTTTCATGTTGTCCAGTGGTACCGAATCCATCAGTGATATTGTTTCAGAAACCATTCCAAGCCGAGTGGTTCACAGTGATAGACCTTTGCCAGGCCTTTTTTTCGATCCCATTGGATGAGGAGAGCCAATTTCTTTTCGCTTTTAAAATTGAAAATCGCGTATTAACATGGTGTCGTATCCCACAGGGGTACACAGAAAGCCCATCGATTTTTAACCAGCTGCTGAAGAAAAATCTCGAAAGTCTAGTACTGCCACGGAACTCGGTTCTAGTCCAGTACATAGACGACCTACTTGTTGCGTCAGAAACTGAGGAAGATTGTAAAATAGACACCATCACCTTACTAAATCACTTAGCTGAGAACGGACACAAGGTGTCCCCGAGCAAATTACAGTACTGTTTGATAGAAGTACAGTACTTGGGTCATCGAATTGAAAAAGGGAAACGGAAGGTGTCACCAGACAGGATAGAGGCGATCATGAAAATGAATCCGCCCACGACACAGAGAGAAGTCAGGATGTTTTTAGGAATGGTTGGTTATTGCCGACAGTGGATAGCTAACTTTTCACTGAAAGCAAAACCGTTACAAAAACTGACGCACAAGGAGGTGAGTGATCCGGTACCATGGGACAAGGATTGTTTGATGGCATTCTTGCAGTTGAGGGAGGACTTATGTCGTGCCCCTGCTCTAGGAATGCCGGATTACGAAAAACCATTCTTACTATACTGCTGTGAAAGAGAAGGTTGTGCTTTGTCAGTTTTGGCCCAAATCCATGGAAATGCCCGTAGACCAGTTGCATACTTCTCGGCTACATTAGACCCAGTAGCCGCAGCGTTGCCCGGATGTCTCAAATCCGTTGCTGCAACGGGTGTCAGCATCGAGAGGTGTGAAAATATCGTTATGGGGCACCAGTTAGTGGTGTATGTACCGCATTCTGTTGAACTGTTAATGACCAGGACCAAGACACAGCATCTGACGAATAGTAGGCTCACGCGCTATGAGCAAGTAATTCTTGCTGCAGAGAACGTGACCCTTAAGAGATGCTCTGTTTTGAATCCTGCCACTTTGATGCCACTTCCAAATGATATAGAAGATGATGGATGTGAAGATCCCGATTGCCTTGATGTGACTGAACTATGCACCAAACCAAGACCAGATATCGTGGATGAGCCATTGACTGACCCCGATGAAATTTTCTTTGTTGATGGCTCATGTGTAAGTTACGATGTTGGTCAGTTGAGAGCAGCTTATGCTGTTTGCACCATTACTGGAGTTGTGGAAGCCGCTTGCCTGGAAGGAGTACACTCCGCTCAGTCACGTGCCTGTTTAGCAGGTAGCAAAATTCGAGTCACCATTTACACCGATAGCCAATATGGTTTCAGAGTAGTTCACGACTACGGGCAATTGTGGTCTCAAAGAGGTTACATGACTTCTTCAGGCTCACCAATCCGAAATGGGGAATTTGTATGTTTATTGTTGGAAGCATTACAAGGTCCAGCAGCTATTGCCGTTGTCAAATGCACAGCGCAGACCAAAAACACTGATTTTGTGTCACAAGGTAATAGATACGCAGACGAAGTTGCACGCTACTGTGCAGAACAAGGATATTCTTTCACAGAGGTGGACGTGAGTGGGATACAGGCAAGGACAGAATTAACTATGGTATTAGAAACTGTAGACACATGGGATGAGCTAAAAGGCATGCAAGAAAAGGCACCAGACATTGAGAAACAGACATGGGAAACTGCAGGTTGTGTGAAAAGTGAAATGGGTTTTTGGGTTTCCGCAGATGGGAGAGCAGTACTGCCAAATGAATTAGTTAGTCCAATGGCAAGGAGAATACACAGTCCAGCACATCTAGGTAGAGAAGCTATGTTGCGGATATTCAGACAAACCTGGTATAACCCTAAGTTTAGAGTGGCCGCAGAAGCAGTGTGCCAACGATGCATCACCTGTCAGCATTTGAACATAGGGAAAAGAACACCAGTTACACTGAGTCACATTGGAAGGTCCGGTGGCCCTTTCAATAGGATGCAGTTGGATTTCATTGAAATGCCAAGGTGCAATCTCCTTCTATACGTTTTGGTGGTTGTTTGCATATTTTCTAGATCGGTCGAGGCTTACCCTACACGCAGGTGTGACACACTTACAGTAGCAAAGTTATTGCTTAGGGAGTTAATACCGCGTTTCGGGGTACCGACCTCTTTGGAATCAGATAGGGGAACACATTTCAACAGCGAAATTGTGAAAATGCTTTGCTCAGCTCTGGATATAGACCAGAAGTTGCACTGTAGCTATCAACCAGAAGCTTCGGGAATTGTGGAACAGATCAATGGCACAATAAAATCCCGGATTGCTAAAGTTTGTTCTTCTACATCCTTAAGTTGGCCCGATGCTTTGCCACTAGTCCTGATGAGCATACGTAGTACCCCAGACAGAAGGACAGGACTCTCCCCGCATGAAGTACTAATGGGGAGGGCAATGAGACTGCCATCAGTTCCTACTGCCGCACTGTTAAATATCACAGATGATCTGATCCTGGACTATTGCAAGGGACTATCTGACGCCATTCATTCTGTGTCTCTTCAGGTGCAGGCTGCGGAAATTCCATCGTCTCAAGACTTGTGCCACGACCTGTGCCCTGGGGATTGGGTCGTGGTGAAGAAGCACGTCAGGAAGAATTGTTTAGACGTGCGCTGGCGTGGACCCTACCAGGTCATACTGGTAACAAACACTGCAGTCAAGTGTGGAGGTCTGCCCAACTGGATACACGCCTCGCCTACTCGGAGAGTTCCAGCACCCCTGGAAGAAACAGCTCCTCTCTCGGATGAGAATCCAGTTGTGAACGGAGAAGCCACAGAGGGGACCAGCCAAGCTGTGGGGGTGCCAGAGGAAGCTGGGAGTGTGTCTGACCAAGCCGAAGACGGACAGTACACCAGCGAAACTGACGTTGCCACAGAAGGGGAAGACAGCTGTGAATACGAAACAGACACTGATCAAGCTGTAAGTGATCAAGAGTCGAGTGCAAGGACAAGGAGCAGGAGGGAAAGGCGTGGAGAGGCTAGCTGGCCGGAAAGAAGGAGAAGGCCAAGCCTAAGATCAGCTTCAGAAAGTACTCTTGCTCTGATATCCGAAGACTCAGACTTGGACGAAGGTGCATTGGGCTCAGAAGCAGAGAGTCTAAGAAGGTCGAGGAGGGTGCGTGTGCCCTGCAGAAGATACGCTACTCCTGAGTGGTGAGGGAAGTGAAGGTGATCAGCCTCGAACCAATCATAACGGTGGAAGTAAGGCTGTTGGCACCTGGAGTCGAGACTGAAGGGTTGCTAACATTCACTCTCCCCATCCCTCCGTATTTAAGCAGGATTAAAGACCTGGTACTGAACAGATTGGAATTTCCGACTTTGGGTCATCCAGTACCAGAACACGAGGAAACCATCCTTCGTTTAGAACTGTTGGAATATGCTATTTGAGCCGCTGGAACACGAATCATCGTAGATACCTAAAGACTTTGTAAATAAGCCTGAATGAGAAGATAACCTAGCGCCCAGTGGAAGAAGAGAAAACTTAGGGATGTTTCATCTAGTTGACGGAGAAGGGCTAGGGTTGTCTGTTGCTGAAAATTGAGAGACTATGTTTGCAAAAGGGGTTAATCAGCTTCCAAGTAAGAAACTGTCTGAGTAAGCAAAGAGAACTGATTGAAGAGATAAACGAAAAGAGACTTTCCAGAAGAAAGTACTATTTGAGAACATGGAGGCCGGTAACCCGAACCGCAAGGCAAAATGCATAGTAGGCACACTATTAGCAGGAGTGATTCTGCTTATAGTTATAGTAGTTACCGTATCATATATAGTGGGACACGCAAGTGTAACAAAAGCAACAGATGCAAAGCCTGTAGTGACATCGAAACCTGCTGCTGCTGGTAAAAAGGAGGACAATGCAATTCAGGAGAAAGCGTTGCTGGCAGCAGAGGCCCGTAGGTTACATGTAGACGAGTCGCAGGGCAACTTTAAAACCAACGCTTATGCCAAACTGTTATATGAATACATTGATGTCATGGAGGCCAAGGATTGCTATGTCTGCATGCAATTGCCTGCTTCTGTAGATGAGGGCATTAGATACCATCATCTTCCATTGACTTATGGTATTACATGTAGTTTATTGATTAGCATATTTTACGGACGAGATAGCTTTGAATATTACTTTTCAAATTATGACTCAGTATTACCAGAAGTTCCGAACTATAAGCAAATGAATAAATGGGACTATTACAAGAAGGAAGATAGATTGGCGAAATTCTTCATTCCTTGGGATACACTAGATACTTCATATGCACGTAGAAACAATCTAACTTGCAAGGTGTCAGAGATCGAGAAGAAGTTTATAGGGCAAGTTGATGACCGTTACAGAAGGCAAAAGATTCTGAAAATGTCAGGACAGTGGAAAACAGATTGGACCGAGGAGGAGAAGGCACACAAAAGGAAGGGTAGTAGTGGTCCAATAGCTTTAGATCGAACACAGAAAGGAAAGTTATGTTTCCACAGGAGTAAAACTTACTATGAGAATGTGTTTGTGGGTGAAGTCAGTTGTGAACATGCTTTCCGATTAGAATACTATACAAAAGATTTCTTAAAAGGAATGCAAGTGATTCCTAATGTATATTTTGTATGTGGAAGAAATGCCTACGTGAAACTACCTGACAACTGGTATGGTTCATGTTATTTGGCGATTGTCTTCCCCAAAATATATCATGCCAAAGATTTAGAGATCATAGAGGGAAAAGCTTCAGCAAAGGGGAGAAGAGACGTAGGCGATGCTGAGGTAGTTGGAGATGTATTTGGCGCTATGTTCCCTCTTTTAGGATTGATACTTAATGATGTCAAGATCAGGAGACTGACTACAGTTGTAGACAGATTGTCTGCAAGTACTGCAAGATCACTAATGCTGGTGGAAGGAGAGATGCAATCGATAAGGGCAATGGTTCTTCAGAACCGTCTTGCTTTAGACGTTCTGTTAGCCAAAGAGGGCGGAGTCTGTAAGGCTTTGAAGGTCCAGGAATGTTGCACTTACATTCCAGACAATTCAAAACCGCTTGAGAAAGGTATACAAAATATAACTGAGATACATCAAGAAATTGAAGATCTGACAAAAATAAATGAGTGGGAAAAAGTGGGTCATGGAATGAGTAAAGTTGGAGGTTGGTTTGCCAACATAGGGAGGAGTTTTGTCTGGTACATCCTAAAGCCTATCCTCATAATAATAATTTGCATACTCATATTGTGGGGATTAGTGAGGCTGTATCAATGGTACAGAGCAAACAGGTTGCAAAGATCCATGAGAGAACAGGAACAGAGACTAGCTGCTATGCAAGATAACCAGTACAGGAGTCTGAGGGCTCTGGAAATGATAAAGAGAGGGAACCTTGCAATAAGTGCTGTTTGACAAGCCAAAACCGATGTAATAATGGTGATGACCCCTAGAGGTCATCAAAGGGGGGAACTGAGAGAGAGCAAATCTGGGAAAACGTATAAATGCACCATATTTACAACCTTGATGCACGAACTCAGCCAAAGCTTTAAAGCATTAAATCATATAATCGTACATGTATCTGAATATTTAGTCAATATAGAGAATCATATATAGAGTGTGAGACTAATGTAGAAATGTGTGTAATTATTAAATTGATTAGAAGTGTTAATCAGAATCCATGTTATGTAGCTGCTATTGAAGTATATGTAACGCTGCAAAACGTAGAAATGTGCAGGCCTCATGGCAGTGTATGAAGATCGACAACGTGTACTTACAATTTGACATGACATGGATTTACCATTATTCAATAATTGATGACCACATGTTAAAGAATCATGTTTTATAGAAGTGTTTTATATATTCGTGTTTTATAGAAGTGTTTTATATAATCAGAGTGTATTAACAAGAATTGTTTTAGTTTTAGAAATAAGGGTTCATGAAGTACTGGCCGCTTGCTAGATAATTTAGTAGGCCTGGAAAGATAAAGTGGCTTCTTTGATCTGCACGTGTTAGTTAGAATCGAGTCTCGTTAGAGCATAAATTGTCATTCCTTTGTAAAGTTTATGGCCGGAGATAGATAACCAGAGAGTGGAATTTGGGGCCCTATTCATGGGTGTCTGTTTGCAGGTGCGAGGGGGGTCCCAATCAAGAGGGTGATGAATGGAGCTCTGTCCGGGAGCCAGGCACAGACCTGGAGGAGTGTATTGGAATGTTCTGGGGGGTACAGGCGAGATGGAGAAAGAGCCTGGGAAGCAAGGTCAATGCTAACGAGAGGCCCAGAGGAGAGCCATCATGGAAGAAACCAGAACTGAAACCACGTGAGGGGCGTCTCAGAGGGGCGTTCCAAATTTCGATTGTGATTTTGTATTAGGGACAGCACCCTGGGGTGGAGGCAGAGCAGATGGCCTGAGGACCCTAAGAGAGCGGATGGGTAGGCAGAGAGGACATGACTACTACGCATAGGTTTTCATCTAAGACTAAGAGAAGTGCGTGAACTTCTTTGGAAGTCACCATGGCTGACACCTTTTTAGGATAAGATTCTGCTAAGCAGGGATGTCACCTAGTCTAGTGTAGGGACAGTCTAACCTGATATTTTCTTCATTCTGTAAATGTCTCGCAAGCTTCAGCTTGTTTCTATATTGGCAAACCTATTAATTCTTGAATTGGCATTGGTGGTATTTTTTCTGTCGTTTAAGATCATTCAGAGAATTCATGTTTCTGTTGATGCCAGTGTACCTTTTGAATCTGATATTGAGATGTTTATACCTTCAGTTAACTCTAGCTTTACAATAAAACTTTAAAACTGATCTGTGGTAAGTGGTTCTTCAGAGTCGTGCAATTATTGGTTTGATTAACCTAGTAGTGGATTACCTGTTTTACTCAATGACAGGCAACAAAGATTCAGTCGACCTGAGAGGGATTTAGATCAAGAGTGATCAGATAAGAGATCAAAAATCCCCCCCCCCCCCCCCCCCCACTCACATTGATGGAAACGGCAAGAATGGAGATTCCAGCTCATGAATGCCTGCCCTGAAGGAGCTTGTAAATATAGGGCAAAGGCAGCATATCACTGCCGGTGCCTGAGTGTCACTGCGTGTCTGTTCTAGGTGAAACAGCAACATAGCCTCATTAGCATACAAATGGTCTTTTAAAGACCTGTGAAGTGCTGGGGTGCGGCTGTGGGTGTGCCCGAAAAGCTGTCTCATCCTGGGCGGGCGCCTTCTCCCGCTCCTACTCCTGTGTGGCAGCCCAGGATGAGATAGGTTCGGGGGCACACACACAGCCGCAACATACCTCCCTCGCAACACACTTGTTTTGTTTTTTTATGGGCAGCAAAAGCTTGCCTTTGTCAACATTGCCCCAGACCAAGAAAAAAGGCGCTGAAGCAGCACGGCACAGGCAGCAAGCTGCGCTGCTTAACAAAAAGCATAAAATATTGGACAAAAGTTTGGCGCGCCTATTCTTATTTAATACTCTGTAGATTAACTGGCTTCCTCTTTTCTAGTGACAACACCATTGTAGAACCTCATACCGAGTGATAGCCTCTAGGCGGTTTACCGTCAGCTGCTCGTGGTCTCTGCTGTACTTTAAGGAATTTGGATGCTCTTTAGAAGGGGTTCTGGATTCGAGCACGGCAGCAATTTTCTAGTATGTTCCCGTTTTTACTTATAAATACAGATAAAGGAAAAATTGTTTTCCGTCTGTATTTATATGTAAAAATCCGTTTAAAAGGAAAACCGGGAGCCCTATTCATGATGTGGTCTCCGCCATTTCCAGCAACCCGGAAGGGGTAGCGGTGGACCATTTGTTGTATATGGATGTATGACGTTACAACGCATACTATTACAACGCATGCTTTTACAACGCAATTTTTACAACGCAAGTACCTTTACAACACATTACTTTACAACGCATACAATTACAACGCGAAATAGTAACACGAATGGAAAAGTACCATTACAACGAAAACACATATAACGCATACCGTTATAACGCAGAAAAAAAACCCGAAAATTAATAATATTTTTTTTTTGTAAAATAAAACCTGGCACGGGATGCAGGGAAAATAGGGGTTTTGGGTGGGGAAGTGTATTAAAATGTTGGAAAAAACTGCACGTAAATATTAAGAAATGCAAAGGAATTTAAAAAAATGAATACTCTAGTATTAAAATTAATACTCGAGTATTTAAAAAAGTACTAAAATATTCTTGCATGTAATTATTATAGTAAATACACACGAATTTGAAATATCTTTTCAATCGATAAATAAAATTTACTATCCGAAACAACCACAAACAACAAACATATAACAGCCATTTTAGTTAGTGAACATTAAAAAATAGTCCTACAGCACTTTTCATGAATGTAACAGCAACACACTGAAAACAAAATGGATGCCAAAACGGAATTAGGAACTTAAAACACTTTTAAAACGATGTTTTAAATTATATGTTTACACAGCAAATAAAATGATTTAAAAAGCTTTTTAAAATGCAGCCTCTCTCAAAAATTAAGAACACACTAACACAAACCTATAAATACGAGCAAGACACCATTTTGAAAACAGTTGATTATCAACTACCAGAGAGAGCAGACGCCAAAAAGGGACCCTCTGACCTTTATACACAGCGACGAACCGGAGTTATAAAGAAATCGATAATTTGACACATACAAGTAAGTTTAAAAAGCTAAATGAGTATAACAAAAATTAATCAATAATTACAAACGATAAATATTAAAGTAATATTAATTAAATTACAGATTTTCAATAATTTGCTCATTCGAAAAAACAATTTGACGAAAATACAGCGTATTTAGACATAAATGTAGGTACCAATAAATATTTATGAAACGTAAAGAAATGAAGTAAAGTAGCAGAATAAGTCGATTTATCTAAAAATGGTAACATTTATAAAAACACATTAAAAGCCAGAATGTATATTAAATTAAATTAATGAAAACAAGTTAGCTAAATGTGAAGAGACACAGTGTTAAACATGTTTCCGAGTTTTAGAAATGCTTTTAAAAATTGATAATAAATAATCAATTAACTTTTATATGAAAATAAGCAAATTTCCAATTTTAATTTCCAACAGCCAAATAATTACATTTGTGAAAGCCATAAAAGACACGAAAAAAGAGTTTTCACAAAGGTACCAAAATTCCTATCAACAATATCTAAAAGGTACTAATTTACAAACATTTAAAAATAATAAAAAATTAGTTAAAACGTAAATACCCTTTATTGATGCAGTGAAGTACTTTACTATTTAAACTCCAGGAAAGTGTATGAGTACAGAAAGTGAGTGATAGTGTAGAGGTGCAATTTACTAATTTAACTCCAAAAAGGGGCAGAAGTAGGGAAAGTGAGGGATAGTACAGGGGTGCAAATTACTATTCCTACTCCAGGAAGGTGCAGCAGTAGTGAAAGTGAGGGATAGTATAGGTGTGCAATGGACTATTCTAACTCTAGGAAGGTGCAGCAGTAGGGAAAGTGAGGGATAATATAGGGGTGCAAATTACTGTTCCAACTCCAGGAAGGTGCAGCAGTAGGAAAATTGAGGGATAGTATAGGGGTGCAATCTACTATTCTAACTCCAGGAAGGTGCAGCAGTAGGGAAAGTGAGGGATAGTATAGGTGTATTGAAAGTTATAGATAGCACAGAAGAATACAATCACAAATATTTTTTTTTTAAATCCTAACATCAAATCACATAATCTTTCTTTTCATTTTTTACAGAATCACAACTACATTCCAGAGAATAGCCAATCCAAGCTAATACCAAGAAAACAGTTTCCAGCAGAACACAACACCCAAAACTAAAAAGGTAAAACTGATCAAAATGCATCAATGTAAAAATAAACAAACAACAACATTTTCGTCTTATAACTCCATGAAGGTTTAGCACTAGGAATAGAGAGCGATAGAGTAAGGGTGCACATTTGTATTCCTACTCCAGGAAGGTGCTGCAGTAGGGAAAGTGAGGGATAGTATTGGGTTGCAAATTACTATTTTAAGTCCAGGAGGGTGCAGCAGTAGGGAAAGTGAGGGATAGTATAGGTGTGCAAATTACTATTCCTACTCCAGGAAGGTGCAGCAGTAGGAAAAGTGAGGGGTAGTATAGGTGTGCAATTTACTATTCTAACTCCTAGAAGGTGCAACAGTAGGGAAAGTGAAGGATAGTATAGGTGTGCTAATTACTATTCCTACTCCAGGAAGGTGCAGCAGTAGGGAAAGTGAGGGATAGTATAGGTGTGCAATTGACTATTCTAACTCCAGGAAGGTGCAGCAGTAAGGAAAGAGAGGGATAGTATAGGGGTGCAAATTACTATTACTACTCCAGGAAGGTGCGGCAGTAGGGAAAGTGAGGGATAGTATAGGGGTGCAATTTACTATTGTAACTCCAGGAAGGTGCAGCAGTTGGGAAAGTGAGGGATAGTATAGGTGTATTGAATGTTATATATAGCACAGAAGAAATCACAAATATATATATTTTTAAATCCAAACATCAAATAACAATCATTCTTTTCATTTTTTACAGATTCACAACAACATTCCAGAGAATAGCCAATCCAAGCGAATACCAAGAAAACAGTTTCCAGCAGGACACAACAACCAAAACTAAAAAGGTAAAACAGATCAAAATGCATCAATGTAAAAGTAAACAAAAAGCACATTTTTAGTATTATAACTCCATGAAGGTTTAGCACTAGGGATAGTGAGCGATAGAGTAGGGGTGCAAATGACTATTCCTACTCCAGGAAGGTGCAGCAGTAGGGAAAGTGAGGGAGAGTATAGGGGTGCCAATTACTATTCTAACTCCAGGAAGGTGCAGCAGTAGGGAAAGTGAGGGATAGTATAGGTGTGCAAATTACTATTCCTACTCCAGGAAGGAGCTGCAGTAGGAAAAGTGAGGTATAGTATAGGTGTGCAATTTACTATTCCAACTCCAGGAAGGTGCAGCAGTAGGGAAAGTGAGGGATAGTATAGGTGTGCAATTTACTATTCTAACTCCAGGAAGGTGCAGCAGTAGGGAAAGTGAGGGATAGTATAGGTGTGCAATTTACTATTCTAACTCCAGGAAGGTGCAGCAGTAGGGAAAGTGAGGGATAGTACAGAGAAATACAGTCATGTAAACTTTTTTAAAAAAAAATAAAACATCCAAAAACATTATCTTTCTTTTCAATCCTTACAGACTCACAACTACCTTCCTGAGAAAACCGAAGCCAACACAATACACAGAAAACAGTTTCCAACAGAAGGCAATACCCCAAACTAAAAAGGTAAAGCATCTCCAAATTGAACAATTTAAACGTAATCAAAAAGCAATATTTTAGTATTATTACTCCAGGAAGGTGCAGCAATAGAAAAAGTGAGGTATAGTGAAGGGGTGTAAATTCCGAATCTTAATCAAACATAAAGCAGCAGTAGACAAAAAGATAGATAGAACACAGGAATACAGTCATCTTTACTTTTTTGTACAATTAAAACATGCTATAACTATATTTTTGTTTTCAATCTTTACAGAATCTCAACTACCAAAGAAAGAAAAGCAAACCAAAGCAAAGAACAAACACACATTTTACAGAGAAAGAAAGGAAGAGCAGACTAAAAAAGGTAAAACAAATCAAAATGCAATAATATAAAACTGAACAGAGAGCAATACTTAAATAATGTAACTTAAGGAACGTGCAGAAGTAGGGAACGTGAAGGATAATGAAGGAGTGAAATTTACTGTTCAATGTCCAAGAAGGCGCAGCAGCTGGGAAAATGAAGGATAGTGTATGTGTGTAATTTACTATTCAAACTCCACGAAGGTGCAACAGTAGAGAAAGTAAGGGATAATGTAAGAGTGAATTTTACTGTTCTAATTCCGGTTAGGTGCAACAGTAAGAAAACTCAATAATAGTAGAAAGATGTCTAAATCCAGGAAGGTGTAGCAGTAGGGAAAGTGTGAGATAGTGTATAGGTACCAATTACTAATCTAACTCCAAGAAGGTGCAGCAGTAGGGAAAGTGAGGGATAGTATAGGGGTGCAAATTACTATTCCAACTCCAGGAAGGTGCAGCAGTAGGGAAAGTGAGGAATAGTATAGGGGTGCAATGTACTATTCCTACTCCAGGAAGGTGCAGCAGTAGGGAAAGTGAGGAATAGTATAGGTGTGCAATTGACTATTCTAACTCCAAGAAGGTGCAGCAGTAGGGACAGTGAGGGATAGTATAGGGGTGCAAATTACTATTCCAACTCCAGGAAGGTGCACCAGTGGGGAAAGTGAGGAATAGTATAGGGGTGCAATGTACTATTCCTACTCCAGGAAGGTGCAGCAGTAGGGAAAATATGTGATAGTGTAGTGTAAGAGTAACATGTAAAAATTCACATAATATTTTTTTATAATTTTTCTTACAGATCATGTCATCTCTAGAAACTGCAACCTATATTAAATCAAAAAAAGGAAACCGCTTATTGAAACATGCTGGATATATATATTGTAAAGAAAGGATAAGTGAACCACGTAGACATTGGAGGTGTGTGCAATATTACTCATCCCATTGCAGTGGCAGAGCGGTTACCCTTGGTGAAACCATTATTAAAACAACTGATCATAACCACTCTGCTTCTGCAATGGAGATTGAAGTAAGAGAAACAATAAACAAAATGAAAGAAATTGCATGCACCTCCAATGACACTACTGGATCTATTTTAAGAGAGGTTGCACAGCATGTTCCCAGTCATGTTGCGAGTAGTATGCCTATTATACCCAATTTGAGAAGAATTATACAAAGACAAAAGCAGGCAAGTAATACTCAAAGTTCTACTCCTCATACTTTTTCTGACATTCAAATTCCTAATGAACTCTCAATTTCTTTTTCTAATGAACCTTTCCTCCTGCACGACAATCAAGACCCTCAAAAACGTATTCTTATCTTTAGTACACCCCGCAACCTTGTTAAGTTAGAGAACAGTGAAATTTGGATGATGGATGGGGCGTTTAAAAGTACACCCCATCCTTTCACCCAAATTTACACTATTCACGCAAAGATTAACCACAATGCAATTCCCTTAGTATATAGTTTGATACCTGATAAGCAATCTGCAACCTACACTGAACTTTTATCAGTGATTAAAAGCAAAGCATCCAATAAAAGTCCTAGGAAAATAATTGTTGATTTTGAATTGGCTATGATCAATGTGATCACTAAAACGTACACGGATATCCAAATTCAGGTATGTTTATTTCATTTTTCCCAGGCATTTTGGCGTAAACTACAAAAAACATCCCTGGTTGCAGAGTACTCAACTGATAGCAAACTACAGTTTGAATTAAAAAAACTTACAGCTCTTTGTTTTGTCCCTCCTGAAAGTGTAGACGAGTACTACACTGCAATTACCGAATCAGATTTTTATAACGAAAATGAAGAAAAATTGGCACCCTTACTAAATTATTTTGAGGACTCATGGATTGTACATCTAAGCAGATCGGGTCGCAGGCGGAAGCCACGTTTCCATGTGGAGTGGTGGAACTGCTACACGAGCTGCTTAGAAGGAGAAGGCAAAACAAACAATGCCATAGAGGAATGGCATAACTCCTTCAACCATACAATTGGCAAACCACACCCTAATTTCTATTCATTTTTGGAATCTTTGAAGAAGGAGCAACGTTTTCAAGAACTGAGAATTTCTCAAACATTAACTGGTAGCCTAAACCCACGCATTTCCAAAAAATCAAAGGAATTGTCTGTGAGACTATTGGCTATTCTACAACAGTTTTCGTTGTGTGTGGCTTTAGACTACCTTGATAATGTTGCTAACATACTACATTTCTAAATTTAATTTACACCTTACTTTCCTGCTTTTACCTAAATTATGTAAACCTTTCAATTCAATTGGCATTCACATTTTTCTAAATTATTTTTTGAAATTTAACGTCGGGTCAGCTTATCTTTAGTTGTTCTTTATTTTTTTTCTTCATCTTCTTTTCCAAAAGTAATCCATTTGGAGGCAAAAACCAATAAACCAAACAATAAAGGGATATCATCCAAATTCCACGAAATCCTTATTTTTTTAAAGTCAATCTGCAAAAGTATTAAACGTCCATGTGCATCCTGATAAGAATTTAAAGTGCATGAAATCCATATTCTTTGAAACTCTATCCATAAACTAATGCAATGTCAACGAAATACACTTTCTTTTCAAATCCATTTGATAAGGTTTCCAAAGTCCATATACATGCTGAAAGTCATCCATACTCCATGTCCATCTTGAAATGTTTCGAACGTCCATGTGCATCCTGAAAGTCATCCATACTTCACGAAATCCATGTTTTTCTAAAGTCCATCTGGTAAGATTTGTAACGTCTATGTGCATCCTGATAGTAATCCAAAGTCTACGAAATCCATGATCTTTCAA
Organism: Lissotriton vulgaris; assembly: GCF_964263255.1. Taxonomy (NCBI): domain Eukaryota; kingdom Metazoa; phylum Chordata; class Amphibia; order Caudata; family Salamandridae; genus Lissotriton; species Lissotriton vulgaris. The sequence goes on from NC_141696.1 coordinate 1,227,317,081, forward strand.
AATCCATTTGGTAAGGTTTCCAAAGTCCATAGACATGCTGGAAGTCATCCATAGTCCACAAAATTCTTTTTTTCCCCCAAGTCCATGTGGAAAGGTTTTTAACGTCCATGTGCATCCTAATAGTAATCCAAAGTCCACGAAATCCATGATTTTTCCAACTCCATCATGAAAACAATTCAAAGTCCACGAAATACATGTCCAATCCAAGTCCATTTGGTAAGGTTCCCAAAGTCAATTTACATCCTGAAAGTCATCAAAATTCCAAGAAATCCTTTTGTTCCCCAAGTCGATCTGTGAATTTAGCTATCATCGAAGTGCATCCTGAAAGTAATCCAAAGTCCTAGAAATCCATGATCTTTACAACTCCATCCTGAAAAGAATTCAAAGTCCACGAAATCCTTTTTTTTCTATATCCATTTGAAAGGCTTTCCAAAGTCGATATACATCCTAAAACTCAAATAAAAACCACGAAATCCATCTTTACGCAAAATCCAACTTTTAAGACTTTAATTGTCCATGTGCATCTTGATAGTAATCTAAAGTCCACAAAATCCATATTCAATCCAAAACAATCTGGAAACTTTTTCTAATTCCAGATGCGTCCTGAAAATAAAACAACGTGGACAATATTCAAAAACATTCTAACTCTATCCTAAAAATAATACTAAAATAATACTAATTCCTAGAAATCCTAATTTTTACTATGTTCACCATTCAAGGTTTGATAACTTTCCGAATGCCAATATGTACAAAATGTGAAAACGCCAAACAAAACACAATTCAAGTAAACAAAATGTATACCAACTACATCACCAAAGTAATCAAAAATCCAAAAACCAGCTGTCAAACACGATGTACATTTTATTGACGATAACATGTATTTCATGCACTTTCAGATTAGTAATTTCAATGCATTTGACATAACTTTTTTTATGCAATAAAAAGTCTGACGTTCTAAAATAACATTTACATACAACTTTGTAAAACAAAATTAATCTATAATTAACAATAAACCTATTATTTACAGCGACCCGACAAAGGCATACTATAGTAACATGATCGGCGACATGCTGAAATTACATCGTAAACATTACATTAACATATACAACCTCTCCTTATTCTTTCTTTACAATATATATATCCTAATTAACATTGTTATGTTTATAAATAAAGTTTAAAGAGTTTCCTACCTGAGCGCAGATCTGCTTCCAGCTGCTTCCTCCTTCGACGCTGTTCAAAATGGCCGCTTGCATACACGTTTACGCGTCGACGTCATCTGGAGCTACAAAGATGAAAAAAAGGACTATTTATAATATTTTATTTAATGTATAACAACATTTATTTAATAATGTTTCTTTCAAATAAAAATTTCAAAAAAATGATATATAAATGAATACATTTTTAATTTATGCTTATTTTTTTAATAAAAATTAAGAAATGAAAACTATCGCGTCTGTTTTTAATAATGTAATTAATCTAAATGTGAAATATTTTAATATGTAATATATTAGAAAATTATGTTAAATATTACTTACCTCTATTCTTATACCATTTCTATCCAAAACTTCTCAAATGTACCTTTTTAGCAGCTTGCAAAGTAGTACCGCGGGATTCATATCTGCAACTATAGAAATAAAAAAAAAGGACAAAACTCTCCATTGAATTCAATTGAAAAGCATAGGAAAATGTTATCTTCAATGTTAAAACAAATATTTAACATTTTTTTTTAAAATTCTCGACAATATTTATGTATTTTATTTCATTTGTAAATAAATCTTCAAAGTGTTAATCTTTTTTAAATAATTTTTATTTAAATTTAAATGATACATTTCAATAATCTTTTGTAAATAATATATTTAATCAATATTATAAATGTAAGTTGTTTAAATAAATATATTTTAAAAATCCTTAAAAATTAAATTTAGTATAAACATTCCAGTACTTTTTAAAATACAATTTAAAATAAAATAAAAAATAATAATTTAATTTAAATTTTTAATTCATTTAATAATTTAGTGTTTAATAATTAATCATTTTAATACTTATGTTTATTATTTCATATTTTAATTTTAAAATAATATAACTTTACTCATACTGTAATTTTGTTTAATTTTTTTAAATAATGTACTTTTAAAAAACAAATCAAATCAAATTAAATATAAACCTTTTAGTAAATACTTAAATACTTTTAAAAAAAAATATACAAAAATTAATTCTTTTTAAGTAAAATTAGTCATATTTAATTAACTTTAAATACTCAAGTATTAATTGCATTTTACTTTTAATGAAAAATTAATCAAATTATTTTTTAAAAACCTACAATTATTAATCTAATCTTTTCATCTTATAAAAATGTTACGTGAGTATTAATTTTAATATACCTTCTATTTTTTAAATACATGAGTATTTTATTAAATACATTTACTCATAATCCATTTTTTTCAAAGTGTTACTTGAGTATTAATTTTATTAATGAAATAAATTATAAAATGAATCCAGATAATCATTAAAAAACCTTCAATCAATAAGTTAAATTTAAGTATTATTTATACTTTATAAAAAGTATATTAATTATAAAATATAATTTAATATTTTAAATTTAATAATTTCCACAATTAAAATTAAAAATAAATATTATACCATAATACATACTTACGTTGTAAAGACTTGCGTTGTAAAGACTTGCGTTGTAATGAAATCTGCGTTGTAATGGCATGCGTTGTAAAGTCATGCGTTGTAAAAGTTGTGTTGTAAAAGTTGCGTTGTAATGGTAGTGCGTTGAAAAGTTGAGTTGTAAAGGATGTTTCCCGTTGTGTATATAGCACGTGACAATTGTTTGGTTATTGGGGGTGGGGCTTATTAATTAAATAAAAGGATATAAAACTTTATAAATAAATTAAATAAACCCTGGTGTGGACAGGATATTGTACAGTCTATTTCCTGGCTACAGTTTTTTTTGGACCTCGACAGAACACTTCTGGCGACAAAGGGGGGATACCTGCTGTTCCTTCCTGCTGTTACCTGGATCCTCACCCTTTCTTTGTTACTGGCGGTGTCCTCGTACCTGTGGTGCCCCTGGAAGCCTTGCTGTGTGTTCTGGGCTTCCCCGGCTGTTCCTGGGGGCGTGGCCGGCTAGTAAAGACGTGCAGCGTGCTGCTGTGGACCCTGTAGTTTGCTGCGGGCGTGCTATTGCTGCCCTGTGAGACGAGTGAGAGAGGGGAATCTCCCTGGCTGCTCTCATTTCTGTTGGCTGCTCTTGTGTCTAATGCCTGGCAGTTCGTGGCAGTTTGTGGCATTCTGCTGCGTGTGGAGGTTGCTGCTGGTGCTCCGCAGTCTGGGTCATCCTCTGAGGTGAGAGGTACGTCTTTCTCTTCTGGTTGTGTGGATTGTGCCTGCTCGTGCCTAGATCCTGGTACTGGGGATGTTTGGGACCTGGACTTAGCTTAGTTTGTCATCTGGACTCTGAGGACCATATCTTTGGTCTTGGGGGTGGCGCCTGTGTGGGGTGCCCTAAGCTGTGTTCCGTTGGGTCATCATGTCGGCCATCCCTCCGGTGGAGCATTTTCTGTTGGACGGCCCTCCATCTGCACAGGCGGCCAGCTGGAAGAAGTGAGTGGACCGTTTAGAGACTTATTTTGATGCTAATAATCTAGAGGAGGAACAGCGGCGGCCGATGTTGCTGCATCTGGGAGGGTCGGTCATTCACCGTTTGGGGCGGTCGGCGGTGGAAGGTGGACCACCACACCTATAGTACCTTGAAGCAAGCTCTTACCGCCCAATTTGAGCCAGTGGCCAATCCAGATTATGAGCGGTTCTTGTTGCGTCAGGCTCGGCATTTGCCTGATGAGTCTGTGGACATAATCTATGCCCGTCACACAAGTTACTACTTGTGTAACGATATATCTGTAAGAGACATTAGCTAGTGATAGATTCCTTACCTTAGAATACGTCAGACTAAATCCGGAAATTTTTGCGGAGTAATACCCCTGGCGTCGTCTGCGGCTCCGCGTCCGTCGTCGGTGTCGTTAGCACCGGAATGACGTCGTCGGAGTACTTAGACGCCGCCCATGCACGCTGACGTCAGTTCTGATACACAGCTTTTCCGTGCCAGATACGCAGAGCCATGATAGAACCAACACTGGTGCCATGAAACTAGGGCCCTGAAAGGGGATGACCTTAACCCTAGATATCGGTTCACAGAACGGGGAGGATGGGTGGGTCGGTAAGGAATCTATCACGAACTAATGTCTCTTACAGATATATCGTTACACAAGTAGTAACTTGTGCATCTGAAAGAGACACGTTAGTGATAGATTCCTTACCTTAGAATAGATACCCCAGCAATACCAACCCCGGTGGTGGGTCTGCGAACCAATAATCACACCAAAAAGTCCTGGAGGACGGAACGGCCAAAGAGCCATCCCTCCGGACTTGACTGTCCAGGCAGTAGTGTCTTGCGAACGTGTGCAGCGAGGCCCACGTAGTTGCCTGGCAAATGTCCTGTAAGGGGACTCCTCTGCCCAAGGCAGTTGTTGTTGCCGTGGCTCGAGTGGAATGAGCCCGCAATCCAGCAGGGGGCTCCTTTTTGGCCATGGAGTAACATGCTTGAATACACAAGATGATCCACCGCGAAATGGTCCTCTTGTGTACCGCCTTTCCCTTCTTTGCGCCCACGTAACCAACAAAGATTTGGTCATCCACCCAGAACTGGCGTGTGCGATCTAGGTAATAAGAGAGCGCACGTTTTGGGTCCAGACGGTGGATCCTCTCTTCCTCTTTCGAGGGATGCGGAGGCGGAAAGAAGGTGGGCAAGGTATTGGACTGCCTGATGTGGAAGGCCGTGACAACCTTGGGCAGAAAGGAAGGTCTTGTCCGCAACACAACCTTGTCCGGATGAACAAAGAGGAAAGGTGGAGTAGAAGAAAGAGCCTGGAGTTCACTCACTCTCCTGGCAGAGGTGATGGCAACCAGGAAAGCAGTCTTCAGGGTAAGAAGATGGAGAGGACAGTTATGGAGCGGCTCAAAGGTAGCACACATTAGATAAGTGAGTACAAGATTCAAGTCCCACTGGGGCATCACGAAGGGAACAGGAGGGAACATGTGTGTGATGCCCTTCAGAAATCTATTTACAATGGGGGACTTGAATAAGGAAGGCTGATCAGGTAGCCGTATGAAGGCAGAAAGAGCAGAAAGGTACCCCTTAAGAGTGCCCAGAGCAGAGCCCTGCTGGGCAAGGGAAAGAAGGAAGAGTAGAACTTCAGAAAGGGGTGCAGAGAGAGGGTCCACAGCCTTTGCTGTGCAACATGCCACAAATCTGTTCCACCAGCAGGCGTATACCGACTTTGTGGAGGGACGCCTGGCTGCCAGAATGATATCACAGACTTTGTGGAGCAAGTCAAATGGCCTCAACTGCCGCCGCTCAATCTCCAAGCTTGTAGGTGGAGACTGGACAGGTTCGGGTGCAGGACCGTCCCCTGCTGCTGCGACAGAAGGTCCTCCCGAAGAGGCAGAGGAATCGGAGGATCGACTGACATGCTGAGTAGCTCGGGATACCAGTATCTTCGTGCCCAGTCTGGAGCCACCAGGATAACCTGGGTCGGTCGCGCCTGATCTTCTTCAGCACTCTGGGCAGAAGTGGTATAGGCGGAAAGGCGTACAATAGACTGCAACTCCACTCGCGACGAAAAGCGTCGCCGAGCGAGTGCCGCCATGGAAATTCCAACGCGCAGAACTGATGACATTGCGCGTTCTCTTCTGTGGCGAATAGATCTAACCAAGGCTCTCCCCATTGCTGAAAGAGGCCTTGCGCCACGTCCGAGTTTAGATGCCATTCGTGATCCATCATGCACCAACGGCTGAGTTCGTCCGCCCTGACATTCAGAGAGCCTGCCAGGTGTTGAACCACCAGGGTCACGCCCTGATGTTCCAGCCACTGCCGGAGGCGCAGAGCCTCCTGGCATAGGGTCCACCACCCCACCCCGCCTTGTTTGTTGCAGTACCACATGGCGGTGGTGTTGTCCGTGAACACCTGCACTACACTCCCCCGGACAGAGGGGAGGAATGCCTTCAGTCCTAGACGAATCGCCCGCAGCTCCAAAAGGTTGATATGGAGCCGGGACTCCGCCGGAGACCAAAGGCCTCTGACCTCCACCTCTCCCATGTGGCCTCCCCAGCCCTGGAGGGACGCGTCCGTCACAACCACGTGCTCCGGGTGGGGTAGGGAGAGGGATCTGCCACTGATTCAGTCGCGGTCCGTGAGCCACCACTGCAGTTGTATCGCAGTGCCTTCCGAGATCAAGACATGATCGGACAGGTTGCCATGATGCTGGACCCACTGAAACTTCAGGTCCCACTGCAGAGCCCGCATCCGCCACCTGGCGTGATGCACCAGAAGGATGCAGGAGGCCATCAGCCCCAGAAGCCGCAGCGTCAACCTGACCGAGACTCGGGATAACGGCTGAAAGATGGGAATCAGAGCCTGTATATCCCGAACCCGCTGTTCGGGAGGGTAAACCCGAAACTGCGCCGAGTCAAGAACCGCTCCTGAGAGGGACACAGGTGCGACCTCGGCACATTGATGGAGAACCCCAGCAAATGCAGGAGGTCGACCGTAGTCTGGAGGTGGCTGACGACTGTCTGGGGCGAGCCCGCCTTCAACAACCAGTTGTCTAGGTAGGGGGAAGACTGACACCCCTAACCTGCGCAGATGAGCTGCGACCACCGCCATCACCTTCGTGAACACCCGTGGGGCGCTGGTAAGGCCGAAGGGGAGCACGGTAAACTGAAAGTGCTCTTGGCCTACCGTGAACCGCAGGTAACGCCGGTGGGCCGGCAGGACGGGGATGTGGAAATAAGCGTCCTGCAAGTCCAACGCTATCAGCCAGTCTTCCGGGTCCAGGGCAGCTAGGACCTGAGCCAAAGTCAGCATCTTGAACTTGTCCTTCCGGAGGAAGCCGTTGACGTGCCGCAGGTGCAAGATAGGGCGTAGGCCCCCTTTGCCCTTCTTGGGTACCAGAAAGTAGTGGGAGTAACATCCACACCCTACTTCTGGCCCAGGAACGCGCACGATGGCCCCCTTGGCCAAGAGGGCCGTGACTTCATCTTGCAGAAGTTGCAAATGATACCCCGACACGCGGTGGCATTGCGGTGGCATGGATGGAGGGGTCGCCTCGAAGGGGAGGGAGTAGCCCCTTCGGACGATCTGCAGCACCCACCTGTCCGACGTGATAGTGCGCCAGTGAGAGAAGTGATGGCGAACCCTGCCTCCCACAGGCGTCACATGGGCCTGAAAACTCGGACTAGGAAGGTTTTGAGGCGGGTGCTGTGGAGGGAGGTGTGGACTGGCCTCGCCGTTGTCCCAGACCGACGCCACTGCAGTTTCCACGGCCGCCACCGCGCTGTTGAACATTTTGCGACGCGTGGCTGGCAGCACGTGTGGGGGCGCCCCCTCCGTGGCCACGAAAGGAGCGAAAGGCACCCGGTGGCTGGCGTGGGGCCGCGAGGCCCAAGGACTTGGCCGTAGCCCTGGAGTCCTTAAAACGTTCCAGCGCATAGTCTGCCTTGTCGCCGAAGAGGCGACGGATTTCGAACGGCATGTCCAGAAGTGTGGCCTGGACATCGGCCGAGAAGTTGGCGGACCTCAACCAGGCATGGCGTCGAACCGCCACCGTCGTTGCCATTGCCCTGCCCAGTGAGTCCGTTGTATCCAGCCCACACCGGATGGAATAACGCGCTGCATCTCGGCCATCCGCAAGGGTTTGGGCGAGTTTAGCCCAGACCTCCTCCGGGCATTGTGGCAGCACCTCCGCAACCGTGTCCCACAGAGTGTGGGTGTAGCGGCCAAAGAGACAGGCGGTATTTACAGACCGCAGCCCTAAGCTTACAGACGAGAACAACTTCTTCCCGAACTGTTCGTATCTCTTGGATTCCCGGTCGGGCGGGGCCGACGGGAATGCGGTCTGGGAATTGGAGGCCTGGATGACCAGGCTCTCGGGGGTGGGATGGGTGGACAAAAAGCATGGGTCGCCCGGGGCCGGGCGGTAGCGTCTGGCCACGTTCCTATCCACAGGCGGGCCTGTGGCGGGCTTGGACCAAGTGCCCACAAGAACGTCACATAAGGCCTCATTGAATGGCAGCAGAGGCTCACTGGAGCTTGAATGCGGTTTGAGGACCTCAGTGAGGAGGTTAGTCCTCACGGCCGTGACGAGGAACTCAAGGTGTAAGGCCTTGGCTGCCTTCGTCAGCACTACACTATATGTAGACCCCTCCTCCGAAGCCAGTCGGAGGGGAGGCAAATCCAGTGTCTGGCGATGTGTCAAGACCACTGGCCTCCCCAAGCTCATATGTCTAGTCCTGTTGAGACTGGCACTCAAGTGCCAGAGAGTCCTCAGACCTCTCCCAATCCTCCTTGTCACCCGTTACCTGTAAAACAGGATTAGTAGACGGGGCCTCCTCGTGGAAATAAAAATCTCCATAGGCCGTCGGAAGCGGCGCCCAGCGGCGCCGTTCCGGCGCCAGAGTCGGACCGTAGGGAACATTGGAGTCGGCATCCACAGCGGGCGCCGGGGGTGACACCCATGGGGCCGGCGCTGGTGAGGTCGTGAGCTCGACCGGCGACGACCCAGATCCGGAAGCGGATCCAGTGAGGTCCTGCAGCGCCGGGGCGAAGCACCCGGCGGTGTCGGGGGCGGAGCACCTGACCCGCTAGGGCCTCCAGACGGGACCGTTTGGCCCGAAGGCGCCACGGAACCCGACTGAGGAGGTAGGGACCTCATGGCCATGAGGTAACGCTCAATCTCCTCCGGCGTCGCGCCGTGCCCAGGGACCCGAAGGTGTGGAGCAGGCGGCGATGCTTGCGACTCCCGCGGCCGCATCGTGCGAGCGTCGGGGTGCGTCGGAGGAACGATGACGTCGCTCCGACCTCTCATGCCTCTTACCAGAAGACCGGTGTCCACTTCCGGAGCTGCGATGACTCCGACCTCGCGACCTGTCCCTCGACCTCCCGTAGGACCGGGACCTGGAGTGGCGCAGGGCCAACTGCCAGAGCTCGAGCCGCTTGCGGGACCTCTCCCGCCTAGCCTTCGACGTCAGGGCCCGGCAGTCGGAGCAGGTGCAGTCGTCGAGCAGGGTTTGAACCCGGGCATCTCTACCGGCACCGATAGAGTCGAAGACTCGAAGAAAAAGATCAAAAGTTTAGTCAAAAAATGACTAGGGGTTGAGCCTCTCCGGATCTGCGCTAGCTGGCGCGGAAAAAAGAAGAACGGACGTCAGCGCGCATGGGAGGCGTCTAAGTACTCCGACGACGTCATTCCGGCGCTAACGACGCCGACGACGGACGCGGAGCCGCAGACGACGCCTACCGACGCGCAGGGGTATTGCTACGCAAAAATTTCCGGATCCAGTCTGACGCCTGGGGATATTCTAAGGTAAGGAATCTATCACTAACGTGTCTCTTTCAGATTGCGTGAATTGGCCAGCACCTGTACGTTCCCCGATGCTGTGGATGAGATCAGGACCCAGCTTATTCAAGGCTGCTATTCCAGTAAATTAAGTGAAACAATTCTGCAGGTGCCGGGTATGCCCAAGGCTGATATGTTGACCCGGGGCAGGTCTAAAGAACTTTCAAAGGTCAGAGCAACTCATATGGAGGCAGCTCTCCAGCACATGGTAAAGGTGGAGCCCGTTAATGTTGTTTCGGCCCGAGTTCCTGACAGACAAAGACTGCAGAATCGGGGAAAGATGGACCGACCCCTGCATTGTTATGCTGTGGGGGTCCTTTTCCTCATAAGGGGACGTGTCCTGCCTCTGGGAAGAGGCGCTCCAATTACAGTAGGCATAACCATTTTGCGAAGGTGTGCCGCTCTGCCCCTGCAATAGGTTCTGTTCCTGTGTCATCTGCACAGGTGTATGTAGCTGCTCAGTTGCCCGCAGAGGGAGACATGGATGATGATGAGTTTGAGGGGACTATACATGTCCTCCATGCCTTGCAGCCTGGGGGTTCGGTACGAAGAGGTTTCCCTAAATGTTGTGTGATGGTGGACGGTCACCCGGTGCCTGCTTTGATTGACAAAGGTTCTTCAATAAATGTGATGGCCGAATCGATGATGATGACATTGCCAACTACTCCTGGTTTGAGTTCAACCGCTACCAAGGTTTTTGCCTATGGGGCCTCTGACCCCCTTCCTGAGGCTGGTGTTTTTACTGTTGAGGTGGCACATGGTTCTCATGCTATCAAGGCACGGATATACGTCACAAAAGGGGGTCAAGGGATGTTGTTGAGTTGTCGGACAGCAGAGGGCGTACAGTTGGTCGCTTTGCTTTGAGCGGCATCAATAGACTGTGGAGGATTTGCTGGTCCAGTTCTCACCGTTGTTTAATGGAATTGGCTGTTTGAAGGGTCGTATGATCAAGCTGCACATTGATGACTCCGTCCAGCCAGTGGCGTTACATAACAGGAGGAAGTAGAGCTGGTGAAACTGGAGAAGGGGGACATCATTGAACGGGTTGTTGGTCCAACTCCCTGGGTGTCCCCTATTGTGGTGGCTCGTAAGCCTAAGCAGCCTGGTGAGGTGCGCATTTGTGTGGATATGCGGTTGCCTAATCTTGCGATTAAACGTTAACGGCACCTCACCCCTACTGTGGACGATATCGTGGTGGAGGTGAATGGGTCACAGTGGTTTTCCAAGATGAACCTTGGTGCTGATCACCATCAGTTAATGTTTGACCATGCTTCCCGTGTGATCACCACGTTTTCTACACATGTGGGTTTGTGGAGTTACAAGCAGTTGAGTTTTGGGATCTCCAGTGCAGTGGAAGTCTTCCAGGACACGATCCGTGGGGTTCTTTCTGGACAGGATGGTGTGATCAATGTCAGTGATGACATTTTGGTGCATGCCCCTACGTTGGATGAGCATTTCAGTCGTCTTAAGAACGTGTTTCAGCGGCTGCTGGATCATGGACTTACGCTACATAAATAGAAATGTGAGTTTTTGAAAACTGACATCTCGTTTTTTGGATACCGTTTTTCGCAGGACAGACTGCTCCTGCTCCTGTTAATGTGTCTGGTGTGCGGAGTTTCATGGGGATGGTGAACTATTGGCCGTTTATTCGTAACTTGACTGATTTGACGGCTCCTTTGCGGGAACTTACTAAACCCAATGTTGCATGGAACTGGGGTCCAGAACAGGAATCTGCTTTTCAAGCCACTAAGCAGGCCCTCTCCGCTGATACCACTCTGATGTATTTTAATCCTGCACTGGAATCTGAACTGTCCGTAGATGCTAGTCCCGGTGGCCTGGGGCTGAGCTTTCTTAGCGGCAGAGCAATGGAGAGTTGGCTCAAGTGGCGTATGCCAGTCGTGCATTGACTGCGACTGAACAACGATATTCTTACATTGAAAAGGAGGCTATCGCCATACACTGGGGGTGTCGTCCTTTTCATTTGTATCTTTATGGACAGCCGTTTGTTGTGCATACAGACCCATAAGCCGCTTATTCCATTGTTTATGGGCTTGTCTTCCAAACCTCCCCTTCGAATTGAGAAAAGGATCCTGCAATTTCAGGATTACTGTTTTACTGTGGTGTTTTGTCCTGGGACTTTGAATCCTGCTGATTATCTTTCCCGACATTTCCGTCCTGCTACTCCCGGTGAGGAATCTGCTGCTGAGGATACTGAGGAGTATGTGCGTCTGGTGGTGGAGCGATCCAGACCTCTTCCTATTTCTTTGGAGGAGATTTTGGAGTCCACAAAATGGGATGGGTGTCTCCAGCTCTGTCGTTCTGCAGTGGGTACCGGGAAATGGAATGTACTTGTGGATTCTGCCAGGTGTTGTGCTGAGGATGCTAGGTCGACCTTGGCATCTCTTTTCAATGTGCGGGATGAATTGGCTTTATCCTAGGAGGGGTGCTTGATGAGAGGTCCACGGCTGGTGATTCCTGCCTGTCTCCAGCAGAGAGTGGTGGATTTGGCTCATTTGGCTCACCAAGAGGTTGTGAAAACCAAGACCAGATTGAGATGCAAAGTGTGGTTTCCAGGATTGGATGCCTTGGTAGAGAACACTGTGTTGCATTGTGTGCTCTGTCAGGCTGCTGGGGCTGGTGACTCTCCGGCTCCCATTCTTATGGAAGATATTCCCTCATTTCCTTGGCAGCAAGCAAGTGCAGATTTCGGATGTTTACCGGATGGGTGTCATATGATGGTGGTTATTGACGACTTTTCTAAATACCCTGAGGTTGAGCTATTGGACACTACCACGGCTTGTCACATCTTTTTCAAGCCATGACTTTGCGAACTATCTACAATCTAGGGGTGTTCGTCATCGAAAGATCACCCCTTTATGGTCTCAGGCCAATGGAGAGGATGAGCGTTTTATGCGCACCCTTAATAAAGCTATTAGGATTGCTATTGCCGACCGCCATGATTTGGACTGTGCTATATTTGCATTTCTGATGGAATATCGGATGACCCCTCATTCAACTACGAAAGTCCGTCCGATGTCCTTGTGCATGAATCGGCCTATGGGTGATTTCATCCCTCAGATGGAGGCGGTGTCTGCTAAACATGCATTTGAAGCGGATGAGCTATGGAATCGAAAGCTAGAGAATGATAAGGTGGCTTTCAGGCGTGGAGCTAAACCCAGTACTTTTAATGTGGGTGATGCTGTGATGGTGAGGAATCGGCATCCAAAGGGGAAGTTTAGTTTGCCTTTTGAGCCTGAGCGATGGATCAGTCTGTTCATGGGACTAAAGTTACTGTGGTGAAGAATGGAGTGAGCATTTCTCTGAATGTGTTGTTTTTCAAAACCTACTGGGTTCCTGTTGATGCTCAGGTGAATGACCATATGGCATCACCGGATACTGGGTCTCTGGTTTCTGATGATGAGTCTACAGATGGGAATCCATTTCCTGTTCAGGTGCTGGACCATGACCGTCCAGGGAGGGATCATGCAGTGCCTGGACAGTGTGGTGTATCTCCATCTGCTATACCTTCTTGTTTGGTTCCGGAGCAGGATCTGCTGCCCCCGTCTGATGAACCTCAGGTGCCTGATTCTGACTCCCAGCGAAGGGGTGTTGAGAGATACCAGCTGCGGCCATGTCCTGCCAGGTCTACAAGACTAAGGAACTATGTAACCTATCAAGGTGGACTTGGGACTCATTGTTTTTTGTTTGTGTGTGATTTTGTGGTTTATGGAGGAGTAAGATGTGGTAACCGCCATTTCCAGCAACTCGGGGTAGCAGTGGACCATTTGTTGTATATATAGCACGTGACAATTGTTTGGTTATTGGGGGTGGGGCCTATTCATAAAATATAAGGATCCTGGTGTGTACAAGATATTGAACAGCCTATTTCCTGGCTACTGTTTTTTTGTTTAACCTGGACATAACAACCTGCAGGTCTTGCAACAAGTTTCATAGTTGCACTGACGTCATGATGCTGCTATTAGCTTTCACTGCCACTTTTCCGGCTACACACATTTCTTGTATCATTCATTCACTCAGTCTCTTTCGGTCTCTAGAGATTCAGAAAGTTTCCTTCCCCCCTTTAAAGTGGGCTTTTTCCAGTGTCCTTTTTTTTGCTCTGTTTCTCCTTACAAACTGCTGCCTTTAGTTTTCTGTTTTTCACGGATACAAGATGGTTTGCAGGTCTTACGGTCATCAGGGCTGTGGCTGTATACGGGAACTGGTTAACTATTCTACATTAGAGCCTTTAGCAGTGCACCTGTCTAATACAGGCTGAGGCCTCCGTCTTTCTTGGGGCACCAAAGTAGCGGGAAATAGCAGACACGCCCTACTTCTGGCAGCCTCATGTGTAACCCCTTTGGCCAAAAAGGAGTGCACTTCCTTCTGCAAAATGGATAAATAGTCCTTTGTCAGATGTTTGGGAGGGCAATGGAAGGTGCAGTGGGGAAGAAGGCCACAACACCGAAATTGCTGGGCCCTGTGGGAGACTGGCTGGCGGCAACGGATGCCATGTCCAAAACCTCAAAAGGAGCTCTGAAACTGGTGTGGTTGGTGAGGAGGAGTGGAGAGATCCAGAGAGCGAGCAGTAGCCCACCTTTCTCCAAACCGCTCGAGGGCAGAGTCAGCCTTATTACCAGAACAGGTGTGTCCCGTCAAATCGCATGACCATTAGTGGGGACTGGACATCACTAGAGAATCCACGCATGGCTACTAATGGCAATAATAGCTTGCCCAATGGACAAAGGTCGACAAACATCTGAGAGGCCTCGACCACTGAATACCAATGAGCATGGAAGTAACAGCCCAAGAAGCAGCTGGCATTGACTGAGCAGAGTTGGTTGAAGAAAATACCTTCATGCCAAAGGTTTCCACACGTTTAGATTCCCTGTCAGGAGCACTGGAAAGAAATGTATTCAGATTCAACTGACTTGTGGGGACCTAAACAACAATGCTGTCTGGTGAAAGATACATCAAGAGAAAAGAGGGGTGCCCGGTGCAGGACAATGGTACGTACCAACTTTCCGGGTGACCAGAGGCCAAGAGCAAGGTTTGGCCCAAACCCCTAATAAAGTGTCAATCACAGCCTTATTAAATGGGAAGTCAGCAGAAGTCAGCCCAGGTTGTAGGACATCAATCTGAACATTAGTTTTAAACTCAATGCTGGGGAGGTGGAGATCAAGAACTTCAGCCGGCATACAAATAACCAAAGCGTAAGAAGCAGATTCCTCCGTGGCGGGTCCAGCAGGCAAAAAAAAAAAAGAGCCCATCTCGGGAGAGGTGTTAAGTCCACTAGCCTTCTGCAAGTCGTAATACAAATTGTCATTGGTATAGGGCTGAGCAAACTCATGACCCTGGTCATAGTCATCAGAATCAGAATCAATGCCAAAAAGAGAGTGCAAGGTGGGCTTGGTTCCCTTGAGGTATAGGAACTGTCAACAGAGGAAGTGGCGCTTTGGTTGGTTTGGTGAGAGACATTGGCTGACGTCGACTTGAGTCAGAGAATGATGGATTCTTTCCCCTCTGGCATAGACATGGGCATTGAGGAAAATGTGGCCGGCACATGTCTGGGGACCGGAAGCATAGCTGAAGGCAAAACAGGCGCAGAAGGTCCAATTGGCACTGAATGCGAACCCGCCGACGGTCTTCCAGATGGATGGTATTATGGCTCCCTTGGGCCCGAGGGTGCGCCAGAAGGAGTCAGTGAAACGAAGTATGGACGCACAGCACTCTTTGATCGTAAACTCGGAATCTGCTGGCAGAAGTTGGAGGATCCGCTCCAAAGTCTGTAGACTTCGGGAGTGAAATCGGAAAGATTGGCGCCACCCCAAGCGAATGCAAGTGGTGGAAAACCGCTTTGACTTCTTGTGTTTCTTTTTAGATGTACCTGAAGATCTGGATTACAACGAAGACCGTCCTTTGAGCAGCTCCGATTACTTCGAGAAAGACATTGGGAACAAACTTTTGACATGGACTGTGAATTGTAGTGGCTGAGTCTTCTTATGTTTGGCGACAGAATTTTGCCGTGAATTCCCGATGGCCTTCGGGTTCATCAATGAGCAGTCTTTGCAGGACTTGGAGCATAAATTGTGGGGTATACGTCGCAGTCATCTGTTTGTGACAGTGCAAACTGATAAATGTTTGAAGTACAAGTCTCAAAGAGACAAAGATCGCATCTAGTGGCACTGAAAGAAAGGAACTGACGTAGACGCATGGGAATGGAACCTACACAGGCCCGCATGCAGTTTCTGAAGGTGAACTGTATCAATGCAGAGCTGCAAGGTGTCACCTTCTGGCACGCAGAGGTACTGCTTAAAAATGTCCAGATTCAGTCTGATGCCTGGCGAATATTTAGAATGTGAGGAATCCGCAGCTACAAGTCTCTTTCAGAAACTGATTTTCACACCAGTGGTATGACAGCTGGTCATGCTTCATTATTTGGGAATAAGGATATATCATACAGATCGGGATGTTTTAGATGGTAACCTAACCAGACCGGTCACGGCTCTGAGGGCACAGATAGAATTCTGGAAAACACTAAATCTCTCAGTTGCAGGTAGAGTGGCGCTTATAAAAATGGTGATGCTCCCTTGCCTGTTATACTATTTTACTAACCTCCCACTCTACCTACCAGCATACTTTTTTTCCGCTCATTAGAAGGTACACTTAGCGACCTCAAATGGTGCAGCACACGATGCAAGGCGGCGCTTGCAATGGTATATCTACCCCAGAATCAAGGGGGGGGCTAGCTCTACAGAACATGGAACACTTATCTGGCACCGCAGATACAATGAGTGGCAGACTGGATGGCAGAACCATGCCTAGCTGACACAGCGGGGTGTGGACCCCCATACACTATAGATAGGCTTTTATATATTTTTCACCAATGCACTAGGCCACACAAATTGGTCCCTTTATTGGTGCAGGTAGCCCAGAAATGTTTCTGGCGAGGCTTATACCTAACTAGATGCATCACGCCTTATGCTCCGGCTATTCTGTTACTGGGAGTGCCAGGGGAGGGGGCAGGGGCAGAATGGCAGAGCTTACAGCCTGGCATGAGGCAGGAATTCACACGCTAGGAGACCTTTATGCAGATGGAGCACTGCGGGCATTTTCTGATCTGGTTAGTGAAGACGGAGTCCCACCTGGACTTTTCCTGAACCATGCTTCAAGGGTAAGCACACTGGTGTGCCACAGGGGCAACATCTCACAGGAACAGCAAACACATTCACTGATGTAATACAAACGTGATGGGCATGGGACGACACCTTTCAAATGGTTTGCAGAGGTGCTTCATGAACATTCTACAACTGATTTGGAACCCCTGCGGACCTGTTGGGAGGTAAACTTGGCCCGCAAGTGCATACCTAAACAAGCATTTACAATGCAACGGTCTCGCCTTTGCAAAAGTAAGAGCTATTGGCATTGTAAATGACAACTTTTTTTATTTATATGTTGGTTTTGAAAACAGATAAATAAATGACATTGCCATTTACAATGGTAGCTGAGCATTGATGTGCGCGCGCTCACACTGCTCACTTCTCACTAGAAGTTACGGCATGAGGTCATGCCAGGTGAGCGTTGTAGGGGAAGGGGAATCCTTTAAAGAGAGTCATTTTCTCTCTGGAATATTTCTAGTACCCTGTGGCCTCCTGAACCCTAGCTTCACTGGGTGGCATTGCTGAAGCTTATGGTCAGCTGCCCAGGTCACTACCTTTCTACAACTTGGTACTTGCCAGAATACACACTAGGAGGACAGACCAGGCCAGCAGAGGCAACATGCTTCACCTGTAGGGTCCTTCCTGGTCCACACTCTAACCCTTGGACTGAATAGTTTTTAAACCCACACCTTGTCTGGTGCACCACAACAAAGCAATTATAGTGCCCATAGGCAGGTTTTATGCTTTTACAAAACAGGACATTATTATAAAGTAAATCAAGAAATCACAAGCACTGGTGGTCGACCCAGCAGTGGTGCCTGGTTCTAGGCACTGTGAGGACCCAGCACCTTCTCGCATGATAGACATCTACTGAGGATGCTAGACATAGGCCTGGGGTAACCCACACCCCGCCAACCTTCTTTCTGCCACTCTACATGCGTTGGTCACTCAAAGAAATCAACAGCAATCTCAGTAGCACCGCACACTATTGGGGTTGTGGTTGCAAACCCTCTTCCGAGGGACACTTCAGGCTCAGGGTGTTGTAGTGGTAATCCCTCATCAAAGAGCCCCTGGCAGCTCTGAATGTCATAGAAACAGCTCCTCGTTGTAGGATGCCTGAAAAGCTTGGGTGTGGTGAGGAGCAACCCTACCTCGCAGCGTGCTGTAAAAAGCAGTCCACGTTCCCTGGGGGCTATACAGCGCATGAAGGATTTAGCACAATCCCTTATCAGTTGGACACGCAGGGCTTTAAGTGGGCCGGGTCCTGCTGATGCTCAGCCCCGGAAGGGCTCTCCATTTTTACTCTCAGCCGATGGATCAAAAAAAATGTCTTAAATCTGCTTTAGTACCACTACTTAAAGCCTTTGATGTAACTTCAAAGAGGCTCGTTTTAGTTCTTTGAGTTTCACCATTTCAGAACTGAAGCATTTTCAATATTATATACAACAAAGCCATAGCTGTTGCTTATTTATTTTATGCAACAATCATTGGCAAAGTTAATAGTCCTGGCTTATTGTAGTTATAATGTTACTTGATGTATCCATATTTCTGGATGCAATGACAGAAACAGCAAAATACCAGTCGGGCTGCAAACTATGCTAAGCACAGATTTTTTAGCTTAGGTGTTTTTAAGCCACGCCCTCATTTACATTGGCTACGCTCATTCGAGTTACCCCTCAGTTTTTGCATCCCACTTAAAGCCCTGCGGACACTGCAAGCTATAGGCACTGTGAGTGTTGCAAACCCTCCTCTCTGTGGCACTGCACCCTCCGTTCCTGGTGTAGTGGTGATGGGCACTGGGCCCTTATCCGAGGAGCATAACACAGCTCTTGGGTTTTAGAAATATTACCTTCTCTCACAAAATCCGCAAAATCCGGAAGCTGCAGGAGATAGATCTCCTCCCAGCAGCAAGAGAACTGACAGCAGCAAGAGCGGTGAAATAAGCCAGAGCGGTGACAGCAGCCAGAGCAGTGACAGCAGCCATCAATGGGAGCAGTAGGGGCAATCCCGCCTGCCAGGAACACTGCACAGCGCTGGATTTCATAGGGCATTCCCTCTTGTGGGGGACATCGACCAGCGGTGGGTGATGCACACAGTGCCTCTAACCCCACCAATGATGCGGACATAAAACAGGGAGCCTGCCCCGCTCTTTTACCCTTTCCCGCTTTACACTACAGCAGAAGGTGGCCAGTACTGCCAGAAAAAAAACTTGTAAGGCTATATTTGGGGAAAAATAGAAATCCGGGAATAAACAGGATCACGAATTCCGCTTCAGACATATTACTAGCCCCACCCTCAAATAAATAACCCAGGATATGTAATCTGGCCAGGCGTGCCGCAATCAGGGGGGTCGTGCGCCCAGAGAGCTGAGAGAAGGGTGTCTATGGCGAATAATCCTGCAATGTAGCACTTGGAAAATCAGAGCAGGCATCTGGCGTCAGGGCGGGCCTTGCGTTCACGCACACGACGGAAATGCACCTTGCACGCGCACCAAGGGATGCAGAGACACAAGTTGGCAAACCTGGCTGGGGTTTGGATCAACTGGAGGGGTGTAGCGGGCAAGGCCCTGATGGGGAGGGCAGGGAGTGGAAAGCTGAGGAACGCACAAGGCGACTGAGCGCGATAATGTGTGCTGCAAACGGCACGGCTTGAGTATTGTGAAGTGAGCGTAGTGCTGCACTCCATTGATATGTGCGCAGAGGTTGAGAGCACGTGCAGGCTGGTATGTGTAAGTTTTCATGAGCATTTTACCGAGTGCACGCGGCACATTGGGGTTAATGCTATATGGAAGGTATCGAATGACATCCATGATATATAATGTGTATTAAAATGAAACATTCTTGCACATCGTCCTCGCGCGCTCCGTGGACGGCCGCAGCCCCGGGTCTGCCGCGGCCGGTCCTGCAGTAAGGGGCACGGCGCATGCGTAAGCCCGAAACCTTCCATGGGGCACGGCGCATGCGCAAGCAGCGGGAGGTATAGCTAGCGTCTCAGCTTCCGAGAAGGACAGCGCGTTCGCGCGCGCGTGGCCGGCGCAAATCGCCTTGCGCGCAGCCAGGACTGTCCTCCTTGGAAGCTGAGCCGCTAACTATAGATCTCTGGCGAGAGCGAGCTTCGCTCGCTTCTAGCCGAGACCTAAAAATGGACCATGATGTTGGAAATCCCCAGACTAATCCCCAGGAATGCCAGGTTTCACCTGATTCAATTTTACATAGTGCACCGGGCATACCTATCCCAAGAAAAAAAATTAACCGGTATTTTATTTAGCAGAGCAGATGCATGCTATCCA
Organism: Lissotriton vulgaris; assembly: GCF_964263255.1. NCBI lineage: Eukaryota > Metazoa > Chordata > Amphibia > Caudata > Salamandridae > Lissotriton > Lissotriton vulgaris. The sequence goes on from NC_141696.1 coordinate 1,227,336,985, forward strand.
TGCTGTAAATTGATAAACGCCGGGCTATTGCACATGGTATGGTCGTGCCCCAAGCTACACAACTATTGGAGAGGAGTGAAGCAGCTTTTGTCCACAAGCACCAACAGGGTCGTCCCTAACACGTGGGAAGACTGTATTATGGGGATATTCGCCAGGGGCAAGAAACATAGAGTCACCTCCAGATTCTTAGACCTAGGCCTGGAGGTAGTCAAGAGGCTTATCACAAGACGCTGGAAAGCTGAAGACCCCCTACTCTGAAAGCCTGGTCTCAATCCATGTTGAACTGGGCTAAAGCAAAGGGCACCTCCCTTCAAAGGGAAGATGCCCTTGGATTACGCAAATACCCAATCTCTGCTTTCTGGTACGTAATCCTAATGATGCTTCAACTAGAACTAGCTCCATGAGATCCCACATACAACCCAAACGCCGAAAACGCCTTGAATCACGCACATGATGTCAGCGCAGCCCTTAAAGTATGGTCAGGTGTGCACAGCAAATATCACACACAATAGAATTGAGTGCAGGACCTTGTCAACAGCACTAACCGATTTAAACCACAGGTGTGACACGGTGGTAACAACTACACACCCCCTCCACCAACTAGACCCATCCGAGTCCTTCTATTTGATTTTACAAGTTGTAGGGATATATATATATATATATATATATATATATATATATATATATATATATATATATAGCACAATCCTCGAACCTCCACGCCGACAGCGCAGCGAAAGAAGAGGGCAGACCCCACGTTTGCAGGCAGGATGATTTTTTATTCAAGACCCTTCAAGTGACGCGTTTCGAGTACCACGTACTCTTGTTCACACACCTTGGAAACAGTCTGCCTTTCAATTTATATACTTTTTTCCCTGACCCTTCCTAAGGGCCACACCTCCTGTTGTGTGTCACATGACTGTTGCATGGAAATGGAAATGAGTGCAAACATTAAACACGGGGGATACAAATGACTGAGGGTAAAGTGAAGTCACAAATAATAATGATGTTAATTGAACAATGGACTATTTACGCATATAGTGTAAAATACATTATATACAAAAATATAATTAACCAATTCATCAACAATTCAGTCGTAATGTTTAAAAAACCAAAATGTACATATATCATTATGAACATGGTCTTTTTCCCAATCGATGTTATTGCACAGATCTCTTTACAGGCCTATCAAATATCATAACTGCTTAAATGCAGAATCACCCGACCTGCGAGCTATAAAAATATCTGGTACTGGAAAAATCTCTGCTTGAATGCAGTAGTCCATAATAGACAGATATAAAGTGCTTAGTGCTCGTTGTACAAATTTGTAATCCAGTATCAAAAATATAAAAGATAAAGCCTTAATTCATGTGATGGTACATATAGGTGACAGCTAAATTGTGTATTGCCCATGAGCTGATGTCTACAATATTTATTAAAATTCATAATTCATGAATTTACATATTCCATAAATATTAAGACCTATGTACAACTATTTACAAAAACTACAAGTGCCTAAATATATACATTTGATGTGACTTAATCACCTCTAAATGTGCTCATAATGTATATGTGTACGTGCAAATAATGAAAAATAATAGCTAAATGGGAAAAAGGGATGATTGAATATTAAGTGCAGGTCCGGAAAAGGGGATTAGGAAAGGAAAAATTATTATATATTGGCAGTGTAACTATAACTCATGTATATACAATGTATGTAAACTATCACTATCTGGCGAGCATATTCAAACCAAAAGCTCACTGGGCTATCTCCAATCGGAATATTAGGGCACATTCCTATAGATGTGTATGCTGCCACATTGGTTCAAGACTTGATGCACAGGAAAACTTCCCCCTTCTAGATGTGTATAGAGGTGAAGTATATCTGGGGGGGAAGCGGAAAATAGTATGCCAATAGGAACAACCCATAATTACAAGAAGTTGTGTAGGTCCTCAGTTGCGTTAAGCCCATTAGGTTGTTTGCTATCTAACGCCACAATGTATTGAGTTTCCAGTCTCCTGAGGATTTTGTCCCTGTCTCCCCCTCGTTTCAGAATTGGTACCGCATCTATGACATAGTATTTTAGACACGCCAGGTCCCTGGCGTGAACCATGTCAAAATGACGTGCCACGGGGTAGGTGGAGTCATGATTGACTATTGCCCGGAGATGCTGCAATATCCTGACATGCACCTGTGACCTGGTACTGCCTACATAGCTCAGGCCACAGGTGCATACCAAGACATATACAGCAAACTCCGTGCGGCAATTGTAGTTACCCCTAATGGCCACCTTTGCGCCTGAGAAGGGATTGTCATAGTGGGTGGTGTTTTGCCCAAATTTACAAGCGCGACACGAGCTGCACTTGAAAAAGCCCTTTTTGGTGAGCCAGTCACTGCCACTTGCTAGCTCCGGGCTAGGTCTAACCAATTTGCTGTGCATGCTGTATGCTCGTTTAAAGGTGACAACTGGTTTGTCAGAGATCCTAGAATTCAAAACACCATCCGTTTTTAAAATAGGCCAATGCCTATTGATGATTGCCTTGATTTGTCTCTGTTGGCGGCTGTACGAAATGATGAGTCTTGGCGCTGGATCAATATTGTCAGTCTCAGCGGGTTTGGGCGAAAGAAGGGACTCTCTAGATCTTTCTTTTGCTTTTGTTAGAGCTTTTGAAAGGGTTGATTCCTTGTAGCCCCTGGCCCTCAATCTTTCCAACATAACTTTCGCTCCTTCATTAAACTTTTCTTCACTGTTACAGATTCGCTTAAGTCTGAGAAGTTCCCCTAGGGGGATACTCTTAATTACATGCCTGGGGTAACCACTGCTGGCATGTAAAATACTGTTGCCAGCAGTGGGTTTTCGGTGTAGTGAGGTCACAATGTTATTCTCCCTAATGTCAACCTGGACATCCAAAAATTGAGCTGAATCTCTGCTGATACTGGAAGTGAAAAAAAGATTACTGGAGTTGGTGTTGAGTGCATTAACAAACTGTTGTGCATTCGTTATGTCGCCATTATATACACAAAAGACATCATCAATAAATCTCATCCAGTACAGGACATTATTAAAACCCGGTGTGGCCACAAGATCCCGCTCCTCCCACCAGCCCACGTGTAAACACACGTAGCTGGGGGAGAAGCAGGAACCCATGGCGACACCCCTGGTCTGCCTCCAAATATCTTTACCATACAGGAAGAAATTGTTGTTTAAACACCAGCTTACTAAATCACTGAGCATTTTGTTGTGACCATAGTACTCACATGTATTCTGTCCTAAGTAGTATCTTATCGCCTCAATGCCTTTGCTATGTTCAATGCAGGTGTATAAAGATTCAATGTCCAATGTAATAATACACCACTCTGCTTGCCGTTGAATCATGCTAAGTTTGGACAGAAAATCGCCGGTGTCCTTGATATAACTGGCCAGGCCTTTGACATGTCCTTGCAGAAAGTAATCAATATAGCGGGAAACATTTTCACCCACACTTCCGATTGCAGAAATGATTGGTCTGCCTGGAGTTGGGTGACGCATTTTGTGGATCTTGGGAATTAAATATAAGTGAGGCATCACGGGATTTTCCACATGAAGGAATCCATATTCCTCCGATGAAATCAACTGTTCTCGTTTGTAGGACAGTAGCATGCGTTTTAGAGTGTCTCGAGCTCTCTTGTATTCAATTCCGCTGCTGATCGTGTAACAATTATTGTCACTCAGTTGTCTGGATGCTTCTAACATGTAGTCTTTTCTAGGCCAAAGAACAATGTTTCCTCCTTTGTCTGATGTATTGATTACTATGTCCTGGTTTTTACTGAGCTTATCCATCAGTTGGTTGTACTGCACAAGTTTTAAACTAAGCTTTTTTTTCTTGGTGTGTCTTTGTTTGTGTATTTGACGATTGAGAGTTTTTAAATCCTCCACCACACACTCGTGGAATATGTCCACGGCATCCTTCGGCATAACTGGGACGAATTTGCTGGCTGTTTTGAAGGGGCTTTCCCCTGCTCCCCTCTGTACCACATCTATGACACGAAGCTGATCTTGAGTATTGGAAGTATCATCGTCATTCATGCTAGTAGAAGAACCTGATCCTAAGTCACACAAAGTCAAAAGAGTTCTTGCGTTGCTTGCCGAAGTTAGGGTAGCTTCACCAGGCAAGTGACCGGTTTCAGTGCGGTTAGTTTCTTTTGCTTGTGGTTTAATTGCAAAGAACTTCTTGAGTTTAAGTTTTCTAATGAACAGAAACACGTCCGCTCTGGTGCCTGTGTAGTTGAACGAACTTTCTGGACAATAATTTAATCCGAGAGACAACAGCTGTTGTTCTGCTGTAGATAAAGTCAAGTTTGATAAATTGGTGATGGTGCTGGCCATTTCTATTGCGGTTTGTTGTTCTTTTTCTTTTTGTACCAGGGCTTCTTTTTGTTTTGCGGCTGATTTGGCGCGTTGCCGCCTTGCTCTGCGCCTGAAATTGCGCCGCTTCCGGCGCCGCTGTTGTGCGTCCTCGGTCTCAAGGTTCTGAGTCGGTCCTCCACTAAAAAATCGACCTCCTCTCCTAGGTCCAGGATATATATATATATATATATCTGTTTGACCAACAACCTTCGGCAATATAGCACAGTTACAAGGAACTAATAAAAGCGGCCACTCCAAACACGTGCAGGCAACTTTTGTATGTATAAAAAAGTACTGGTTACCGTTACATGCTACAATTTGTGTGCAAGTTCTATTTGCTGTAAGCCTTAAAGCTGTACGGACATAAATTTGCAAATAGGTTATCTGCTAGCATGCAATTGCATTGTCTTGCATAACATGTTCTCGAATGTAACTCTTGCTCCTGTAAGTAACAGATAAGCTTGCAAATCTGCATAAGTCAATAAAAGCGCTCAAACAGAAAATGAGGGTGGCCATGTTGAGGGTAGTGTCCAGCAGGTCCCTGGATAAGGTTTCTTTTCAATATAGGAATAATAGGTTGTTGTTAAAATCCTCTGTGATAAATACTGCATGTGAGGTGAACTGCCTCAGAATGTCTTCAAGATCATCTAGAACACCCACAAATATTAATTTATTTTTAGAAGAGAAGGTGGTAGGTAAATATTTAATAATAGGAATTGATTTGAGTTTTCGACGTTCAATTAGTACATCTAAGATGTATTCCAAATTTGTGTTTGGCCTGAAAGCTTGTAAAGTAATACTGTTCATGGATTAGGGTTAAAAGACCCTAGTTTGGGGTCTCAAAGAGATTTCACTGCCTTGGATTTAATGAGTTTGGCAATTTGCGAATTAGACGGAGTTAGGCTTCCAGGATTCTCTAGGGCAAATCACGTGGTAATTAGATAAGAATTGTACGAGATTATTTCCACTGGGCTCAAGATGACAGACTACTCTAGCTATATTCCAAAAGCATTGCAATACTGCATGATTTGATACCTTAATGTTCGAGTCCTGTTGATTTGGCATGCAAAGTTGGAGACCGAGCCCATGGATGGTCGTGGCCTGCGGGACTAGTTGTGGAAATTTGACAATCTTTATCCAAGGTCCTGCTCACTCATGCATATAGATCTCTGAAAGCAACTGAAATGTTGGCATTTGTAAACTGGCTGGGCTCTTTGATAAGTGGATGAAGGATTTGTTCTGATGCAAGGATTGCCTTAAGATTGCGGATATTTCAAAGGGGTAGGTTTTGTAGGATTAATAGCCTGAGCAGCTAAATCACCTTTTCTAGACCAGATGTTTAGAGCTGGTGGAAGATGATGTGATCCCTTACCACTAGGATCTTGAGGTATGGGGCCGCCCTGCTAAAAACCCAAAGAGACCTTCTTAGATATAATATAATATACTAGCTAGGGAGGGTGAGAATTAGGTGTTACTGAACCCTATTTGTTTTAAGCATTTTACCATGCTTTCCCCTTTTGTATGCTATGGACTAGTGACTATGCTGATTACTTTGTTTCTTATAATAGGTTTGCTTGTATTAGCTTAGATACTGTGTTTGAGAACACTGCAATAGTAAAAAAAAATTCAAATATGCACGCGTCCTCATTTACTCCTTGTTCTGGATTGAAATGATTGTACAACGAAAGAGTGTTCATGTGTTGCACGTTACCTGAGGTGCACTAAGTCTATGTTCTGGTTTGTCTAAGCATTGGGAGTCTGTGATAACCAATGAGACACTGTAGCTAGTCTGGTAGGGGATTTTGGGTACTGAGGTGAGTTTTGGTACACCCTAATTCACTGAGGTTCCAAGTCTCTATGCACAGTTCTGTATGAGAACGGAATCCCTGCGACAGTGCTCTCAATGTTTGTTGCGGATCCTGGAATAAATTTTACTTTTACGACATCACTCGACGATATGTGTTGCATTTCAGAACATTGTTGTGAAGATTAAGTATTTCAAGTTATCTTTCCGATTTATATCCTGGATTAAAATCCAAAGTGAGGTTCTTTAGTATAAATGGTGTTGGGAAAACATTTTAGGCGGATCTTAATTTCCTTTGTAAGTCTTATTTATTTGGTTTTCATTCTGCAAACCAGTCGGTTGATCAGTGATGTCTTTAAAATCAGTATTTGCAGTGGATAGTCTAGTGTGGAGTTTATTGCCCAGTAAAGTTCTTTGAATAACTGGAACAGAAACGTCCTTTATCATAGGTGGAGTGAAACTTAAGTTGTTGGTAAGAGCTTGTGCAAGAAGAGCGAATCATTCTACTATGGTTATAGCGAAGGTTCAGGTCTTCTGTTTTAGGTGCAACTGCGCAAATTAAGGATTCTCTTTAAGAGGAACTGATTGAGCATTTTCATCATGTTTGGTCAGGTAGACGATTGGGTCGCATCATTCAATGACTTTGAGGAAATGAGTAGAACATCAGGTGATTGATGGAAGTTCTCTCCTAAGCTTACAGATCCGGAGGTACCTGATCCCTGTGAATAATCTTTTTATTGAATATTGGGAAAAAGCTGCAGTTAATGGTCAATGTGATTTATTTGCTTTGTGTCATTCTAGAACGATTGGTATGATTTTTTTTAATTTTATTTAACTTCTTCAGTTTCCTGAGGGGGCACTTGACGATATAAGGTTGAAAGTCCCAGGTCATTAAAACCAAAGAGGGGCAAGGAGTTATGAAACATGGGATTGAAAGTAATTCAGTAATTGAGCTAGAATGTAACATGTGAATTGAGACTTAATTATGAATATCAACAGTGTTTTCAATTTGTGGTTTTAAATAATTTGTTGAGAAGTTAGTTGCTCCGGTAGTACTGCACGAAAGCTCAGAGTATGCTTAGACCTGTGTACAAGGTGATGTTATGACAGGGGCACGGGGGCGGTCGTGCTGGAGGGAGGGCTGCCTGAAGTAATGATTTAGTTTATCAGGTAAAAGTACTACTATATCAATCAACCAGTCGTGATAAGTTTGATGCATGTCTTTCCAAATTAACGAAGGATTGCTGTGTTTCTTGGTGTTAGAAATCGAGGTGAGCTTTTTGTTGTTGTTGTAATAACACATTTTATTAGAGTTTTCAGTACATCAAGGCCTAACCGGCCCTTGCATAAATGCAGTCATAAAGGCAACAGGTCTCGATAGTAATTGCAATTCATAATCATACAAAACCGACACAGACCTTCCCCCAGAACCCAGTATATCATTAACATACACAGACACATGTAATGTGCAGGGAAGAGGAACCCTCTCCTATAACTCAGGCCTATATGATTGTACCTCCATTTCAATTAAGGTCTCACCAGGTGGTAATATTATACCTGCCCAACGCCGCCAAATCTGGCCATGTTTCTAGGGGCAGCCCAATGCCAGGAAAACTACAATCACCAGCCCCATGCATGTATCCTCTGCCGTCTTCCACACTCCGACTGAAGGCAGCGACTCTGCCTTCCAGTTCTGGGCTATGTCTCCCGCTTGGCCATGGTAAGTCCCAAGAACAGTAAGTGCTGCCTATAGCGATTTCACCCAATCACCTCTGTACTATGGAAAAGGATCAATTTGGGATGGAGAAGGATCCAGTTGGGAGTGAGAGGAATTTCCCACGGCAGAACCCGGGCAAGGCAAGAAATCATCCCACTCACCCCCCTCCCGAAAGGCTGCAACTCTTCACAACTTTAGACCGTGTGTAGGAAGCTCCCTTTTTCTATGCCACATTAGATACATGAGGGGGATGATATTGCTACCATCCACCATAGGCGATCCCTAGTATAATAGGCCCTATGCAAATACTTAAATTGATTCAGACGGTGAAAAGAGGATATGGCCGCACCAGGAGGGGTCACCAATGCCTCCGACCAATCATCGTCATCCAAGTCCTCTAAGTCTCCCCACCAAGTCCTCCACAAAGGTGTAAAAGTATTGGGGCTAGGTGTCCAAGCTCTGGTAGACTTGTGTAATCTTGTGGGCACCCAAATCGCCCACCAAAAGCCTACCCTCCAGTGGGCTAAACTTAGGCAGGTCCTGAAGGTTCTGTACGTAAGAGTGTAAAGCTTGACGAAAATGTAGATATTTGTAAAATTGGCTGAGGTGGAGTTGGTATTCGTCCTGTAATTATTGGAAGGATTTCAAGACAGTGCCCCTCATGATGTCACCCAATGTGGAGAGACCGATTATGTCCCAGTCCCAAAACCCCGGAAGCAGACACCGGACGAAGAAAAATCCCATGCCACAACAGTGTCAATCTCCCGCACCAGCCCAACCGTCGAACAGTCCGCTTCCATGTCTGTATGACCATCTGGGTTGCTGGGGGAAGTTGCACCATCCCAGTATGACTCTAGAGGAAGTCGAGAAGTGACCGGTCAACCATTGCCCATCGCTCCACAGTATAAGCCGGATCGTCCGGGTCGCTGTACCACCAATTATTAATAGTAAGTAGGTGAAAAGCAGAATAATAGCAGTGTATATCTGCAGCGTCGATCCTCCCACAATAAGTGCGAACGCCTCCTCCCTGTTATGTTCCCAGGTTAGTCCCATGTAGTGCTCATTTCTTACAATGTCTTCTTTTTCACAATAACATTTCTGCTGTGAACATTTGCACATATTTGCATACACGACAATGTTGGATTAGTTTCTCTGAGACTACTTTGTTTACACAACATTATCACGATGCCTTGAACATCATGTACAAGGCCTCATTACGTTCCATCTTCATCCACAGGGTGAGAGAGCTATCTACATATCCATAACATCGCAAATCTACAATGTACATCGCAAGGCTGCTTTCTATTATATAAATAATGAGCATCCCGATAGATTAGCAGAGGTGGCACTTCAGCTGCCACTGTGGGTCCCTGCATGCTGAGACTTCACCACGCAGCGGTCTGACATCTTGTGAGGGGTGTCCAGTTTGTGACCAATTCAGGGTCCTTCATTCTCTCCCGCCAGGTAATTGGGTTGGATCATCCCTTGGGGAGATTCTTGGCTCTACACCTACACACACTCTGGGTACAGTTAGAGTAGGGTTTGCATAGTAAGAGTACGCCTGATTACTGCCTTGTTTATATTCCTCAATATATACACTGTTTTAGCACTATGGTAGAACTCTATCTACTATTTACGCTTTTTGTGCTTGTAATCACTTTCACCTGCTTCTGTTTACTGATTATCACAGCACATGTATTCAATACAAGAATAACGTTGGCTCAATAAATATACTGAAAACTTCCCACTGTGTATTCTGTATATTTCTCTGAGAACTAGTGAGCACGAGTGACTGAGTGAAAAGTTCTCATCAGTTTCCATGATCCCTGAGGGGTCAGGGTTGTCATGTTTAGTGGTTGCCTCAAACCATTCGCTCCCTGGTAAGGTTAGGGGGCTTGTGGTGGCACTGTGAGGTAGCTGGTCTCTAGGCCAACATATCCTGCGGGGATGCTCGGAATCAGTCTACGCACCTCACCCAAATTTTACGTTGTCCAAACAAACGTGCAGGACCTGCGGGTTAGTGGGAACTATACAACATCCCCCCACAAGAAATGGTTGAGGACAGCATTTATTTGAAAGAACCACGGTTCCCGGACGTCATAGGGGAAATTTGGGAGCCAATACTGCAGCTGCGGAAGAAATACCATGTTAAAGATGGCCACCGGCTGAGCAACAATAGGGGCAGCGGGGCCCATACCCTCACCTTCTCCCGAACCTGGGATATCAAGGTGCCAATATTATGGAGCCAAGAAACAACTGGATCAGGGGAGTTATAAACCCTCAGTTATTGGCAGCCATCGACACCCCGCAACAAGCCTGATGCACTTCTCCCCCACCAGCCAAACCGTCAAACAGTCTGCCTCCATGTCGTATGACCACCTGGGTTGCTGGGGAAAGATGCACCATCCCACTATGACTATAGAGGAAGCCGAGAAGTGACCGGTCATCCTTTTCCCATTGAACTAGAACATAAGCCGGATCGTCCTGGTTGCTGTACCACCAATCATAAATTTTAAGTAGGTGAAAAGTAGAATACTACAACTGTATATCAGTAGCGGCGATCCCCCAATAAGTGGACTGTACACAGGTCTGCAGAGCCAGGCGGACTACTAGGTCAGAGCTGTCCAAAGAACATTGTGTGAAGATGAATGAATGAACTGTCGCGCTTCAAGACCTTCCTCATCAGGTGAAGGATCGAAACCATAAATAAAATCAGTCACAATCTGAATTTATTGGAACAACATATTCAGAGATCGCACTGATTACAACTACAGAAGAAGTTGGTGGAACTGTAGTTTGTGAAGTTGCGGGATTAATTAAAGTTAAAATTTGGAAGCAACATTCCAATATAAATGTATAGATCTTGGTTAGTGAATGCAGTCTTGTTGATTATTTCTTAATAAAACATTTTGTCATAATGTATCTGCTATGTATGTTTAAAAATTGCTTTTAAGGATGATTGTGCTGTGGGTCTACTGTAAATATGGCATTGACATAACCCTCAGATACGACAAGTGCAAAATGTCACAGATCCAGAATTTGGTTTGCCTTTTGCCATTTGGTGCTGCCTTAATTTTCGACGTTTTAATGCTCCTCTCTTTTTTCACTAGTTCCTTTATTCTTTTCCTTTGATCTCTAGTTCAAGTTACTTATTTTCAGTTTTCTTTTTTTTTTTACGGATTACGCATATAAGCAGATGACTTTCAAAAATGTAGGATTCACGTATTTATTGAGGGCCACATCATGCACCCCCAACCCAAGGCTTAATAGGCCCCAGGGACCCTATCCCCCAGGTCCAAGGCCAAATATAGTAAGAAAAAGAAAAAAAAGGGAAAGAGGGGGGGAAGCAACTCCCTCCCACCCCTCTCCCGAGCCTTCTCAGGCCCCTGCAACCCCATCTGCCGGGGACCAACCCCAATAAAAAAAATTGTAGGGAAGCAATGTGACCCTCTTACCTAAGCTTTATTAGGCCTCAAGGACATCATCCCCCGAGGCCAAAAATAATAATAAAGGGGAGGGGGCTGCACAGCCCCCCAAGCTGAACATTCTTAGGCCCCGGGAACTCCAACTTCTAGGGCCAAGCCAAATTAAAAAAAGAGTATAATTCAATCGGTCCCCGGGGGATGGGGGTTGTCAGGCCGAAAATGTCACAAGAAGGGGGGGGGGGGGGCACATGCCCCCTCCCCTTAATGAATGAACTGAGCCCAGGAGATGGAGCTCAGGACAAAAACTGCTCTGGGAGGGGTACTGCATGCCTCTCGCCCAATAAATATAGAATGCAACCCTGGGGAATAGGGTTCCCCAAGCCCTAAATGGGCTGGGGAGGAGGCACTACTGACGACTCCCTCTCCATATAAATATAATTATATAGCAATCCCGCTGGATCGTGGTAAAGGTTGATGGGTTTTTTTTGCCCTAAGGGGGGACCCTCTGAGTCCCCCCTGAGGTCCAGGGCGGCAGGCCGTATATTATTATTTATTTAAAATTCAGGACAGGGGACCATGTCCCCAAGTCTTGTAAAGGCTGTCAGCAACATTTTTCTCATGTTGCTGGAAGCCAATCAGAGCACTTGCTCCCACAGGAGCAAGATGGCCCAGGGGAAAAATAGCTCCCTGGGCCAATCAAAGCTATTTTTAAATTGGTGCCCCCGCAAGACTCTCGTGGACTCAACGTCCAGATATACAAATCATTTTGTACCTTAATTTTTCAAAAAGTACTGAATGGATTTACACCAAATCACAAAGAGCACAATCTGCGGAGCAAGATCTAGCTTTCTGCCAAATTTGGTGTAATTGTGTTCAGCAGTTTTTGTGGAAGTGCTTCTTAAAGAAGTCTATAGAAAATGTATGGGGATTTTGCGGTTTGGGACTCCCCTTTTTTCTCAGCCCTGCTTGACTGATCATGCTGAAAACTTTTCATGAACAATTTACGGTAAAAAAAGAGCATTTTTTTAAAACGTAAAAAAAAATATCCATAGCCTTCCTTGGCAAAAATTTGCTTACTCAAAAACAGTAGAAGATTTCTACCTGTCGAATCCTGCCCCAACCATTTCACCTCATACCATCATGGTTGGAAGGGCCATACAACACAGTTTAAACAAGTCAATGCCGGAACTCTGCATGTCAAGCATGCCATCCACTAAGGGGTCAGAATTCACGCAATGTTTTGTAAAGAAAGGAATATTACACATATTGGTATTCCTCCAGTGGGGTTACCATGCCCCTTAAAACTATTAAGATGCCTTCACTTGTGTAGGAACATCTTTATACACCAAGAAGGTTTACTGACACCGTACAGCAGATAGCTCAGTAACAGAAATTTCCATTTTCGCTAAAGTCACTCCCAGGAACACACTGCCCGAATTGGTGTTTCACCAGACCGAAGAGAATCGGCTGGCCAGAGCGCATGCATATTTTCCCTTCTTCAGTTGAAGACCCAATATATTCTTTGTGATAGAAAATATTTATATTCAGAAATTATGCAAACCAAGTTTGAATCAAAACAAACAAAACTCAATCAGGATTTATCTAATAAATTAAATGCTAAATAATCAGTTTATAATATCTGAACTCAACTAGTATTCATTAAACTGAACTTTATCACCATTACATATCACAAGAAATCTAAACAGATCCCAAAAATATTATTTTCTGCTACATAAAGTTTTCATGGGCATGCAAGTTTTTGGGACCCATTGTGAAAAAAATGAAACCATAATTTATGGGCAAAACATAACCTCAAATTAAACTTTAATAATCAGTAATTTAGTAAAGGTAGGGTGACTAGTTTAAGAAGCATTTATGGCCTCTCGAACAAACTCCTATGGAACTCAGTTTCTTGATCAACTGGTGAGGTTTGCTTACATAGGGCCAAAACCTTTAGGTTAGAATGTCTTCAAATACATGATTTAGCAATTCTGACTTGCTACAATATTTATAGGTTACACAAATTAACATATGATGCGTTTAATCTACACAACTGTCTATTACAATTTAAGTACAATTTAAGTACTGAGCTTTACCTCAAGATAACCTGGATCAGATTCATTCTGTATTGCTTCATAGAGTTCTGCACCGTCTTGCATTGCATGGATCTGTTTTCTGGTTAAAGTTCGTCGACTTACTCCGCTTTTAGCTTTGGCTATTAACACAAAAAATGAGAATATATAAAAAAAAAAACTAAAAAAAACATGATTTAAGTTCAAAGAAAACCCCAAATTGTACTGTATAAGCATGTTCAAAACAATAGGAAACAAAGATTTTGGTTATTCACCTATCAGTAATCTCTACTTGAAGTAATTCCTCCATAAAAACCATGTTTAGTGATAATAATTCACAACCAAAGAAAGCAAAGCAACTCCAATAATTGCTCCTTAGCGTAATAAGTGCCATATCTGTAGACGTGCTACTTTTAAACAAGACCTCCAAACTCAGCCTGCAAAGATGCCCTCTGGATTGGAGAAGGTGATAAGGGAAGGGTCTGGGACGATGGTAGGTCTTTGAACGAATGATGGTCCTCTTCCAAATTACCAACAGGAACACAATCAAATACTGTTCACTCATTCACTGACTTCCTCTCAATTATTGACATCTCTAATGAGCGACACACTAAGGATATTCAGCAGCATGTTAAGACAGGTCACTTTGCAAACATTAAAAATAGCACAAGTCTACAATATATTTTGGTACAACAGGCAGTCACTTCCAAAAGTCATAATAAAGCAAGCCGTTCAACAACAAACTTTGCACCCATGTCTTCAGATCATAACCAATCATTTGGATTTTCAAAGGCACTTGAAAACAATTCATTTTTAGCCACAAATTCTTAGTCCGTTAGCTCTGTTTTGTTATTGGCTCAGTGCCAATACAACCTAGACTAGCAGTGAGCTTTGTATATTATGTTTAAAATGTGGAATACTTGACCGCATGTTATCAATCATTTTTACATCCAGTCCGCACTAAGGGGGTCATTAGGATGGCAGACGGACTTTGTCTGTCCGCCATCCTGTCGTGGGATTGGACCGTCCGCCATAAGGGCGGAGATCCCGTGCGTCGAATTAGGATGCCCCCGCCACAGTGGCGGGTGCATCCCGTATTTTTAACATTGCGGCGGGCGGTGCCGCTATGCTAAAAATGCATGCTGTGCGTTTCAAAGCACAACATGACAGGCACCGTGCAGTGCCTGCCATGTTGTACTTTGAAATGCATGGGGGTACCATAGGAACCCCCCATGTGGACCTCCCAACCACCATTCACCCTGGGGGCCCGCAACAGGCCCCCAAAGCAAAGACCGTATGCCTTTCTACGGCGGCAATGCCGCCGTGGAAAGGCATAGGACCGCAGGCACCATAATATGGTTGGCGGTGTCTCGCAGACACCGCCACCATATGTAAGCACTTTTTCTGCCGGTTGCGAATGCGACCGGCAGCCTTGCCGTCCACCACGGACCCCCCATCCATCCTAATGTGGCGGGGGGTCTTTTCTGTGAGGATGGCGGACCGATTGCCCCTGCCGCGCCGGCGGTGGCTACCGCCAGCCTGGCGTAGGCAATCCGTCCGCCATCCTAATCGGCCCCCAAATTGGAGAGAAGGTGACCTCCCAGGACACCCACATTGAGAACAGGAACAGAAGTACTGTCTTTTGTGACACAGTGAGGGAAGTAGTAATAAACTACTTTTAGGTGAACCTCGATAGTGTGCGAGATGCAGGGCTGGAGCGGATGACTTTCAAAATGGTGGTGGGAGAACCATGCATATGTTCAATGTTTAGGGTAAGACTGTCACTTTTAACAAGGCTGAAATTCCTTGAGAATGAAATAACTAACATGGAAATATTGCAAGTATCTACTTAATGGTGTAGAATTTAGGCCAACACATTATTTACATCAGGGATCAGGTCAAGGACTTGAACTCTCTCCTGGGGTGGCCTCATTAGATGACAAATAGACATAATCTTTATGACTTGCAGAGGTGTGGAATTCCTATAGACTGACGCCCAGGACATATTGTATGAGGTCAAGGACAGCAAGTTTGCATGTGTATTTTGCCCTTAGGACAAGTAGACCCAACCCCCTGCAGCACAAACCCTTTGCCTGTAAGTTTACAGTACCACATTATGGATCAGGGAAGGGCATTGTCTGCAGCTAAGGTCATTTTTGTCTTCATATGTTGATGCTGTCTGAACTTGTATTTTTGGTTCATTAATGCAAAGCTTTTATTATTAGGGTGAGCGTTCTAAGAAAATGTTGTAAGCTAGGACTGCACTACTGACATCAGTTCCAATATAAACATGTGTACACATGTTTTCAAAGTTTAGCAGTATGATGCTATGTATAATTCTCCCAGAATGCTCTCTGATTCAATGCAAATATTTGCAGAAGCTTGAAAGCAAGAGGGATGATTTGTCACTTTCAAAATAAAATTTTCACAATGCAACTCAGAAAAAAAACATTTAGTTAAACTGCAGTATGACTTTAGTTACCATTTCTTTGCAGCAACATTCAGAAAATGCGTTCATGCATGCTAATATTTTCAAAAAATATTCCTAATGGATAATCGGTGTAACCCGTTTTAACAAGATTATGGGAAACATATAAATAAACAAGTATTAGCAAAGTCAGTAAGTCTGAAATTAGTGGTCAGCCTTTTGGTTTGTCAATGCATGTCTTGTTTTTGCTTTGTTTTTGTAAAGCCTTATAGGCGTGGGAGCTGCCGGGCCCTCGCCATTATTACAAGCATTGGCAAAAAGCAAAAAAATATTCTGGTCTCAAAAAGCACATATTGCAACATTAGTTCCTGGCACTGAACAAAACTACTTTGTGTGCCAATACGCTCTTGGTGAAAGATCAGAATGCTGTCACTCAGAGTGAAGCCATCCGATAGAGAGGGAACATTTTTAAAACACAGAAGGTCTTGGTTAACGTCAGACTTAATTATGGACACAATTATTCAATAAATCTCAAAAGTGCACCCATGTTATATGTCCTTGCATAAGTGCAGATTCACAGCTTTCATGAATTCACAAGAATTTACAGAAGTAGGTTAAGAAATCGTAGTCCTAGGAAATATTTGTGAACTGAATTTTAGCAGTAGCAAACATGCATGTGAAGATTTGCTCATGCAAGTTTGCAAGTTCACTTTCCCTCCAACCACTTTTTTCCCAACCCTGGAAGAAGTTGTATGTCTGCCATTGTCAGGAGTAAATTTCCAACCTTTCTCAATATAGGAAAAGATTAGAGAAGAGCTGGTGAAAACACTTAAAACATGCAAGTTAGTAGGTTTGCACAGACTCAAAAGGGCATATTAGTACTGGAACTACAGTTTACCACTACCTACAGCCCCAGTATGTATATCTGCGGGAAAGGTGGCAAAATAAGGGAATTCCGAGTATTATTATACACAAATAGAGGGACAAAGGGCTTTTATACATGAGATGAGGTCCAGCACAGTTGCCCAAATGCAATATGAAAATTAAAGTTGTGCTGATCCTGAATGATCTAGAATTTAGCAATATACAAAGGATAGTCGGCTGCAGAGTCTATGAGAAGGGAATCCATTTTTTTGGAATGTAATGCCCTCACACACCCAGTTGGTTGTCCTGATTCATCATCGGGCTGCTCCTCGTCTGGCCGGCACTGCAATGCCTGACGGGCTCCCGATGAGGGGCACTTTGGTGGAGATCTTTTTCCAAATAGCCGTTTGGTGCCGTGGGGGTTAGAGATTCAGTGAATGTAGATGAATAAGTGGTGTGTGATGTTTATGTGAGTTAAAACAGCGTTGGGAGTACCAGCAAAAAATCTGGCGATTGTTCCCATAGCTGTAAATGTCAAAACTTTGCATACCTTTATCACCCACACGTAAATATGTTGTATGTAGCGCATGCTCTTTCCTGTGGCATTTTCTTTTGTGTGGATCAGCACCTGGTTTTCTGCTGCGGAGTGAATTCTCACTATGCCTTGATATAGAAGGATATCTTTCGATGGCTGGTTGTTTTCCTCATCTTCATATTCTTTTAGCTGGGGTAACTTGCAACTCAGTGCTTTGGCTTAATCCCATTGCTTCTCTACTCCCCAACTCTTTACTGAAACTGACTGATAACTCTGTGTCATTTGTTAGGGAAATGTAACTGAGTGCACTGTGTGCAATTGTTGAAATAAGTTCCCCATGGCATTGCCAGGTTTTAATGCAGAGTAAGAATACACATAATTTCCAGGAGGAGTTGGATTTTATCATTAGGAATTAGCAGCAGGGATGCTGCTGCAGCCTCACTGCACAGAGATACTAAGCAACTAATTTACTGTGTAGGATTTAGGGTAGTAGGGCTTGATGTGCTCTCTGGAAACATGCATCTGGTAGTCAGGTCCAGCTCTTCCACCAAAGCTCAGTCCAGCTACTCTGCTGGCAGGAGAAGAGCAAGGTGGCCAGCCAGTAAGAGTGGAGAGCCTCACTGATGCCACAACTTTCAATGTTGGTGCACCACTCACCCACACAACCACAATGCTACCTCGAATGCTATTGTAGCTCCCATCCATACCAATGCAACTCTCATCAGAACTGGTACAGGCTCCGACTAAACCAAGTGCAGCTCCCAAGGCAGAGCAGAAATCCTCCTATATAAACCTGCACCACCACTTGTCGGTTCAGCTCACAGTCATGATTCCACTACTTCAATCTTGCCTTAAGGGGTGGAGAGGCAATGATACCTCCTTCTCACAAGAGGGCTCACTAAAAAAACAGGACACAACATAGAAAATACGAAAGACCTGCTTCTCATGCGCTACTCAAACGATTTCTTACTGATGGTTTTGGAAAGGCTGTCCTGCGAGGGACTCGCACCTCCATTCTAAAACGGAGGTCTTTATGTAGCTACAGCTCCTTCAGAAAGCCTGATTTGGCCATTGAGCATGAAGTTATGGTTCGCTGTAAATAGGGCAACCCAATCTTCTCTCAGGAGATGGGTACGTAATACAAACACAAAATCTTATGAAGGAACGGTTTTAGAAAATCTTTAAAACATACATTAGATGATTTGTCTATATACCAACCCTACATCATGTAACACTTTATTTAAACATGAGTCACCATCCTCAAAATCTGAAAGAAAACCTACCATTCGGTCAGCTCTTATGTATTTGTAGGAACTGTACTAAAAAGCTGACTATTTTAAAGGAGCAAACATTCTAGATAACAAAATTATAGCAAAAGGTTACCTTAACCATTTGGTAAAGCAGCCTCTAAAAAGAGTATTATCCTATTATTGTGATTGTTTTCTCAAAATGACCTACTTTTGGAATTGAATCTTACAGAGTGAATAAAAGAAACCTGAAGAACTGGCACCTGCTACAATCCGAGACCTTCCAAAATAAACAACTGGTTTCATTTAAAAGAGGTCGAAATATTACCGACCGATTAGCTAAGGCTTATAAGGAACCCATCAAACCTACTATTACCAGCATGTGGGGTCTACAACCATTGACAAGCCATTATAAATGTGGCCATTGCCTTACATTTAACTATACTTCCAACATAAAATCATGTACAATCAATAGACGTAAATGGGAACTTAGGCACCTCTCTGTGTTATCAAGAATGCTATTTACTGCATTGAATACCCAGTGGATTCCTCTACACTGGCAAGACAACTCAGGAAATCTGTTGCAGGATTTTATAGCGACAATCAAGGATTTGCTCCAATGTGGAGAACGCACCATTAATTGAACACTATAAAACCTTCAAACACTCCCACAGTGAGATTAAATGCTGAGTGCTTGAAACTGTGAAATGCTCTGTCAGAAGACATAACATGGATGAGCTGATCACCAACAGCGAAAAGAAAATGCATCTGGCGAGCTAATACAAACACCAAAGTACTTAATTCTACTACTGAATGGTTCGCCTTAGCAACTTTTAACTAATGCATTTCCTTCCTGTTACAAAAATACATTTTCAGCTTAATTATCGTTCTATATTTAGGTATTTACTAGTGTTTATTGTTAGTTTGAGTAGCTAGTTGGTATGGTATGCACGTTTTGGTGTACTTGTTGTTAGTTTTGTTTAGCAATTTTTGCTTTTTTCCAATATTAGTTAGATATGTTTCTTTAGATATTCCTTCATTGCGGATTAATTTCTACCACTCCAACATGGTGCCTAGTCTTAACTTGACTGTTGTTTTACCACTCTAACATTGTGCCCATTTATAAACAAGATTATTTTTTCCGCTTAATTTATTTTTAAGCTCACGCCTCTAAAATCATGTTTCATTATTTTAATAAGGGGCCATCCTAAACTTGACCCTCTACCATTGTGCCCTAATGTAAAATATGTTGTGATCACAATTCATTGTTGCTGTATCTAAAAATGCAGGTTTTCCATTATCCTTAAATGTAAATGTAAATGTATAGGCATTTATATAGCGCACTACTTACCCGTAGGGTCCCAAGGCGCTTCGACCGCTGCGAAACCCTTCCTGGCTTCCCTGAGAGATGGTCCCTTAATGGGTATCTCCAGGGTGAGACCAGGCATCCCCGGCGGTCTGGTGGGGCCGTTAGTGAAGATGAGGCAAGCTAATGCCCAGAGTTGCCGAGTGTGATCTCTGATCAGAGTGGGCACCGAGGCGAGAGAATTATCGAGTCCGCTGACCCTGGTCCAGAAACCTGCCGCGCCGGGAATCGAACCCTGGTCCCGGGCCGTCCTCTGCTCTCGGGTCTGCCGCCTCTAACCAGTGAGCCACACTACTTCCTTATAATCTATGCAATATGTTTGGAACTAATTTTCCACATTTTTAGACACTGATATTATCTATTCACACACTTTGCGTTGTCTTTACTTCTTTGATACATTTACTGCTTTGCCTAGTATTTGATGTATTTTAAGACTCCAAGATGGCACAAGAAAGGAGGTCATAATCACAGTGCTAGTCTTTTTTGCAGACATTGAATACGTTTTTATTCTTATTTTTTATTTTCCATTCACACTACTTATTGTGTCTGGATTGAAATTCGATATTCATTCTTCAATCTATACCCAATCAATAAATAAAACCTACTTTATTCGATTAATACAGAATTAATCATAAAAGTTTAGATATACATCACAGATAAAAACTCTAAAAGAGAACAGTTCATTCATATCAGCAAATAAGCGATTCCATGCATATACAGGAGGCAACACTGTAACAGGCTAGAGAGTCCGGCAGCATAAGTAGAAAATATTGGGCCGGGCGACATTGTCTAAAATTATGCTTATGCAAAAGTGGAATGAAAAACATTTTCCAATGATTACAATAAAACTTGCAAAAAAATAAGCTGTGCAAATCAGTTTGACGTGAGAAAACATTACATGGGCAACAAGGGATATCATTAGTAGAGTAAATACCAGCAGGGTGGGCCAACATAGAGGAAATATAATTACGGTGTATCCTGAACAGAATAAATCTGTGGTGAGGGATTGTTCCAAACTCCAAACAGGAGGGTTATCCCCTCAACCTGCAGTGGGCCTTCAACGTATTCCCTGATAGTCGGTTTATTACGGTGTACATTTATTCTCGCATCATTGGCAACGGGTCTTTAAAGCTTTTTTCGATACAGATGCACATTTTCCTGGGAATTTAAATAAACTCCCTGGATCTAGGGTAAGCAGGGTGTTTTTCACATACTTTAACCATTGAATATCCTCTGTATGTTATAGGGATTTACAATCCATTATTATTTGTTGGGTAAGGGACACAGTATCGCTGAGCCATATTGAGTGCCATAGGATAATGGCTGCTAAGTTTATCAAATCAGTTATACAGGGGATATTTAGCTCTTGATGTAATTTGAAGTTGGAACAACTAATAGGGAGGCTCTTCATTAATTTCCAAAAGCAATCCTCTATTTTTTGCATCCCCTTTACATTAACATAGCCCCACACTCCTGCACCATACGCAGCTACTGCACTAGATTTTGCCCCATAAACCTTTCTTAAAATATCTAGGTTCCATGTTCCCAACTTTTTTGAAAATGAACGAATGGCATTTGTACTCTTTTCAGGGATAATCCCACAATTCTCTACCATATTCATCCAGGATGCCCTATAATCTAAAGTTACACTTAGATAAGAAAATAACTTTGTCTGTACCACTTTACGATAAGAAATAAAAAAGGACGGAGGATTTTTCAACTTTTGACCTGCAATTCAAACAAATGACTTAGATTTTTTTGTATGAAGATCCAGGCTTTTCATGAAAGTATTTAGCAATTTCCGGAGTGACCTTCCGTGGGCCCAATAAAAAATGCATCGTCTGCATATAATAAAATTGGGATGCACATTTTATTTTTTCTAGGAACATCTATGGCTGAATCTAGCATTTTGAACTCCACCCCATTTGTATATAGCGAGAAAAGGGTCGAGGACACACCCTTTGCAAACTCCTCTAGTAACTGAAAACCATCTGGTACACTCACTCTGTAGACCATACCTTACACATGCTTCGGCTTTCGAGTACAGTTGTCTTATGAAGGTCATTATTTCCTGGTCTACCACCATTTCCCTCATGATCCTCCATAGATGGGAATGGGATACGCAGTCAAAGGCTGCGCTAAGATCCATGAAGGTCAGATATAAATTACCTTGCTTAGCGTGGGTGTACTACGCTTTAAGCAGACTCAGGTATTGCTCATGAGTGCCTCTACCTTTTCTAAAGCCATATTGTGCCGGGATCAGGATGTTATTTGTCAGTGCCCATGCCTCCAATCTATTTAATAGCACTCTGCCCATACGTTTTGCTGTGCTGTCAAGGAGAGAAATTGGGCTAGTTTCTGGGGTCTAGTTTATCTCCTTTTTAGGTCTCGCCCTGGCGAAAGAGCGCGAAGCACGTTCTCGCCGCGAGACCTATAGCAGTCAGCTCTGCTTACAAGGAGCCAAGGGAGACAGGAGATGGGCGCGCGCAGCCTCAGGAATCGGATCAGGTTGCGCATGCGTTCACTATCTACTGTCTCCCTTCAAAGCTCCAACACACACAGCCACACCTCCCCCTGCTTTCGCATACGCTCACGTTCGCACACACACACAAGCGCATACACAGAGAGACACACACACGCACGCATACACACGAGCACACACATACAGAGACACCCCCCTACCACACACACACAAGCGCACAGAGACCCCAGCGCACACACACGAGCGCACAGACACCCACCCCTCCGCCCCCAGCCCCACTCACCGCATCGGCACTACTCGTTCTAAAGCCTCCACGGGGCTCTCCCTCGGGCATGGGAGCCCCGCGTCACCACTGCTCCTCTGGCCAGCCATGGCGCGGGCTTCTAGCAGAAAACGGAAGTCCGGCCCCACGACAGGTTTCGGCAATGCATGCACAGTACTTTCCCTTTTAGACAGATGACTTCACATTCGGCCTGTAGCGAAAGCGAATTCCGGAAAGAGGGACTTTTTGGCCCAATGGTTTTTTTAGCGATAATTGAGATTACATATGGCTTGCTGTGGCGTGTGTGCACCACTCGCGGCGTGCTTTTTTTTTCCCCCGTTCCGCTTCTTTTCTGTCGGTGCATAGTTGTGAACATAGCAGCTAGTTGACGGAGAGAAAGTACTAGCCTGCGGACAGCGCCTATTGTACAGCGGATGTGATGCTGTACGTTCACCCGTGTTCAGTGCTGGGCAGGAAGCGGTCACGGCTGGATTGCCGCAGTGACAAGTGCTGGGCAGTGGGAAGATGGTGGCGTCTCGTCGCGCTCCGCATCAGCACCATCCGCCGCCCCCAGTGGTACCCCCAGCTGCCCATGCTGTGCCGCCCTCCACGCCGCGGACCCCAGCCTCTCCCCGGGCCGCGGCTTGGACGCAGAGCCCGAGGGGGAGGTCAGCAGAGCTGTCCCTAGCGCCGTCCTGGTTGGTGCTTCCTGCGACCCTAGCCACCCTGATTCCTCTCCTCTGGGGGTCGCCTCAGGCTCTTGCTAGTCTTCCAGCAGTAGTGGCAGTACCAGCTGCCCCTCCTCCGGCTCCAGTACTATGGATAGCCCCGCCGATGCTGCTGGTGTGCCCAGACCCTTCCGAGAGCTCTTCGAAGCTTGCAGGAATGGGGATGTGTCACGAGTTAAGCAACTGGTGGAAACAAGCAAAGTAAATACCAAGGATATAGCAGGCAGGAAGAGCACCCCCTCTGCACTTTACAGCCAGTAAGAGAAAGGGAGATGCATTGACAGGACAGCTCGTCCATTGTGTCTCTTGGTTTATATTTATCTTAAATAGCTCCACTTGCATATTTATTTATGTTATCTGCCGGTGTCTCTAGGCTATCGATCACGAAACCTATTAGTCTGTCCAAATGTTTACATTTTATAACAGACATGCTCTGTGTCAATAATGAGGTGGTGTTATTCGTTGCTGTCACTTCTTTGTTATTGCATCATTTATATAGCGTTTGCTACCCCTGTATGGGATGCTGAAAAGCTTGTGTACATGGACAGCATGCTCCGCCCTATCGGGTGTGTTGTTGGAACTAGGTTCTCTTTGTTTTGATTCTGTGTGGGAAATAGTTCTATGCCTTGCGTGAAGACCACCAGGGTGCTTTTATTGTTTTATGGGGCGCACCGGGGTGCTTTTATCTTGTTTTGGGGCGCAGTGCTTAGTAGTGTGAGAGATTTGCTGTTCATGATTTTCCAGTAGCTGCTCTGCAGGCCCCTGACAAAGCCAATAGTGACCTGTGGGATTTGCCAATACTTGTTTTGTTATGGGGTTGGGGGCGGGTCAACCTAGACTGTGCAAGGGTGCAGGCAATGAGAGGAACAATGTGAGGGGTCAACAGAACTGGAGATGGCGGGGGATCAACAGGGCCAGGAATTGGGGAGTTGTTAGCAAGACCACAGAGAGCAGGGGCAGTGTGGGAGTGCTCAAGAAAACCAGAGAGCAGAGACAGGGGTCTGCAAGACCACGGAGAGCGGGGGAGGGAACAGCAAGGCTACAGAGGGCCTTGACCCTCAAGACCACAGAGAGCGTGGGGAGAGCACAGGGGTCAGCAAGAGCATAGAGAGCTGGGGTAGAATGGGAGGCGTCCGCAAGACCATGGAGAGTGGGGGGATGACGGAAGGGATCAGCAAGGCCACAATTGAGGAGAGGGCAGGAGGGGACCGCAGAAGCATGGAGAGTGGGAGCAAGGGAGGGAGACAGGAGTACGATGACTGAGAGCTGGAGAGGGTGGCAAGCAACTCGGTTGTAGGAGGGGGCGGGCCAACCAATGACATGAAGCTTGGGAGATGATTGCAACCACATGCACTCTTATGGAGTGCTACGCCTATATTAAAAAGAAGTACCTCCAAAAGCGTGAGTGGAAGGACACTCACCAATGAAGCTACCTACAGGGAAAGCAGAAACGAAAGGAAGAGAATATGAAACAGTTAGGCGTAGATTATGAGAAGAAAAGAAATTAGTGACTTTGAAGCTAACCTGTGGTAAGTAATTGGTGGGGTCTAAGCCATTTAAAAAATATATATATATCTATATATATATTAGCAAAAAATCTTTATAATTGCCGTAGGCAAGACCTAAAAACCATTGAAATTCACCATTTATGGTAAGCTGTACAAACTATAACTCGCACAACAGCTATGCAACACATAACTCGTACATCAGAGGTTATGCTCATAAATTCACAGTATTTATACCACTGAGTAACATCACCTAGAAAGACGACATTAAATAACGCACAGCACACAACCACACACACGCAACTACACACACACACAACCACACATACAACCACACACACAACCACACCATCAGTGCACACTTTCACCAGCGACAGACATCAGTCATCAGTGCATGCTTTCACCGGGCACAAACACCACCAGCCATCATTGCACGCTTCAACCAGGCACACACCACCAGCCATCAGTGCATGCTTTCACCAGGCACACACACACCACCAGCCGTCAGTGCACGCTTTCACTGGGCACAAACACCACCAGCCATCATTGCACGCTTCAACCAGGCACACACCACCAGCCATCAGTGCATGCTTTCACCAGGCAGACACACACCACCAGCCGTCAGTGCACGCTTTCACCAGGCACACACACACACACACACACACACACCACCAGCCCTCAGTGCACGCACACACCACCAGCCGTCAGTGCACGCTTTCACCAGGCACACACACCACCAGCCGTCAGTGCACGCTTCCACCAGGCACACACACCACCAGCCATCAGTGCACAATTTCTACAGACACATACACCACCAGTCATCAGTGCACACATCAATTGTTAACGCATCAACAATTATTATTGTAGCAATCGCAGTATGGCGCACTTTACTTTTAAACATATTTATCTAAAGCGCAGCATGCCACCATTGCTCCAAAAATAAATACACATTTTTTGGACTACAATTTATAGACTTTTGTTGCAATTGATGTTGCAATATTTAGCAATGCCAATAGCTCAAACTTAATTAATGCGAGACCTATTGCATTGCAAATGCTTGTTTGTAAATTGGTACTAAAACTGCTTTATGCCAGGAAGCAGGAGGTCCCGCTTTTGCTATGGCATTAAGTGTATTAGTAAGCAAGTGTCCCCAAAGATCGGGGCAATCTGCAAAAAAATCTATTGGGGCACCGTCTATACCAGGTGCCTTATTACTGATACATTGTGCAAGAGCTACACCTATCTCCGCATTATTAAAAAGAATGAAGATACTAGACGATAGAACAGACTCTTCATCCGTCGCCACGTGAAGGACTGGGTTATTTAAGACCCAGCGGTGCCAGGGGACAACACCTGAAACCTTCGTGGGTAACCTGCTCCGGCGTACGAATGACAGAGACACGGGACACTTCCTTCGGCGTCAAAGATTCAAGGTTTATTTACTGCAGGGAAACACAGAAGTCACAGGAAGTACAACGGGTGTAGTTCGTGGAGACTGCTTCAAATTGGTTCTGTGGGTCGCTCCTTTTATACATAATTCTCCCATAGGTTTACATGGTACACAAAGGTTTACGACTTGGTTCCCACAATTATCCCCGAGAGGGGTCGCTTTGGTCACTTTGATACATTCAAGGTCCGGAACATAAGTGCGGAAACATTTGGCGGTTCCCAACTGTAAAAACCCATCTTCCCACCATTAGTACATTCCAATCGGCAGTAAAACAGATCGAAGAAGGAACAAGAACAGGTGCAGAGGAAGATGGAAACAGTGGGAAGATCGAAAAGGGTGTAAAAGGGGAGGTATCAGGAAACACGAGCTACAGGCATCAAAGGAACGTGCCTGATAAGATGCACGGCTGAGACAATAAACCGGCACGGTGAGATGAGCCTCGAGCGGGGCCATCTGCCTTACAGTATCATCCCCCTCGTCATAAAGACACTTTCAAAGGACATGTGTCTTCCGCAAATATCTTGGGAATCCCAGGGTCGCGAAGCGGACAACGTCCGTTCGCTGGCTACTTGAGGGCAAGAGACAAAATGGATGCCGTATCTAAGATGGAACCCGTGGGTACAGATAAAAAAAAACACGTAACAGACGAACGGTTTAGGTTAGCACAGCGAAACTGCGTACACCCACTAAACTCGTCATTTGCGGTTCATAGATACCAGACTCGACCATATTCGTGCGAGTCGAAAACACCACTTACAATTGTCATGGAACCTCAGACGCTCCTTTTGCCCTCATGTAGGCAAGCACTAGTCGGAATCATACTCGATATTCATCAGACCATCTAGATGTTGCTGTAACATAGCTCTGTCCAACCGAGCCCCCTTGGTAACAGGTGGCTGTCTTATACACGTTGTAGCACAAAGGCCACATAAGGCAGGACCACACTGCACACACAGGCAGCACGTGAACAGGAACGCCACAACAACTCCGATGATCATCAGAATCTTCCAACCCCAAGTCGACATTAGGCCCCAAAACCACCCAAGTAGCGTCCAATCCCCTACATCCACGTGTATGGATTCAGAGATCTTATGCAACTTCGAGATGGCTTGATAGACGGTCGGAGCGTTATCTGGAATGAAAATACAGCAGCTCGAATGGATCACCTTACATACCCCACCTCGATCTGCTAAGATCACGTCTAAAACCATACGGTTTTGTAACGTCATAAGTCTATCCGCCTGAAGTTCTGTGGTGATATTACCAAGGGCACTGGCAGTAATATTAGCTGTCGATTCTACCACTCGAGTCAACTGTCTCAGGTTCCTACTATTAACCATAGGCCCCCAAAACGGGAGGAAACCCTTGAAAAAGTCTCCTGCCTCTTGACCGGCAGTATCCTCTTCGCTAATTACGCCTCTCACAACTCTAGTTTTGTGATAGTCTGCGTCTACAGTGAAAGTCGGAGGCAACAGATTTGCGATAAAACATGAGCCCATAAAGTCAGAGGGCAACCATGCATACGCACGATCATGGCAAACAAAGTATGTACCCTTGGCAGCCAGAAACACAGGGGACGAGACCATCGGCAGAATGTAATTCTCGGTGCAAGCACTCTCTCCAAGTCGGGCTTTCGATCTTCGGCCAAGACCCATTAGACAAAAATTACCAATGTGGGGTCCGACCCATATCGGAGGCGAGCTTTTAAGCTGTTTTTCACTCGTGAGCGCACTATACTCGACCTTACTCAGGACCCTATAGGCTTGTACCTCTTCCTCTGGGATGAGCGACGGCTCATAGATATCTCTATCTAAATCTTCTATCGCTATGGACAAAGGCTTATGATACGAGCCAAGGCCAAAGTAGGGAGAACGTGGCTCTCGACTGGGGTAAGAATCTAGTGCGCTTCGAAACATTGTTTGGAATGCTCGAGCTGAACCCTGGGAACTATACGGTAAGACCAGATATGGAATTCCCTTATCCGTGGTATGTGGCATTAGTCCACACACCCAACAATTAGTAGTATTAACCACTAACTGGTGCTGATGAAGGAGCTGAATAAAGGAATTATTTCGAAATTCTGCACGTCTAGCCTGCTCGTGTTCGGGTAAGATATGGAAAGAATGAGGAGATGCAGTGGAGGTAAGTTTAGGGTCAGAAGTAGGAGTAGGTATGGCAGAAGGTAAGAAGTACGACATCATGTAATACACCCCACCCGCCAATAGTGCAGAAACAATTAAGAGCAGTACGAATATTTGAAACATAAAACATTTGGTACGAGTAAGTTGTTGTAGCTTGAACCTTTGCGCCTGAGCTTCTTCCAAGTCCATCAGCTTTGAAAACGCCATCCCCTATGACCGTCCGCAACGTTTCTTGACGCACTTCGTTCTGTGTAGCAATAGTCAATCCCTAGGAGTTCCCAGGAACCGACGGTCTTTAACCTAGCGTCAAGACCTGCTAACCAGAAGGAAGTACACGCGCGGCCCTACGGCCTTTATTCACAATGGATACGTAAAATGTCTCTCAGCTGTGGAAGCAAAAATACATGTGGAACGAAACTCAATATATACAAAATAATGACAATGATACGGGTGTTCAGACTGATCGTGGAAAACGGGATAATGCAATTGTCAAGGGACAGAACGAAATCTTTTATTTGTCCTTAGTGCTGGAACGCAAAAAGTATCGAGTTTTCCCAGGACGTGTATGTTCATCAAACAAAGGATCCGATGAGGGAACAGAATCCTGTTGATCAGTCGAATGTTCTGGTCTCGAGTCTTTTGATGACAAATGTTCAACAGTGTCTTTCTGCTGCACTGAGGATTCTCCGACAGGTTGTGCGTCGCTAAAAGGTACAAACGCCGGCAATCCTTCGGATTCAGCTGAAGCAATGCCCCTCCTCACCCACGAGTCTGCCGGTAAAGGAATAGGAATTTTCTTCGTATGGGTGGCATGCACCCAATTTTTTCGGCCCTCTAAACGGACGGCAGTTCTCGTGGCAAGGAGGACCTGGTAGGGTCCGGTAAACTGGGGTTCCAAGTTCTTCTTGCGGGCAAAATTTCTGGTTACCACCCAGTCTCCGGGCTGGAGCTGGTGGCCTGGACCCTCCGTCTGCGTCGGAAATGCTTCGTAAACCTGTTGGTGAATTAACCTCAGTTTAGCAGTCAGATCATGAAGATAGTCAATCAACATTGGGTATTCAAGACTGGAGAACACACCCGGTCTAGGGACCCCCCACACATTCGCAGGACGACCGAACACTATTTCATAGGGGCTAAGCCCTACTCGGGAGTGTACGGTTGCCCTAGTTGACAACAAAGCTAAGGGTAAAGCATCAGGCCACGAAAGACCAGTCGTAGCCTGAATCTTCGCTAGCTTTAGTTTAAGGGTGCCGTTATACCCTTCAACCAAACCAGCTGACTGGGGATGATTGGCGCTATGGAATTTTTGATTAATTCCAAGGCCCTTACACACACTCTTCATCACACTTCCCACAAACTCACTTCCGTTATCCGACCATACAATCCGAGGCATTCCACACCGAGGAAAGTATTCCTTCAGTAGGATTTTCGCAGTAGACAAAGCAGTGTCGTCTTTGAGGGGATAGGCTTCAATCCATCGGGAGAACGCGCAAACCACAACTAAAACGTATTTCAGGTTATTGCATCGCTCCATATGGATGAAGTCTAATTGGATCACCTCAAAGGGACATGAAGGGGGAGCAAAGTGTCCAGGAGGAGTTGGGGTCCCCTTACCAGGATTGTACAACATACATACCATACAATTGTTAACCAACCGTTCAGCACATTTCGTGATACCATCATTCTTCCACACATGGGACAGCAGCTTACAAATACCTTTCACACTAATATGTGCTAACCCATGCGCCATTGTCACAACAGCTAGCACATACGCATCCGGCAACATCCATCTCTTATGTTCCGACAAATCAACCCAACAACCATTCGCATCCAACTTTCCCGTACTTTCTTTCCACTTCGTCTTTTCAGTCTCGGTGGCCTCATCTTGAATCGCTTTCACACTCTCGATAGTGTCCTCACACATACTAGTCTCCGTAGGCCACCTAACCGAACTCATCACATACATCCTAGTGCTAAGGTTCCGGGCAGTCTCCTTAGCAATCTCATCCGCAAATGCATTACCACGACCAACATCATCCGTCACCTTACGATGTGCACTACATTTAACAATCGCTACCTGTTTAGGCAACGTAAGTGCATCCAAAAGATC
This sequence comes from Lissotriton vulgaris, assembly GCF_964263255.1. Lineage (NCBI taxonomy): Eukaryota > Metazoa > Chordata > Amphibia > Caudata > Salamandridae > Lissotriton > Lissotriton vulgaris. Next base: position 1,227,367,509 of record NC_141696.1, read on the forward strand.
ATTCACAAGTTGTCCATGCTGAATCTTCGTACCATGAGACGTCATAAAACCTCTCTCTCTCCACAACCGTCCAAAGTTATGAGCGACGCCAAACGCATATTGGCTGTCGGTAAACACATTCACACGTTTTCCTTTCGCCAACACACACGCTCTAGTTAGAGCGATCAGCTCTGCAGCCTGGGCAGAGTTCTGATTCAATCTCGCAGTTTCCACAACAGTATTCAAAGTCACGACAGCATACGCAGTAGTCACATCACCATTCGGCAATTTAAAACATGAACCATCCACATACAAAGTTCCGTCTGGATTTTCCAAAGGAGTGTTTTTAAGGTCCACTCGACCTTTCGTTTCCTCTTCAGTCCTCAGATAGCAGTCATGGGCTGCTATTTCATCTGACTCTGTGCTAATTGGTAACAAAGTCGCCGGATTCAGAACATTACAACGTTTTATCTGAATATGACTTGCCAACAGCGTCAACTCGTACCCAGACAACCTCGCACTCGTCAAGTGCTGAGTTTTCGTGCGATTTAAAAGAGTGTCGACTGCATGCGGAACCATCACCGTAAGCATATTATCCATGACCAATCCTGCTGATTGTCGGATGGACACCGCAGCTGCTGCTGTTGCTCTCAAGCAACTCAGCAATGCTCTAGCTATCGGGTCCAAGGTCGAGGAAAAATATGCACATGGACGTTGCTTGCCACCAAAAGGTTGCGTTAAGACACTCAAAGCACAACCTTCCCTCTCGTGAACATATAATGTAAACGGCTTGCTGTAATCAGGGGTACCTAACACAGGAGCCGAACACAATGAGTCACGTAATTCAGAAAAACTTTTCTGACATTCTTCCGTCCATGGTAAAGGAGTTGAAACATCCTTGCACGTAAGAGCCACCAATGGTTTCGCTAGCAATGAAAAATTCGGAATCCATTGCCTGCAATACAACGTGATACCTAGAAAGGCACGCACATCTCTTTGGGTTGTTGGCACAGTCATTCGCGCAATTGCTGCAATTCTCTCTGGGGTCAACCGTCTTCCCTCCTTTGACAATAAGTGACCTAGATAGGTTACTTCTTGACAACAATATTGGAGTTTAGAAGGTGACACCTTGTGATGTAAGTCACAAAGATGTTGCAGCAACGACACCGTAGCAATTTTGCAAATGTCCTGAGTATCTGCAGCCACCAATAAGTCATCGACATATTGGATTAAGGCCGCACCAGCCGGCAACGAAAACGCATCCAGTTGACCCTTCAAGGCTTGACTGTAAATCGATGGACTCTCACAGTAGCCCTGAGGAGCGCGCTTAAACCGGAAGCTGCGACCACCAAGAGAGAAACCGAAAAGGTCTCTGCTTTCCTCGGCAATCGGAATGCTAAAGAAAGCATTCTTCAGATCAATCACCGAAAACCATGATGCAGAAGCTGGAATCAGAGTCAGTAGCGCCGTGATGTCAGGCACAACGGGGAACTGAGGAATCACAATTTTATTTACCTCCCGCAAATCGATAACAAAACGATAAACAGGTGGTTTTGAAGGATCAGTACGTTTTAAAATAGGCAGTACAGGGCTGTTGCACGCGTTTCCCCGCGTCTCTTCAATAACGTCTTTCTCGATTAGATCATAAATGATCGCTAGCAGTGCTCGTTCACCATCAAGAGAGATTCGATACTGGGGAATACGTGGCAACCGTACATTAGATTTCAGCTGAACAACATAAGGGGAGATGTCAAGCAGGCCCACGTCGTTGGGACCTGTTGCCCACAAAGATGCAGGAAGAGAACTCAATTCCGGTGGAAGCTTATCGAGAGACAAGTACATAGGAGAGACAACCCTCTTATCGAGCTTATCGAGAGACAAGTACATAGGAGAGACAACCCTCTCTCCTAACGTAAGCTTTACACCCGCAGGAGAACAATACAAAGTCGCATACAAACGTTTTAGCAAATCCAGGCCCAAAAGATTTTCACCACAACCAGTAGTTAAAATCAACGGAGCTTTCAGCTCACGAGGCCCAATTGTAAGGGGCAACGGGCGTGAAACTGGATTGCTAACAGGGGCGCCAGAGAATCCAACGGAAACATTAGTTAAGCCAGACAAAGGTGCGCCAGGGAGTTTCGAATGCATTATGGAACTTTTCGCTGCACCAGTGTCCAACAGAAAAGGCTCAACGACGCCCGATGTAGCAACTGCGACGTAAGGCCCTCTCTGATCAACCGGAACTGATACCACTCCCTCTCCTTGTCTATGGCTGTCCTAGTAATTACTGTCGTCAGCATCCTGATCGACGTAATAATCGTCCACATTGTACTGCGCAGATCGTCCTTGCGATGATCCGCGTTGATCAAAACAGTTATTGGAATTGGATGAGTTATCTGAGCGATCATTTTGAACACTACGACCCCTACCGCGTGATGTCTGCTGAGAACCACCACGACCTCCTCTAGATGAGTTACCACTGTTATGATCGTTTAGAACGGGACAGTTAAATTTTAGATGACCCTCCTGTCTACAATAGGCACACTGATTGTACCCTAACGAAGATCTTTGGGAAGAGGAGTCATTTCGAGGTTGTGACCTATTCGATTGCGACTGCGGTTTATTTTGCTGAGGAGCATTCTGATTTAAACGCGGAGGATAGGCCTGCTGCAACAACACTTTTGTTTTAAGTTCTTTCGTCTTTTTATCAGCGTGGTCGTTCTCCTCTTTCTCTCTGTTCTCATAATACTGCGCCGTAGCCAATATTTGAGCCGAGGTAGAAACGGCCCACGCACTCTCAGAATTTTTTAGTTTATTGCTCAAATCGGGCAACAAGTTAGAGACAAATTTGTCCACGAACAACCGTTGACCACCCTCAGTACCCATATCCTGACCACTATGATCGATGAATGCCTCCTCAAATCTCGTAAAGAAATCAGAGACACTCTCGTCCTTTTTCTGTTTACAAGCTGACAATTTATCCCAGTTCACCCTCATAGCTGGCATAAGAGTTTTCATTAGCGTAATTATTCTCTGAGGGAGAGCAGCAATCAACTGTTTAGCACCACCAGTTTGCAACCCATCCGCCGCTACAATGGCCGCCCAATCACCACCTAATTCGTTCGCGTGATTTTCCTGACGAATCTTAGCCCATACCGGTTGCGGTACGACATTACCAAACAACATATCGATATCGGCAAGATTCATTATCGTAGCGTCTACAAGCTGCGACAATTCTTTATAATACCCTGCAGGATTTTTGCGAGGGTCAGGCAAAGATTGCTTCACCTGTAACACTTCAGAGCGTTTCCATGGGAGATGTATCCATACTCTCTGGAAGTGTGGTGGAATAATAGGCAGAGCATTAGGATCACCTGGCATCCACACTGGTGGAACCTCACGCATGGGAAACTGACCAGACGCATCTAACTGACTTTCAACATCCTCAACGAACAAGGCTTGGGGTATAGGAGTGGGACGGAAAGATAACAACCGTTCAACAGCACGTCGAACGTTAGTATCCACTATTAGTCCGTTCGAGAACTGAAGCTGTAGATCAGACAAAGCGGTCAACACATCGTCAGGTGCATCTGCCGATATCTGATCACGCAGTACCTTGCACATTTCTTCGAACACGTATCTTTGTGTCGGTACATTGAATTGACAGAACGTATTAAGTACAGCACGTGGAGGATTTCTAAGAGGGTGCGTCATCCAACCCATCGCCATATTATATAGTGCAGCACGTTCCCTGTTACCGGGAAGCTGACTACGTCTTTGAGGACCGTCCGAACCAGCGGACCCAAGAACAGGACCAAGAGAATGGAAAAAACTAGCCGCAACCGAAGGAGTACGACTTCGAGTAGACGGAGAAGTATAGCACAAAGGACTAACAAGAGAAGGGGTAGAAACAGAAGAAGCAACAGGAGTAAGTAAAACAGGAGCAGTAGCGGGAGCAGGAGTATGTGGAAGCGGAGGAGCAGTGGGAATAGCAATAGGCAAAGGAGCGGGAACAGTCGGAAGAACGGGTGCAGGTTGAGGAACAGGTTGAGGAACAGGCACAGGGGGAGCCACAGGAAGTGCGGTACCCTGTACATACGGAGGTGGCGACTTCATAAGATAAGACATTAAAGGATCCTCAACTGATTCTTCCTTCTTATCCGACTCCGTTGGCAAAGCAGGATAGCATTTATCTATGGACATACGTTGCAGCCTATCAAACACTTCCTTTTCCTTATCCTCCTTATCACGCTGAAACTGCTCTGCTTTCTTTACAATGGTAGCAACACCATCTCTCTGATTACGTTTAGTCTGTCTGATCTCTTTCTGTCGGGCTTCTTTACGCCACAACCGAAAGGCATCAAACATGGCCGGCCTTGACTTTTTCTCAAACAATTTAGCCTCAAGATTATCTAAAATCGTTGTCTCAAAACTACCATGAGGTGGCCAACTAAGGGCACCATCTTTTTTGGTATAACGAATCCAGTAATCATTAAAAGTAATCGGGCCTAGCCCGTGTTTGCTGTAGAGCTCATAAGTGGGAGTTCCAACCGGAGGTATCGGACACGAGTCCTCCAGTCGGGAATCCGTACCACAACGTCTGAAACAACTAAATAAAGTACTACGACCAGGCATCTTGCACACTAGCCGAGTTTCACAAACGTCAAGGGTTACGGGATTTACCAAGTCCCTGCAAATAGCACCAACCATCGGGCTTTGGCGGCTGCAGTCGTCAAATATCACAACAAAGTACCAAGAACCACAAATGCAATGGAACCATGCAACAACTAAGCAACCACAACCAAGAACTCTGGGAGCGACCCACAAATACTTAACTCAAAGATCGATGGCGTCACCAGGAAGGCCCGTCAGTCGTCTCGCTATACCAAGGTCTACGCCAGGCGCCAAAACAGGTCTACAGTCAGGGCAGCAGTCCGTCGCAGCCGTCAGGAGGCGGGAATCTTCACGGGAAAAGTCTTCGGGCCACTTGTTTCGACTACAGGATCGATGAAGCGGAGTGCACCTTCCCTCGGAGATTTCACACGAAGTTCCTCACGATCGTCGGGCTTGGACCGGTACCACTGATGCAGCCCCACGTTGGGCGCCAACTGAAGGACTGGGTTATTTAAGACCCAGCGGTGCCAGGGGACAACACCTGAAACCTTCGTGGGTAACCTGCTCCGGCGTACGAATGACAGAGACACGGGACACTTCCTTTGGCGTCAAAGATTCAAGGTTTATTTACTGCAGGGAAACACAGAAGTCACAGGAAGTACAACGGGTGTAGTTCGTGGAGACTGCTTCAAATTGGTTCTGTGGGTCGCTCCTTTTATACATAATTCTCCCATAGGTTTACATGGTACACAAAGGTTTACGACTTGGTTCCCACAATTATCCCCGAGAGGGGTCACTTTGGTCACTTTGATACATTCAAGGTCCGGAACATAAGTGCGGAAACATTTGGCGGTTCCCAACTGTAAAAACCCATCTTCCCACCATTAGTACATTCCAATCGGCAGTAAAACAGATCGAAGAAGGAACAAGAACAGGTGCAGAGGAAGATGGAAACAGTGGGAAGATCGAAAAGGGTGTAAAAGGGGAGGTATCAGGAAACACGAGCTACAGGCATCAAAGGAACGTGCCTAATGAGATGCACGGCTGAGACAATAAACCGGCACGGCGAGATGAGCCTCGAGCGGGGCCATCTGCCTTACAGTATCATCCCCCTCGTCATAAAGACACTTTCAAAGGACATGTGTCTTCCGCAAATATCTTGGGAATCCCAGGGTCGCGAAGCGGACAACGTCCGTTCGCTGGCTACTTGAGGGCAAGAGACAAAATGGATGCCGTATCTAAGATGGAACCCGTGGGTACAGATAAAAAAACCCACGTAACAGACGAACGGTTTAGGTTAGCACAGCGAAACTGCGTACACCCACTAAACTCGTCATTTGCGGTTCATAGATACCAGACTCGACCATATTCGTGCCAGTCGAAAACACCCCTTACAATTGTCACGGAACCTCACACGGGACCCTCCCGCAAACCATAAAATGTTTTACTAAAATGCTCCATCCACGTGTCCAAATTAGGATCAGAATTCAATTCTGGGAATGGGGCATTAATCGTTGACCAGAAGTCCCTTGCATTGTTTGTAATTGATGCTTTAAGCCATTTTTCCCAGGCTTCTTCTTTCAATAACTTTAATCTATTCTTCCTGGTCACATAATAACTTAGACTGACCTGTTTCACAAGTGAGGGATTTTTTGGTACACTCTTGAGAGATTGATGTAGGAGGGAAAATGCTTTAGTTCAGATGTGATCAAACCAGTTCGGTGTCTTGGGTTTGTGTGACCCACCACTCTTTGAGAGATTCCTTTTCACCTCAAGCAGAATGGCTTCAAAGGCCTTAATGGTAGACTGGGGGTCCTGATTTGGATCTATACATATTGCTATTTCATTCTTTCTGCTTGTAACTACCTGGGGAATGAGAACAGCTTTATCAATGCCAATCCACTTAAGTGGTATCCCATTCTTTCTTGCTATAGTGGGTTCTATGTGAGAAGTTAGGGCCATGAATACCTGACCAGTTCATATGCCAGGTTACAGCCGCATGATCGCTAAAACCCAAAAATGTGACTCTCCTACTGTTAAAAGTTCCTCCCAATCTATCTGAAACTATTATACAATCAATTGAGGAGCTATATGAAGAGGAACAAAAGGTTTCTAGCGGGAGGCCGGTAGAATTCGACCATGGGTTCATAACCTCCGAATCTTTTTGTAAAAATACGTTTATTTAGAGCATTCCCATCGTGGTTATGGGCGAAGTGAATATTACCATAAACAACCCTGACCATGAAACCGTCACCCTGCAGGTTGTTACAACGCATACCATTACCCCGCAAGTCGTAACAATGACTTGCGAAGAGGGGAGAAGGTGCTGGATTTAAAATCAAACACCTTCCCTACTGTCCGCACAGACTGGAGCTGGAATAGTAAATACACTATTCCAACATCCAGCGCCCCCCTCCACAAATCTTTGTTATGACTTGCGGGGTAATGGTGTGCATTGTTATGACCGCGTTGTAACAACATGCGGGGTGACGAGCTGAGGAAAAAAAAGGCATATTCCGAATATTACATCCTCATCTTTAAAACCACAGATTAGGGTTAATGCAAAGGGGGAGGGGTGTACATTAAAATCGCCCAACCACAGCACTGTCGGATCTTTCTTGTATGAATTAGTTATGCTATTCATATTTTCCTCCACAACTTTGTACATTTCAACCCCAAAAAAATTATTATAAAAATGTATCAATAATATGGTATTGCTTTTGGACCTTTAAGATGTAACATATTGAAATATTGACATTCATTATAAGATGATAAAACTTCAAATCTCTGGCTGTTCTTTAAAAATGTCAGAATCCCACTCTTCGCACATCCGGCAGTTGAGGCAATTGCAGGGGTATAGTATGACCCATATCCATCTATACTAACAGGACCCACTACCCAAGTCTCTTGCAGGATTACTAGGTCAAAAGTGCATATGTATTGTAGCCAATCTAGGTCCAACAATTTCTGCCCAAGGACTGCAATTTTCCATGTGATATCTGAAAAAGTATCCTTGTCTTTTGAGGGAGGGACATCATCAGTCAAGCTCTCCCGAGACTCATACCCCACTGCATTCTGAGATTCCTCCCTAGTACGCAGTCAATCACAGGCATCCATGTCCGTGAGTGCCATAAAACGATCTAAAGTAGGTAGTGAAGGGGTAGTATATTCTCTGTGTTGTATGTGTGATTGAGACCCTGCTCTACTAAAGGTGAAATCTTGAACCCTGTTTCCGATTATACTTGGATGCTGAATCGACGGTTTATAAATTAAACCAAGGGGTAGAGCAAATATTTGTGTCGATTCTGACAGGTTATTAGGTAATAGTTGTAATAACTTTTCAGCCATGACCGGGGATATACTCAATTATCTACCTTCTTCCATACCTACATGGCAAACATTATCACCAGTGTTTTCTTTTCACTTCCAGGTCGTGACCTCAAAGTGGATATCCTTATGCCGCACTCAACAGAGGATCTGATTGGCTCCAATACCTACCTGTAAGCAGATTGTTCAGGTACTGCCACCATTGTAATATGCTGCATCTCAGCATTTCTTTGGCTAGTTCATAGCCCTTTACATTAACGACTGTCCCAACACTTTCCTTGCTCCTTAATATTCTCTTCTTTAGGCAATTTGATATTCCTGTTAACCAGCACAGCTCCTCTGTTAAGGTGGATGAGGGTCGCCCCACTGCTCTATCAGCAGTGAAAACATGAAAAATAAAATGATAATAAACCAGCTTATCAGCATTTTATTTTCCTCACTGAGCCAAGTCTGGGGCGGGGTCAGGCCATCCTAATGGACAGCAGCAGGGAGGAGGAGAGGTGGGCACTGCTGCAAGTGCACATGTCGGTTTGGCTGGCCGTCCTAGTACGGCCAAACTGACATGCACACTTCAATCTCTCCATCCAAGATGTGCTGCACGCACAGCCGGGTGGAGAACAGACACAGGCTTCCAGGGCTTGACTGATCATATTACCAGCAGGAGAGCAGCATCAGGATTGGCGTGGGGAGTCTGTGAGCCTGTGCATGGGAGTGCCAAGCGTCGAACGGAGCAGAGGAACAAAAGAGCAGCGAAGCAATGGACACCAAGTAAGTGCTATTTTTTTTCTTTTTCTCCACTGCGCTACCCCCACTTTTATTTCACAGCAGCCACCACTGCAGTTGACTACCTATTTAAAAGAAGTGACTCTCACCTTTCCATATAGTAAGCTGCATTTCCCCCAAATGTTTGCAATTTTAAGTCATCTAAACATTTTACTTCTTTTCCTAAAGATTTAGGGTCATACAATCTCCATCAAAATAAATTTTGTTTGGGACCTGTGCCTGCAACTTATGTCAATGAAACTTTGGTGTTTGCGCCGACCTAAGGTGGTAGGTTTCGGTGGCACATTCTATATTCTCGTATGTACCTCTATATTGCTACTTGTATGGTGTCTGGCACAACACACTTAGCCCACCATAGAGACAGCTCTATGCACGTGCAATATAAATGTTTTGCAGTACTTCATGGGTTGTGGTTTGGCATACTCCAATGCATGCTACATCTTTTTAAAGTTTTTACAGTTATTACAAACTTTTTCATTTACATTATATGCATTTTTTGTTTTTCTCTAAGGGTTCTATTAAATTTCTTAAGATGGTCTCACAGTTTTGATCAACTAGGCGACCGAAACGTCGACCTTTTCCCCATATCAACCTTTAGAATTTAGGTAAAAATACCACATTTACTCTAGGCATACAGCCATTGTGATTTGATTGAGTGGTTGTTCTCCATAACGCAAGGTCTATTCTCGGGAACAGTCATTTAAATACTTTACAATCTTGTATAAACAAATATGTATGTAAACCTACAATAAAACTACATTCAACTGTTTGATAATATTTGCGATTTTTCTATTGAAAAAGTCATTAAAAAAACCTGCTAGTGATTTATATATTTATTAGTATCCAAGCATTGAGTAAGCCTCTTATTATTTTTTATTATTTTGCTTTGTTTTTGATTTGTATTGATTGGATCTATTTGATAAATCATCTAATGTATGTTTGAAAGATGTTCTAAAACAATTCCTTCAGAAGTTTTGTGTTTGATTCAATGGGACTCACTCTTTTGTGGTGATAACGGTTTCTTTGAGAGAAGGATGACAAGTAACAGTCAACAGAAGGCAAGAAAATATACCAATCTAGTGATCTTTTCCCCAGGGACCTTACACAACAGAAAACAATTCAGGATAACAATAATAATAATGAGAATAACGCTAACAATTATAACATTTAAAAAAAAACAATAAAAATAATAACAATATTAACCTTTTATATGCGGGTGTCAGCTGATGGCCGACACCTGCGCTACTTCTCCAGTGCGTGCGTCGGCCACTGGTCAACATTAAGGAGGTAAATAAAGGCCTCTCTGGTGTGCTGCACCAGAGGGAGTCCTTTCATTCGTTTATTTTAAGATCAGGCTGCCAAGGAAAAGACTGAATTGCCACGCAAGGGCTCCCCTTGACCTTGGTTTGATCAATTTCTGTAGAAGACACTAGGCCCAGCCACACAAGTGGCGTACCGTTTATTTTGGCACAAGTGTGTCAATGCTGGGTGGTAGGAATACTGTAGATTTACTAAGGATTCTGGAAGTTTCCATCACAGAAATGTAAGGAAAATGTGTGATTTCAGGCAAATTTTGAGGTTTGCATGGCGTCGTGGGTAAAAAAAACCCATGGGATCCACGCAAAGACACCACCCTGGACGCCCCAGTTGTCTAGTTTTAAAAAATGGACAGGGTTGCTAGGCTTCCCTAGGCGCTGGCTACGCTAGGGCACAAAATACACATCTACCCACTTACAAAAAATTAGTCAGTTTTCAGTGGAAAAATGTAATGTATCCATGTTGCGTTTAATGCAGTTTCCTGTTGCGTGCACTAGACCTACCAACACAAGTGAGTTACCATTTTTGTCAGAAAACTTATGAGAATGCTGGGTGGAAGGAAGTGTGAGGTTCCCTGCAGATTTCAGACCTTTCAGTCACAGAAATGTTGGGAAAGTGTGTTTTTTTAAATCAAAGTTTGAGGTTTGCAAGGGATTCTGGGTAAAACAACCAGGTGAGAGCCACACAAGTTGCCACATCCTGAATTCCCCAAGGAGTTAAGTTTTTATAAATGAACAGGTTTTCTAGGTGCTGGTCGAGCTAGGGCTATAAACACACAGGTACCCACTTTGCAAAAAACTGATCTGTTTTGAGTGGAAAAATGAGATGCATCTTTTTGTGTTTTGGGCTGTTACAGGTCACAGGCACTAGGCCTACCCACACAGGTAAAGTAAAATTTTTATCAAGACATGTGGGAGCATAGAATAGTAGAATTGAAAAATACCCTTTAAATCATATGTTCGTACGGGTACCCACAATTTGATAGATGTACAAATAACCACTGCTCCTAAACAGTAAAGCTTGAGCCCATTTCAGAATTACATAGGTCACCTTGATACCTATTTGTCCCTTTACATATTTTTTTTACTTTATTTTCATTTTTACACATAGATGGCAATACATAATGTTCACAGCTGTACATAGCAAAAGTGTCTTCATATCCCAATGGAATGCAATATATGATACATGTTATATCCATAAAAACAGAAAGCAATTGTCACTCTACATATTTCACCATACGAATCAGTCTATACGCAGTACACAATGAAAAATCATTGTATGGTGCAGCTCAGTTTCCTTGGGTTCTTGGAGAACATACAAACCCTATTTATCCCCACAACCAAAAAGGGTCTGACAAACATAATGGTACATTGCTTTTGTGCATCGGCCATTGTGACGAAATGTCACAAATGAAAACATTGTCACAAATCACTTTTTTTCCAAGACGTTTTCAATATTTTTTTATTTCAACAGTTGGTTTCTTTGGGAAACATTGTGGGATATACACATATGATCCCTTGCTGAATGTTGCCTACATTTCAGAAATATAAAGCTTTCCTGGATCACCCTTGGGTTTCACACTGGTTTTAACCAGAAACTGGAAGTAGGTTAAAAGAACACAAAAATGGGAAAATGGGCTACCTCTTTGATAAATGCCAAAACTGTGATAAAAATGTTTTTTTTTTATTCAGATCTGCACGTTACTGAAACCTGGGAAGATGGTGACTTTAGTACAGCAAAAACATTTGACAATGCCATTTTCATGACAAATTAAAAACCACACATTTTTCCAGAACATCTTTTTCCTCTTTATCACCAAAAAAATCAAAATGTTGCTATTTTCTCGCTCCCCACCAGGGGAATCCACAAATCCATTTACAATCCCCAGGATGTTAGAAAAAAGGATGCAAATTTGGTGTGGATACCTTATGTGAACAAAAGGTTATGGAGGCCTACGCACGAACAACCCGTAACAGACAAAAACGGGGTAAGCACTGGTGGGAGACAGTTAAGGGGCTCATAATATTTACAAGCAACATAGCCATCTGTAGGCTACAATCAGGACATGCGTTTTTCAGATACATTTATGTGCTCCTGGACTATGCTCAATAGATTATAAATGTGTGATCAACTACAGGGAGGAGGCAGTGAACCGAACTATGAATCCATGTCCGTTCAAGTCTTAAACCTAGAAGTTATCAACCTTTCCTTTGATGCATGTGCATGTAAGAGCGGTGGAATTCGACATACGTTGACTAGGGAATCTTAAGCCGCGCCTGCTTTGTTTGGATGAACTGTTTTGGATGCACGATATAGAAGGTCCCCCATGGTACAAGATGGGCAAACTTAAAACCAAATCACTATTGCATAGGAGGGAGAGAACTACCATCTAAATTTACCAACTGGGATGAGTGGTATTTTTATTTGCTTGTGGATCAGGCTTTTCTTTCTTTTAGAGACTTGCATTATTTCATCTGAACATAAATGCACAGGTTATTTGCTGAAATGAAACGCAGTTGGCCTAACGGCTAGGGCGGGCGACCTCGAATCCGGGGAACTGGGTTAGAGTCTCGGCAATGAGGCTTAACATCCTGTGATTCTGAGCAAATCACTTAATCTCCCCATGCCTAGCAAAAATGAATGTGTCCTCATGTAATGCAACTGGTGCTACGTAAAGCACTCCAATACCAGACTTGGGTCAAGTTTGCGCTATATAAAACACTGTAAAATAAAAATCTACAGTATATAGATTAACGATTTGTGTGTAGGATGCATCAGAAAAGATCACTAACAGCAAAAGTCTACAAAAAAACATAAATATGTGCCCAATGGTAGAGGTATATTTAACATCATTGTCCATTTACACATGTGCCCCATCAGATTAAAAATGAAGTGCAGTCTATATTTGGTACTATATTTGCATGCACGGGTAGTGCGACCTAGAAAGCAGACTGATTACAGGCAGGGAGAGGAAATTCAGACCACAATCACTCCTACGACAAACTCCTGAATTATGACTTAAGTATAGCGTACACATGCTCTAGGATATGGATGTCAATTAGGGCGACTATGTACTACCCCTGGCAAACCCCTTTAGTACCTTGGTCACAGACAATAAGTGAAATACTTGACTATTTCATATGCTGTTAGAAGTTCGCGTTTAGAAAAAATATATTTTGCTTTGCTAAACATAATCAGTAGAAATTAAATTTTTTTGAAGAAAGCCGCTGCCTGCGAGGTTCAGCTAAAAGAGGGCCCATATGGCCCAGCACCCAGCCCAATGAAAACTTAAAGCATGGTGCACAGCCTCAGCCTCAGACTGTGCTCAGCAGGATAGTTGAGCACAGAGACCTGCAACCAACACCAGTAAGAACATGCACTCAATCACCTTCCCATGTACAGCTTGGATTGAGTGAACCGGACCCCGTCAGGATGCACATAGCCTGTATGGCTGAGATACCCGCCACCCCTTCTCAACACAATCCCCAAGGATGGGAAACCGGAAACGGTTCTGAACTTTTGGAAGGCGGGAGGGAGTGACCCTCCCGGCCGTATTTATTAAAATATGAAACAAAATCAAAACATTAAAATAACAGTTTCATATTATGTACAATTTCATTTCCACCTTACGATGTTTGGCTAACCTTAACAGATCTCTAATACAAAGGTTCTCCTAGCCGAACTAACATCCTACAAAACATTTGACTTGAAATTGTACATCCTAACGTTAAGGGCCAACGGCAAGGTCGTAACCGGTGTCAGATCCCTAAACCAGAAATACCCCCCCTCACTTGTGAGGGGAGCGACCGCACAGAGGCGTACCTCAAGTGCACTACCAATTTCCCTTGGACTTGACGGGGGCCCCAATGAACTCGACGCCATTTAACGGTCGTCCGAGGACTCGTGTGAGGTGTCTAAAAGGTAGCGTAAACCCCCTCCCGAACCCCACACAACTTACCCCATCTGCAGTCGCAGATGTCCTGGCCCCGGGAAATTCCCCAGGAGGGCCCGTAGCCCCTCCTATCCAGGAAGGGGCCTTGACCACCTTTCCTTTCCTTCCGGCGGCCTATCCTTAGAAGGGACCGCCTCCCCGTTGAGGGGCCAATGGACACCTCCCCCGAGCGCTCCCATCCGTAATGGGTGACGCCCCCCCATAGGGATCTTCCAATTACTGCTCACCGATCATGACCTTACCGCCACAGGCCGGATAGCTGACCGGCTATCCGGACCCCCCACAACAACTCCTGCCTAAAGGTCATGTTTTAAACTCTTTAGCCAAGCCATGAGGTCTCCTATGAGTAACTCATTCCCCACCCGGGACAAATGAACCCCATCCCCCAAATACATACAGTCCCCTTTGATACAACCATGCGAAACAGAATGCAGAGTACTTGACCGAAACAATCTACTCAATTTGTTATTAATTTTCTTTACTGAATGATTCAGAGCAGAAACCGAAATAGCCCCCCGCCACACTTTCCGTGGGATCATATGGGACCATGCAATTGTGCACCCTGGAACTCTTCTTGCCAACCAACTTACTGTGGAAAGCATTGCCTCAAGAAGAAGTCGTCTACCAGTGGCCACCAAATCGTTGCCCCCAAGATGGACTATGATTATAGACGGCGGTGACCTTGTCCGCCCTAACAAACCCTCGAAAAAGGATTGAAACTGGTCAATACAGAGCCCGTCCTTTCCGTAGAAGGACACCCTGTACCCGTATTCCCCAGCCACGTGAATCATGTCACCTGCTTTGAATACATCCGCGGCACGCCTCACGTATGAGTGGCCCACGGCCCACACCTCTTTTTTCGCAGCCGGTGACGTCTGACCGCTGGTCCCCAGGTGTCGGGTCGACTGCACAGTCCGCCCCGCCTCGTAAGCTTGCGCAACTGAAAACCAAACAAAAACAAGAAGCGTGAGTACATCATTACAGCTTCACAACATGTGCAACCGCACATACCTTTTATAACAGTTCGAGGACCAACGCCCCACACGTTTTACTTCTTCTACACTCAGACCCCTGGCTGTAGCCTCAGTAGCAGCCCCTATCCGAAAGGAATGGGTCCCGAACTCGCCGGGGTTCAAGCCCGCGGCCGAAATCGACATCGCAAGCACCCGCTGGAACTGAAACCTCGTCAGTGGGGTGGCGTCAGCGTGTCTCAACAAGGTCCCCCCCCATGATGCCACCCTCTGCGCTAAATATTCCTCTACGCACACCACAGGGCACATGGAAGACCCGGGGATCCTCTGAATGATTATGCAGTCCCCATTTGCACCCTGATCGGTTTTGGACCTTACAAACGAGACTGTCATCGTCTCCCCCTGACCCGAATGTGCTCCCGGCACAGTCCCCCCATCGTATCCTGCTTGTTCTTCGCCACCAATTCGCTTACCCGCATAGCCCCATGGAATGCTAGCGCAAATGCAGCTCGGAATAACACTGCTTCGTACTGGGATGAACACATTGCCGGGAGTACGGACAATAACAGGGTCAACCTATCCAGACCTATCGGGTGCCTCTCATCTACTCTGCGACCCTCAAGGCGTTGCCACCCCCGCAGCGCTTTCTGCACCACAAAAGACGCTGTCGGGTCCTGGATCCCATGAGCCCTTGCCATAAAGGAAATGGTGGCCCGATGCCTCTGGGCCGTAGCTACTGATTTTCCTGCCTGATGTAAATACAGCAGAAATCTCACGACAAGCTCTTCCTGTCCCCAAAGCTCCCCCCCAGCAGAACCCAAAAAGGACAAATAGGAACGGAACGCCCCTTCATATGCCTTCCTTGTCCTGGGTGCTAAACTCTCTCCCACGAGGTTTTGTAGTTCGGGGCACCGAGAGACCAGAGAGCTTCGGGAAAGGGTGCTGCCACCAGGTCCGCTGCGGGCAGAAAACCCCAGAAGGCCTGCATACGGAAACGAGAAAGCGCATCAGCCGCTTGGTTCAGTACCCCTGGGACATGTCTTGCCCTAAAGAGTACATTCAACTGCATACACAATAACACAATTTCTTTGAGCAGTCTCAGAATCCATTTGCAACGTGCTGCCTGACTATTGATACACTCAACCACAGTCATGTTATCAGACCAAAACACCACAGAGTGATCCCGAAACCCCTCCGGCCATGTTTTCAAGGCCACCAAAATAGGGAAGAGTTCAAGGAAAGCAATGTTACTTGTCAGCCCGCACTCGTGCCACCATGACGGCCATTTTTGCGCCGACCATTGTGTACCAAATATGGCACCAAAACCTACACTCCCCGCCGAATCTGTCCAAAGCCCCAGCTCCTCAGAGGACACTGCCGGTTTGTTCCAGACAATTCGACCATTGAAATCCGCCAAAAATGCCAACCAAATGCGCATGTCCTGGCGAACCTCTGCCGAGAGCCTCGTGCGGTGATGTCTTTCCTTCAGGCCGACCATGGCTTGTGCAATCGAACGGGAAAAGGGGCGTGCCATTGGCATTACTCTCAGGGCAAAATTCAACTGACCCACCACCTGTTGCAATTGATGCAGGTTTACTTTTGTCGCACGAATACATGTTTCAAGGGATGACCTGAATTTTAACACTTTTTCCCTGGGTAATCTAAAACAACCTTCTTCCGAGTCGAGCTCGATCCCCAGGAACTCGAGCACAGTTGAGGGACCCACAGTCTTACCTGGCGCCAATGGCACACCGAATTGCTTCATCAAGACACAAAATTCATGCAAAGCCTGTCCACACTCAGGATCCCCGGCTGCCCCCAAAAACAGAAAGTCATCGAGATAATGCATAACATGCTGAAAACCCGTCTTCCTTATGAATACCCATTGTAAAAAACAACTGAACTTTTCAAAATAGGCACAGGATATCGAGCACCCCATTGGCATACATCTATCCATGTAATAGCGACCCTGAAACATAAAACCAAGGAGACGCTGATCGTCTGGGTGCACCGGGAGCAACCGGAACGCTGACTCGATGTCTGATTTTGCCATCAGCGCCCCGGGCCCCAGGCGATTCAACATGGCAACGGCCTCATCGAAAGATGCGTACCGCACCGAACACACTTCCGGGTCTATCGCTTCATTAACGGAAAGACCACGTGGGGCTGACAAGTTATGTATCAGCCGAAACTCACCCGGGTCCTTCTTGGGGACCACCCCTAGAGGGGAACAAACAAAGTTAGCAACCGGTGGCAAATCAAATGGACCGGCTACACGACCTCGAGTCACCTCCTTCCCAATCTTTACCTGTACCACCGCCGTATGCTGCAAGACCGATAGTTGATTCTTACAGTTTGCTACACCCTGAAAATTTCCCACTAGGATGCGGAAACCATATGAAAACCCGTCTCGCAACACCCCAGCGGAAGCATGATCCGGGTATTCGTTGAGCCAAGGAATCATTGCCATGGTATCAATCGGAGTAGGTAAAGGCGCCCCTCGGACTATTTCAGACCTGTTTGGCGCTTCCCCTACCACCGTTATCACCCGTTTTGGCTCTGCACATGGACTCAGGATGGGATGGCTGCCCACACCCCCCACATTCATGTCTGAACTTGCATGACCCCTGGGGCCTCGTACATTTCCCCCTATTAAAATTCCAACATATCCCTTTTTTACCTGCGTTGCCACTCGGCTTCGAGTGGTACTCGTTACCTGCACCCGTCCGAAAGGGTGTCCCAGAGGATTGGCGGGAAGATTCCCCCCCGTTACTCCCTGACAATGGCACTTTTACCATTCCTGAACTCTCCATTTTTTGCCATGACACGGAGTCGAAACAATCCCAAGTCAGAACTGGGTCGTGCTCCTTAGCTTTTCTAAAAATATTGTCATAACAGAACCACTGATTGCCCCCATACGATACGGAATACTCCATGATACGTGACTGATAAATAGGCAACTCGGTTAGCAACTCGGGCCTGCGCTCGCCCATGATGGATGTAAAAATGCCCCACGCTCTGCCCCAAGTACCTATGTTCTCATCAACCTTAAAGGCGGCCATTTTTGCGCGCCAAACACCCGGATGCATGAGCTCCTTTTGGCTCTTAACATGCTCCATCTCGTAATGGTCGGTAAGCAAAGAAAAAATGTTCACATACTTATTCGCCCAAATCTTTTCCTTAATTTCCAGTGGAACGTGCTGAGCCACCTTCTCCCTTCGTGAAGGTACAGACCCCTCCCCCGCGATCGGCAATGGCCGCTTACCTGAACCAGATGCTGCATTTGCCGCCGAACTTGGGTCTGTTGCATTTTCAGCCGCCGGAACTGGCGGGGTAACAGAGGACGGTGCCTTCGCAGCCTCTCTAGATTCCCGCAGTTGTCTCATTACTGCCCGGGCGTCGTCAGCCGTGGTGCCCTCACTATCTTTTCCCAACCACGCTGCTAATTGTGCCGCTAACTCGGGAGGCATATCTTCCCCGGGCACGGGGATCGGATGCCCCTCCTTCGGAACCGGGGTTGGCTCCTCGAGTGGGGTGTCGGGAACCGGGGCTTCCCCCTCCAGTGCCCCCCTTTTGGACCTCTTGCCTCTCCCACCAGGGACTACTCCTGGCAAAGCTGGTCCGATGACTCGCTTCGGTCCTCCCTCCCCGTTCTTAGCCGCCATCTGCTTCTTCAAATCGGCTACCTCCTTTATGAGCATGCGGAGCATCTGATCGGTACCGACCCGCTTTCCGACCTTCTTGCCTGGCATTCTCAAACGAAGATATCTGTAAAACAAACAGAAAGATTACAACGCTCAAAATTGGCTCTTCGTTCCGTCTCGAGCTCACGTGCAGCGGGGAGGTGCAGCTTCAGAGCACAGGAACAAGAGGATGCTTTCTTGGCTTGTTGCTCCTTTTATCCGTCTTCGGGCGGGCGTAAACCCGCCCCCGCCTGCCTCCGAGGGCGTGGCCATCCGCGTCAGTGTCTAGGACAACCCACTCCAGGGCGGGAAAAGGCACGCCCCGGCTACGCCGCTTCGGGCATACCAGCCGAAACTCGCCTCCCGCCCAAGATGGCTTCCCGGGGGGATCGTGGTACTCCACCATACGTTCGGGGGGACCGAATGGTCTTTCCATTACATTCGCATTCCTTCCATTCAAACTGAGCAGCAGGAAAAAAGGTAAACTTGTTATTCTCAGCTGATTCGGTACAGCAAAAATTTCTTGTTTCAATTTTAAAATGCGGTGCCTATAGATACAACATGTACATTGAAGTTTTCTTTTCTGGTACTCGGCTACAAACTCTGGGTCCCCTGCGATGACGCCATCGAGGTCATACTCTTCAGCTGTGCATGGTTGCCTTCGGACAGGCCCAGCACCTAGTGCTACTTCCCTTGTCATTTCAGAAGCCTCTGGGTGCAGGGCCTTGCCTGCCACCAGATCCAGCTGCCAACACACGTCAAGGAAAGGATGATCATATTCGGATTGCTCTCGTTTCTTAACATGTTTGAGGTAAATCCTTCAGCAGCTTTTGCTGTGACGAAGAGCAACATTTAGTAATAGAAAATGGCCCGCTTTTTTAGCGAAACGTAGCTGTTTGCCAAAATATGCCAAATGCTGTCAGTGATTAGAGAATAAAAATGCCTTTAGAATTAAACTGGATATTAATAATAACAGTCACTATTACTGACTGCACAATATAGGTGTGTGTACAATTGCAATAAGAATTATGGCATACTAGCAACAGTACGTTCATTACATGCATGCCTGCCCTTCCGTATCTTTACTGGTATATGTAGTAGGCAGTCTGTGACTTTTTAGGAAGGCCATGTCTGGTACAGTGGAACTATATACACACGTTTGAGGAGCTGGCTACCCCGAGGTCCTTTCAAAACAAGTACTCGAGCCAGCGTAATACAATTTACACACTGTACATTTTTCTCATCATGAACACTATGACCCAGGATTCGTACCCCAAGTGGAAGCAAGCACGCGTCAGTCTCCTGCTATTGGTACATAGGCATGCTTCCAGAACCAATGTCTGTCTCTCTTCGCTGACACAGGCAATACAAATATTAAATATATATATTAAGTGACAAAGGTGGAAATGTTTTTTCAGAAAGGTTAATTACCAAGGAAATGTTAGTAATTTGACTTGCTGCACAGTTACCAAATTGGACCTATCAGGAAGAAATAGCAGTGAATAATTCGACAGATTACCAAAACTTAAAGGGCAATGACTGTCCATGCTATGCCAGTGAAGACACCCCTATGTTGAAGCTACTGACGTCAAATCTCACAACAAACTGCTAGTCAGTGGAAACAACCTTTACAACTAAGTTTTTAGCACGTTGCGCCTTTACCGCACGGTTTTACCATGTATATGCCCATAAATCCATTTTGTAATATATATAAACATATATACAAACAATGCGTGGTAATGGCATGCGTTGCAAAAGCATATGCGTTCTAAAAATTGTGGGGCAAAAAAGGCGTTATGCGGATGCAAAGTATATTGTGATTGTCTTGTTACAACAAAAGGTGGCTGCTCTTTTCATTATATACACTGTTCATCGTAGGTTCCAAAATATGTGCAGCTATTGTGAATCTATCGCAAAGCCACAGCGCTCCATTTTAAATTTCATTTATAGGCAATATTTTTTGTTCATTATGTACTCAGGAATGCCTTGTCAACCCCTACACTGTCCAGAGAGTTCTCTCAGAGTCTACTGTACAGGATGTACATTGCACATTTGTTCTGCTATGTAGGTTCTGCGTTTTCCAGAGACTCTGAAGAGGAGATCAACTGAACAAATTGATCGACAAGGCAAGTCATTATATGGCATCTCCAGAGATGCATCAACTGTAGAGTAAGCAATAAAAAGAGATGAGAAGCATTTTTTTTCAAATGTCACTGTTACCTATAGTTGTAGGAGGAGAGTGAAGGAAAGTGGGGTCTGAAGCAGGTAGAACAGTAACAAACCCAGATCTGGATAAACAAGGTGAGAATGAGAGAAAGTAATAGGGTGACACTAATCATATGAAGATACACAGGGGAGCAAAAAAGCACATAGAAGCACAAGTGATATCCAAAGGGGGAATGAATGCATAGATACATAGCACATTTTATCACATACTACATGCAGCCTGGAACTACAGGACACTCTCAAACGCAGGTAAGAGACTAAAACAATGGACCCAGAGGAATTAGTGGGGTCTGGGTGATTGTCAACCTAAGATAGCTTAAACGTCCTGTACCATTCATGCAGTGTTACCTTCACTCTGTTCGAACTCTGCTTGAATCTTTCCAAATAATGCTTCCAAGTTCTTTTGTTGCTTGGCAGAATGCTTTTCAGCTTCTCTTTCTTCAGCTCTATCGTTACGAAATACATACAATCCATTTGGCATCTTTTCCATCCACTGAATTATGAAAAAATAAACAGGATTGTTCAGTTAAGTATGCCTTGTAGTCTATTAAAAATAGTTCAACTAAAGGTGCTAGACACTGAATCATGTTTAGTTCCTTCTGCTACCATCCTGCATGAAGGGGCACTTACTACTAACAGGTCATCGGCAGTACAATTGTTAGGCAGCATAATTCAAATGGTTGAGTGAAGAACTTAGCCTGAACAACTTTTCTTTTCATGCAAAGACGTCAAGTAGCAACTAGTGGTATTAAAAGAGAACTTGCAAGCTATAAACAAGCTTCATAAGCCAAAGCCAACACAGCCAGGATTCGCAAAACAGTCAGGTCTGCAAGCAGATGTAGGTGAACGACATTTTTATAAGACAAAATAACCTAATAATTGTGAAAATGTTAGCACTCCTAATCCTAACATTTCTTCACAATACAACCCCTTGGGATCTTTTTTTCGAGGGAATTGAAAGGAAAAGTAACTTAGTTATATTCCTATTTCTCCATTATTAAGGACCTCATGCAGAAAGTTCTTTAGCGAGTCACAAAATCACAGCGTTTGAGACCCAAATTAGTTTTTCTTCATGTACAGAAGACTTTTTATGAATGGTAAAATTCTTTCAAAATTCGTAAAAGGGCTTCTGCAGTCCTTTCCAACGTGCCAATAGGAGGGTGGGTAAGGATCGTCCACCTATTTCTGATTCGGCAGGGGCGGCTCCTAAATTAGGGCGTATTAGCGTTGCCCCACTGCTTTCTTGCAGTGCGAGAAGCAGAAAAATAAAATGGTATTTTAAGTAACATTTGAATTTTCTGCTTCTCACACTGAGAAAGAAGAAGGGTATGCCTGGTTGGGGGTGGGTGAGTCGGGGAGGAGTGGCTTGCCCAATGCTGTGGGCCCTGACTGTTTGGTTACTCTGACATTTCTCCATGTAGGCGGAACGCAGACTTCATAGAGAAACTGGCCTCCCCGTAGGCGCCCGGCTGGGCGCCATCTCCACCAACCACAACGCTGCCTTTGCAGCATTGTGATTGGCTTATGGGAGGGGAGGATGGCTGCCTGCTTCCTGTTCAGCAGAAGAGCAGGAAAATGGGACCCAGCCAGGAGCCGCAAAACTGTGGGACCGGGGAAGTTACGTTTTAATTTTTTTTTATTTAAACACCACCTGCGACAAAAAGATAGTTTGAGACTTGTTGTGTGCATGATTAATAATCATGAAATTGTCATGCATTCATTTAAATGCTTTAGAAAATGTAGGAGAAAAATCTCACGTTTTGGATTATATTACTAATGGATTTGATTTTCATGTAATGAATGAAATTAATAATGCTAAAGAAAATAAATGTGAAATAGAGTGATTTCCATGAGAAGAGGATGAAATTAATATTTTTTGTTATAACATGGGCACAGAAAATGACAAAAGTAGGTGATACACAAGTATGCTTAAAGGTGCCTTCGTGAAATTTCTTTAACATATGTTTAATATATGTAATTATTGAATTAACACTCAAACGACAAAGATTAATATGCATTACCTTACACGTGTAACGTTGACACTTACAAAAAATGTTATGAGTGTGCTATACTTACATGAATTTATGATGATCAGATTGAAAGGTTTATTAATGTTTTGAAATTATATGTTAGGTCTCCCTATTAATGTGCGACTCACAATTTAACCTGACAAATGTCGTATTTTAGCCATATTTCATTTAGGCCTCATTTTAGTCTAGCTTGGGGAGGACTAGGGATTACACTACAGTTTTTAGGTCTTCAATGGGGTTGAAGGGTGTGACTTTTTTTAGGTGTTTCAGTTTGTAGAATGCACTTGTAGCAGAGGCATTAATATGCTCTGTTCATGCTTAAGTGACTGTCCAGTGTGATTCCTAGTGATTTGACAGAGTTGGATATGGTTAGATTGCAGTTTGGAGCGGTGAGGTTATCCAGCCAGGTATCTTCAGGAAAGGATTTATATTTCGGTTGGATGAGGAGACGTTCAGTTTTGCTGGTGTTGACATTCAGATGGTTGTTGGTCAACCAGGACTGATTAGTGGAGAGAGTGCTATTTAAGTGCTGGATGTCTTTGTTTGATGAGATTCTCATGTAGAGTTGAGTGTCATCTGCCTAGAGATGGAAGGCAATTTCGGCTTGTTTCAGAATCATTGCGAGGGGTTCTTTGAAAAGGTTGAATAGAGCAGGAGACAGTATTGAACATAGCGGCACTCCTTGTGTGAAGGGTGCTGCTTTTGAGGTAGAGTGGTTTAATTTGATTAGGTGAAAGCGTTGGTTCAGGAAAGAGGCGAAACACTGAAGGACCGTTTCTTTGATGCCTGCACGCTGCGATAGGGTGTTTAAGAGGATGTCATGCTTGACGGTATCAAAGGCAGCAAAGAAGTCCAGGAGGATTAGGAGGCAGGCTGGCCATCATCAGGAGAACTGTGCAGGTCGTCTGTGATGTTCAATACTGCCATCTCTGTGCTGCAGCCTCTCTTTAAACCAAATTTGAAGGTGTCATGCAGTTTGTATTTTTCGATGTTTTTGGCATGAAGAGGGAGATTAGTAATGGGTGTGTGGTTGTTAAGGTCGTTTTGGTATTGATGTGGGGGTGACTTGTCTGAGTTAGAGTGGGGTTGGCATGGAGCCGCTCGATAGCGAGGAGTTAATGATTTTGGTCCAAATATGGGAAATTATGTGCCCAAGGTTTTTGACAAGCGCTGCTGGAAAGGGGTCAGAGATGTGCAATGTTGGGTTCATGCTAGTGAATAGCTTGCAGACTTATTCAGGGATAAGGTTAAATTCAGACCAAGTTGCACCATTTTTCGATTGCAAGGGGTTGAGGTTGGTGATCAGTGTTGCTCAGAAGGGGGGGACAGCCATCTATTGGCGTTTGTTCTTTGGGTGGACCCTTTCCGCATTTGGGTGCATCCTTTGTGCGGTGGTGGATTGTTTTCGATATTAGATATTTTTTCCGAGAAAAATGTTCCGAAGAATTCGGAGTGCTTAGCAGAGTCCATATTTGAGTGTTGCGTGTGTGAGAGAAGGTTTGCTGTTTGATGATGTTGAAATGGTACTTGGGTCTGTTCCTAGACTGTGGAGTTGGTCTCGGAAAAAGGATTTTGTTTCTTTGAAGATGTGCTTTTTGTATTTTAGACTCTCAGCTCGGAGTATCGAGAGATTGGCTAGTGAGGGTTGCTCTCTACATTTTCTTTCAGCAAGACGGAGTTATCAGCTCTCTCTTCATTGAGTTCTTTAGTGAACCAGGATCTGGAGTGATACTTCTGGTTTTAAGGAGTTTCCAAGGGGCAACGGTTTCAACGAGTGCTGCCATTTTTGTGTTGTAATGGTCTGTAAGGTCCTCGGAAAAGGAAAGGTCAGGTGGGGGTATGATTTGGCAGCTGATTAAAATTTCTAACTCTATCTGGGGAATAGGATGTAAGTTCCTTACCCAGTGTTTATGATGGCTAGATTGAGGGAAGGCCTTTGGTAGGGCTAGGTTGAGTTAAAAAAGGATTAAATGGTGATCGCAACAATAGGATAGTAGGATAGAGTGAAGGGTTATGGCGTGGTGCTTAGAGATGAGAGGGTCGAGCCCTTATTGTGGGTTTGACTATTGCAGTGTTATGTGAGGTGACATGTTTCCAGGAGGGAGGATAGGGTTTTTACTGCAGGATCTTCTCCATTTTTCAGGAGCATGTTTAGGTCTTCTTGTATGATGTATGTGCTTCTTTTTAGGGAGTGTTATTATATTAGGCTATTTAAGAAATCTAGGAATTTTGGGTTGTCACCTGGAGGGTGGTAGAGAACGTGTAGTATGATAGGGTTGGGGCATTTAGGGGAGAGCTGAACTCCTAAGTTTACAAAGGTAGGATATTTGCTAGTGTGGAAGGGAGTTAGATAAAGATTGTTTTTCTGTATGATGGCTACTCCACCACGTCTGTGATCCTTGCGGTTACATTGAATGATAGAAAAGCCCTGCGGGTGAGGAGGTCAATATAATGAGACGAGTGGTCATTTAGCCATGTCTCCGTTAGAAAGCAGATGTCAAAATTGTACCGTAAGATAGTTACAGAGTCCCATGCTCATCAGCCAGGAACAAGATATCGCAAAAGTTGGGCTCGCACACCGCTCACTCATCAGCGGGATCGCCCCACAGGATCATGGTCAATGTAGTACCATTGTTCAGAACATCATATCTTCTTATTAATTTTAAATATCATATCTTCGCCATCCCTGGACACGTGTTTCGTGGTATTTGCCACTCGTCAGCTGATGAGTGAGCGGTGTGCGAGACCAACTTTTGCGATATCTTGTTCCTGGCTGACGAGCATGGGACTCTGCACCCGCCCGCCTCTGTATTGGTACTACACCCGGTGATATGCGGCAGCCATCGGCAACCCCTGAAACTGACCTGCTCCCTGCTGACGAGTGGCAAATACCACGAAACACGTGTCCAGGGATGGCGAAGATAGGATATTTAAAATTAATAAGAAGATATGATGTTCTGAACAATGGTACTACATTGACCATGATCCTGTGGGGCGATCCCGCTGATGAGTGAGCGGTGTGCGAGCCCAACTTTTGCGATGGGTTGTGGCAGTGTGTTGCTCCTTTCTGTGTCAAGAGTGCGCGTTTGCAGCAAGATTAGTGTTCGCCATGAGTTTGGTGCTGTATGGGGCTACTCTTTTCGTACTTACGTAATTATTAAATTTCTTCCAGAATTGTGTTAATTTTTTGTTCTAGCCAGGCTATTAAGGGGATCAATTGTAAGAGAGTTGAGTCTGTGGTGTGGAGGGGCTCTTCAGAGTCTGAGGTTGAGGTAGAGTCCCACCTGCTGTGGTTGGTGGACTGAGAGGATGTGGGTGCCATAGGTAGTTCAGCTGGACAGAAGAGGGGCGCCTTGTGGCGATGCTGGGTAATTCTGGTATTGGGTTTGTGATGTCGGGGGGGTCTGATAATGGGAGCGGTTGCAGGGGGATGGGGTAGAGACAGTGTGACAGGTTTTGGAAGTGGAGGAATTGACGATTAGAGGTGAAGGTGTACAGGTTAGTTGTCTTGGCGAGAGTGGGGGGTAGGGTGATGGTTCTCTGAAAGCAGCAGGAGGGATGAAAGTGGATCCTGATGCCATGGAGGCACAGAGGATAGGGAAGTGGCGATCGAAGATGGTTATGTGTTGTTTGGTGGCTTGGACTAGGATATTCGTATTTCTGTAAATGGTTATGAACTCTTCTCCGCTGAAGTCCTGTGATGGGGATATAGTAAGCTTAGTTCCATAGGGGACACTTGTAGTCTTAGTTACTTGTAGGTGTTGGAGGAAGTTCACTTTCCCTTTTGTCGGTCTCCCAGTGTGGAAGATAAAAATCAGTTTTGAGGCGTCTGTGTGTTGGAATGTAGTAGATGTCAGTTATTAGTCTTTCAGGATGTTCTTTGATGATTCTGTGTTTGAATTTTTACAGCCTATCTGAAGAGGTTTCGTGGGAATTTAATACAGTAGTAGTTGGGGCCATATCTTTCCATGAAAGTTTTGAGGTGGGTCATTTGAGTGTGGTCGTATTGCAGAATTAGCAGTATGGGACTTTCCTGTGTGGTGTGATCTTCCTAGATGGTTGTTGTGGCAGTGGGTCACTCAGTGAGGCAGTAGGGGGTTCTTCTTTGCAGAGATGGGCACTGTCGATGGGAGCGCAGTGAATGGAAGTAGTTGATTTAGTGGGTTACCTGCGAAGAGCATATGCAGCAGGATGTGTGAAGAAAACACATTAAACATGCAGCTAAAGATGTCAGCGTACAATACCAGAATATCGACTAAAAGCGTCACACCTGAAGGGTCATTACTGTTAGTAAGAGGTAGGATGGGTAAAAGGTCACATATTTGGGAGCAGATCGCAGCATCAATGAGAAATCCCAGTGTGTTAGCAAAGAATAGGATGTGCATAGAACACAGAAGAGTTGTTATAATGTAGGCTCAATCCCAAGATCAGACATCAGTTAGTGGAACGGCACTGATATATTCTTGTTTGGCATATGATAGGCAGAAGTCACTGCCAGGCCATATGGTAGTAGTGAGACTAGTAATTGTTAGAGAGTCTCTGCCGAGGAGACCCACACGTGCTCTAGTGGAGAGGTAGCCCAAACAATATGTGGGGACTGGAGATTGGTCCGAGTCCTACTGAGAGTACACTTTAATTGTGTAGGTAGCCCGGATGGTAGAGAGAAACTGGTGGTTGCTGGAAATGTTACTGAATAGGATGCCAATAGCACGAATCCCTTTGAGAGGTGGTCCCGAAAATAAAGATTTGCTGAAGGGGTAGCCCAAAAAGAATTTCCAACTAAAGACATAGCCCAAGTTTGAGGTCTGCTGGTGCAGTAGCCCTGCCCTTCCTACTGAAAGATAGCCCAATGCAAAAGGGTGAAATTAGATGAATTCCTTGTTCCAGGTCAGCAGTGTGTTGCTTCCTTGCTCACCTCGGAAGAGGGGGATTCCAGCACCCTGCCTACAGCGTTTTTCAAGCCACAGCGAGTGGCGAAGGTAAAAAATCAGGCTGTCTCGGGAGCATCTCAATCTGCTTTGGAGAATTCCAAGGTGCTTGTTGCGAATGTAATCTTTGCATGCAGAATTCTGCAGGCTTTTGATCAGTTACGCTCTGGGTGCACTGCCCGTTTATACGCACACCAGTAAGGAATTGTTATTTGAACAGGTGCAAAACGGCGAGTGGAAAAACCTTGAACCACTCAATAGAGTAGAAAGAAACTACCCCTACATGAACAAACTCGGTTGCCGATGCACTCAAGACGGTGTATACACTGTTAAGTAACAATATACAAACAAAGATAGTAACAAAATGACAGAAGTATCAAAACAAAAACTCTCATGAAGAGTAAATCTTGGAAGTCTTTAATGTAGCAAACAGTCAGCCGACACGTGTTTCATCGCACTCGCGATTCCTCAGGGCTGAAATGAACAGAAAGTTGACAATGGAGCATGTATCTCGCAAGATTAGAATATCGGCAACCGAGTTTAATCTTTGCATGCACACCAGGCCCTAAATTTGTAAACATTGAATAGGTGTGCCTTTAGGTAGACCCTGGTAGTTCATGTGCCAGAAAATCCTTTTTTATACTATTAGTAATTAAAGACTTTCTGGGGAATCTGAAAAAGTGTATCTACCGGTGAAAAGGCCTCACCATCCTTTCGCCAGCATTAGACTAAGGATCTCATTAGGACGTTGGCAGTCCTTCTGATGGCCGCCACGCCAGTGTCCCGAGGTAGGACAGCCAAAGTTGTACCTACACCACCTGCTGTAACCTGTGGTGGGCGGTGGCAAGGTGGCGCTGCAACGACAGCGTTCTGTAGGGATCATTGTAGAGTGTTACATGCAGACCGTTACAGTGACAGAGCCGTCTGCAAGTACCTGCATGGTGCGCCATGCACCATGTGGTCTATGCTGCACCATGCAGGAACAGGAGTGCATAAATACAGGGAGCACAACATGTGCCCCCTTAATTGCACCCGTAGACCCTGGAGCGGCATGGGGCCCCGTTAGGGTGCCCTTTGTTGCTTCTGCACCACCTTTTTTATGGCCGTCGCACCGCCATGAAAAGGGTGGTGGTGAGGCAACTCAAAATATGCTTGGCGTGCCGGCTGTGGCACCATCAGCATATTTTTCCCAGGGAACGACCGCCGGCCCAGCAGGATCCTTGTGGTGCCCGCGGTCTGGTGGCGGTCCAACCACCACAGTTGTAATAGGGCTCTTTATCCTTTCAAAAAGAAAGAGGCTCCGTTTACATTTATGCATGGCTCAAATTTTGAAGACGTGTACTAAGAAGGCTGTAATTTTAGAGGATTTTTTATTAGCCAAAATCGTGAACGAGCTTCAAGTCTTCAGTTTACTTAACGTATGCTCTATATTTAACAACAATAATGCTTAATTGAGAACTTTCTCCAGTTAAGGTTATTTTGGATTTCCCGGTAGACTAAGTAATTGCTTTACCTCCAATTTCCTAGCCAGTAACAGCCAGCCGAAAAATCTTAACACATACTAGATGTGGAAATTGCCCTAAGTTACTAACGTAACAAACCTAGGCACACGAGGAAATCCAAACAAATTGTTTATTAACTAATGACCATTTTGTAGATGTGTAGCTACAGGTAGGAATGAACGAATGAGTTCTCTTTTATTTGTGCTAATGCATAAATGATTTTAATTATCTGTGTTGTGTGAACCCAGATTTTCAATGCAGAGCTATGAAAAAACTAATAATGCATGTAGACCCTTAAAGCTAAAATTAATTCATCGTGAGAAAATTACTTTTCATACAGCTCAGTACCTTAAGACAGCTCAGTTCCTTTGACAATTGAGAACCCTTAAAGTGTAGTTCTAGCAAATACAAAACTATGTAATTTATATGGAAAACTGTTCATCATATATAGGAAGGAGTGCCTCTAACCTAAAATCATTTTAACCAGATTAATTGTATATTTTCATTATCTCAGCAGTCCAAACCTGGGTAAAAGAATCAATTAAATGATAAGCAAATACAGCCACTTTTATTAATGTGGATTATTACATTGTGACAGTCGTGTATGTGCACAAATATTCTTGCCATACCTGCAAAGGGTACACTCTTTCAATGATTACATCAATGCATCCGACCAAGCCTCCGTCGCTGAAAAGTGATGACAATGAGAGTGGGAAAGGCCTTGGATCTTGATAAAACCCTAGTACAGCATACCAACGAGCAAGCCGAGTACTGTTGGCAGAAATCTGGAGAATGCAAGAGAGAGACTGTCAGGCTAGTTATTCTAGCTACTTATTCTTCTGTTCCAGCACAATACTACATTCAAGGGCATGCTCCTCTACAGTCTCAGACAGGCTGTTCCGGGCACCGGGCGTTTTCCCGGTGGGCCGGAAGGGTGGAGCTGGTTTTGTTACTAGGGGACGGTTTTGCAACAAAAGCGGCATCGATGCCTGACACTAGCATCCAGTGCTTCTCAGTAGCAGTGATCCCACCCAACCCCCCTCTACCTCCCCCACTTCCCGGGGGCCAGTCGAGCAGAATTGCCAGGGCTGGTTTCTGTCCACAGTCCGGCCATGCTCCATTAACATTTCACAAGAGGTCATTTGTGTATTGTTTATGAACTATTTCAAAGTTTTTGACATTTACTAAAAAAGGGGCTAACCACAATGCTTCTGAATAAGAAAATGTTTATGATGTGAAAGAAGGAATAACATTCATTAGCTTTCTGTATTACTCATCGCAGAGAACAAAATTAATGTCTTTATTTTGTCCAGTGCAAACAATGCGTCACTTATACAGATCATCACCATCTTGACTGCTTCTCCAAGTCAGGAGTCGACCTTGGCAACTTTTATTTCCAGAATATGATAAGCTAATAATAACTTATGCCATCCTTTCATCTGTTCATGAGTGATCCTCCACTTGTTTCAAATTACTATTTCCCTTCATGGTTAAAATTGGACCATTCAGATGGATGCCAAATGTGACAGACAATAGAAAAGCCAACACGCACCAGAAAAAGAACTTTATTAGAAAGACTTACTCTTTCCCCTTCAACTCACTGCTTAAGCAGATTCACATCATATTAAATGTTTACCAAAGCAACACTGCCCAGAAAAGAAGGAAAGAAGGGATATACAATTTAAGTGAATTTGTAGGGACGGTTAATACTAGCCTGGCAGACGTACAGCATCTGACACACCACAATAAAAAGGAGGACAAATGATTAAAAGGGAAGGGTGGTTAATCTCAATCCACAGCAGCAATGGCTTAATGTTTCAAGAGAAGAACCATGTGGAGTTTCATGCACTCCATGGAGTCAAGGAACCAGTGAACCCCTGATACCCACAAACCTGCAGCACCAAAAGTCACTCAACAGAGCCAGGGTGCACTATCACCAGTTGGGCTACAGAAAACAACACATATAGACAAAGGAGCAGCTTAACTCCATGGCTGCTAAGGCAATTTCCCTCCTGTGCTGGAAATTGCTATTTTACTTTATTTCATGACGAGCTGGGCTCGTCATCAGTGTGCGAGGAGGCTACACCATGACGAGCCCAGCTCGTCATGAGTGTGAAAGGGGTTAAAACGTTCACCCTGACCCCACAGAATAGACAGGGGAACAGCAGGTGCTAGGCCAAAAGCCTGTGGTCCATTTGTCATGGAGATCTTTACTTGTACAAAGACTGAGAAGGGAGTTTACATTTCCAGATTCAATTATCTGGGAACCCCCAGTGGCCTGGAACAAATAACCAACAAATAACCAACCAAATATTATCAGTTTCAAAGCAATAGGAAAAAGAAAGACCTTTGTTTAGAGGGAGAGCCTGACTGAGGAGATATAAACACGAACCAAAGCTGTAGAAATAAATCTAAACTCAGGACCAAAAAGTTGATGAAAGTACAACTAAAGTTTTACCAAAACAACTAAAAGGTAAAGGTAAATTAGGCAATTTCTACTCTACAACAGGAAGAGGGATATCACTGAAACAGACACAGTTTTAAGGTAACCCACTAAAACAGGTATCAAACCCAGATGTGCATAAAGGGTTGACGTTAGGGGATTTTATTATTTCCAAAGAATTTAAGAAGCACACAAGCAATAAACTGAAGGTGATGTAGTCCTATCAATTATGGTCATTATTCATTTGAAAATTATTGCCCTCTGAAAACTACATCAGTGAACATTAGACTTAATATAAAGGGATGCATCAAAAGTCAAACAGAGAAACATTCAAAAACCTTAACTTGCCGTTTAGTTTGAAATTCTGGGTTTGTCGCTATACAAAGCTCTGCCTTTCTGCACCTCACTCCATTATGCAATTTCTCAAAAAATAAAACGTCCCCCTTTTTGTTTGCCTAAATCTTGCGGTTTCTTTGACAGAATGGTTCAGATTCCTTGAGGGGTTGGAAGGCCTTCTTCTGATGAACTACACAGCAACAGCATACACATCAATCTTATCTTGAATTTAATCCAATCCACAAGATAGTTGATTTAAGCATATAGCACCTAATATGTCATAAGTGATTCACCTAAATGACACAGTGTCATGTTGCTAGCTACCCCCGTGGACTCTTGCTACATCTGAATTCAACAATCTGACTACATAACTATTTATAAAAAGCAAGTATTTATTAATCGCTATTATCAGCAAATGGTGGATCTTCTTAGTAATCACTGTTTATTAGCTAGCTTAAGTTCGAATTTGAAATAAGGAGTATTTGAAAAAATGCACCAAACATACATAAAATGTATCGACAGGGGGAGTGTCACTATCACACCTTGTATTATCCTGCAGCAACTGAGTCAAAGAATGATAAAAGGGCGAATGTTAAAAGGGCTGGAATAGTGGTGTCGTCTTCAATGGAAAATCTGTGGAATTTCCTATGTAATTTCACTTATATTACACAGTGATAGTGGTTCAGACCGCTGCAGGAAATCATTCAAGGTAGGAACTAAGGCTGAATGTTTGTTTTAACTTAACTTCGCATTCATTCACAATGCAAAACGTGACATGCTGACATTGTAAAACATCAGTCTTCAGTCAAGTAATTTTGCAAACTAAATGGCAGTGCATTATTTTTAAGGGTAGGCAGTAAACTCCGCTCTGCTTGCCGAGTTTGCATAGTTTTGCCCACTCCGTTTGGAATGCGGAGTTCGATAAAAGGTAAAGGTATGGACGGACCGCCAGGTCGCCGCCTTACAGATCTCAGACATGGGCACATTATGGAGAAAAGCCGCAGTCGCAGCTCTACCTCTGGTGGAATGCGCTTTAGGAGAAAACCCAAGAGTTTTCTGCGCTAACTGATAAGCAAGCTTGATACACAAAACGTTTCGAGGCTGCATGACCTGTTCTGATCGATCCATAGTTAGCAAACAGTTGATCAGAGTGATGAATAACCTTGGACCTATCCAGATAGAATTTCAAAACTCTTTTCAGGTCCAAAGAATGCAGAGCCCTTTTAGCTGGAGTAAAGGGATTGGGAAAGAAAGTGGGCATAGAAATGGTCTGATTTACATGAAAATATGACCCCACTTTAGGAAGAAAGGACAGATGTGTTCTTAGTACCACTCAAATGAAACACAATATACGGTTCCGAGGAACAGAGAGCTTGAATCTCGCTCACCCTACGAGCTGACGTGATTGCCACCAAAAAAGCTGCTTTCCAGGAAAGATGCTGCAAAGTAGCTTTATGAATGGGTTCAAAAGGAGGACCCATTAGCTTTCATAGCACCAGGTTCAACTCCCAGGGAGGAGGAGGGGGAGGTACTGGAGGGTACACTTTTTTCAGCACCTGCAGGAAGTCATTTACAGCTGGCAATTGAAAAAAAGAGGTTTGTGAAGGTGACCGCCTGTAAGCTGTTATAGCAGCCAAGTGCACCTTAATAGAATTAAACTTTAAACCTGCTTTAGCCAGATACAATAAGTAAGGAAGGACTGCCTCTTCCTGACTCTGAATAGGATTATGACCATTCGTCATACACCACATACAGAATCGCTTCCATTTGCATGCATAAGAATGTCTAGTGGAAGGACGTCTCACGTCTTTTAGGATGGACATGCAGTCTTGCGGCAGTCCTAGATGGCCGTATTGTATGACCTCATGAGCCATGCTGCCAAGCTCAGTGACGGACGGTTGGGATGATGTATCCTTCCGTTCATCTTGGATAACAGGTCCTGCCTGCATGGTAGCCTCTTGTGAGGAGTCACTGACACGGACTCCCCCCGCTCCCCGCCACTGCTTCCCTGCGGCCCCGCCCCTTTCTCTTCTGTACCCCCTACCCATTCGCCACCCCGCTCCCACCTCCCAGCTGCTCCTCCCTCCCACTTGGCCATTTATGGCAGAGTCCACGCAGTGGTGAGCTGTGACCCTTGACCCTGCTTCAAGGCTGGTCGCTCCACGCACTGTGCGGCTCCCCGTGAGTGTGCCCAGGCTTCACCGCTGCTGCAGCAAGTTCGCTGCTGCCCTGCAGCTGAGTATTCTGTGTTTTGCATTCTGTGCCTGTATTTGCTGCCCGTGACTGTATTGTATTCTTGCCCCCTCGCCTCCGTTTTCCCGCTCTGTACTCCCCCGCTCCCCGCTGCTGCTCCCCTGCGGCCCGCCCCTTTCTCTTCTGTACCCCCTTCCCATCCGCCACCCCGCTCCCGCCTCCCAGCTGCTCCTCCCTCCCACTTCGCCATTTATGGCGGAGTCCACACGTACGCGCAGCGGGCGCGCCAGAGGCAAGCCCGTCTACGCCAGTCCGCGCCTGGACCGCGCCCAGCGCCAGGACCCCTGGCCCTCAACGATACCAGCCCACCTGACTGAATTACGACGCCGCCACCCTCCAACACTCTCAACACCAGCCGGAACCCCACCTGCCACCGAGCCACCCCGAAACGCACCCACAGACCCTTCACCTGCCAAGCCTGCAAATTCACCTGCCTCTGGACCTGCACCACACCCGCCAGGCCAGGCACCAGCAACAATCACCTCAAGTGCCTCCTGCTCAACACCCGCTCCGCCCACAGGCATGCCATCGAACTCTGGAACCTCCTCGACACAACAGCGCCGGACGTCGCCTTCCTCACAGAAACTTGGCGAACGCCTCCTCAGCCCCCGACATTGCCATAGCTATCCCGGATGGCTACAAGATCACCCGGAGGGACCGCGTCAACCAAACCGGAGGAGGCATCGCCATCGTCCACAGAAACACCATCCGCATGACGACCAACTTCGATGACACCTTCACCGCCGCCGAGCACCTTCACTTCCAGATAAACACCGACCCCAAGACCACCCTCAGAGGCACTCTTTCATTTACAGACCCCCGGGACCACGCACACAATTCAGCAAAGCCATCGCAGACTTCATCAGCCTGCACGCCCTCACCTCCTCAGACTACATCCTCCTAGGGTACCTCAACTTCCACCTGGAAAACAACAACAACACCACCACCCTGCTGGACAACCTCGGACTCAAGCAACTGGTAAACACCCCCACCCACTACACCGGCCACACGCTTGACCCAGTCTTCTCCTCCAGCAACCACATCTCCTTCAGCCACTCCACCGGACTACACTGGACAGATCACAGCTGCGTCCATTTCAACTTCAGGAGAACCACGACCCACCACCACCCGCAACAGGTTCCCCGAAGACGCTGGAGCAAGATCACCGCCGACCAGCTCACCACCTCCCTGAGCCAGAACCCTCCCACCAACACGACGGACCCCAACGAAGCAGCACGCAACCTCACACAGTGGTTCATCAACTGCGCCAATGCCCTTGCAGCGCTGAAGAATCTTAAAAGCAGACCCGGCAGCAAGAAAGCCTTGTGGTTCACCAACGACCTCAAAAACTCCAAGAAATCCTGCCGTACACTCGAGAAAGCCTGGCGCCACGACCAGTCAACAGAAAACATGACAGCCCTCAAGAACGCCATCCGCAAACACTACTAGCTGATCCGCACCACCAAAAGGACAACATTCAGAGAACGACTGAACAACAACACCTACAACAGCAAGGAACTCTTCAGCATCGTTAAAGAGCTCTCCAATCCCAGCTCCAACAGCAACGACATCACACCCTCGCAAGACCTCTGCGACTCACTCGCCTCGTTCTTCCACCACAAGATCGCCGACATACACAACAGCTGCAGCGCCCAGACCACGCACCCAACCACCGAACCAGCGCCCCCCACCACCACCCTCTGCACCTCGGTCAGCACTGAAGACACCCCCCGCGTGATGAGCACCATCCACTCCGGCTCCCCAGCCAACCCCTGTGGTCCCGTGGTCCCGAATTGGGTTCGATAGTTCTGACACCCGATTTATAAAGATCGTCGGAAATGGACGATTTTGGACTCGACAGACCGCAAATGGCGAGTGTAACATGTCTGAGTGTTTTCGTATGAATCGATATAGGAGAACACTCTGCATTTGAGGATTTAGTCTGAACCCTCGGGTTCCATTTTGTATGTGGCAGCCATCTTATGTGGTTGCCCTAACATAGGCCCGATGACTGTGGCCGAACGAGTCCTTGACACGTACGCCTTAGCTGACTTCTGGTTGACCTGGCCGAACTGACTCCTCGCCTGGGGCAAACCCCGCTGAGCCAGTTCCTTGTTCAGCAGCTGGCCTGATAAAGATCAAAGGGCAGGACGTGCCCCGAGTTTATGATACACCGTTCCCACTCCTCTATCTCCTTTCCATCTGTTTCTGCCTTTCCTTTACGACATGTTCATCGATCTGGGTTGAAGGTTTTATGATGGGTTTGACCAGCCTGATCGAACAGGAAACCAAGGATGTGTGCGATCGTTTTTGGTGGGCTGGAGAACGGAAAGTGGGATTATCTTTGACTGTCGTCATTCGTTACTTTTTGAAATGCTACTTGATCATTGGTCAGTTTGTATGCACCAAATGTAAATTGTAATGCTGCCAGAGGCGTAATTTTCGGCATAAAAGACCGAGTTTCGTTCATTGAGGTGGTGCAGTCTCTGTCGAACTACCCGTATGTACTTCGTAGACCTCTGTCCCTGGTTGCAACCAATAAACTTTGGTCTTTGACGTCATCAAGAAGTATCCCGTGGGGGGGAGGAGCCAAGATGGCGACCTGAGCGGACGTGCAGCCTCTCGGCACCGCCGGCCCTGGAATCCCGCACCGCAATCCTGCTTGCCATCCTGGTGTTTCTTGAACTGAAATGTGCGGGTAGCGGAGCTGGTTCTGATGGTGTTCCTCCGACCTCTCCACCCGCCCGGAGACAGAAGTTATCGGACGGATCGCCCTAGCCCGGGACCCTGCCTGTTCCGCTGCGCATTGCTGGACCTCGCGTGCTCCGACACAGCCGATCTGCTGCGGGGGTTGTGCGACAACAAAGAGTCACCTTCATCCGTATACAGCCCGGCCACCGCCTGCTGCAGAGAATTACCGTGTACACACTGAGTTACACGGGGACAGGGGGAAGACGTGCTTTGTCTACGAGTCCTTTGTCCGTAGCCGCCATGATTCTGGTCGGCTCCCATTGTTCCTCTGCCCGGCATCGGTGAGCCCCACTCTGTTCTGCCTGATCTACCACACTGCCGGCGAATTCCCGACTACGCCGCAGACCGAGGGGGATACTGTGTACCCGGGGAACGACAGCTGCTGATCGGTCGTGCCCTGCGACCCCCCTTCCCCCCCCCAGCGCTCCGGTGGATTGAGGGCAAGATGGCGATGCCTACTATTCGGCACTGTGAGGACGACTACGCGCCCTCATCATGGGACAGCGAGCCCACTTGCGTGCAGGGGGCCGGAGCGCATTCTTCCCCCGGGAGTGCAGAACTATGGGAACTACAGCCTGAATGGACCTATATAGATGTGTTGACGACCTTGGGTGAGCTGCGATCGGAGATGATGCATAACTACAGTGTACTGGGTGTAAAAATTGATGCATGTGCCCATGCTCTATGCCGGGAGCAGGGGGTCCATCCCCGAGAGAGTTTTGATTTGGAATTGCTACAGTCTATCAGCATACCGCCGCCTCCGAGTGCTACTGTTGAGGTTAAAGTAGCTATTGCTGCGGCTTGTAGCGACTTGTTGCCACCCACCAGGTCCGTCGTTGCAACATTGTCTCCCCTTTGTTCCGTGCCTGACTGTTTGCATCGTTTCATGGCTTCGCAGCTTTGGATTGCAGCTGCCTGTCCCCATGCCCCTTCATCTGCTCCTTTCTCACAGACTTCGATCTCCCTGCTTTGTGACTTTTGTCGCTTGGATACATCGGAGAAGCTTGTGACCAAGGGAGGTTCAATTTTTGGGGACAGGCGACGCTCTTTCTATGTTTATGCACCTCCCCCCTCCTCTAGGCGGCCATTTTCTTTCGCCAACTTGGACTGCACTGGACTATCACGGAGAGTGGGTGAGAGGACGAGTCCCAGATTGGGCCAGGGCTAGGCGGTCCCTTTGTTGAATTGCTATGCTGGTGGGTGGAGACTGTGTGGGACCCGAATTCGGCCTGTTTCATTACGTAATGTGAATTGACTCTCCCTAACTGTTAGACTTTTGCTGACTCTATTTGTTGCCGATATTGGGGTGGAGAATGTTTATTGGGCCGGCGGTGTCCGCGCATATGTGTAACTGGCCCTCCTCCCGGCCTTTCCTTAGTGGGAGTTAAAGGATAGAATTTCTTTTCTTACTCCCTATATCACTGGTTTATATTCCTTTTGCTTTCTCTTTCCTTTCTTCTTTCCTTCTTCTCTTCTCATGCTGTATTTCGGGTTTATGGGGCGACAGACACTCTGCTAGGGGGGGGGGGGGGTAGGCCATAGCCTCTGCATGTGTGTAGGGTGGGGGGTTATATTTCAGTTTTTGTTAGTTTCTATGGTGCCTATTTTTGCTTCTTTTATAATTTTTCCCTTCATCTTGGCCCGTGTTCAGGCATACTGGGGGATGGGTGGCGGCGGAGATACGAATGGGATGTTGAGAATGATACCCTGTTGCGTGGATATCTTGCGGCCATCCTGCCTGGTCGGGACTTGCTTGTCGAGATGTGAGATTGGTTGGAAACTGTAGCTAATATCATGTCCCACCTGCATGGACCTTGCTCTTTATTTTATTATTTTTCATGAGTACGGAACAACACGACCTGATCTCAATAGTTGCACAAAAATTTAAAATTAACCTTCATTGCTCCTGTGTCATGGTATTGCGGCGCTCTCCAGTT
This sequence comes from Lissotriton vulgaris, assembly GCF_964263255.1. Taxonomy (NCBI): domain Eukaryota; kingdom Metazoa; phylum Chordata; class Amphibia; order Caudata; family Salamandridae; genus Lissotriton; species Lissotriton vulgaris. The sequence goes on from NC_141696.1 coordinate 1,227,406,541, forward strand.
TGATTCTACATAGTAGCTGATGGTATGCTGTATTACTATGTCGCCGTATTGCATGCACTAGTGCTACATGAGAGTTCGTGGCCGGCCGGATGGTTGTGGGCCCGTATTTGTTCTTTACTTTATGCACAATAAAGGTTTTCAAAAATTTAAAAAAAAAAAAAAAAAAGAAGTATCCCGTGTCTCTGTTTGCCAAGACAGGGGAATCTGGGGTCTTTGGGTGTTGCCCTGACACCGCTGGGTTACCGGATTAGTACCAGTTCTGAAAAACCCAGTACCTTAATTGGCGCCCAACGTGGGGCGACTTCAGCGGTACCGGTCCAAGCCAAAGGTTCGTGAGGAGCTTCGTGTGAAAATTCCAGAGGACGGCCAGCCACTTCAGCGACCCCTGTATGTCGACGTGGTTCCGAAGGTCTTCGCTGCGAGGTTTCCCGCGTCCCGACGGCTACGAAGGACTGCTGCCCTAACTGTCGCCCTGTTTTGGAGCCTTAGACGTTTGTAGAGCGAGACGATTGACGGGTCTTCTGGTGACGCCATCGACAACTCAGTTAAGTATAAAAGGAGCGTCTCCTAGTCCTTAGTTTGTTTTGTATCCTTGAGTGGATAGCTTTGATTTGGTACCTGCAGGCCTCAAAGCCAAGGGATTCGTGTATTCACGAGATTATCGATTTAGATTCCCCTTGTTGTTTGAAGCTAGACTAGTGAGCAAGATGCCTGGTTTTAGCAGTCTTAGGAATTTGTTTAGTTGTGGTACTTTGAGGGATTCCCGGTTAGAGGATTCGTGCCCGGTTCCTCCGATTGGAACTCCTACCTACGACCTGTATGTGAAACATGGTGTGGGTCCTATTAGCTATAATGAGGTTTGGGTTAGATATACGAAGAATGACGGTGTCCTACAGTGGCCCCGTTATGGTAGTTTCGAGACAGAAGTCTTAGATAACCTTGAAGTGAAATTGTTCAAGAAGAAAGCCCGGCCGGCGATGTTTGACTCTTTCCGCATATGGCGCAAAGAAGCCAAACAGAAGGAAATTAAGTTAGCGAAGAAAAATAGAAAGGGTATGTCAATGGTGCAAGCTGCCGTTGCATACAGAGATAATGAAGAAGAGCAAGAAAGTGAGCAGATGCTTAGAGCGAAGAAGTTAGCGGTAGACAGATGCTACCCTGTATTACCGGCTAAAGAGCGGAAAGACGAGAAGGATCTTGTGAGAGACCCTTTAATGTCGCACCTGCTAAATTCACCACCACCTTATGTGCAGAATGCTACGGCACCACCACAACAGGTTGTTGCCACACAAGCACCTATTGCTTTGCCTCCTGTTATTCCTCCACAGCCAGCTCCTTTGTTGGCTATTGTTCCTTATGCGCAGCCTTCTCAAGGGTTGCCACCTTTGCCTATTCCTGCTACTACTGTCCCTTTACCTGTTCAGACTATGGATCCTTCTACTACTGCTTCGTCTTCTCTTGTCCTTCCGACTACTCCTTCTCCTAGACAGCGGATGACTGCTGCCTTTTCTAACTTTCTAACTCCTTTGTTGGGACAAATGGGTATGTCTCCTGCTAGTGAGCGTAGACAGTTGCGTAGTCAATTGCCTGATACAGATGAGCGAGTGGTTTTGGATCATATGGCACGTAGATGGGTGACGTATAAGTCCCAGTATGATCTTGAAGGTATTATGGATGTTTTCCGATAATGGGAAGCACCAAAGCAACGTTACGTTTTTGAGCTTATGTGTGCGTTCCTCCATGAACAATGGATGGACGAATTGGGTAGAGTTCCTGCAGAATTGTTCCGATTACGTTCCGAGTTTGCTAAAGGAACAATTGTGAGTCTACATGACGTTGAGAAAGCGGTGTTGACGTTACTGTCGCTCCGAAGCAATGTCCCTACTGAACGGCTGTTTGAGCCAGATTCGTCAGTTAGGAGACATGAAGTTCCTCCGGTTTGGAGACCTCACGATGGAGCTGTTCAAGCACACTTTCAGCGTGTCTGGGTTCATGTTCCATGGAAGCGTGCAGAATTACTGGCGCTTAAGTAGACTTTACCAGATCCGCGGAAGAATCCGGCAGGATATTATAAGGAACTTACGCAAACTGTGAGTTCGTGCGTTATGAATTTGGCGGATATAGACATGCTGTTTGGGAATGTTGTTCCACAGCCCATCTGGAATGTCGTTCGACATACCGATCATGATAATGAATTGGGTGACTCGTGGGTGAATCTGGTTGCGGCAAATGATAAACAAGTTGGAGGTGCTAAGCCTGAAGATGTTATTGCTGAACTTCCTGGTAGAATTATCACTTTCATGAAAACTTTGATGCCTGAGGTTCGTGTTAATTGGGACAAATTGTCTGCTTGTAAGCAGAAGAAAGATGAGTCTGTTTTGGACTTTTTCTCGCGTTTCGAGGAAACATTTGTCGATCATAGTTTTCAGGATATGACTACAGAGGGTGGCCAGAGATTATTCGTTGATAAATTTGTGCACAATCTTCGTCCTGAGTTGTGTACTAAGTTGAAGAATTCCGAGAGTGCTTGGCCTGTTTCTACTTCGGCGCAGATTCTTGCTATGGCTCAGTACTACAAGAATAGGCGTAAGGATGAGTTAGAGAAAGCGGATAAGAAGACTAAGGAATTGAAGACTAAAGTTCTTCTACAACAAGCTTATCTACCCAGTGTTCATAATCAGCGCGATTATCAACAGCCTCAACAGTATTCGAGGAACTCGCAAAGAGACGAGACTCCTCAACAGCGTAATCAGTATGGGCCTAATCAATGTGCGTACTGTAGAGAAGAAGGCCATTACAAGAATAGTTGTCCAGTTTTGTTGCAACGTGCAAATAGTGCTCCTGGTGTGAGAGGTAGAGGTGCTCAACAAGCGCCTAGAGGTAGAGGTCGCGGACAGAACGCGCGCCATTTGCCTCCGCAGAAATCAATGAACAGTTTTGACCAACAGCAGAATTCGTCTGGTAGGACAGCACAGTACTACGTAGATGATTATTATGTTGAAGGCGATGAAGCGCAAGGCAATGATTGTTAGGACAGCCATAGACAAAGAGAGGGAGTTGTTTCAGTTCCAGTAGATCAGAGTGGACCTTACGTGGAAGTGATTGCATCAGGTGTGTCAGAGCCTTTTCTGCTAGACACTGGTGCTACGAAGAGTTCTATTATGCGTTCAAAACTCCCTGGCGCACCTTTGTCTGGCTTTAATAATGTTTCTATAGGTTTTTCTGGCGCCCCAGTTACGAATCCGATTTCCGTTCCATTGCCTCTTTCTGTTGGTCCTCGTAGGTTTGAAGCACCCCTTCTTTTGACCACAGGTTGTAATGAGAACTTGCTAGGCCTTGACTTGTTGAAGAGATTGTATGCGACTTTGTACTGTTCTCCGTTAGGAGTACATCTTACTCTAGGTGAGAATGTGATCTCTCCAATATATGTATCGAAGGATTGTCTCCCACCTGAATTGTCTTCGTTACCGGATTCATTGTGGGCTATGGGTCCGAATGATGTGGGCCTGTTAGATATTGCCCCATATGTTGTGACGTTGAAGGCGAATGCCAAGTTACCGCGCATTCAACAATATCGTATTTCAAGTGATGGTGAACGAGCGCTTTTGGCGATCATTTATGATCTGATTGAAAAGGGTGTTTTTAAGAGACTCGAGGTAATGTGTGTAATAGTCCGGTCTTGCCTGTCTTGAAGAGAACTGATTCTTCACAGCCTCCTGTTTATAGGTTTGTTATCGACCTCCGTGAAGTGAACAAAATTGTTGTTCCGCAATTCCCTGTTGTACCCGACATTACTGCATTATTGACATTGATTCTAGCTTCTGCCACTTGGTTTTCGATGATCGATTTGAAGAATGCTTTCTTTAGCATTCCGATTACCATAGAGAGTAGAGATATCTTTGGATTCTCTTTAGGAGGACGAAGTTTCCGCTTTAAGTGCGCTCCTCAAGGCTATTGCGAGAGTCCATAGATCTACAGTCAAGCTCTGAAGACTCAACTTGACTCGTTAGTTTTTCCTGACGGTGCAGCCCTTATCCAGTATGTTGACGATTTGTTAGTTGCTGGTGATACCGAAGATATCTGTAAGGATGCCACTGTGTCCTTGTTGTCTCATTTATCTGATTGTCATCATAAAGTTTCTCTCTCGAAATTACAATTCTGTCGCCAAGAAGTTACCTATTTAGGTCACCTCTTATCGAAGGAGGGAAGGAAATTGACCCCAGAAAGAATTCAGACCATTGCGAGAATGAGTGTCCCTACGACACAGAGAGAAGTACGGGCGTTTTTGGGCATTACGTCGTACTGTAGACAGTGGATCCCTAATTTTTCTCTTCTAGCGAAGCCTTTGATAGCTCTTATGGTTAAGGATACTCCAAATCCGATTCCTTGGACTGATGAATGCCAAAAGAGTTTCTCTGAATTACGAAATGCGTTGTGTTCGGCTCCTGTGTTGGGTACTCCCGACTACAGCAAGCCTTTCACATTGTATGTCCATGAGAGAGAGGGATGTGCATTATCGGTTTTGACTCAACAATTTGGCGGAAAGCAACGCCCATGTGCGTACTTTTCGTCGACTTTAGATCCTGTAGCTAGAGCGTTGCCGAGTTGCTTTAGAGCCACAGCAGCAGCGGCTGTTTCGATTCAACAGTCTGCTGGTTTGGTTATGGACAATACGTTAGTGGTCATGGTTCCACGTGCAGTGGATACCTTGTTGAATTGTACGAAGACACAGCACTTAACTAGTGCTCGGCTGTCAGGGTATGAACTTACGTTGTTAGCGAGCCATGTGCTCATCAAGAGGTGCAATACTCTAAACCCGGCTACATTGTTGCCGATTTCGCTTGAGACAGACGATGATAGCGAAGAGCAACACGATTGTTTTCTGAGAACTGAGGAAGAGACGAAAGGGAGAATAGATTTAAGAGATACTCCTCTTCCTGACTGTGATGATGTCTTGTGGGTTGACTGTTGGTGTTTCAAATTACCGAATGGCGATACCACTGCAGCATATGCTGTGACGACTTTACATACAGTTGTCGAAGCTGCACGTATCCCACACAATTCCGCACAAGCGGCTGAACTGATTGCACTTACGAGAGCATGTGTGTTGGCGAAAGGGAAACAAGTGAATGTGTATACAGATAGTCAGTATGTGTTCGGTGTGGCTCATAGTTTTGGACGATTGTGGCGTGAACGTGGATTTTTGACGTCCCATGGAGCGAAAATCCAGCATGGACAACTGGTGAATGAAATTCTTGAATCTCTTACGTTACCTTTGCAAATAGCGATTGTGAAATGCAGAGCCCATAAAAAGGTTACGGATGATGTTGGTCGTGGTAATGCGTTTGCGGATGAAGTTGCGAAAGAAACTGCTAGGAATGTGACGAGTCGAATGTATGTTGCGGGTCCAGCGAGATGGGTTCCAGAGAAGAGTATGTGCGAAGACACTATTGAAAGCGTGAAAGTTAGTCAGTGAGGCCACTGAGAAAGAGTTGGATGAATGGAGAGAAAGTAAGGGTAGGTTGGACTCGAATGGCTGTTGGACTGATTTGTCTGAACATCAGAGATGGTTGTTGCCTAACGCGTATGTGCTTCCAGTTGTTACAATGGCACATGGAATGGCACACATTAGTGTGAAAGGGATTTGCAAGTTGTTGGCTCCTGTTTGGCAACATATAGGAATTCCCAGATGTGCAGAGAATTTAGTCAAGAACTGTATGGTGTGTTTGATGCACAATCCTGGTAAGGGAACTCCAACACCAGCTGGTCATTTTGCTCCTCCTACGTATCCGTTCGAGGCTTTGCAGCTAGATTTTATCCATATGGAAAGATGCAACAACATAAAGTATGTGTTAGTGGTTGTTTGCTCTTTTTCTAGATGGGTAGAAGCTTACCCCCTTAAGGACAATACTGCTTTGTCCACAGCAAAAGTTTTGATAAAAGAATTTTTCCCGAGATTTGGTTTGCCGAGAATCATTTGGAGTGATAACGGAAGTGATTTCTTGGGTCAAGTGATGAAGAGAGTGTGTGATGGTCTCTGGATTAGGCAGACATTCCACGCTGCAAATCATCCCCAATCAGCTGGTTTAGTCGAGTGCTATAATGGCACTCTTAAGTTAAAACTGGCCAAAATTCAGGAAAGCACTGGTTTACAATGGCCAAATGCTTTGCCATTAGCACTTTTGTCCACCCGAATGACTGTACACTCGAGAATGGGTTTGAGTCCATACGAAGTGGTGTTTGGTCGCCCGGCGAATATTTGGGGCGTACCAACACCGACGAGGTTTAGCGACCTCGAATACCCTGTTTTGCTTGACTATTTGCGTGAATTGACAACTAAAATGAGTGTTTTACGCCAACAGGTATACGATACTCTTCCACAAGCTATAGAAGATCCAGCCCACGCGATTGAACCTGGTGCCTGGGTCTTTATCAGAAATTTCCAGCGTACGAAGAACGAGCAGCCCCGCTGGACGGGACCCTTCCAGGTTCTGTTATGTACGAGATCTGCGGTGCGGGTGCGTGGGAAGCGCCATTGGATACACGGCTCCCACACGAAGAAAGCACCCTTGCCTTTGCCTTATGACAAGTGGGTTCAGGATGGTCTCGCAGATTCTGAGACTGAGACAATTCCGAAGTTTGTACCGTTCAGTGATGCTCGCTTGATTGGGACTAACTCAGAACAAGAGAGTGATCGACTTTTGCAAGCATCTATACCTCCTGCAGAGCGATTGGACACTACCGAGCCTCATTTTTTGTTCACCGATCAAGAGCTACCTTGAAGAAATCGATACAATTTGAGATCGAGAATTAAGGACAAATAAAGAATTAATAAAGTTGATTTTTTACTGTTTGCTGGTTAACTCTCCACCAAGGATCTACTTATTTTTGTTTTCTGAACTGCCATCCGGTTCTTGCTGCTAGGGTCGCGGTTGCTACACGTCTTGGGAGTGTAAGCCTGAGACACTAGGTCGAGGGTTCTGTTGGCCCGAGGCAGCCTTTCTGGGTGCAGCAGAGGCACTCTCAAGCAGAATCAACCAACCACCGCGGGCAGCACCCTTAGTTTAGGATGGATTTCTTTGAGCTGGAGAGACCTGTGCAGACCTTGACTTTTAGAAAAAGTATATGCAAAATAATGTCGAAGAAATGCTTTTTGATACCATGTATATTTCTGCTATTAAGCATCATGATATTCATAGCTGGTTATGTAGCATTTGTTTTTAAAATGACGTCTAATTCCACTGTGCAACCTACACCTTCACCTACTATTTCTTCTCATTCTTTCGACCCTTTGCTCTAATATGAAGTAGTCAGACGTAGGGAATTCTCTAATAATTCTTTCATACAGCTTTTGCACCAGCATCAGTTAGTGATTAATACAACGAACTGCTGGATTTGTGGTTTGATGCCTCATACAACCAATAAAGGTATTCCTTATTTGGTTTTGCCCTTCAGTCTGAATGGTTCGATTCGAGCTTACAGAACCATGTTCATATATGCCATTGGTGTTAACCCCTTACGTTCACCGAGAGATAATCCGAAGAATAGTCCTATAGCTAGAGGCATAGTCGACATGATCAAAGGGACTAATGCAGTAGAGACTATTCCGAAAGATGAGAGGCAACCATATAGTGGTTGGAACGTAACTGGATATGGAGTTAGTCTGAGTATTAACCAGCGAGCGAAAAGTCCTCTACCGATCTGGATAGTGCCCCATAAAGGCTACTATTGTTTGCAGCGCAGAGGTAAGAATCCGAAGGCTCAGTTAGGGAAGTGCGTTTCCGCTGAGACTTATGTGTTCCCGTCTTAGTCTTCCCCAGCGTTCTTAGCTGCTAAGGGTACCTACTTTGTTTGCTACGACAAAGCGTATACATGGTTGCCCTCCGACTTCTCGGGCACATGTTTTGTTTCCTTTCTGTTACCCCTCACTTTTACAGATGCGGCAGATTACCACAAGATGAGAATTGCGAGAGGTGTCTTTAGTCAAGAAGACACTGTAGGACAAGAATTGGGCGATTTCTTCAAGGGTTTTCTGCCGTTCTGGGGACCTATGGCTAACAGTAGGAATATTCGTCAGCTTACGAGAGTGGTCGAGTCCACCATAGTGGAAACTGCCGGTGCCCTTGGTAACCTGACTGCTGAGCTCCAGTCGGATAGACTTATGACACTTCAGAATAGAGTTGCCCTAGACGTTATCCTGGCAGATCGAGGTGGAGTTTGTAGATTGATTCAATCAAGCTGCTGCGTTTTTATTCCAGACAACGCTCCGTCAGTCCTCCAGGCCATTTCCAAATTGCATAAAATCTCCGATTCTGTCCACCTGGACAAAGGAGATTGGTCTTTGATGGGATGGTTATGGGGATTGGTATCCACTTGGGGTTGGAAGATTCTGATGGTCATTGGGATGGTCTTAGTAATTCTGTTCATGTTCTGTCTCTGTGTGCAGTGTGCTCCTGCTATTTGTGGCCTTTGTGCTACTTTGTGCGTACGGAAACCTGTCCGGAGAGAGATGCATAGTAATAAGATGATGCTACAGCAGCATATTGATGACCTGATGAACATAGATCCGGATTCAGATTAAAATGGGTCTGGGTTTATTGCCTATGATAGGGCAAAAGGAGGGTCTGTGGTTCCGTGGTCCCGAATTGGGTTCGATAGTTCTGAAACCAGATTTATAAAGATCGTCGGAAATGGACGATTTTGGTCTAGACAGACCGCAAATGGCGAGTGTAACATGTCTGAGTGTTTTCGTATGAATCGATATAGGAGAACACTCTGCATTTGAGGATTTAGTCTGAAACCTCTGGTTCCATTTTGTATGTGGCAGCCATCTTGTGTGGTTGCCCTAACATAGGCCCGATGACTGTGGCCGAACGAGTCCTTGACACGTACGCCTTAGCTGACTTCTGGTTGACCTGGCCGAACTGACTCCTCGCCTGGGGCGAACCCCGATGAGCCAGTTCCTTGTTCAGCAGCTGGCCTGATAAAGATCAAAGGGCAGGACGTGCCCCGAGTTTATGATACACCGTTCCCACTCCTCTATCTCCTTTCCGTCTGTTTCTGCCTTTCCTTTACGACATGTTCATCGATCTGGGTTGAAGGTTTTATGATGGGTTTGTCCGGCCTGATCGAACAGGAAACCAAGCATGTGTGCAATCGTTTTTGGTGGGCTGGACAACGGAAAGTGGGATTATCTTTGACTGCCGTCATTCGTTACTTTTTGAAATGCTACTTGATCACTGGCCAGTTTGTATGCACCAAATGTAAATTGTAATGCTGCCAGAGGCACAATTTTCGGCATAAAAGACAGAGTTTCGTTCATTGAGGTGGTACAGTCTCTGTCGAACTACCCATGTGTACTTCGTAGACCTCTGTCCCTGGTTGCAACCAATAAACTTTGGTCTTTGACGTCATCAAGAAGTATCCCGTGTCTCTGTTTGCCAAGACAGGGGAATCCGGGGTCTTTGGGTGTTGCCCTGACACCGCTGGGTTACCGGATTAGTACCGGTTCTGAAAAACCCAGTACCTCACCCCTGTCCACACCACATCTTTAACAAAGCCGACTCCATCATCACACCCCAACTCAGGAACATCATGTACAGCTCCTTCGCATCCGCCACCTTCCCGGAGAGCTGTAAACATGCGGAGCTCAGCGCCCTCCTGAAGAAACCCACCGCGGACCCCACGGACCTCAAGAACTTCCACCCCATCTCGCTCCTCCCTTTTCCTGCCAAAGTCATCGAGAAGACCGTCAACAAACAACTATCTGCCTTCCTCGCCCTCGACCCCTCGCAGTCCGGTTTCCGAGCAAACCACAGCACCGAGACCGCCCTCATCGCAGCTACCGACGACATCAGGTCCCTGCTCGACAACAGGGAAACTGCTGCCCTCATCCTCCTCGACCTATCGGCTGCATTCGACACAGTCTGCCACTGCACCCTAACAACCCGCCTCCACCACGCCGGGATCCAAGGGAAAGCCCTGGAATGGATCACCTCCTTCCTCTCCGACTGAACTCAGAGAGTCCGCCTCCCCCCCTTCCGCTCAGCGACCACCCAGATCATCTGCAGCGTTCCTCAAGGCTCTTCGCTCAGCCCCACCCGTTCAACATCTACATGAGCCCCCTCGCAGCCATCACACGCCAACACAACCTAAACATCATCTCCTACGCTGACGACACCCAGCTGATCCTCGCCCTCACCAACGGCCCAGCCACCGCCAGAGCCAGCCTCCAGGAAGGATGAAGCTCAGCCGTCTGAAACTGAACTCAGACAAGACGTAAGTCCTCATCCTCGGACCATCCCCCTCCGCCTGGGACAACTCCTGGTGGCCCCCCGCACTGGGCACCGCCCCCAAGCCCCAGACCACGCAAGCAACCTGGGCTTCATCCTGGACTCCTCCCTCACGATGACCAAACAAGTCAATGCCGTCTCATCATCTTGTTTCAACACCCTGCGCATGCTCCAAAAGATCTTCCGTTGGATCCCCACAGAAACCAGAAAGACGGTCTTCCAGGCCCTCGTCACCCGCCGACTGGACTACAGGAACACCCTCTACGCTGGAACCACAGCCAAACTACAGAAAAGACTCCAGCGCATACAGAACACTTCTGCACGACTCATCCTGGACATCACCCGTCACAGCCACATCTCTGCCCATCTGAGACCTGCACTGGCTCCCCGTCAGCAAGAGGATCATGTTCAGACTCCTCACCCACGCACACAAGGCTCTCCACGGCATGGGCCCCAAATACCTCAACAACCGCCTCACATTCTACACACCCACCCGCCAGCTCCGATCCGCCAGCCTCGCCCTCGCCACCGTCCCACGAATTCGCAGAACCACCACAGGAGGAAGATCTTTCTCCTACCTGGCGGCCAAGACATGTAACTCCCTCCCCACCCACCCACCTACGGCTGACCCAGAACCATCTCTCCTTCAGGAAGCAACTCAAGACCTGTAACAGCACCCCCCCACCTCCCCTCCTCCCAGCACCTTGAGACCCTAGCGGGTGAGTAGCGCGGTCTACAAATGTTTTTGATTTGATTTGATCTGACAGGTGAGTCTGGGGCGATGAGGATCATCGCCGTGCACATGTGTGTCAACTTGCTCACCACCTTCGCGATCAACAGAAGGGGTGGAAAAGCGTACACAAATTCCCCTGACCAGTCTATCAAAAGAGCTCTCCCTCTCGATCCTGGCCAGTAAAAGCTTGAGGCGAAGTCTCGGCATTTGGTGTTTTGGTCGTCCACGAACAGATCTATGGTGGGACGACCCCAGGACTGGAAGATGTCTTCTACTACTGTGTCGTGGAGGACCCCAGTCTTCCCTGTCGTCAGAATGACGGCTAAGAGCGTCCGCCCTAACATTATGCTCTCCTGGGAGGTGGACTGCTGTGACGGACAACTTGTGAGCCAGAAGCCAATGCCAGATGCGTTGGGCTTCCAATGACAGAGTCCTTGAGCGTGTTCCCCCCTGTTTGTTCAGGTAGTACATCGTTGTGGTGTTGTCCGTCTGTACTAACACTGAAGCTTCTTGAATCGAGGGAAGGAACGCTTTGAGAGCTAGGTGGACTGCTCTCAACTCCAGCATGTTGATGTGGTAGGTACTTTCTTTGGGAGACCACAGACCCTGCACTTGTAGCTGACCTATGTGCGCTCCCCAGTCTAACAGAGAAGTATCTGTGATCAATGTTTGCACAGAAGGAGGTTGATGGAACAAAACTCCCACCTACATATTTTGCTTTTTGGTCTACCATGGAATGGACGCTCGAGCTGCGTTTGACAGAGTAATCTGGTCGTCCCAGCGAGCTGACTGTTGGTCCCATTTATCCTCCAGATTCTGATGAAGAGGACGCATCTAAAGTCTGGCATTCGGGACCACGAAGATGCATGATGCCATCGACCCTGGCAGAGAGGCAATTCTGCGAACTTTCTGAGTCTTGCTGCGAAGTACCAGCTGACATTTCAGAGTTACTGAATACTGTCTCTCCTCCGAAGGAAACACTTTTCCTACCTCGGAGTCTAGCATAGCTCCTAGGAAGTGAATCTTCTGGGTGGGCTGAGAGACTGACTTGCTGAAGTTGACAAGTAGCCCCAGTCGCTGGCAGAGCTCGATGCAAGTCTGGAATTGACTTCTTACACTGTTTTGGGAAGGACCTTTCAACAGCCAATCGTCCAGGTATGGGTATACGAAGACCCTCCAGCGGCTTAAAGCAGCTGCTACCACTGCCACGCACTTCATGAACACCCGGGGAGCCGACTTCAACCCAAACAGCAGGACCTTGAACTGGTAGTGGGAGGTCCACACCCGGAATTGAAGAAATCTTCTGTGACTGGGGTGGATCGGGACATGAAAGTAGGCATCTTGCAGGTCCAGCGAACACATCCAATCTCCCTTCCTGAGATGTGGATATATTTGGTGAAGCGCCAACATGCAAAATCTTTCTTTTTTGACATGCAGGTTGAGTGTTCTCAAGTCCAGAATGGGTCTATATTCCGCCTTTTGGCCCTTTTTTCTGACCAGAAAATATCGGGAGTACACTCCTTTTCCCCTTTGAGCCTCTGGAACTCTCTCGATGGCAGACTTCTCGAGGAGAGTAGTTGTTTCTTTTTCCAGAAGGTGTAGTTGGTGACTCGACATTGGCATCGGGGGAACAGGTGGAGGCGGGTGACTGAAACGAAGACAGTATACATTCTGAAGTGTAGTCAACACCCATCGGTCTTTTGTGATGCTTTGCCACTCTGTTAAATGCCCTGCAATGCTTCCCCACCTGGAGCAGTCCACGGCACTGGAGGAAGGAAGGCCTCATTGTTTGGACTGGGCTTTGTTGGCATTGCTGCCCTGGCGTGGATTCCCTCCCCCTCTGGGATTACGCTTGCCTCTGTACTGGGACTTTTGCTGTCCCTGCTGGTCTTGGCTCTTCTGCCAGTGTGGGGTTTGAACCCGCTGTTTTGAAGAGCCTTTGTTGTAGGAGCGATATTTCTTTTTGAACTCCTTTTTCTTCTCAAGCCCTACTGCTTTGAGAGTGTCCAACTCTGCCTTCATACTTTGCATTTCATCATCCGTACTTGCCCCAAACAATTAAGTCCCGGAAAAGGGTAAGTTCAAGATCCTCGCCTGAGCTTCTGGTTTCAAAGCCGTCAGGCGCAACCAGGATGATCTCCTTGCTGATATTCCATGGGCATAGCCATGAGCCGCGAGGGTAGACCCGCCACTGCGGCACTAATGACTTGATTGGAGACTTGGCTGCCTTCCAAGAGAATCTCCTCAAAGTCCTTAAGGTCTTCCTGAGGGAGTTTTTCCACAAAACGCTGTAGGGAATCCCACAGGGATCTGTCATAACGCCCCAAAAGGGCTTCTGCATTGGACACTGTGACAGGGCCGACGGTCTCGGTCTTCTAATGGTAACCCCGACTCTGCGTCAGGACTGGTGGTCCATCCCATCACGTTCATCTACCTCCATTTCCTTCCAACAGCAACCGGAACACCAAGGTGCAGAAGAATGGATGTCCGGAGATCCCGACTATTGGTGGCCGACCGCCGAAGAAATGGTACTGTGCCCCTTTAAAGGGACATACAATACAGACAAGACTCCTCCCCTACTGAGCAGTGCGGTGACGTCAAAAGGGGGCCGACACCAGGAAGAGACGGACGGCGTTTTCCCGGAGGCGAGGAGTGAACACGGAGACGGAGACGTAGAGTGCAGAGGTCGTGAGGAGACTGCGGACAGACAAGACCAGAAGACGACGGAAGAGAAGGCAAAGCCAGGAGGCAAACTTCTTCATGCTTCGCCCCGCCACGCTCCCACGGGAGGAGCGTGGCTCCAACAGGTATGGGGCAGAGTGGCGGGCTGGGTGGGACGCCGGGTCCCTACCGAGTAATTTGTAAAGTTGTAAAGCCCATATCCCTTTCCATTGACCCTTCATGAGCACAGCATCACGTCCTTTGCCTGCTTAAACACTGTAGCACCGGTTTTCCCTCACTCCCGGCCCCTGAGACGTATCGGAGTTATACAGCGACCTAACTCGTCCCTTTCTCTTTCCTTCTTTTCCGGCTCCTTGACCTGGACGAGCGGAGACGGGGCCCTCGAGACAAGCTGGATTCCGCCAAGACCGTGTTCAACTCAGCCGCATTTGCCAGAGAGAGAATTACCAGCAGAAAGAGAAAAACATATATAAAAATAAAACCTTCTCTGAAAAGCTTATTTAAAGCCTCAGATTTTACTTCCTTGTACGCTCTAAAGCTGAGGATACAGGGACCCCCCCTATGCCCCCACCAAACCCGGGACAGACACCTTGAGAAAGGAGGATGAAGTAGTACAGACTCGTCTCCCCCACGAATCTTGTGTCGGGCTCTCCTTGTCTGGAGGTACTGTGGAGGAGGAGACAGCACTGGACTTTTTCACCGCTGCGATGATTACTGAGTCCGGGGGCGGATCAGCTCTGAGAAACAGAAGGTCCTCCTCTGGCGACCGGTACTTCTTGAGGATCCTCGCTGGAGCAGCTTTTACGGTTGCTGGAGTGAGAAACACCTCCATCACCGGCTCTATAATCCTAGGTACCAACGGCAACAGAGGTTTGGGTGCAGACCTGTGATGCAGAGTCTCAAAGATCACTGAGGTCTTGATCTGTGGAGTTGTTAAGGGCACTCCCAGTTTGAGCCCCTCTACCCAGTATGTCCTGAAACGTGAAGATATCATCAATCGGAGATATCATTGATGGTGGAGAGTGCGTCAAAGTAGGCGAGTAGTCCCTATGAGAGCGTGTAGGAGAAGAAGATGGAGTTGGAGATCTTTGTTCTCTCCTTCTGCTCCTAGATCTTGTAATTCGCCTGGTGGACCACACTCTGGAGCGCGACCTTTCTCTGTGCCGCGCCGGGGAGCGTGATCTTTCTCTGGGCCTCACTGGAGAGCGTGACCATTCTCTAGGCCTGGAGATAGGCTCTTGCATCCTAGACACCGTCTCCTTGTCTGTAGCTCAGTGGTGTAGAGGCCTATACCATCTTGGAGACAGCCTGGGCGACTTCCGTGCGGTGTCCCTCACTGGGGAACGTGCAGAAGGTGTTATATCCTGTTGTCCATGCGGGGGATGTGCAGGAGAAAGCCTCGATCCTTCGCTGTTGGATGAATAAATGAGTACATCCGGTGATCCACCTCGACGAACAGAAGAGGAGCCTGAGGGGGATGAAGACAGGCTCACAGGAGACGCCGGGGATCTCGAGTGACTGAGAACCATGGTGTTCTCTTCCGCTTGGTAGAGAGACCGGCGCTCACTGGCGAGCCATATACACCTTCCGCAGCTGAGGCTGATCTTGGAGACGTCTGCGATCGAGGCCCATGACCTGGAGACTGAGCCAGACAACTCGACGTCTTGGTCTGCTGCGCCACTGCTGGCTGAGACTGCTGGGATTGTACTGGAGACCCTTGCCTCGACGACACCTGTCTCGACGACGAACGCCGGTGAGGCGACGTCGATGGAGGCCTTCTCGACGTCGAGCGTCGATAGCTGGACGCGGACGGAGGGTGTTTCGATGCTGAATGCCCTCGACTGGACTTCGATGGATGTCTCGACGTCGAACGCTGATGTCCTGGCAGCGACGAAGAGTGCCTCGGCGTCGAGCGTCGATGATGGGATGCCGACGGAGGGTGCCTCAACGTCGAGCGTCGATGACTAGACGCCAACGGAGGATGACTGGACGGCGACGGAGGATGCCTCGACGTCAAACGCCGATGGCCTGGCGACGATGGAGGGTGCCTCGACGTCGAGCGTCGATGACTAGACGCCGACGGAGGGTGCCTCGACGTCGACAGAGGATGCCTCGACGTTGAACGGCGATGACTAGGCGTCGACGGAGGCTGCGATGTCAAAGACTGGACCTGAGGCTTAGACGGTGGAGGTCTCGATGAAAAGCTCCTCTGCTCCGACGGAGACCTCTCTCTCTAGGCTCCACGTCGCCTGGTTGACGGCAGCGGAGTTACCTTGACTCTCGACGCTGAAGTCTTCACTGTCGAGGGGAGTTGAGTCGTCGTCGGTGGAACCTTCGACGCCGATCCCGACGCCGAAGGAGTGCAAGTCGGGACATCTCTCGACGTCGACCGCGTCCTCCGCTTTTTCTGTCACTTTGGAGACCTACCTCTCTCAGAAAGTCCATAAATTCGAATTCTTTCTCTTTCCTTGAGAGTTCTCCTTGACAAGGACTTGCAGTGATCACAATTTCCTACAGAATGTGTGTCAGGAAGACAGAGGATACACACAGGATGTGTATCAGTCCAAGCCTTTTTCTTCCCACAGGAAGGGCAGGAGTCAAAAAGCGAATATATATATTTTTATATTGTTTCCGGGTTCCAGCACATGGGCAAGAATATTCAGTGCTTAGGACTATTGATGAGGATCCCCTGGAAGAGAACTTGAAGTTTACTCTCCTCTCGACGGGGGCCAGTGGAGGTCACGTAGGTGCTGGGTGATGTGGTCATGTCATGGGATGACGAGGACGAGTCTGGCAGCTGTGTTCTGGATGTTCTGGAGTTTTCGGGGAAGGAATTTTTTGATTCCGGCATAGAGGGTGTTTCCGTAGTCCAGTATGCTTGTTATAAGTGCATGGGTGACAGTCTTTCTGGATTCGGGAGAATCCACTTTAAGGTCTTGCAAAGGATGTGGAGGGTGTTGAAGTAAGTGGAAGAGACGGCGTTGATCTGTCGGTCATGGTGAGGGAGGAGTAGAGTATGATGCCGAGGTTCCGGGCATGGTCCGTGGATGTGGGGGTTTGCGGAAGATGGAGGGCCACCAGATGTTGAATCCATCTAAATTTGCAAACCTTCACAAGCTGAAACAATGGGTTTGATGTTTTGGCTGGAGCACAAGGTCTTTGGGAACCTCTACCTTTCGAAACCTCTATTTGACTATTGTGAGCCTTTATCCCAGACGTCGTGACTGGCTAGAGACAATACCTTAGATCCATTTCCCGGTTTGTCAGCAACTAAACGATCTCCTTTCTTTAAAACTCTTCACACTAAATCCTGAATCACTGGAAGCATCAAACACTCATAATTCACATAAGTGTTGTACAATGAAGGCAAAAACATGGTGCAAACCAAGCGGCATCCTATGTGATATGTGGCAAAAGGGAAAAATATGCCTACCAAATTTGAACTAGAAATTGCAGCTCTTGATTACTTCTGCGATCCTGGTCACAGTGGACACTTTCTTTTTAACCAAATGAGTTATTCTGGAGTATGTCTTCTAGTTTATTTGCTCAGCTGAACTACTTTGGGATGGGATGATGAGTCCTAGATATAATACCTACTATCCCTCAATCAACTCAATATATTACTAAATTCATCAAGATCCCCATCATCAGTGCCATTTCCAGCTGAACTCCTTACATAGGAGTCACTGGTTCGGATCGAATATGGTTGTAAGCTCTGATGATGCAATCAAGAGGGAAGGCCTAATCTTTAAAGAGGAATGGCGATTGCAATGGACTTTCTAGAACCCTATGCTCCATTGGCCTAAAGTGAGATAAGAAGTACCTTAACTTGATTTGCTCCCTTTGGGTCTAGAACATGGTCAACTGGAATCTGTTTGAATTGTCAAACAGAACTCATCACATATTTGATCTATGTTCCATGTATTTTTTTATTTAAACTACTCCTTTATAAGTTGTTTGCAGGTTAGATATTGGCCTACGGGTGGTTTGGTAGAGCTACCCTTTCAAAGAGGGGCATCACAATTGCAAGATTTTAAGTCCCAGGAACTACTACCTCCCTAAAGTTTAATTATTCCTGATTAATGGTGTCAATTGTTCAGAACAGCTTATTGGCAAAGTGACAGGCAGGATGGAATTCCTACACTGACAATGCGTCAATGGATGAAGTCTCCACAGGCAAGAATAATGAAAAATTCTCAACATCTGCCTATGGCTAGTACATGACCCCAGCTCACAATTTATCTTATTCAATATCTGAGTGACACAACAGCTCCTTTAAGGGCACAAACCAGATTACTTGGCATGAATCTAGTCCCTCGTTCTGTTTGCAGGTTAAGCCCTGCATTTACTATCTCCATGGTGTTCCAGATCATACAGTGCTGCGGACATAGCCCAAGTCAAAACCCTTCACAGAGGTCTGCCTTGCAACCTTGATGATTGGGACATAAAAACTAATAAATACATATACAGGTTGATTGAATTTCTATGCAATTTCCCATTTCTTGTTGTGGTCAGATTTCCACTTTTCTCATTATTAGATGTGAGATTTGCACTGTGGAGAAATAGTTTTCGTGGGTACTGCAGCACATTCTTAACACTTAAAATATTGCTTTTGTTCTCTTTATCGGATGCGCTTCTAAAGGCTTTCACTTTGTAGCCAGCGTATCTGAGACGCTTGCTAGAAAATGCACTGTTCAGGATTAATGATTTTAACCCATTCGATGCTGATGACGAGCTCAGCTCGTCATCAGCCACGGGGGGCGTGTGCGGATGACGAGCTGAGCTCGTCATCTAACGCGGCTTTTCGAAAAAAGCCGCGTAGCGCAAAAATCACCGCAGCAGCGATGCGGTTAAAACTTTCCTAGCAGGCCCAGCTCCCATTCCCAACCAGGACACATGTAGCGAGAGCCAGGTCCGCTGGTTCAGCGGATGTTGGGACACGTTTGAACACTTGCCAGGGCTTTTTAGGTTCTTAGTATCACTCATGGAGGCAAACAGAACAAAACATGTTTTTACAGAGTTTAGACCAGGCTTCAGAGTTCACATGAAAGTTGTTCATGATATAGCCCTGGTGAGTACTTTGTGCCCAATTCTGGTTCACTAAAAAGAGCAGCCCACTGACACTGCAACTACTTCTCATCTGGCATGTGTGTTCAGAAGGGTTTGATAAGTACCTTCTAACTCAAAGTAGTCTATTATCATGTACTCCTTAATAAAAAAAGCCACAAATTCTGCAGAAGCTGGATCCCAAAACGTACAGTTGTGACACTTGACAGATTACAAAAAAAAAACAGTATTGCATCGAATGCTAGGTTTCGGGGCACTCAAAACTTCGTCTATATGGACCAACCTATGAGAAGATGGACAGAAAGATTCCACATTTTTTCATTCTTAATTCTCTCATCTGACAAACTGGCAGGGGTACAAGGAAACCTGAAAGTTGTCGAGATCACTAATGAGAAAAACAAGTAAAAAAGAATTTGCTAAGGGACTAACATGTACAGTGCAAAAACATCACATTCCTTTGAATACAGACAATGACCTAGAGAGACTGATTGGTGTGTTCGGGAGCAGAGCCTGGACATGGTGCACACATGCATGGGCTCAAATATTCCTTCAGTGACCACAACTTACACTGTGTAAAGATACTTAAGTTAAATACTTAGGTTGACCCAGATACGGGTAGGGATAGTCCATTAGTAGAAGCAAAAACAGATTGGATGTAGGCATAAATAGAGGGTAAAACATATGGTGTGGTACCACAGGTTATAAAATAAAGGGGTTTGTTTCTAGATTGTAGCTATTTTGCACCCCTACACTTTAGGTTTTAAGGGTGCCATAATCACTACCTCCATTTAAAAAACATATTTCCGAAAGAGTGTTTGAATTGAAAACCGTTCTTTTAATAGGGATAATGGCTTCAAGAAGTCAACAATGCCTACCACGAATGACTTTCCAACTAATGCAACAGGCTTTTTACTGTAGTCTGATTTTCACTAAGCAAAGGATGAAATATTCAAACAATTAGTTTACCGTAAAAATACATTAACAATAAAAAAAATTACTTCAGTTACCTTTAACATCAGAGATTCAGGCGCTTCTAGTGGGGTACAAGCTTCATCAGAGCCAATAAGTTCTGCCCCATGCACTATGATCTTGGAGCCAACAGCAAGCCTCTTTCTGTTAACAAGTGCAGACAGAGGTGGATCTAAAAGAGCCTTTATCCCATACCATCCATCTGTAACTTCAATGACTGTCGAGCTTTTATTTCCATCTGACACATTAGGTTTACTGCCATTTGGAGACAACAGGTTTGTCCCCATGCTAATGACCTGGGAAAAACAAAGGATAAGTGTCTTCGCTGCTGTGTCATCCCTCTCCATTATCTTTTTGACAGCAGACCTTTGGCTTTTATCAACTTCCACATCATACCTGTAAACCAGCAAAAATAGCATAGTTAATGGCAAGCATACACACAAAGATACAAATTAAAGAGCTACTTAAGATCAATTATTCCCTTATTTACCCTGTCTATGATAAGAGAGGAGACTTGAGCTCTGAAGAACAAATTACTTACCTTCTGGAAAGCCTTATTTGGTAGACTCTAGCCGCAGATAACTTACTGTAGAATTATCCCTAGGCGTCAGACTGGATCTGGAAATTTTTTGTGAGCAATATCCCTATGCTCTGGCAGGTAGCATTGTCTAGCTCCGTGTGGCATCCTCCGCACAGGAGGTGAGCAGTGCCTATATAGGTGCCACACCAGCGCACTGACATCAGTTTCTCTTCACACCCTTTCCATGCAATGAGCAAGGAGCCCCGAAGAAACCGGACAACTAGTGTGTAAAAAGAGGGCCCTGAAAGGGTTGGTTGGTAAGGAATCTGCAACTAGATAGAGTCACTACCGGATAAAGCATTACCAAAGGTAAGTAACTTTTTCCACTGATAGAGACTTTTAGCAGCAGACTCCTTATCTTAGAATAGATACTCAAGTAATACCTCCTCTGAGGGGTTGGTCTGCGAAACCATTTAACACTAAAACGACCTGCAGGACCGAATGGGCTAAGTGCCCGTCCCGTTGGACCCGACTGTCTAGGCAAGAGTGTTTGGTGAACATGTGCAGAGAAACCCATGTGGCAGACGTCCAGGACCGAAACTCTGTGTGCAAATGCAGCAGTTGCAGCCTTAGCTCTGGTGGAATGAGCATGTGAACCCTCAGGGAGTTGCTTCTTGGCCAGTGTGAATCAGATTTTAATGCAGAGCACGATTCACCGGGAGATGGCCCGTTTTGGCATAGCCTTTCCTTTCTTGGCTCTGACATATCCCACAAAGAATCGGACGTCCACCAGGAACTTTTTTGTGCAGTCAAGGTAGAACGACAAAGCCCTTTTTGGGTTCGGTCGATGGAGTCGCTCCTTTTCCTAAGACGGATGCGGCGGAGCATAAAAGATAGGTAGCGTGAAGGACAGGCCTACATGAAAGAGAGTGACAACCTTTGATAGAAAGGAAGCTCTAGTGAGAAGAACCAGTTGTCTGGAAAGATGGCTAGGTACGGAGGCTTAGATAACAAAGCCTGAAACTCACTGACCCTCCAGGGAGGCCGTCTTGATGGTAAGGAGGCTGAGGGGGCAGTTGTGTAGTGGATCAAAGGGAATGCACATCATAAATGTGAGTACGAGATTGAGGTTCCACAGATGCATGATAAATGGTGAAGGTGGAAATATATGTTAGACATTTAAAAAAGCAAGCAACAGAGGATTTGAACAGAGATGGCTGATCTGGCAACTGTTCAAAGTCTGAGATGGCATTACGATAGACCTTTAAGGTGTCCTAAGCAAAGGCTGCTGGGTAAGAGAATGAATAAATATAATGGCCTGAGAAAGCGGAGCCGAAAGGGGGTCAATTTACTTTTTTGCACACCATGCCACAAACTTCCTCAGCAGTAGGCGTGTATCGTCTTGTTGGAGGGAAATCTGCCTGCCAAGATAACATTGCAGGCTTCAGGCGGAAGGTGGAATGATGCCAACTGTTGCCGTTCATCTCCCCACATGAAGGCAGAGCGTAGACACGGTTCAGGTGGAGAACCCTTCCCTGCTGCTGTGACAGAAGATCCTCCTGAAGAGGCAGCCTTTTCAGAGGATCGATGGCCATTCTCGACTGCTCGGGATGCCAAACTCTCCAAGCCCAGTCCATAGCCTCAAGGATGACTTGAGCCCAGTCGTTCCTGATCTTCTTGAGAACTCTGGACAGGAGTGGTGTAGGAGAAAAGGCATACAAGGAGGCCTGAGTACCACTTGAGATGAAAAGCACCTGCGAACGAGAGCCATCTTGGAAACGCCAGCGTGCTGAAGTGCTTACATTGTGCATTCTCAGCAGTGGCGAAGTGATCTAACCAAGGCTCTCCCCATTGCTGAAAGAGACCTTGCACCACCTCCAGATGGACACATCATCCATGATCCGCTAGGCATATTCGGCTGAGTTCGTTCTCCCTAGCATTCAGAGTGTCTGCCAGGTGTTGAACCACCCGGGATATGTCCTGACGATCCAGCCATGTCCAGAGGCGCAGGGCCTATTGACAAAGGGTCCACGACCCCACCGCCCTGTATGTTGCAGTGCCACATGACGGTGTTATTGTCCGTGAACACCTGAACTAGCTAACCCTTGATGGAGGCTTTCAATGCCAGCCGGATTGCTCAGAGCACCATTAGGTTTATGTCGATTGCACTAGAGGGAAAATACTACTTACCAGTATGCCTCTGTTCTTGGCATGTAGGGCTGTTGACATTCATATCTTAGCATAGATGGCCGCCTAGTGTTGGGTCCGCATGTTTGCACTTTGTTGTCCTGGAAGAGTCTTCGAAGTATCACGAGATAGGTGACTCCTCCCCTGGACTACAGTGCGCATGGGCATCTTCTCCATCTTCAGATTCTTTTTCGCCATTGTGGCAAAGATGGAGTATAGAAAAGTAAGAGATGACCATGTAAATGTTTGTAGAAAGAATTACTACAGCTGTGACAGGCACTGTGGAGGAGGGTGGGCGATATGAATGTCAGCAGCCCTACATGCCAAGAACAGATGCATACTGGTAAGTAGCATTTTATGTTCGAGGCATGTGGGCTGCTGAATTCATTTTTCATTCAGGAAAATTTCCTAGGAAAGCCATGGATGCCCCCATTTTGCGCGTTGAGTGGGCTTTAGAGGGAACTGTTAGAGTGTGCTTGGCCTTTTGATAGCATATTTGAATGCATTTAACTATCCACCTGGCTATTCCGGATTTTGAAATAGGGTTACCCTTATGTTGTGGAGCAAAAACAACAAATAGTTATTTTGTCTTTCTCAAAGCTTTAGTTCTGTCAACGTAATATAATAGAGCCCTTTTTACATATAATGTGTGTAGAGCTCTTTCAGCTACTGACTGCGGGTTTTGGAAGAAAACTGGCAAATCTATTGACTGATTGAGATGCAACGTTGATATAACTTTTGGCATGAACTTAAGGTTAGTACGGAGCACTACCTTATTGTGATGCATTTGCATTAAAGGTTCTTGAATGGTTAGTGCCTGTAGCTCACTTACTCGCCTGAGGGAGGTAATGGCAACGAAAAATGCCACTTTCCATGTTAAGAATTGTAATTCACACGAATAGAGTGGTTCGAAAGGTGGTCCCATAAGTCTGGTAAGTACTACGTTTAAGTTCCAGACTGGCGAAGGTGGATGTGTTGGAGGGGTAATTCTTTTAAGTCCTTCCATAAAAGTCTTGATAGGTGGTATTCTGAACAGGGACATGTGTTGTCTGTTTTGAAGATATGCTGCTATAGCAGCAAGGTGTAGTAGAGTATGCTAGATTGCATCTTTGCAGATGTAACAAGTAACAGACTATGTTCTGGATGGAGGCATCTAAGGGATTGATTTGGTTATTATTGCAATAAATTACAAATCTTTTCCATTTAGCTGCGTAGCATGCTCTAGTAGCTGGCCGTCTTGCTTCCTTGATAATGAAACTAGAGGAATGTATAAAGGGGGATTCAGGACAAATGGCCGCCCGCTTTGTGAAATTCATGACTAAGATTAATCTAATGCTACCAGCAGATACCCCCATGATACTTCACTGAGTGAGACATGAACTTGCGTTTTTTCTCCCCTTAAATTTAGCACTGAAAGTTTTTTTATCTTCTATTTTTGTATGAATTGCAATGATTTTAATTAATTGTGCAAATAAATATATCTATCTAGGCAAGAAATGTCAGAGTTAGGATACCTGGGCTAAACTAGATAAATACAGGCAAAGGATGTTAGGGAGGGTGACAAGTCTGGCCAGATGGTCTCATGGTTGTTTAAATGCAAAAAAACACACACAAATTATCGGCCTGCATCAGGTGTGAGGGCCAAATAGAGTAGCTAGTGAGCAAATAAAATGGCAAATGTATAGACTACTTATCAAGGGGCGTTGCCCAACCCAATAGCATACAGAGACAAAGAACAAAGATCCCAGACTCCTTAAGTGTGGTGAGTCTCATGTGATTGATGGCTGAACAGCACACTGGTCTGGAAGTCCCATTCTCTATTAAGGAGTTCAAGGAGGTTTTAGATGGGATACAGAAGTACAAAACACAGGGAATTGTATCCCTCTTGGCTCATACCGGGCACCACAGGCATTGCTTCTAGATAAACTGCAGGGAATATATGAGGAGGTAAGCGTTCATGGTAACTTCCCCAACCCTCAAAGACAGAAGCAACTATTATTCGGATTCCTAAAGAGGCGAAAGATCATTCCCTTGATCAGCAGCATACCAATCTTGGTCAATGGTGAATACCGATATAAAACTGCTTAGCCACACTTTAGCAAACAGAAACCTGCAAGTAGTGGGAACCCTTATCCATGAAGATCAAATTGGATTTATTCCTGGTTGGTGTACGATGCACATTGGGCAACTATCATGCACTCACTGGAAAACGCCAGTGAAGATGATCTACAGCACCCCTCTGTTTTCCTCAGCCACCCCACCCCACGCACTCTGGGTTGCTTCCACCTTCCACCCGTGCCAAAGTGTTGCTTCTGCTCAAATTGGATCACTAACTAAAATAGAAAAAAATCTGGAAGCCAGTTTTGTGTATGAGCGCAAGGAATAGGGATTAAGCACAATAACTTGAGACTTACACTGAAGACTGATTCAAGATTCTGATGAGAAACCGATTCAAAACAGCAACACATGTTTAAACCTGTAGGAATGTTCTCATATGTATTACTACAAGAAATGCTACAATTTAATGAATGAGTGGGTGTTGTGTCCCTTAACCCCTTAACTGCTGCCGACGGCCAACGGTCGTCACGAGCACTACCTCCCCAGTGCTGCGCACGACCGTTGGCCGTCGAGCCAGCATTCGTTCTTCGAACCTTCAGCACTGGGCGCTGAACGTTCGAAGCTCTGATGAGGTTAGGACAAATATTTTGGAGACCAGCAAACTCAAAGGAATTTTTATCACATTGAATACATTGCTGATTAGGAAGGTCATTAGGTCATTTGTGTACATGTAGCTTCGAAGGAATAGCAAAAGATACAAAATTCACAACAGACTACCATTCCACCTATTAAGGGAGTGTTTGGCTTTAAGGAGGACTGGGAAAGTTGGAACTGTTCAGGCGTTGATGTTGGAGAGTTCTTTCTCTTCCCTAACTTCCCCTATTCTCAGATTCTCTCCTTTAACTCCTTTTCTGCTCCCCAGACCCGGACTACAGGTAGAGGGGTCACTTTGCCTCACCATCTTATTTTGTCTAATGGCGACTCTTCGATACTTTTCATGTTTTCTGGAGCCAAGTGTATCAAGGTCTTTACCGAGAAGTTAAACTACAGATAATGCTTGAGGTTCATCTACATTAAGATGATTGTCTGGAAAGGGGCATATATTCAACAAAGCCTTACAGAATGCACATAAGCAAGTTAATGGTGGGTCACTCAAGGATATGAAGAGTACATTTCTCTAAAGGATTATTCTGTGAATGAGGCATGAGGCTCTTGAAACAATGGACACCACCAACCAAGCTAAAAAGTTGGTAGCCAAATGACGTAGAATTAGGATGCGTTTCCTTCTACCTCCACCTATCTGGAAAGAACCCTTGATAGTGTAAATGCCCAGACTGAAGGAGCACCAATAGCAAAGATGACACATGGCACTCCACTCCCCAAGACTGTACAAGAGGATTTGATGGTGACTTACAGCCCTCATGGGCGAATTAAACTGGGCTTGAAGAAGACTTCCGGAAAGCATGATGAAGGCACCTGGCTGCTGAACTGCTCTACCCCCGGAGACCGCACGAGAACAAAGATGGTGGTCAACAAGGCTTCAAGCCACCTACTTTGAACAAAGGATCAAGCAGCAAAGCACCACAGTTGAGGCCCCAATGAGGGACACTGTATGTCGAGGCTTCGCATTGGCTGTCTCAGTGAAGTGGCCAGTGTCAGAATGGAAAGGGATACCACCCCCTCCCCAAGTGCAGCTCGAAAGAGACACGGGGGAATGAATGAGTCATCATATGCTAAGACATTGCCGAAGATGCAAAGCAGTTAGGAGGTCATAACCCAGAGCGAGCACATCAGGGCCTAGGAACAGAAGAGGGTAATCAAGTGCAACTGCAAATCGTTTGGGGGCTCTGAGCATGTAAATGAGTGCAAACAACAGTGTGCAGCTGTCAAGCCAATGGTGGGAGAAGCACCAACATGGAACTGGTGTGTGGACCCAAAGGTCTAGTAGAAAGGAGCAGGTCTCTGGGCCACCAACCACACTGAGGAAGAACTGAGAGATATCAGGGTCAGTCGGCAGTTGAACTTCAGGTGCCCAAGGGGCCTGCACCCAAAACGGACTAACTGAGCACAAAACACCAAAAGGTGCTGGGCTGGGCAAATACGTACCCCGTAGCCAACCCATCATGAGTGAACTGAGATGCACAGGCAGGGCGAGCCTAGAGGGCTGCACAGGCAACCGCCACCCACCAGCCTGCACCAAAGGCCAAGAAGGACAAGATGATCAAGCATGCTTTAAAAAAACATCCTAGCACAGATGCAAGATGGAGCCACTACAACCCTCTGATGACCTTGAAGCATAGAAGGGTTTGCAGAGCGAAAGCAAACAGCAGAATTCATGGCAAAGCAATTTTCAGGGCTAAGAGAGGCCCTCTCACCACTAAGACACAACCTGGGATGTATGATCCAGGAGCAGAAGGAGGTAGTAAGGTCAAAGGATGAAAGAGTCGATATGGTTGAAAAAACACAAGACAACAAGTAAGAAGAACTGGAACTGCCAAGACAACAATTTATTAGCCTATGTGAAAAGCACATAGAGCTGCAAGAAAAGTTGGTGGACTTCAAAAACAGTTCTAGAAGAAATAATCAATAACCCTGAAGCCCTGAAAGGAGTAGTAGAGCGATATATCAAAGCGTACATAAAGATGCTTTTTGAGAGGAGAAGAGAGAAGGAGAAGGAGAGAGAGAGAGAGAGAAGGAGAGAGAGAGAGAGAGGAGAGAGAAGGAGAGATAGAGAGAGAAGGAGAGAGAGAGAAGGAGAGAGAGAGAAGGAGAGAGAGAGAAGGAGAGAGAGAAGGAGAGAGAGAGAGAGGAGAGAGAGAGAGAAGGAGAGAGAGAGAGAGAAGAGAGAGAGAGAGAGGAGAGAGAGAGAGAGAAGGAGAGAGAGAGAGAGAGAGAAGGAGAGAGAGAGAGAGAGAGAGAGAAGAGAGAGAAGAGAGAGAGAGAGAGAGAGAGAGAGAGAGAGAGAGAGAGAGAGAGAGAGAGAGAGAGAGAGAGAGAGAGAGAGAGAGAGAGAGAGAGAGAGAGAGAGAGAGAGAGAGAGAGAGAGAGCTAAAGTCAAAGATGGCAATATGTTTCTGTTGCATATCAAGCGAAAATAAACACCAGAAACCGAGAGTTATGGAGATTAACTCAAGGTTTATTCCACAGAGGAACCCACGACCTGTCTCCAACAAGTAGTACCCCGGAATACCCGTCCACCCTGTGAATACATTTCATGCACATCTGTCATGTTGCAATGAACTCCTCAAATGCTCCTGAGAATACGCAATAGTGTTTTGGGAATGTGTGTGGTGTAGCCCATGTGGCTGCTCTGCAGATGTCATCTAGGGGAATGTTCCCTAAAAACGCCATTGAAGCCCCTATCTTTCTGGTAGAGAGGGCTTTAGGAGGAACACATAACGTACGTTTAGATTTGTGGTAGCAAATCTGTATGCATTTGACAATCCATCTAGCTATTCCCGATTTTGAAATGGGATTGCCCTTGTGTGGTGGTGAGAAAGACACAAAAAGTTGTTTTGTCTTACGAAAGGGTTGTGTTCTTTCTATGTAGTATAGCAACGCTCTTTTGACATCTAAAGTGTGAAGAGCTCTTTCTGCTACTGACTGTGGTTGCGAGAAGAAAATGGTCAGTTCCACGGATTGATTGAGATGGAATGGAGAAATGACTTTAGGCAGGAATTTTGGATTGGTACGCAGAACAACCTTATAGATGCGCTGCCACCACTGCCAAGCACTTGGTGAACACCTTTGGTGCTGTTGCGATTCCGAATGGGAGTACTTTGAACTGGTAGTGCTGCCCGTCTATTACAAACCTGAGATACTTCCTGTGAGCTTTGTGAATGGGAATGTGGAGGTCTAGACTAGCCAGGAAGTCGTCTTGTGACAAGAGAGGAAGAACTTGCTGGAGTGTGACCATGTGAAAATGGTCTGACTGTATGTATATGTTTAGCGGTCTGAGGTCTAAAATAGGCCTTAGAGAGCCGTCCTTCTTTGGGATTAGAAAATACAGAGAGTAAACCCCCTAGTTTTGCTGGTGCAGAGGAACTAGTTCTATTGCACTTTTTTCTAGCAGAGATACTACTTCTTGCTTTAACAGTGATCGATGTTCTTGTGACATTGGACGCTGTTTGGGTGGTATGTATGGGGGGGGGGTAGATGTTAATTCTAGACAGTAGCCTGAGTGAATAATTTCTTGCACCCACCTGTCTGATGTGATGTTGATCCACAAAAAAACAACAAAAACCAAAACGAGCACCACTATTGCCAACTGGTTAAACGTGGGTCTAGACTGACCACTCAAAATACTGAGTTAAACAGTACCTCTCAGGACACTTGTTTGTCCGGAATAAATCCGATGAATTTTAATCAATTTAACAACACATCCGAATAAAGAATGTTTCACATTAATTAGAAAACATTGCTTATTTCACTCCACACTAAACATAGAACAACAGTTCTCTCATTCGAAACCTTTCATTCAAACATTCATACAAACAATACTACGTACAAATATATACAAACTTTACATCTGTTGACAATACAAATATTTACAAATCCATCTCATTTCTTATGAAAACATAGCATTGGAACAAACTGTGTCAATTATTTTAAACAGTGTCTTTGTTTTAGCGCATTCCTAATGCTAGCTGAAGGGGGTCTACGCGTTTTTTATAACCCCTAGGTATGGGGAAATCTCATCAGGACCACGTAGCTGTGAATGGAAAAGAACAAACATGAGTGAATCTGCTAGAAGCCGCCCTGAGCAACTTCAGGAACCAAAAACGGAAGAGGGGGTCCGACCTCAAAGGTGCTCGATTTCTTTTGGACCAGGTGCTGTAACAAAAACAGACTATGCTTAATCCCAGATTCTATTCTGCTTCTCTACTCTCAATGAGAGAAATAAAAACATACCAAGTACTCACATGTGTTTATATCAAAGCCACCTGTAGTTCAAGGGGAGTGTGAATTCTGTTGTGAAACAAAAAGGGGGTTTGTTTTGGTGTCAGTGGGGGTTTATTTTAAAGCGCTTACATGCTCAAGAAATAAATAGAATGTTGGAGCGCGGGGAAAAGAGGTCTTACTTTGAATCCGTTGTGTCCAAAGTCCAGCGTATGCGTGGTGAATATAGCGCCTCACAGAAAGGAGAATTAATCTGTGGGAAACAAAACCGGGACGGATGAGTAATCTATAGCCTCACGTGTCACCGTCCTGTGCAGCAGCAGTGCTGAACGCGGTCGCTGCTTTCCGTACCTTTTTTCTCTCTCGATTTTGAAAAGAGTGCGGGTGTTTGACCTCCGTCTGGTTCATTCGAAGGCTTGCGCCATTAGTGCGATGTTGTTATTCAGCAAGTGGGCGTATACCTAGCTTCCTGTTGCTAGGGGTTGTGGGATCTGTAGTTTTTTTTGCTGCCATGACGGAAAATACTAAAGTTGAGCAATGTGATGAAAGGCTTGGCATATTTCATGTGTCCCTCGGGGATGATCATTAAGTCTGCATGTAGCCGATGTCAAGGTGTCAACTTAGAACGGCATATGTCTGAGTGTATGACAGGCGGTCGCCTGAATTAACAGGAGTATACATCTAGGTCTTTACAGTCGATATATTTCAGAAATTTCATTCAGGCCATCAACGGCCGTATTAAATTTGACAATCAACATTGCCTCGTGACGTGACAGTTTTTCTTCAATGTCGCCACCTCGGTAGTCCTTTTCTATTTTGGCAATCACTGTCCATTTTAGCTCTTCAACTGTATGATTGTTGGCCCTCCAATGGTTAACTAAAGGTGCAGTAGTTATACCTCTTTTAATACGCGATTTGTGTTGCGTAATCCGACATCTGACTTCTTGACTTGTCTTGCCGATGTATAATTTGTCGCATGGACATTTTACTCCATAAACAACATATCGGGATTTACAATTGGAGAATTTTTCGTGTTTCCAGAATCTTTGTTTATGCTGAAAGAGAATCCCTTCTTCTGTGCTTGCGCAGCAGATGCAAGAGCCACATTTATGGTGGCCTTGTATGGGCGGCAGCCCCAACAATGAGCCCAGTGTTGGCTGTTTCTTTTTAATTGCTGCTCCCACTAGGTGATTTGACACACTCTGATCTTTTTTAAAAGCAAATAACGTTTTTTCTTTCAGTGATTCATCAATACTTTCCACCAAATGCCAATTCTGTAAGACGACCTTTTTAAACAGGTTTGAATTTGGACAAAATGTAGAAACACATACCATTCTCTGGAGAGTAGGTTTATCAAAACTTTAGAAACCGAAATAGAACAGAACCAACTAATCACGGATTCAAAAACATTATTGGAGAAAGTGGAAAAGGACATTCTGGAATTTAAAGATTATACCATCAATCAGAAGGAAAATCAATTTAAAAAAGATAAAAGGAATTTCAACCTAGAAAAAACGTATCCGTATTTACAACCGGATTTTTATTCAAGAGTGGACTCTAGAAAATATCTTGGTCAATACCAAGGCAGGTCAAATAATAAGTTTATCACTTTCTCGGATACCTCATCATCGTCTTCGAGTGGAGGTGAAGCAGATAATCAAAGAAAAACCACCAATAAAAGAGGGTCCTTTCAACAACAACCAGGCCCGTCTCCAGTTCCTTTTTTAGGGAGAGGCCAGCAACAAAACAGAGGACGCCAACGCTACAACTAACCATGGGAAATGACGACGCGGAGCCAGAATTACAAGAACTGGTAGTCTCCCCCATTTTCAATCTGTCAAATAAAATCCTTACACCAGCGGAAACTAGCATTCTAGAAAAAGGACTTTCGTTTGTTCCGACTAGACATACCAATTTCGTCAGATTCAAAACAGAGGCACTAGAATTCTGTAGGAAACTGAAATTAAAATCATTTTTTTCGCAAACTACGTATGATCCACCGATAGAGGTGACAGGTTTGAAGAAGTCATCCTTCTGTCCACCCATGAATAAAGTAGCCAAAGAAATTGCCACTTTTGAGAAAACAATCTTGTCAGCCATTACTAAGATGGAACAAACACGAAGTTGGACAAAATACATTTCTTAATCAGAAAAAAGTGCTCTAGATAACCTAAAAAAAGATCCTTCTGTCACAATCAAACAGGCACACAAAGGTGGATCAATTGTAATTTGGGATACCGAAAAATACATAATGGAAGTCATGAGCCAACTGAATAATCCTAGATGCTACAGAAAAATTCAAATTGATCCTACTGCGGAGTTGCAACAACATCTGTATCCAATTCTTGAGAAAGGTCTGAAAGATGGAATCATTGGAAAAAAGGAATACGAATATCTTAAATGCAAAAATCCACGTACACCCCTCTTTTATGTCCTGCCCAAAATTCATAAGGACATTAACAAACCGCCGGGGAGACCTATCGTCTCCGGTTGTGAGTCCCTATTCGAACCGGTTTCCAAATTTGTTGATTTCTTTTTGAAACCATTCCTCCCGAAAGTCAAATCATTTCTTCGTGACACATCGGATTTCATCAATAAACTTCCAACAATTCCCTTTGTCGAAAATGAGGATTTCCTAGTCACCCTGGATGTGACTTCATTGTACACCCAGATCCCCCAAAGCGATGGACTGGACGTGATTAATTATTTTCTTGAAGAAAGAGATAGATCTACCAGAGTACCAACGGAATTTATAATGGAACTAGCGTCATTGGCTTTAAAAAAGAATTATTTCAACTTTAATGGGGAGTTTTTCTTCCAAACGAGTGGCGTAGCCATGGGGTGTCCATTTGCCCCAGAATTAGCCATACTTTTTATGGCACTTTATGAAGAGAGATTTGTCTACCAGTCTAATCCATATGTGGACAAAATTTCGAGTTGGAGTCGATACATCGACGATATTTTCTTGACGGACAGGGACTGAAGATGAACTTAAGAAATTCCATGATTGGCTTAATTCACGAACACAAGAAATCAAATTCAGTCTCAATTTTTCAAAAGTTCGAATGGCATTCCTCGATGTTGACGTGTATCCAACCAATCAAGGTTTAGTCACTACCCTATTTAAGAAGAAAACTTATAGGAACAAGGCCCTCCATTTCCGAAGCAATCATCCTCGTAATCTAAGAGAAAACTTGCCATTCGGGCAATATCTTCGGATCAAAAGGAATTGCCATTTCAAGGATGAATACATCTTTCATGCCAATAACTTGACTGACAATTTAATAGCCAGAGGATATCCCAAGAAACTACTAAGGAGAACAATGAAGAGAGCATGGTGGGTCCCTCGAGAAACCCTCTTAGAAAAAAGAGATAAACCTACTCTCCAGAGAATGGTATGTGTTTCTACATTTTGTCCAAATTCAAACCTGTTTAAAAAGGTCGTCTTACAGAATTGGCATTTGGTGGAAAGTATTGATGAATCACTGAAAGAAAAAACGTTATTTGCTTTTAAAAAAGATCAGAGTGTGTCAAATCACCTAGTGGGAGCAGCAATTAAAAAGAAACAGCCAACACTGGGCTCATTGTTGGGGCTGCCGCCCATACAAGGCCACCATAAATGTGGCTCTTGCATCTGCTGCGCAAGCACAGAAGAAGGGATTCTCTTTCAGCATAAACAAAGATTCTGGAAACACGAAAAATTCTCCAATTGTAAATCCCGATATGTTGTTTATGGAGTAAAATGTCCATGCGACAAATTATACATCGGCAAGACAAGTCAAGAAGTCAGATGTCGGATTACGCAACACAAATCGCGTATTAAAAGAGGTATAACTACTGCACCTTTAGTTAACCATTGGAGGGCCAACAATCATACAGTTGAAGAGCTAAAACGGAAAGTGATTGCCAAAATAGAAAAGGACTACCGAGGTGGCGACATTGAAGAAAAACTGTCACGTCACGAGGCAATGTTGATTGTCAAATTTAATACGGCCGTTGATGGCCTGAATGAAATTTCTGAAATATATCGACTGTAAAGACCTAGATGTATACTCCTGTTAATTCAGGCGACCGCCTGTCATACACTCAGACATATGCCGTTCTAAGTTGACACCTTGACATCGGCTACATGCGGACTTAATGATCATCCCCGAGGGACACATGAAATATGCCAAGCCTTTCATCACATTGCTCAACTTTAGTATTTTCCGTCATGGCAGCAAAAAAAACTACAGATCCCACAACCCCTAGCAACAGGAAGCTAGGTATACGCCCACTTGCTGAATAACAACATCGCACTAATGGCGCCAGCATTCAAATGAACCAGACGGAGGTCAAACACCCGCACTCTTTTCAAAATCGAGAGAGAAAAAAGGTACGGAAAGCAGCGACCGCGTTCAGCACTGCTGCTGCACAGGACGGTGACACGTGAGGCTATAGATTACTAATCCGTCCCGGTTTTGTTTCCCACAGATTAATTCTCCTTTCTGTGAGGCGCTATATTCACCATGCATACGCTGGACTTTGGACACAACGGATTCAAAGTAAGACCTCTTTTCCCCGCGCTCCAACATTCTATTTATTTCTTGAGCATGTAAGCGCTTTAAAATAAACCCCCACTGACACCAAAACAAACCCCCTTTTTGTTTCACAACAGAATTCACACTCCCCTTGAACTACAGGTGGCTTTGATATAAACACATGTGAGTACTTGGTATGTTTTTATTTCTCTCATTGAGAGTAGAGAAGCAGAATAGAATCTGGGATTAAGCATAGTCTGTTTTTGTTACAGCACCTGGCCCAAAAGAAATCGAGCACCTTTGAGGTAGGACCCCCTCTTCCATTCTTGGGTCCTGAAGTTGCTCAGGGCGGCTTCTAGCAGATTCACTCATGTTTGTTCTTTTCCATTCACAGCTACGTGGTCCTGATGAGATTTCCCCATACCTAGGGGTTATCAAAACGCGTAGACCCCCTTCAGCTAGCATTAGGAATGCGCTAAAACAAAGACACTGTTTAAAATAATTGACACAGTTTGTTCTAATGCTATGTTTTCATAAGAAATTAGATGGATTTGTAAATATTTGTATTATCAACAGATGTAAAGTTTGTATATATTTGTACGTAGTATTGTTTGTATGAATGTTTGAATGAAAGGTTTCGAATGAGAGAACTGTTATATGTTTAATGTGGAGTGAAATAAGAAATGTTTTCTAATTAATGTGAAACATTCTTTATTCGGATGTGTTGTTAAATTGATTAAAATTTATCGGATTGATTCCGGACAAACAAGTGTCCTGAGAGGTACTGTTTAACTCAGTATTTTGAGTGGTCAGTCTAGACCCACGTTTAACCAGTTGGCGATAGTGGTGCTCGTTTTGGTTTTTGTGATTATCATTGAGGCTTGTCCTTATTGCCCGTGAGCCCAGACCCTGTTTCGGTTACGGTGATGTTGATCCATGCAGGCAGGAATTGTTGGAGTCTTCCCCCACAGGAGTGGAATGTTGGGGGGGGGAGGGAAGGAAAGTCATTGGGTAGGGGTGGAGGCAGAGCAGGAGGTGTTGTTCTTGCATCTGCCTTTGTTGTTGTTACCCCTGTAACCCCCTCTCTGGTAGCCCTTGGTGAATGTGGATTGGCCAGGGGTTTTGGAGGAAGAAGAGGGACTTTCTGAGGAGTAGCCTCTTGTGTTGCCTCTGTACGATGAGCGACGAAAAGAACGTCTGGGAGCTTGCTGCTGCAAGCCTCCCTTAGATTTTGCAGTGTCGGTGTCTTTCTTCATTTTTTCCAAAGACACGTCAACATTTGGGCCAAATAGGTGTGTTTCATCAAATGGCTGATTAAGTATTGAGTTTTGCAGCTCAAGTTTAAAACCTGAAATACTTGCCAGGCATGTCTACGTAGTACGGTGCTGGTATTAATTGCCCTTGAGGCAGTATCTGCAGCGTCTAGGGCACAACGGATGGAAGTATTAGTGATATTTTTACCATCCTGTATAAGTTCATTAGCCTTGTTTTTGTATTTGTATGGTATGTGCTGCATTAGGGACTCTAGTTCATCATAATGTGCCCTGTCGTATCTTGCCAGCCAGGCTTGGGTGTTGGCAATGCGCCAGATAATAGCTGCTTGTGCGGCAAGTCTTTTGCCAGAGGCGTCAAGGAGTTTAGATTCTTTGTCTGGTGGTGAGGCTTCACCTGTTTGGGAATTAGCACGTTTACGTGCATTGGTTACCACTAAAGAATCTAATTGTGCTGGGCCTTTAATATAAGCTGGGTCTGCAGGGGCAGCTTTATATTTTTTCTCAATGCGGGGATTGAAGACCCTAGCTCTAACGGGGTCTTTAAAAATTTCTGTTGCGTGCTTGATGACGCCCTTAAGCATTGGTAAGATGGCCGTAGGCCTTTGTGTGTTTTCAAAAGTGTCTAATAGGAAGTCTTCCTCCGTTGCATTAGTGTGTAAGTCCACTCCATGATATTGTGCAGCCCTCTGGACTAGCAGGTTAAAACCTAAGGTGTCCTCTGGTGAGGAAGGTCTGGAAGGATAGACATCATCCTGTGGGACTTAAGGCACATCAGGGGTGTTGTAATCATCCCATGGATTAGGTGATTGAGCGGGACTATTAGCCTGTGGTGGGTAATGTGCACCTCCACCTTCATAATCAGAATCCGTGTGTACATCATCGTCTGGATTAGGAGATGGTGTAGGAGAATGCTGTGGTGGAGGAGGTGTACGAGTAGGAACAGTATTGGGAGGTGGAGGAGAAGGGACCCTTAATGGAGAGGTTGCAATGTCTCTTCTTTGCAGGGGGAGGAGGTGCTGGCGCCTCATGTGGTCTCTTCATGGAGCTGAGAGTCAATTGTCCAGTTTTGGGATCCTTTACAAGAGCTTTTTGTTGTAGATCCGGTGTAAAAAGCTCTTGTGAGCCAGGTAGTTCCTTTGGCGTCCACATTTTCGGCTCCGTAGGTTTTTTAGGCACCGAGTCGGCAGGTGGCTTAGGAGTGTGCCCTTTCAAAGTGTCTTTAACGGGAACGTGGTTTTTTTCGATTCGAGAGTTTTTTCGGCTCCGATGCATGTGAATCTGGAGCTTTGGTTGATTTTTTACTCCGCTCCGAGTGCGGTTTCGGTGTCGATGAACCGCTGCCAGTGTTTGGCGCCGTGTGTTTGTGTGTCGAAGCAACGGTGAACGTGGAAGAGGAAGATGGCTTTTTCTTCGGTGTCGGTACTGGGTCGGCACCGGGAGTAGCCTGTCTCGAGCCCGAGCCGCCTGAAGGCTTTGTGGTCTTCTTTGCCGGGCCCGAGGGCGGGCGTTAGAAGCAATGTGTCGGTGTGCACCAGAGCCCGAAGGTGAGGGTGTGACCGAAGCCTTTTTAGATGGTGTCGAGGAAGGGGTGGGGGTCGACGGTCTTACTTACGACCCATTGAGCTGGAGTGACCTCCTCGACGTCAGAGTCTTCGACATCTGATGATCCAATACTCTTCGGCGTGCTGGTGTTCTGGCACCTTGACGCCCTCTTCGAAGATGTCGTCGGGAATCGGAGCAGACGAGCGAGCCATAGTTCTTCGAGCTTATCAGTCCCGGATTGTCTTCTTGGAGCGAAATGAGGCACACGCCGAACATTTTGAGCCAGAAAGTGAGGCCTAGGTAGGCCCGAAGGCCTTCGTTGATGACCGGAATCTAAGACTTCGAAGTTGGTAGAGAATCGCGTCTTAGTTCGTGATCGAGACAATCCCGTCGAACTGGGTGAGGATTGCGCGCCGAAGGAAATTTGGTTCCTAACCGGAGCGCAGGAAACACATCCGAGCCCGATGGCGGAAAAAAACTATCTGGGGAAGGAGCCGATGCCCATGCGCAATGTGGTCCTAAGGAAGGGGTCACCTATCTCGTGACTTCCAAAGAACTTTTCAGGACAACAACAAACCGCAAACATCTGGGCCCAACACTAGGTGGGAATTATGCATAGTGAACAATCTGCAGCTCATATGCCTCCAACATTAAGTATTCTCTTTCAGATCTCCCTCTCTGCTGTTCCTTCGACCAACAACCCTTTCCCCTAACAAGCTTAATTCCAAACCTCTGTGTTAAAAAGGCAATCCTTGTAGGTGGTGCCTGGAGGAGTGAGGGGGTGGATGTGGAAAGTTAATAGTTGAAACCTGGTTGCTTGTTTTGGACAGGTTTACAGCACTGCAAAACAGTGAGTACATATTGAGGATGGATGCGGAAAGTTAATAGTTGAGACCTGGCAGCTTGTTTTGGACAGGTTTACAGCACTGCAAAACAATGAGTACCAGTTGGAGATGGAAAAGATTTCCATGGCAATATATCTAAGAAACAAAGCCTTTGATGAGATGTTGGTTCAATTTTTGACACACCTTACGCCAGAGTTATGGGACGTTACATGCCCCTAACACCTCAACACCCTCAATAAATTCCCACTCGCCATGTGTGATCAAAAAAGGCAGATGATACTCTATGGTATTAAACATACTGCCAACCGCATCGTGGAACTAGGGTGAGGTTGAATATATTACAGTAGAAGTACTATGAATATATTACATTAGAATTCCTGGAAAATCACTGCATATTACCGTTATTACAGGAGCTGCAGGACAGTTGGTGCACACTGGAGGTAGGATAAGGGGGAGGATGCAGAAAGTTAATATTTCTTTGAAACATAGGTCCTTGTTTGGACATCTTTACAGCACTGCAAATCTTTATATATGTAGTTGCACATACCATATATTAACACAAATTATTAGACAAATCAGTATGTGTATTTGCTAATTTGTATGGTACTGAAACAATTAAATAGTTGTCAAGGAACCAAAACATTTAAAAGATGGATCACAGTTCTTTACAGTTCATATCTCAAACGTGTAATCAGGTTTATAGGGCATATTCTGTGTTATGACCATCTCACTTAAACGTTTTAGTGTGGAGAACATGCCCTTCCCACTACCTTTACAAAGTAAAGGCCATGAACATCACATCCTCCCACTAAAACGAGGAAACTTTTTTAGTGGACAAACCAGAGGGATTGCCTTTTTATGGTTAAGTTCAGGCTCCTGGAGAAGAGCTGCCTTAGGCCTTTTTGCCTGAATGACCATCAGCATGCAAGGTAAGCTGACGTCATCAGTATATAAAAATGAAATTAAAGAAACCATTTGGCTTCTTCTACTTTCACTGTTAACGGTGCTAAGGAACATATCTCAGCCCCCATGATCACCACGGAACAGCTTTAATTGGAAACAGGAGATTCTCCACCTTCCAATTATACCTCTTCCTATTGGATCCCTGCTCGGGGATAACCGCTGGATGGCAGTCTGAGAGCCGTGATCAACCCACTAGCCACTAGGATGTCTTGAAAAGGGTGCGTGGGGAACAGATTTGCCATGCTCAGGGGCAAAAAAGCCGACTAGAACCCAGGGTTTCTTAAATTAAAGGACACAAAGTGGTGAGTGCAGGTACACCCTAACAACCATATGGGATTGTTGGACTTCCCTGGTGCCGGCCAAGCCTGGGCCCAAATACCCAAGCTACCCACATCGCTAGATTGAAAGAATTTCAAAGGATAAATCTTGATATTTCCTTGTTGCATTTTGGTGCCTTTTCTGCCACAGGTTACCTGCCTACATGCATATGTGATGCATTGTTTTTATTGGAAGAAGTGTAGTAATCCTAGGTTGTAGGAAATGTTTGGATCTCCACAGATTCCAGGATTTTCTCTCACAGAAATGTGTGAAAAAATAGTGATGATTTTAGTCAAAGTTTGATGTTTGTGTATTCTCAGTAAGAAAATTCAGTGCTAGACACAGGTCACAACACTCTAAACTCCCCTGGGTGTCTAGTTTAAAAAATGTATGTGGTTTGTAGGTTTCCTCAGGTTCGGGCCAAGCTCAAGCCTAAATACGGCAGCCACTCACTTGGCACGAGTGAGTGAATTTGAAAGAAAATTTAATTTTTCATGATACAAATGTGATGTCTCCACATTGTGCTTTCGGGCTTTTCCTGTTGAAGCTACTAGGCCAGGCCACACAAGCGGGATACTACTTTATTAGGATAAGTGTGAGAACACAGAACAGTATAACATTTGCTATTATCAACTAAATAACTGTCCATTTGTGGCTCACAAATGGAAGCTCTTATACAAGAAAAAACATTTTGCAAAATGTCCTCTAAATCCCCAAATTCAGAGTTATGCTATTCCTAATGTGCATTTTTTCTTCATACTTCTTTTTCATTGATTACATTTTACCATATGAATTGATGTATGGTCAGTGAATTATAAACTGCAGCTCAATCGGTGGGTCCGGGTATCTCCTGATGTTTGACAACCAACAAACACTCTATTTCCCTGTGACCAGAAAAGTCTAATGGACGTAACAGTATATACCTGTTATAAATTGGCTATTGTGGTTAAAACACTGACACCAATTTAGATCTTTTCTTTTTCTCCTACTGATTTTCATTAGTCTTTGATTTCAACAATTAG
The DNA here is from genome assembly GCF_964263255.1 of Lissotriton vulgaris. Taxonomy (NCBI): domain Eukaryota; kingdom Metazoa; phylum Chordata; class Amphibia; order Caudata; family Salamandridae; genus Lissotriton; species Lissotriton vulgaris. The sequence goes on from NC_141696.1 coordinate 1,227,446,432, forward strand.
TTTCTTTGGGAAAATATTGAGCAAGCAACACAAAATTACCTCTAGCTCAATTCAGACTTTTCAGAAATAAATGGCTTTCCCGGTTTATATGCCTGTTCCGGCAAGATGGAAACAGGGTGTTGTTAGCTCAAACAATTTGATGGCACTCTTAGAAAAGAAACACATACTTTCATGAACAACACATGTTTAAAAAATGCGACATTTTGGCTATCTTCTCGATCCCCTCTAGGGGAATCAACAAACTCTATGCACATTTATAATCTCCACCATGTAGGAGGAAAGGACGCATAGACCTGGATAAACATTGCAAACATCAAAAAAGGGTTCAAATCCTCGGGTGTAAAAAACCTCAGCGCTTATGAACCTAGGATACTCAGACATAGGGACTATTGAGTACATTACCCTCAATTTCTACTAGCTGCTTTGGACTGTTTGGGAACCATAATTTGGCAAATGCAAAATTCTATGAACATGCATCACAGTCCAATAAAAGTAAACCAGTTGTCAACATCATAGAAAACTAATAATTGTAAGTCACCTATGAGGCAAAAGACAAAACACTGCATAACTAAAGTGAGGTCCACAGCAATATTTTACTCATCTGTGTTATAACCAAACTGTTAAAAGAAGAGGCATCATCTTTAGTACCGTTGATTCCTAAAGGCAACAAAAGTTTCAAAATAGCCTAAGAACTGAAAAGCACCCCATTTATAAGGTGAAATGAGAATGATTTTTCTGTTTCCTCTACAGCCGCTGTATTCTTGAAAGCACAGGAGAATCATTAGAGGTGTGAGTGATTCTATGATGCTAGAATAAAAGCTGACACCATGCTTGAAGAAGTGGTGGCCTTCCTCTAGGAAAAACATATCCAAATAAAAACAATCATAAGAAATCACAAAACAAGAAATTAGTAAACATTTTTCAGTGCTACAGTTAGGCTGAATGGTGCCATCTTCAACTGTAGGGCTAGAAAGTTGGAGCTACATTTATGGATTGTTATGTATCATACTGAAAGGAAGAATTGGGTTTCTTGCCTATTGTTACTTATATTTTATAACTGTTTCACGTGCAATGCATATAGATGTTTGTCTTTACCTGTATTTCAATTGTAGGAGCACCCTTTCAGGTGTTAAGCAACAACTAGCAAATTTCTCTGGAAAAGACACTTCCATGGCTGCCAGTTTCCATACAATCCATCTATAGTGGTTATTTGCCCAAGCTTCACTAATCAATTTTGGATCCACTCCCGGTGTGTCACACAGTGCCCTGCAGGGGGAAACGGAAATATCACAGAATTATGTTACTTGGATGTAGAGGACCAATCACATACATTCCAAATCAATAGGCCAGCTACTTACTGGATAATCCTGAAAAGATGCTGAAAAGTCAGCAGATATATTATTCAGACTTGGTAGGAAATTTCTTGCATCAATGTATGCAAGTAGATGTGCCACATATTACTTCCATCACTAGTAGGATTTACATTATTCACCCGCAGTAGAGCTTATCTAAGCAAATCTCCCACCTTGTCAACCCCACTGGAAAAATGTCTCCCCGCCCTAGTACGTGGCTATTGGTCATATTTTTTAATTGCCCTTTAATAAAATATTATATTATAATTATATATGTGAACAAGGCTCCTCGGAGCCGAAACGTCATGCGTTGTGCCTGCTCAAAATAAATAGATTGCACAAAATTGGACCGTGTCTGCGTCTCTCTAAGGTGTGGGAGAACGCCGCACCTGTGTGGAAACTCGAACGTGGATTTCGTGGATATATATATATATATATATATATATATATCCCAACAAAAAGCTTGCCTGGAATGAGGGAGCCACAAGCAGGGAAATTAAGTTTTGACGCTTTATTTGTGATGCAAAAGGCAAAGGAACAGCTTGCTGCCTCACTTGAATAATGTCCAGCCCCGACATGTTTCGTGCTAGGCAGCACTTCTTCAAAGGGGTGAGAACTTGCTGTGAATGAAACCAGGTCCTTCTTCCCAGCACACCTTTGTAATCAATAACCCCACCCTCAGTGGGCGTGGCCATGAACATGGCCTCATAGTCCTTGTAGTACTGGGATCTTACTCCAGTGAATCTTACTCCAGTGAGTTGCCTGTTTCATTCTCTATTAATAATAATTTCCTGAAAACGTGCCAAGAGGGGCTGACATCAGCCAATAATCTAGTGAAATGCAACAAGAAGAAACAGGACCTGGGTACATTTTCTTAAGGTTGTGATCAGGAAACCCATGTTTGATACACGTCAAAATTAATGGTTGAGCTCTAAGAACGGGGTGACAATGTCTGAGCCCTAAAAATCTCCAAAAACAATCTCACTTTTGCCCAGAGTCCGAATCTGCCCCATAGGGTGCACTGATCAGCTCCAGTTGCAAAGGAGGCCTAAGAAGTTGCAGTCCTAGATTTGGGTAGAGACATTGATATTTTCTTTATTTGTAGTCAGATTGGAAACCACTCCCATGTTGAGACTGACATCTAACACAATTTGGTGTTGGCTGTGCATGCAAGAGGAGCTTGGTAACATTGAATGTCATAGTAGTGAAAAGCCGCCATGTTTTTCTGTGAGGAGAGATGACTGCAAAAACTCTCTGGTAGAAACTCTGTCTAGCCGCAGATTCCTTACCTTAAACCAGCAACTTTTGAGCAGTTCTCTTGTGTGTGGGTAGGTGGCGTTGTTCGGCTGCACGTTGCAGCGTTGGTGTCGGAACTGATGTGTGCAGTCACTATATAGGCACCACCCTAGTGTCTCCACCAGCTAAGGTGTTAATGAAGGTAACTTGTTCATCTGGTAGCAACTTCTAGTTGCAAATTCCTTACCTTAGAATAGATATCAAAGCAATCTCACCCCAGAGATGGGTCTGAGGCACTGTCTTGGCCTAAGAAGTCCTGGAGGACCAAAAATGCAAAGTGACCATTTCACCAGACCGGACTGTCGAGGCATAAGTGTTTGGCAAATGTGTGCAGTGACGCCATGTATCTGCTTGATAGATGACCTGGACTAGCACTCCACTGGCTTACAAAGTAGTTGCAGCTGTAGCGCTGGTGGAATGGGCTTTTAAGCTCTCAGGGGGCTTTTTCTTGGCCAAAGCGTAACAGATCTTAATGCAGTGAATGATTCATCAACAGATGATTGTCTTTTGAATTGCTCAGAATTCTTTAGCAAGATCAATATAAAACAATAATGGACTATTTGGATTCAGACAGTGGAGTCTCCTCTTCTTTAAAAGGATTTTGTGGGGTGGGGGGGGGGGGGGTGAGGTAAGCAGGGTGATGTTTTGCCAGATGTGATGATGTGATAAGGAAGAGTAACGAGGATTAACTGAAGGCGCCTGAATTTCGCTAACCCTTCTGGCAGATGTTATTGCCACAAGGAAGAAAGATGTGCATTGGATCAAAAGGATAACACATGAAAATGAGAACTTATTCAGAGCATAAGGCAGAGCATGGGAGGAAACATTTGCTGTAAAAGTGGAAGTTTCAGGAAGATACCATTTTACTGTGCCCAAAGGAAAGTCTGGTCAGGTCAAGGAAAAAACGAAAAGGAGAACTTCAGACAAGGGTGTAGACCGAGGAGCAATTAATTTGGATGGACACCAAGGCACAAATGTGTCCCACCTGCCGGCGTAGATGGTTTTGGTAGAAAAATGCCTGGCTGCCAGAATAACATCACATACTTTGGTAGGGAGAACAAACACCTTCAACTGTCACAGGTTGGGGTACACGACTGTGCCCTGTTGCTCTGACAGAAGAACCTCCCGAATGGGCAACCTGATTGGAGGACAGGATACCATACTTTCCGTGCCCAGTCTGGAGCTAGGAAGATGACCTTGGCCCTATTTTTCTTGAGAACTCTGGCCAGGAGTGTTATCACCAGACAGGCATATAGGAGTCCTGAGCTCTACTCAAGACGAAATGCGTCACAAAGCGAGAGCCGCCTTGGAAACTCCAGGGTGCAGAACTTCTGACATTGCACGTTCTCGGTGGTGGCAAATAGATCTTACCGAGTTTCTCACCAATCTCAGAAGAGACTTTGGCACCACCTCTGAATGAAGACCTCATCTGTGATTCGCTAGGCATCAACAGCTGAGTTTGCCTGCTCTGGCGTTCAGAGAGCCCGACAGGTATTGAATCACAATGGATTGTCTTGACGTTCGAGCATTGTCTTGCCAAAGGGTCCATGACCCCACCCGTCCTGTTTGTTGCAGTTTTATATATGAAAACCTGCCCTAGCCGTCCCATGACCGAATGAAGAAAGGCTTTCAATGTCAACCGGATCAACCAGAACTCCAGCAGGTTGATGTGAAGCCCAGACTCTGCCCTCTATCTCCACCTTTCCCAGATGCCGGGGAGTAACAAAGTCACCACTGTGAGCGCTGGGTGAGGAAGAAAGGAAGGTTTGCCGTTTACCCAATCAAGGTCCGTGAGCCACCAGTGCAGCTCATTAGCATTACTCTCTAATAGCTGGACTAGTTCGGAGAGATTGTACTGATACTGATGCTGTGCCCATGGAGTCTTCATGTCCCACCGCAGATCCCGGAAATGCCAACAGGCTTGTTTTACCAACAGGATGCAGGAGGTGATGAAACCCAGCAGCCTCAGATTCAGTCTCAATGAAATCAGGATTGAGGCTGAAACACTGGAATTGTAGCCTGAATATCTTAGGCTTGCTGTTCTGGAAGGAAGCCTGAAATTGCACTGTGTCAAGAACAGTTTTGATGAAAGGGAACAACTCAGATTGAGTCTGGTATAAGTTTGGCACATTGATAGTGAACCTAAGCAAATGCAGGAGGTCCTCTGTAGTATGGAGGTGGGAGACGATAGCCTAGGGAGATTTGGTCTTTAATAGCCAATCATAGAGGTATGGGAAGACTGGAACACCTGACCTCCGCAGATGTGCTGCAGTCAGTCATCACCTTGGTGAAAACCCACTCAGCTAAAAAGGAGCAGAGCAAACTCATAATGCTACTGGCCCATAGTAAACTGCAAGTAGCATCTGTGGGCCGGCAGGACAGCAATGTAGAAACAGGCATCCAGCAAGTTCAATACTACCATCCAGTCTCCCGAAGTGAGGGCAGATGTGACCTGAGCCAAGGTGAGCACCTTGAAGTGTTCAATTTTCAAGATGTAATTGAGAGGGCACAGATCTAATATAGGAAGGAGTCCTTCATTTTTTATTAGCACCAGAAAGTAGCAGTAATGGAAACCATGACCTACTTCTGACACTGGCAAACTCTCAAGCTACTTTGGACAGTGTAGTGAGGCCCCCTTGGGCCCACTTTGGTTCTCCATTTGATGTTTTACATTTTACACATTTTAGCAGGATTTGCATTAGCAACATTATTTTTACATATTCTATTGACACAATATTATTCTGAGAAGACACTGTACACGCTGCTTGTTTTTACAAAGCCTTTCCAGTGACACAATCTGTACACTCCGTTCAAGGCTAGGAACAAGACAAGAAATCCTAGGGCCTGTGTTGCTCATTCAGCAACAGCTTCAACATCTAGACACACCATTGCATCACAGCTGTACCTCTAACACAGTAGTTTCATTATATAAACAGTGCACTGTCCCTTTACGGGTCAGAAAGACACTTCAGCCAATGTGGTCCTGGAATGAATGCGGTGTTCGATATCTTCCATCCTGCAGAGAAGGACTGCCAATCCCACTGCAAACCAAGTCACTCAGGTTAGGGGTCTCAGGCTAACCTAAGAGATGGGGCAGGGGGTACACCCACTATGCTCTCAGAGTAGGGGTAGTGATAGGTAGAAAAATTTAAAAATCAGACTGCAATTGTTGGACTTTTTATTTTCTTTCCCATGTTCATAATACTTTTCTTTGTTTTATCTGCCTAATAATCGCAGCTCTTTCGCTCTATGCAAGAATACGATTGTCTCAATAAATGTATTGAAAAACGTGTGTCTTTTTATGTATACCAAGGGCATGCAGAAGTAGACAATGAAAGGGATAATATCGGTTTCCACTATACCGTTAGGGATTGCAGTATTATGTTTGAGGTTGTCAAAATCATCGCCACCCCAAGATTGTTGGGGGTTCAGGTGAGACACTATGAGCGAGCTAGAAAGTGGGCCGAAAATCTCTGATAGAGCAGATAAACTGCACAAACTGAGTTGAGTCTAAGTCCTGCTGTCCTAATAAACAGTCCTACCTTTACTAGTGGGAACTGTATAATCGGGTGCCCCAAATGTTCTTAGGTCAGGTACTTATATAGCGGGTCCCCTGAGTAGTTCTTATGTGTGCCCGAGATACCTTAAACAGCGACATCCGTGGTGTTAGGGATAAATCCTCTTCAGCATTATAGGAAGCACCTATTTTCCCTGTAGGTTATTAAAACTTGAACGTTTAAAAGGATACCTCAAAATAGATATTTCATTTCTGAATTCCATTCACTACAATGGTGAATGCAATTAATATTCCTGCTTATTATAGACCTGCTGTTACAGCACATTTAACATTACATGGGCTACAAAATGGGTGTGGAGATGTTACCTTCGTGGTCGATGCTAACATAGCTTACAGAACATCAGTATATTACTCATGGGTCACTTTTCCTGCAATAAGTGCTAACACACAAACATTTCACTATTGCGATGAAGCTGCCTTATTAGGGCAATAGAGACATTATGAATTAGGAATACCCATTAACATATCAGGAACATCAAAATTGATTCCAAGGCGCCCTACCACATATATTATATAACATACCACTGGATTTCCTAAACAATGACTGGGCTACATGGCCAACATTAGCCGCTACATATCTTACCCAAAATTAGCACTGCTTAATGCAGGTGAACTACACACTCTCTATACCAGTCAAGTTAAACTACAAAAATACTTAAAACAGTTTGTTAATGAGTACAATAACAACAGCCCCAGCGAGGGCTGTTCAAGCTGTCCAGCCACGGTTAGCTGTGCCTGCAATTAGTCCTGTAACAAGAAATGCTATTATGGGCAAGATTCCCAACAGATGGGAGGAAATTCTGTTCTGGATTGAACAAAAAACAAATGAGCTTGAAGCAGTGTTTCTTCAAATGGAGCCCTATGATGAACATAGAATTTGCATAATGTGCTTGCCACTTGCGATGGTTCCCCCACTAGACGACGATGCTATTTGGGGTACAGTTTTTGCTGCAATTTATACCATAACTCATGGTACACCATCATTAGCTGTTTTGCTGGAAGTGCTAAAACAGGTTAAAAAATAAATATGGAGCTGCCCCTGCCCTGATTTTGGGGATTAAATTAACTGCCAATTTTGCGACAGTATTCTCAATCATAAAAAGTAATATTAAAGGGTAAGCAGTTGTGGAGATACACCAACATCTTATGCAAATTGCGGCAGTATACCAGGAGTGCAAGTTACCAAAAATGATGCAGAAACCTATACGCCTGTAGGTCGAAAATCATTTGGCTGCAAGACCAAATAAGCACATCTTAAAGGTAGTTCTGAAAAAGACAATAGTAAGCAAGCACAAGAGTCTTCTAAAAAAAACACTAGGACTAGGAAAAAAATAAAGAAAAAATAAAATCACGGGGTGGAGCTCTGCAACCGGACACCTCTGATAGACATTATAACCGTGATAGGTCAAAACAGCCTAAAAGGTATCAATACACTGATACACAACCTTCTTGTTGATTTCAGGACTCATTGGGGGAAACGATCAGAGAGAGGAGGGGCAATCAGAGCGCAGACAAGAAGAGTATGTGAAACTAAAAAAGTATGCAATAGAAAGGTTGCTGAACTGTTCCTGTGGAGAGATAGGGGAGGTTTAGCTGGCGTGACCAAAGGTGTTTGAATGACACCCTAGGGCATCCATTATGTTGGATGTAGTTGCCTCACACACCCAGAAGGGTGTCATGCTTCATCATAGGCGTTTGCTCCTCGTCGGGGAGGCGGTGCAACCCCCGACAGGCTCACCTCAAAGAGGGGCTCTTTGGCGGAGATCTTTTTATCCAACAGCCTTATGGTGAAGTGGGGGTATGTGGGCAGGATGGTGTGTTGCTATGGTGAGGTTATTAAAATGTAGCAAGGGGTACCAGAATTCACTTTATTCTGGGGGTCCCCTGGCTGCAATTAAAACATGGGACTAGCTCGCTAGGTATCAACAGGTTAGGTCGAGTGACCCTAGAGAAGGCTAGAAGTGAGAGTGGTCGACATGTTTCTCGCTCAGGGTAAAGTCACCCGCGATTCATCAGGACCTTACAAAAGTGAGGAAAAGAACAACATGCTTGTGTCATGTGTGTGGTGTAAGTTACCTCTGTGGATTCTCCTATGCCTACACATAGAGAAAAGATAAAGAAACAATGGTTAATACGTTTTTCAGTAAACCAAAACAAGTCACGTCATTGCCAGGGCATGTAAAAGATGTGGCATGCTGGCGGTACTGTGAACTATTGAGCACAACCAGTGCATGCCTGGATATATTGAGCGTGCAACGTGCATTGTGGGGAGCACACACAACCACTGAGTATGTGAGGGAAACTGTGGTGAGGAAGAGTGGTGTTTAAAAACAAGGGTTTAAAATGCAGCAGTCTGAGAGAGATGTACTGCCCATTCAGTGTCATTTAATGAGCAGTTCTGGTGGAAAAGGCACCGATTATATCATACTGTGGCTTGGCAAGACAAACTCACACTGTGACCTGACAAGTGGTGTAATGATAAAGCACACGCTCCCTACTCACCTACTGGTCAGGGACTACTTGTCACATGAGGGGTCGGCGGGTCAGAACATCAGGGGTGAGCCTAATAGATGTAGCTAAAGGGGAGCACATAAGTAGCGCCTCTGGGTTACAAACGCAAGCAAAGTAATGCTCTAGGATAAAGGCTCTGACCTCCCTTCTCCTGCTCAAAACGGTGTCACTCACCTCGATCCGCCTGTGTCCGCGTGGGGAGACCTACCCATCTCCGCCGAGCTCGAGTAGATAAGAGAGCTCGGCGGTCGGTGTTATTTAAACAAACAAACAAACCGGCGTGCACAGACGCGTCGCCGCCTACTGTGCAAAGTCACATGATAGAAGCCGGTACTGTGGCGGCCATATTGTAATGGTGAGGGAGTGATGTATCGCTGGTCACTTGGGTTTGTAATGACCGGCAATTTACGCTAATGGGCCTTAATATGGGAAACCTTTGGGGGAAGGAAGGACCCCGTATATGTCAAAATTATGCCCATCGAGTTCCGGCGTGTATATCGGAATTACCGCCCGGCCTGATGTCGGCTCTAACTATGGCGGCCATGATGTAATGGGCAGAATACCTGCCGTGAGCAGGCAGTGACGATCCCTTGGCTAGGGTGTGTAAGTCTAACGGCCGTATGTTGGTCTTATAGTCAGGCGGGCCCTGGTGTGTTGGTGGCAGGAAACCGATGTCAACGTGTGGGTCAAAACCAGTGGGGGTTGTGGTAACAGCAAAGGAGAGTTTGATTAAGTATTGTATTTACACTCGATGTTTCACCTCCGCCAGATGTGGAAACAAGGGGATAAGGATGACCACCGTACAATATATGAAATGGATGATTTAAAGTGAGTGCCAGGGAATGTCTTCATTAAGGCCCTGTTTATCAGAAGACAGTCGGTGTACCCATCTCTGTTCCTTCCGGAAAAGGGCATTTTTGGGGCAGTTTGGGCTGGATTCTAACACTACCCACTTCAAAGAGTCTTCATTGTGGTTGGAATCTACATAGTGTTTACACATTTTTGTATGGGTCTTCTTGCAGCGGAAATTGCTGCGATGTTCGATGATACGGGTTTTGATGGGGCGGGTTGTCATCCCGATGTACTGTAAGCCACGCGGGCAAGTAAGCATGTATATGCAATGTGATGTGTTGCAATTGGTGTGATGTCTGAGCTCCCATTTGAAAGTCTCAGAAAGCTGTATGGTCTTCAGTGTCATGGTGTATCTGCAGACCCCACACATGCCGCAAGGGTAATGGCCCGTCACGGGGGGCAAATGCCACAAGGTTTGTTGAGTTTCTTTCCTGACACTCTTGGGCCTGGTGCTGATTAGGATATCCTTCAGGTTTTGTGATCTCTTGAAGGCGAACCTCGGTTCTTCCAGGACCATGTCCCCTGTGTTGAGAATACCCCAGTGGTGTTTGATCGTATTCCTGATTTTATTGGATAGTGGGGTGAAGGTGGTCACACAGGTGATCGGTTGATTCTCAACCGGGACTCTTTCCTGCCGTTCAAGGAGGGCTTCTCGGTTATTATTCCTGGCCCGTTTTCTAGCTTTTAGGACATCGCTTTTAGGGTAGCCTCTATCGAGTAGGTTCCTAGAGAGGATTGCGGACTCCTTCTTGTAGTCGGACACAGCACTACAATTGCGCCTTATCCGCAGGAATTGGCCAAAAGGCAGGTTAGTGCGTAAGGCCCTTGGATGGTGGCTCTTGTAGTGTAGTAGGCTGTTGCGGTCCGTGGGTTTTCTGTACATGGTAGTGCTTATGGACCCTTCTTCCAGTTTTATTGTTAGGTCAAGGAAGGAGATCTCATTTGGCGAAGAGGCCATGGTGAAATGTAAGTAAGGGTTCAATGTGTTGACCCATTCAAGGAAAGCTTCGTGGGAGGTTGGGGGGCCTCTCCACAGGATTAGGATATCATCAATGAAGCGTCTCCACATTTTAATGTTGTCCCGGAAAGGATTCGACTCATGGTGTATATGTATTCCCTCAAATTCCGCCATATACAAACAGGCCACCGAAGGGGCAAAAGTACTGCCCATAGATGTACCTTGGGTCTGGTGATAGTACTTGCCTCTGTACTCGAAATAGTTTTCGGTGAGGGCTAGGGTGGCGCATTCCATAACGAAGGTCTGCGGAGTGTTAGAGTTCCAAGTTTCTAAGCCCAGTCTTTCCTCAATTACCTCTAGAGTGGCCCTCTGGGGAATGTTCGTGTAAAGGGCTTCAACGTCTAGGGTAATCAAGAGATCAATCTCTCCTATGTCCTGGATGGTATCCAAAATCCGTAGTACATCCGTTACAAACCCAAGTGACCAGCGATACATCACTCCCTCACCATTACAATATGGCCGCCACAGTACCGGCTTCTATCATGTGACTTTGCACCGTAGGCGGCGACGCGTCTGTGCACGCCGGTTTGTTTGTTTGTTTAAATAACACCGACCGCCGAGCTCTCTTATCTACTCGAGCTCGGCGGAGATGGGTAGGTCTCCCCACGCGGACACAGGCGGATCGAGGTGAGTGACACCGTTTTGAGCAGGAGAAGGGAGGTCAGAGCCTTTATCCTAGAGCATTACTTTGCTTGCGTTTGTAACCCAGAGGCGCTACTTATGTGCTCCCCTTTAGCTACATCTATTAGGCTCACCCCTGATGTTCTGACCCGCCGACCCCTCATGTGACAAGTAGTCCCTGACCAGTAGGTGAGTAGGGAGCGTGTGCTTTATCATTACACCACTTGTCAGGTCACAGTGTGAGTTTGTTTTGCCAAGCCACAGTATGATATAATCGGTGCCTTTTCCACCAGAACTGCTCATTAAATGACACTGAATGGGCAGTACATCTCTCTCAGACTGCTGCATTTTAAACCCTTGTTTTTAAACACCACTCTTCCTCACCACAGTTTCCCTCACATACTCAGTGGTTGTGTGTGCTCCCCACAATGCACGTTGCACGCTCAATATATCCAGGCATGCACTGGTTGTGCTCAATAGTTCACAGTACCGCCAGCATGCCACATCTTTTACATGCCCTGGCAATGACGTGACTTGTTTTGGTTTACTGAAAAACGTATTAACCATTGTTTCTTTATCTTTTCTCTATGTGTAGGCATAGGAGAATCCACAGAGGTAACTTACACCACACACATGACACAAGCATGTTGTTCTTTTCCTCACTTTTGTAAGGTCCTGATGAATCGCGGGTGACTTTACCCTGAGCGAGAAACATGTCGACCACTCTCACTTCTAGCCTTCTCTAGGGTCACTCGACCTGACCTGTTGATACCTAGCGAGCTAGTCCCACGTTTTAATTGCAGCCAGGGGACCCCCAGAATAAAGTGAATTCTGGTACCCCTTGCTACATTTTAATAACCTCACCATAGCAACACACCATCCTGCCCACACACCCCCACTTCACCATAAGGCTGTTGGATAAAAAGATCTCCGCCAAAGAGCCCCTCTTTGAGGTGAGCCCGTCGGGGGTTGCACCGCCTCCCCGACGAGGAGCAAACGCCTATGATGAAGCATGACACCCTTCTGGGTGTGTGAGGCAACTACATCCAACATAATGGATGCCCTAGGGTGTCATTCAAACACCTTTGGTCACGCCAGCTAAACCTCCCCTATCTCTCCACAGGAACAGTTCAGCAACCTTTCTATTGCATCCTCTGTACTAGATACGGACACAAGCTGTTACTGGACCTTCCACCATCCTGAGTGGTAATCAGTGTCCGTTGATCAAAGTGATCAATTGTCCTCCCTCCTTTTTTGAAAAAAACTTTTGCACGGTGCCAACCGTGGGAGTTCCCTCTTGGCGGGTTAGATTGTTCAAATCCCCCTACCAATCGAGCCCGCACCATTGTGGTGGGTCTTATACGGTCCACACCCCATATTGGGGTTGGAACCTTTTCTCTTCTTAGTCTCCCCTTTACTTCCCTACCTTCTGTGAAGGAATCCACCCCACTGGGACCAGGTCCCCTTGACCTCACCACCATGGAGGGTCAAGGACTGAGTTTTGGTGAGGAGGATGCAGCAGCAATTATGAGGACACCTTCTCTTTTTGGCATTGACATAGAACCGGCCACGGGGAGTAATACAACCGAGTGGCAATCCCTGTCCGACCTCAAACGAGAATGGATAAGGATAACAATTCACGGGACTATGATGGCTGAGTATTTTAAAGCCAAAATTGCACCTAATGGCTTGATCGTCAAGAACTTCCCCAGAATTTTCTGGGAGGACGGACAATTTAAAGTTGAATGGTCACAGGTATCATGGAAGTGCACCCACGACCTCCTCATTCTCATCGTAAATACAGCTAAACGATTAGCAGATGCGCTTCTAGTCAAGATCCAAGCAGCCGAGGCTGCCTTGAAGACTGCGGTACAAAACCCGGGCTTCAAAACGAAATTGGCTGAGTTAAATAAAGAAATGGCGGAACATAAAGAGTACCTCATGAACCAGAAGGTAGCTAAACTACAAAAGGACATAAAGAAATTTTCAAAGGAGAAAGTCTATCCTTATCTAAGGGATGACTACGTCCCCCCAGGCACTAGCTACAATTCAGACTCTAGCACGACTTCATCAAGAAGGGGTTCCAATAGTGGCTCTGACAGTAGCGGGGAAAATAATCCTGCACAGATGCCTCCTAGGGCAAAAAGAGGAAGGGGACGGGGACAACATAACTTCCCCAATTACCCTAACCAGGGACAACTAGCGGGTCCCCCTTTTTGGCAATACCCACAATTCCCCCACTTCCAACCACCTTTTGCCCCACAATATCCCCCATTCTATCCCCCCAAAACCCTACACACCCTCCTTTTTTAGGCAGAGGCTGGGGCAGAGGGCGAGGGCGAAAAAGAGGGAACGTACCAGAAAAGAGAGTTCAATGGGAGGATGCACGCCCCCAAGGGATGGACACGAGGAGCACGAACCGATCAGGACCAAAATAAGCCTAGTGGTTAATCTATCTGACCGTCTCCTCACAGAGAGAGAGGAAGAAGTCCTGCAGAAAGGTTTGGGCTTTGTTCCCACTCCCAGGATCGATTTATTCCAACAAACTAGAGAAATCCAATCATTTTTCGGGAAAATAAGGTTGAAAACCTTCTTTGAAGGTAAGCCCTGCGAATTAACTGAAGACTCAGGGTTACACAATCCTTCAACCTTTACACCCCATAACGGAATGGTCCCAAATGAAGTCTTGACTTTTGAACAAGCTGTACTTAAAGACATCAATAAACTAGATCGGCAGACACCACACTCCAACATCTCTAAGAATGAGATGGTTGTATTGAAATCACTGGCGGAAGACCCCTTGATTACTATTAAACAGGCGGACAAAGGGGGAGCCACAGTTTTAATGAATACTGTGGATTATGAGTTGGAATGTCCCAGACAACTCAACGATCAAAGATACTATACACCCATCCCAAGTGATCCAACCATGCGCCGACAGACCACGATCACAAGCTTGGTTACAAACGTGGAATGTGAACAATGGATCACCAAAAAGGAGGCAGATTTTCTTATAAAAAAGGACCCAAGGGTACCATATTTTTATATATTGCCTAAGATCCATAAAGCAACCAGGCCAGTACCAGGGAGACCGATTGTCTCAGGGATAGACTCCGTATTGGAGCCACACTCACAATTCTGTGACCATTTCCTACAACCACTTGTGAGATGCATTCCCTCATACATCCAAGACACCACAGATGTACTACGGATTTTGGATACCATCCAGGACATAGGAGAGATTGATCTCTTGATTACCCTAGACGTTGAAGCCCTCTACACGAACATTCCCCAGAGGGCCACTCTAGAGGTAATTGAGGAAAGACTGGGCTTAGAAACTTGGAACTCTAACACTCCGCAGACCTTCGTTATGGAATGCGCCACCCTAGCCCTCACCGAAAACTATTTCGAGTACAGAGGCAAGTACTATCACCAGACCCAAGGTACATCTATGGGCAGTACTTTTGCCCCTTCGGTGGCCTGTTTGTATATGGCGGAATTTGAGGGAATACATATACACCATGAGTCAAATCCTTTCCGGGACAACATTAAAATGTGGAGACGCTTCATTGATGATATCCTAATCCTGTGGAGAGACCCCCCAACCTCCCACGAAGCTTTCCTTGAATGGGTCAACACATTGAACCCTTACTTACATTTCACCATGGCCTCTTCGCCAAATGAGATCTCCTTCCTTGACCTAACAATAAAACTGGAAGAAGGGTCCATAAGCACTACCATGTACAGAAAACCCACGGACCGCAACAGCCTACTACACTACAAGAGCCACCATCCAAGGGCCTTACGCACTAACCTGCCTTTTGGCCAATTCCTGAGGATAAGGCGCAATTGTAGTGCTGTGTCCGACTACAAGAAGGAGTCCGCAATCCTCTCTAGGAACCTACTCGATAGAGGCTACCCTAAAAGCGATGTCCTAAAAGCTAGAAAACGGGCCAGGAATAATAACCGAGAAGCCCTCCTTGAACGGCAGGAAAGAGTCCCGGTTGAGAATCAACCGATCACCTGTGTGACCACCTTCACCCCACTATCTAATAAAATCAGGAATACGATCAAACACCACTGGGGTATTCTCAACACAGGGGACATGGTCCTGGAAGAACCGAGGTTCGCCTTCAAGAGATCACAAAACCTGAAGGATATCCTAATCAGCACCAGGCCCAAGAGTGTCAGGAAAGAAACTCAACAAACCTTGTGGCATTTGCCCCCCGTGACGGGCCATTACCCTTGCGGCATGTGTGGGGTCTGCAGATACACCATGACACTGAAGACCATACAGCTTTCTGAGACTTTCAAATGGGAGCTCAGACATCACACCAATTGCAACACATCACATTGCATATACGTGCTTACTTGCCCGTGTGGCTTACAGTACATCGGGATGACAACCCGCCCCATCAAAACCCGTATCATCGAACATCGCAGCAATTTCCGCTGCAAGAAGACCCATACAAAAATGTGTAAACACTATGTAGATTCCAACCACAATGAAGACTCTTTGAAGTGGGTAGTGTTAGAATCCAGCCCAAACTGCCCCAAAAATGCCCTTTTCCGGAAGGAACAGAGATGGGTACACCGACTGTCTTCTGATAAACAGGGCCTTAATGAAGACATTCCCTGGCACTCACTTTAAATCATCCATTTCATATATTGTACCGTGGTCATCCTTATCCCCTTGTTTCCACATCTGGCGGAGGTGAAACATCGAGTGTAAATACAATACTTAATCAAACTCTCCTTTGCTGTTACCACAACCCCCACTGGTTTTGACCCCCACGTTGACATCGGTTTCCTGCCACCAACACACCAGGGCCCGCCTGACTATAAGACCAACATACGGCCGTTAGACTTACACACCCTAGCCAAGGGATCGTCACTGCCTGCTCACGGCAGGTATTCTGCCCATTATATCATGGCTGCCATAGTTAGAGCCGACATCAGGCCGGGCGGTAATTCCGATATACACGCCGGAACTCGATGGGCATAATTTTGACATATACGGGGTCCTTCCTTCCCCCAAAGGTTTCCCATATTAAGGCCCATTAGCGTAAATTGCCGGTCATTACAAACCCAAGTGACCAGCGATACATCACTCCCTCACCATTACAATATGGCCGCCACAGTACCGGCTTCTATCATGTGACTTTGCACAGTAGGCGGCGACGCGTCTGTGCACGCCGGTTTGTTTGTTTGTTTAAATAACACCGACCGCCGAGCTCTCTTATCTACTCGAGCTCGGCGGAGATGGGTAGGTCTCCCCACGCGGACACAGGCGGATCGAGGTGAGTGACACCGTTTTGAGCAGGAGAAGGGAGGTCAGAGCCTTTATCCTAGAGCATTACTTTGCTTGCGTTTGTAACCCAGAGGCGCTACTTATGTGCTCCCCTTTAGCTACATCTATTAGGCTCACCCCTGATGTTCTGACCCGCCGACCCCTCATGTGGCAAGTAGTCCCTGACCAGTAGGTGAGTAGGGAGCGTGTGCTTTATCATTACACCACTTGTCAGGTCACAGTGTGAGTTTGTTTTGCCAAGCCACAGTATGATATAATCGGTGCCTTTTCCACCAGAACTGCTCATTAAATGACACTGAATGGGCAGTACATCTCTCTCAGACTGCTGCATTTTAAACCCTTGTTTTTAAACACCACTCTTCCTCACCACAGTTTCCCTCACATACTCAGTGGTTGTGTGTGCTCCCCACAATGCACGTTGCACGCTCAATATATCCAGGCATGCACTGGTTGTGCTCAATAGTTCACAGTACCGCCAGCATGCCACATCTTTTACATGCCCTGGCAATGACGTGACTTGTTTTGGTTTACTGAAAAACGTATTAACCATTGTTTCTTTATCTTTTCTCTATGTGTAGGCATAGGAGAATCCACAGAGGTAACTTACACCACACACATGACACAAGCATGTTGTTCTTTTCCTCACTTTTGTAAGGTCCTGATGAATCGCGGGTGACTTTACCCTGAGCGAGAAACATGTCGACCACTCTCACTTCTAGCCTTCTCTAGGGTCACTCGACCTAACCTGTTGATACCTAGCGAGCTAGTCCCACGTTTTAATTGCAGCCAGGGGACCCCCAGAATAAAGTGAATTCCGGTACCCCTTGCTACATTTTAATAACCTCACCATAGCAACACACCATCCTGCCCACACACCCCCACTTCACCATAAGGCTGTTGGATAAAAAGATCTCCGCCAAAGAGCCCCTGTTTGAGGTGAGCCCGTCGGGGGTTGCACCGCCTCCCCGACGAGGAGCAAACGCCTATGATGAAGCATGACACCCTTCTGGGTGTGTGAGGCAACTACATACAACATAATGGATGCCCTAGGGTGTCATTCAAACACCTTTGGTCACGCCAGCTAAACCTCCCCTCTCTCTCTACAGGAACAGTTCAGCAACCTTTCTATTGCATCCTCTGTACTAGATACGGACACAAGCTGTTACTGGACCTTCCACCATCCTGAGTGGTAATCAGTGTCCATTGATCAAAGTGATCAATTGTCCTCCCTCCTTTTTTGAAAAAAACTAAAAAAGTACTCACAGCTCTCGTCTGACGTCAACATAAAAATGGAAGAGAAACTTCCACAACAAAAACTGCCATTCACAACGAAGGTGGTTGTGGGAATCTTGGCTAGATATGCCAGACATATTGAGAACTCTCATTCAGAACAAGACATTGGCAGTGACTCGGTTAGACAACACAGCAGAGGTTAAGATAGTTCGCCAGTTTCTGAATGCAAAAACAAAACTACTTCATAGAGGTCGAAACCCCAGACCAGAAAGTTATCCCTCCAGACAGACTTTATAAATTAAACATACAGACTGAAGGTGACATAATGCCTACTATTAAAGTAATATTCTGGAAAAATCTAACACTTAGCTATGATATTCTTTTAGCAGAGATCAATTGACCACCAGAGTTTGTAGGAAAAGCCCCACAAGGAAAGGAACAAGTTTTTCCATCTTTTTTAGTGTTTATTTCTGAAGAGGTTAAACAAGTGTATGCCACAGAATGGGCTCTTGCAAAAGGCCCAGCATTATACCACAACTATGTTGGCTCGGATAAGTAATCCTCTTATCACATTATACCCATAAGGTCCAGCTGCAAGTGCAACCACAATACCCCATTAAACATGAAGCAAAAGCCCCTTTGAGAGAGATTCTCTCATAGGTAGAGTACCAGGGAGTTGTTGAACCCTGTGTATCTTCAACAATAATCCATTATTTTCAGTAGCTAAACCGGATCATTCCTACCGCATAGTCTTAGACTACATACATTAAGTCATAAATGCACATTTGCAATTCAAAATTCACACAGTACAAAATGAACAACTTTGTCTGTAAAAATACAGAACACCCTTGGATATTTCCAACGTTTTGTTCTACCAAAACACAGCACCTGAAAGCAGAGATCTGATGGTGGTTTCTGTGCTCGGCTCACAATGCTGCTTTTGTCAGCTCTCTCAAGGGTATAAGAACAGTCCTGGGCTGGTGCTCCCTGAGTAACTCAAAAAATGTGTAGCTGGCGCACAACCTCTTTATTTATTAGCACAAAAACTTTTTTTAAACCGTGTTTTTTTAGTTTTAGGGTGCTCCTCAGGTGGCGTCTTCCGTCCTGGAGACGTCTAGGTCAATACAATAAACAGTGCTTCCAAACTAAATTGGTTGCATCCCCATGGGCACACCTGTGTTTCTCTAAAATAGGACTCTAATTAATTTTTTCACAACAGATTCATTTCAGAAGTAATCAGTTTATCTGATATCGTATTTTTTTGAAATTATTCTCATTTCATTCCAATTCAAGGTATTCTTTATATATTATCCTTTTTAACACAGCCTTTTAGGCTCCTATGCATTTCGGGCTGAGAGCCCTTCTTCAAGGAGCATCACTGCAAAAAGATTGTAGCACACATGTTTTTTATACCACAGACATTTAAACATACATTATTCCCATTATAACACATCTTCAAATGTACATGTTTACCATGCCATTGATGGAGTGACCTCCATCAATGGCATCTAACCAGCACCTTCTAACCAGCACCTTCTGGTTAGATTTTGAAAGTTGGTGATCTAGTTCGAGAGAAAACTAATAAAGAAGGAGTATGGTCCACCAGACCGTGCTCCGTGCCAGGCTTTGGAACCATGATTTAGCCACCGCTTTCTGGTTGTAAATACAAACGACTTGTCTTCATTAATCAAGTTAAATTGCATCATGTGGCCAGTACTACACGTCCAGGAACCTCCCATACATCATACCTTGCCATAACTACACGTGATGGGGAGGGGGAAACACCTTACACGCGGGTTCGCATCCTCTCTTCGACAACATACGGAAACAGATCTCACTCGTCTTCGGCTTCACTGGGAGGGGGCCCTGGGTAGAGTGTTTACTGATAGGGAATGGCTAGCTGCCCGTAGCAGTCCGACCCGCATCCCACGGAATCAACGATTCAGGCAGATATAATTCTTCATACTGCACTAGGCCTACCTTACCACAGCCCACATACACAGGTACTTCCTCGGCATAGATGCGGCTTGCCCCCGCTGTCGGCAATTTGATGCCGACTTGATACGTATGCTCTGGGGATGCACAACCTGGACTGATTACTGACGCACCGTGACAACCACTCTCATAAGCTGCACAGCCCGTACCATTCCTCAGACATGGGGAAGCTCATATACTGCACCTTTTTAGCAGGAACAAGAAGTATAGAGCAGCTACAAGTTTTTTTGACCTAGGCCTAATAACAGCCAAGCGCCTACTCACTAAGCGCTGAAAATCCCTCTACCGCCTCACCCTCTTGCTTGGCACCGATCCTTCTCTAATTGGGGAAGGGCGGAGGGTGCGGTGCTGCGCAGAGAATCTGCTTGGCATTCGTATGTTCCCCATGGCCCCCAGTGGGATGCAATGGTCTCCAAGCTCTTGGGGGCGGACACAGACACGGGACCCCTGCCTTCATCACAGAGGGCTGTCACTCAAGGTGGTGTCTCTCCCCCCCTACCCCCCCCCCCCCACGCGGCTCAGGCCTGACACCACTACCCAGTCTGCCATTACCCTCCTGCCGTGGAACTCCATTACTGCTGAGTCTTAGGGGTGTTTGAGGTCCTATAGCAAATTTAGTTATGGCGGCAGGTCTTGCGCGACTCTATCCTATCCTTCGTTCTCTTTTGTTGCCCTCATTTGTTGTGCCCTATGTCCCCGGTTACGTTTGAACTGCACTGCTCCTACATTGCTCACACATTACTTAATGATGCGACTTGTCAGCATCACTCTGTCTTTCCTGTGATATTGCCGCAAGCTTTGATGTAACTACTGCACACTAAGTTTTTCATACACGCAGCTATCAGCTCAGCTGTACATTGTCACCAGCAATTATTTCTCTTTCCTCCCCTTCTCCGGCTGTCGCATCAGTGATGCCCTGCCTATATGCCATGCTAATTACATTCCATGCATATTACCCAAAGCCGCACCTTGGCAGCGCCACCCCGCCTTTTGTTAAGGCATTTCTGTAAACTGTAATTGATGTATTCTCAATGTGCATAGTCAAATTGTAGTCAGTCCAAGTGTGTCTAACCGCTGGCAATTCATTTCTCCGTTACATGAGTGCCATGCTGTCTGTATGTTCTATTGACCAAAGTGCAAAAACAAAAACGAAAAAGTTAATAAAGATGATTTAAACAAAAAAATTCTGAAGAAGAATAGCAGGAGCTTCGGTAAACTAAAAAAGTTATATACAAATAAAATGCATAGACTTAGTTTCTTCTGTAGTCTATTTTCAAATTCTAGGTGAAAACGTGTTAAAACAATTTAAGCATAAATTAAAACAACTTGGACTGAAAGACGCTGCAAATCAGCATTCAACTAGGAGCCATATATATGGGATAAAGTACCCCGTGCCACACTTTATAAGGATATTACAAGTCACCATACAGAGGTTATTCGAAGTCCATGACCATAGAGAGGAAAGAGGCTGAAAATTGAGTTCCTTTATAAAGTTATGGAAATCCGAGGTGACTGCAATATCCTTATCAGTTATCAAAGTGAGTACTTTATTCCTTATAATAGATGATCAACTTTCCCACAAACAACTTAATGTTTGCAAACATCAAGAATAAAAATAGAATCTCTAGTGCAAAATTAAACGCATCAAAAAAGCAGGTAGATATTTGTAAAAAATGGATATCAGAATTGGTTTAAAACAAGTAAAAAAAAAATCTTTTTTCCCCCCTATAATTACCAAAGGAGTCCAAAAAATAAAAATATCTACTCTTCTACTCTATATAAGTCTGATTACGAATTATATTTCTTGAATTATTGCTGGATTGTCTTTATTAAACAAAATATTTTATTTTATGCAAACATAACCAGGATCTGGCTCCTACCTGTAAAGTTCTTCTTTTCCCGCCTTGTGATTATCAGTTGGTATGAGCCATCCTCCATCAGCAATTTGTATCCCCTGGCCAGCAAACAGAAGATCCTTTGAAAAATGATCAAGGCAGTCAAACTGAAAGGATTCTGCATTTTCACTGTTTATTCCAATGCTGTTTTTCAGTACACCAAACATGTGCAACTATATAAAAAAAAAGAGAAAAAACATCAGCTCCAATTTAACAGCGAGATGTATTTGCAATAATGCTACACTTGCCCCTCGCTATGGCATTGTATTTTCTGTGTGTGAAACTAGGCTTATATACCATTTGTTCAATTATTGATTTGTAAGAACTCTGCTTAGGAGGTACCTAAATTCAACTGTATTGCAGGTTTGCGATTGTTCACCACCAACCATTACATGCTCCTCTTTGGTCCATACCAGGCTATCATCGGTCTCCAACCTAATGCCTTCATTGCCCCTGTGAGTGAGTGATCTAACTGATCCTTGCAATAATGAATATTAGGCCTATGTGGCAAGCTCCGCTCCGTGGACGGAGTTCGCAGAGTTTTGCTATTCTGCACTCTGCTTGGAGCACAGAGTTTACTGGAGCACGCTGCTCATCGCCCTTCTCACTCCTATAATTTCCATGCTGTCTACTGTAGGCCATTGCCTTTCATTTCATTCATTCATTTCATGATGTTCGTATCATTTTGTGGGATCCGCTTCATTTGGTTTAAAATAAAATCACATCTCGTTGCGCTTCTTTTTGCAGCTGGACCAGGAGGGCGGACGGGGAGGGGAGCACTGTGCTGCCTGGAGCCACAGTAGGGACATATCTGCATGTGTCCCTGTGATGTCTATACATCTGGATTGTGTGGCATCCAACCGAACACATTGTGAGCGGCACAAGTAATGTGTAAGGTTAGGTAGCATTGGAGCACTGTCGGCCACTGAGCCAATCTTAGTGCACTGGTCAGAGTTCTGAAACATTACTGCCTGCGGAGCCGGCACGTCTCTTTGAAGAATACAAATACTGTCTAAGAGCTACTTGAGTTTAATGTTGGTAATGAGACCTCTGCGTGAGACCTGCGCCGCCTCTTAGCCTCCACTGGGCGAGCAGCCTCCCAGAAGCTGCTGCCAGTCCGAGGAGAAAATATAATGGCTTCAGGCCTGCGGCCTACAAAGGGTCGAAAACCGAGCACCCCGACCCTGCAGAGGACTACGGCCATGAAATACATAGAGAAATGTGCAAACAGATCACCCAGCTCACCGAGGTAAGAAGAATGGGGTGGGTCACCTCTGAGCACTTATAGATTGGACAGTAGGAGATGCAGTGTAGGGTCCAGGTGAAGGATAACAACTCATACACCATGTGAGCAAAGCTCAAAGTCGAGCCCCAAATTGGAGAGTTTTGATCCGGCTTCAGAGCCTCTTTGTATTATCAGCTCTGGAAATGACTGAATTTGTAGCGATGAGATGAAAGTAAACATCAGTGCACAGAAAGGGTCTGGATGTATGTATATGGTGGTTGGAGAACAAATCGAAAAAATTCAACAGGGGCATCACACACAACTGGCAAATACCCCTCACCCTCGCTTTACCCCAAGTCTTCTCAGATCCATTTCAGGTACATCGGACTCGTAGACTTCTATTAATTGCTTTCTCCTTTGTCCTCCCTCTCCTGCTCACTGCTGCTTAAACCTTGCTCAGGCATATTAAACCCTAACATGTTTAAGCACAAACAGCTCGGAGCCGACGCATCGCAGCGCAGAGTGACAGATCACACGATGAGAGCGCAGGCATGTGGGGCAGGTTAATTGGCAGCGGGCTAATGTTAGGACGGAGCTCAGTGGCGTGTTTCCACTGCTCCACCTCATGCAGCCTGTCTCCTTCACCTCCTGCCACCTTGCGTCCCTTCTACCTGGCTGCACATTCTCCTACAGACATCATCATATACAGCCTGCCTCATTGACCACCTATACCGTGCCTCCATCTCGAGGCAGGAGGAACGGAGCCAGCCCTCCTTGTGCTGAGACTAATAGGAGTAGATTGGCATAGAGTGCATTGGAGTAGAGTTTATTTACGTAGAGTAGCGTAGAATGCACTGGCACAGAGTAGAGTGATGCAAAGTAGATTGAAGGGGTTTATAGTGCAATGGGGTGGACTAGAGTGGTGTAAAGTAAAATGGTGCTGAGTAGAGTGGCACAGAGTTCAGTGGCAGAGAGTGCAGTGCTGCAGAGTAGAGTTCCGTACAGTGCATTGGTTTAGAGTGCAATGATACAGAGTGGTGGACACTAAAGTGTCAGAGTGCAATGGTGTAGAGTGGAGTAGAGTTCCGTGTTGTAGGAAGATGGCTCGGAATATACCCTACCAAAATGAGGTATAGTGTGCACAGAGTCCAGTGGAACCCCAAAGGTAGGCAGAGGTAAAAGTAGATAGCACTTAACTCTATTTGTGGTAGGGTGAGCGAGCATTAAGGCTTTATCAGAGGGTAGTGTTAAGCATTTGTTGTACACACTCAGGCAAGAAATAGTGTCACACACTCAAAAACTGAACTCAGACCAATTTGTTTGTATCAAAAATATTATTTAGTAATTTTATTTCTAGAACCAAGCCAAGCCTGGTGCAGGTAAGTGAAATAATACTTTGCAAAATGTTATGATGTGATTTACAGTTGAATGCAGGTTTGAAAGCAGTTGGTTGAAATACAGATAAGTCAACAGTTCCAAATAACTTTTTAGTTACACTGAAGATGACCTTTTAGAGTACTTTTTAAGTTACTTTTTCTAATCAGTGTCATAGGTCTAGATATCACACTGATACATTTCTTAGACAAAAGGTAAGTAATTCACGTGTTCTACAGTGGCAGTTTTTCAATGTTTCATACAAACCAACTCCACACTTAAAAGAATTTTGAAGGAACACAGTCAATACAATCCTAAGGAAGGAAATGAAGTTAACGGTTTGCAGGTAAATACCTATTTGTGGGAGTTGGTATTCTGGGGTTAGAACCAGGGTTCCCCTAGGGTCATGGATGCACTTTCAGAACACCCTCAACAGCACTAGGGCGGCTGGGTGCAGAGTGCTGAGGCCCAGTGTTATCCAATGGGGCATTGGGGGCCTCTGGTTGGTGGCTGCTCACGAGCAGGCCACAAGGTTGTGGGAGAAAAGCTCCTGGTGTTAGACTCAGGGCGAAGGAGGGTCCGAGTTTGCACCCAAAGTACACACGCAGCTGCGCGGGGGCGGCTGGGTGTAGGGTGCTGTTTTGGCGTTTGGTGCCCTGGTGTTTTCAATGGGGATTCTCTGGTAGCAACAAAGACTGCAGGCTTGGGGACGAAGATCTTCTGGAGGTGACCACTGGTTGGAGAGGTAAGTTGGGATCCCAGGGGATGCTGGGACACTGTCAGCTGGGCCACCCAAGGCCGTGGGGCGTCGGGTGCAGGGGTGTCTTTAGGCGTTGGGTTTTCTTACCAGCTCCGGTCGCGGTTGGGGGGATCCTCCAGAAAGGGGCTGCAGGCGTCAATTGGAGATTCGAGGCACGTCAGAGATCGCCAGATCTCAGGTCAGGATTGCCAGAGAGACCTCCTCGTGGTGTTGGACCACTCAAACTTGGGACGGGGGCATAGAGTGCAGACTCGCGGATTTAGCCAGAGCCAGAGTCTGTGGGGGAGCAAACCTGGTGCTCACGGAAGACAAGGTCTTGGTTTTGGAAGGCAGGGCAGGTCCTTCGAGTTCTTGAGGCTGCAGGACACACCAGGATTTCACTGGGGCAAGTTTGAGGTGCAGACAGACCGGTAGGGCTGGGGCCAAGTCAGTGGGGGTACTCCTCTTCTTAGTTCAGCACAGCTTCTTCGGTCCTTCTTCTTTTCTTCTGGTTGTTTCTTGTCTAAGGAGGCAAGGTCCGGGGTTCCCCCTAAATACTAAATATAGGAGCATTACAGGTAAGTAAAGGTTGGGACCAATGGGTCTCTTCTTTGGAGTGGGTACACCCATTATTATGCCACCCTCGAGTGGGAGGGGGGCATATGCCTCTCTCTGGCTGACTGGGTCCCCTCATTTGCAAGATGGCGGGCACCGAGAGTTGTGCTTCACCTCGCCTCCCCCACCTGAAGGTTGGGTTGGCAAAGGTGGGCACACCTCCCTTCCTCACTTGGTGTCCCCACTGATTCTCCCGTCCAAAATGGGGTCAGCACTGGTGGGGACCAGTTGCTGGAAGCAGCAAAGGCCTGGGGTAGCTCACAAAGGCGGCAAACCTTTGAAGCTTTCCCTTCGTGGACCCAGCCCTTCCTGGGGGGAGGAGGCTTGGCAACTCGTCTCAGGATGTGCATTGTTTCAGACCTCCAAGAGCAGCAGAATCTCGACCCAGGGGTCCAGAAACATGTCTGGCGGTGGCAGCTGGCGAGCAGCCACTCAGCCAGGCCACTAGAGTTAGGTCATTTTTCAGGGGGCATCTCTAAGATGCCCTCTGAGTGCATTTTTCTTTAAATCCCACACTGGCATCAGTGAGGGTTTAATGTACTGAGAAGTTCGATACCAAACTTCCCAGTTTTCAGTAACGCCATTATGGTGCTGTGGAGTTCGTAATGACAAACTCCCAGCACCATATACGCTTTATGGCATTACTGAATTTACAATATCTAAGAATTGGCTTAGACACTGAAGGGTACAGGGCTCATGCACCTGTACCCTCACCACTGGTATAGTGCACCCAGCTAGAGGGGTGGCTTACTTATGCCAGGGCAGTTGTTTGTAGGCATAGCACACAGGGATATGTGCCATGTCAACTCTTCACTTTGTTCTACCCCAAAACACGCAGTCTGCAATAGCAGCGTGTGTGTGTAAAGGTACAGGGCCTCCAGGGGTGGCACAATCGGTGCTACAGCCCTTAGAGGCCTTCCCTTGACACAGTGCCTTTGGTGCCTACGGTACCATTTACAAGGGATGGACATGTGGCCAAAGAGTGCCAATTGGGTTTTGTCTTAATGCAGTTTTAGGGAAAGTACATAGGCACTTGGTTGGCAGGAACCAAGGGCACACTCAATCAAAGTACATCAACACTTTGGCAAAAAGTGGGGGCAACCATGCAAAAAGAGAGCACTTTCTTACTAGTGTCGTAGAGTATAGTGGCGTATAGTGCAGTGTAGACTGGTATAGAGTGCAGTGGCATAGAGTGCAGCAGTATACAATTAAGTGGCGAGTGTGGAGTGGCACAGAGTGGATTTGTCCACAGTTGAACAGAGTGCTGTAGAGTGCAGTGGCATAGAATAGAATGTTTCAGAGTAGAGTGAAGTGGCGTAGAGTGTAGTGGTATAGAGTAGAATATCAGAGTGCAGTGGTTCAGAGAAGATCAGAGTGTCGTAGACTGCAGTGGTGCAGAGTGGATTAGAGAGGCTTAGAGTGGATTGGCGTAGAGTACAGTGGCATTGAGAGGAGCGATGCAGGGTAGAGTAGAGTACAGTTCAGTGGTAGGACAGAACAGTGTTGCAGTGTAAAGTGGTGTCGAGTATATTGGTGTATAGCGGTGCAGTGACACAAAGTGCAGTGGCGTAGAGTACAGTGCCGTATGGTGCAGTGGTGCAAAGTAGATTGGCATAGAGTGCAGTGGAGGACAGTGTATTGGCTTTGAGTACAGTGGTGTAGAGTGCAATGGCATAGAGTGCAGTGGTGTGGTCTGGAGAGGCATAGAGTGCAGTAGAGTGCAATAGCAGAGTAGATTTTTCAGAGTAGAGTGAAGTGGCTTACATTGCAGTGGTATAGAGTGGATTAGAATAGTGTAGAGTGCAGTGTTGTAGAGTGCAGTGGCGTAGAGTGGCATAAAGTAGAGTGGAAGGGAGTGCAGTGCTGCAGAGAATACTGCAGTAGAGTGCAGTGGGGTATAGTAGAGTGGGACAGAGTGCATTGGCAGAGTGCAGTGGCGGCTAGTAGAGTGGCATAGATAGCAGTGGCACAGAGTAGTGCAGAGTGCAACAGAGTGGCGTAGTGTGCAGGGATCTGGAGTAGAATAGAGTGGTGTGTAGTGGCGTAGAGTTATTTGGTGCAGAGTATATTTGCACAGAGTGCATTGGTTTGGAGTAGACTGGCGTGCGTACTGGTTTTGAGTAGACTGATGTAGAATACATTGGTTTTGAGTAAAGTGGTGTAGAGTGCAGTGTTGCAGAGTAGGGTGGGACAAAGTGGAGTGGTACGGAGTGGGGTGGAGTGACAAAGAGTGCAGTAAGTGCACAGTAGAGTAGTGTGGGATAGAGTGGAGTGGTGCTGAGAAGAGTGCAGTGTGGAGTGGCGAAGTGTGAAATTGTGCAGAGTAGAGTGGGGTAGCGTGGAGTATGCATGGTGTGGTGGCGTACTGCTATTACAGTCAACACATCTTCAATTGAAATGACCATTGCAATTGCACTCACATACTGTTTTACTGATAAAAGTTAAAAGAGAACAAATGATAATGTGTGATCACCCAATGCCATCGTCCAGTCAGTCAAATTTTTATCGCCTTGTATATTGATTTGATAGTCAGCACATTTCATTTATAAGCATTTAGATTTTGTTGTGTGCTAGAAAATAAAACTGAGCCTGTTTATTGAAAGCGAGTTTGTGGAAGAATACAGTTAACAAGGTTAGGGCAACAGGAGGGCCTATCTTGAGCTGGAAAGCCTAAAGCAACTAAAGCAAACAAATAGAAAGCCAGAAAATGTAAGCTACAAACCACAAAGCCAACGGTAAACATCGGGCAGAATGAATTCTATGTCAGGACTGGAGGCGAGGATTATGTCTTCTTTCTCCACTTCATTTTACAGCAGCGAAGATACAAAAAAAGACTACATTTCCCATGGAACCCTGGGAATATGTAGTTCAACAAGAAAAACCAGAAACACCTGGTAACAACCAACGAGAGGTACAGTCCCAATGTCCAATCAGGGCCCAGGAAGCCCTCACATAGTCCCTCAATAGTGTCCTCTCCTCCTCTTTCTTCGCTGCTGCGCAGCAAGGTAAGTACCCTTCAGGCTTTTCCTTTGTGTTTTAGCCATTTAGGGTGATTGACAGGTTTATTTGACGAGCGCTGCTTTCGCGCGATTGTTTTAGCTTCCTGCGGTGTAAAGCAGCTTTATGCTGTTGTGGCTGATATTTTTTGCTGGCGCATTTGCTATGCTTCTGTTTAGGTTTAGCACGTTTTTTCTTTAGGTACCGTGTTATTGTTTCCCTTTCCCGCAGCATGTGAGCTGTGAGGAGAGAAGCTGCAGCGGCTAAGGGTTTCTCCCGTACCTACGCGGCTGGTGCTGCAGTTGCTCCCCGGTTCTCCCTCCTTTAGAGGGCCCGTGAGTGAAGACGGGCGCTGCGCAACGTTTGATCGCTCTTCAGAAAGTTTCAAACGTGGCGCGCGCGTCAGTTAGGGAACCCCGGCTAAGGGGAATGCCTGAGCGGTGTATCAGCGGTATTCCCAGTGTATTTATACCGCGTTTCTTATGCCCCACGCTCTGTTCCTTGATTTCTTTTCTCTGCCATCAGGACAGAGCCCGTATATGCAGCAGTAAGCTGTTAACGCCTGTTAGGTCTGTAGTGTGGGGGGGAAACAAGTACAAAAGTGACATTACCCAGCCGGTTACCCTGCAGAGAGAGGGTTATTGTAAATTCCTGTGCCAGCTTTAGTCCCTGGGCTTGAACCCATTGATTGGCGGTGTTAGACGGGGACCCGGAGGGTCGGCCGAGTACAGGGGGAGAGGCCTCCAGTGAGGTCTGTCTCCGGCGATCGTACAGACAAGTAACTTCCCCCCCCCACAGATGGACACCACACAAGGATAAGTTCACCACACTTTATATAAGAATCTTGAGGCAAAGTGATAAACGATACAGCGGGGGCAGGACACGAGGATCCTCCCAATTCTAGTCTCTGTAGGGGAAAGGGGTAGCGGGACAGTCTCAGTACCGGTCCGGTACGGGAGCAGCAAGAGGGAAGCTCACAATCCTCGAGCTTGGGGGTCCGTAGAGATAGGCCGCGGCAGCGCCAGCAGGCCAAGACGATGGTTCACGTTGCAGAGGGCCGCGGCAGCGCCAGCAGGCTTCAGAGATGGTTCACAAGAAAGGGCCGTGGCAGCGCCAGCAGGCTATGTAGATGGTGCACGACGTGGAAGGCCGTGGCAGCGCCAGCAGGCCTGGACGATGGTTCACGATGACGAGGGCCGCGGCAGCGCCAGCAGGCCAAGACGATGGTTCACGTTGCAGAGGGCCGCGGCAGCGCCAGCAGGCCAAGACAATAGTTCACGTTGCAGAGGGCCGCGGCAGCGCCAGCAGGCTTCGGAGATGGTTCACAAGAAATGGCCGCGGCAGCGCCAGCAGGCCTCCAAGGATGAGTTCGTCTCGGTGTCTCTCGACTCCAGATACAACTGCCTTCCTGCTCTGGAGCTGTCCCAGTTATAGGTCTGGTCTCCTTTGATGTCCGGACCCTCGCACTTGGAGGTCGGGAGGTCCGGGATGAGGGAGTCCAGACACCCAGCAGGGGGGTGGAGCCAGCGCCCGGGGAGGCCGGGGGCGATCGACACCTGGCGGAGGAGAGCCATTGACACTCCTTCTCCCATTGACCTGCCAAGTGGTCTCTTCACCTCCTGGGTGGATGGTGGTGCCTCGATGTCGGGGCCTGGCCAGGCCCAGGGTTGGGGTCGAGCCGAGGCCACGCAGCCTTAGTTATGTAGTGTCCAAAGATGGCGGCTGGGCCGGGGCAGTGGTGCTGACGGGGGCCCGGACCAGCCGATACTGGGGTGTTCGGGGGCTGGAGTTCCGTTGTGGACGGGTCGGGGGTTGCCCCGGTGGGTTGCCGGGATGGTTCTTGTCGGGGATACAGGGAGAGCAGGGGTCCGGGCCCCGTCATGTGGGGAGGGAGCGGGCCTTCCACAAGGCCTGTCCAACATGCGTCCCCCCCAGCTGAAGGCAGGGAGAGTCACCCATCCTCTTGGGTACTCTCCTCGCCGAGGCAGAAGAAGCGTGACAGGCCGTCTGCGTTGTCGTGGTCCTGGCCTGGACGGTGCTCTACAGTGAAGTCCATCCCCTGCAGGGAGATGGACCATCGCAACAGTTTTGGGTTCTCTCCCCGCATCTGCATCAGCCATTGCAGGGGTCGGTGATCTGTTTGTACCCGGAAATGGGTACCGAAGAGATAGGGCCGGAGTTTCTTGAGGGCCCATACCACGGCGAAGGCCTCCCGTTCGATGGTGCTCCAGCGCTGTTCTCGGGCCAGCAGGCGTCGGCTGATGAAGGCCACTGGCTGATCGACTCCCTCGGTGTTGAGTTGAGAGAGGACAGCCCCAATGCTGAGGCGTCCGTCTGCACTATGAATTCCCGGCTGTAGTCGGGAGCCTGGAGCACGGGGGCGGTGCACATGGCGGCCTTCAATGTCTCAAAGGCCGCTTGACAGTCCGGAGTCCAGTTGACTGTTTTGGGGTTTTTCTTGGATGTGAGTTCCGTGAGGGGCCCCACAATGCTGCCGTAGTCCTTTATAAACCGCCGGTAGCCCAAGGAAGGCTCGGACCTCGGTTTGGGTGGTAGGGGGTTGCCAGGCCTGGATGGCAGCGATTTTGAGCTGGAGGGGGGCCACCAGACCACTCCCCACTTGGTGTCCCAGGTAGGTCACGGACCCTTGGCCAATCTGGCATTTGCTGGCTTTGATGGTGAGCCGGGCCTACCGGAGGGCGTGCAGGACCTCCCGGAGGTGGTGGAGGTGGTCCGCCCAGTGGCGACTGTACACAGCAATATCGTC
This sequence comes from Lissotriton vulgaris, assembly GCF_964263255.1. Classification (NCBI taxonomy): domain Eukaryota; kingdom Metazoa; phylum Chordata; class Amphibia; order Caudata; family Salamandridae; genus Lissotriton; species Lissotriton vulgaris. Next base: position 1,227,477,810 of record NC_141696.1, read on the forward strand.
CAGATAGGCGGCGCTGAATTCTTCGAGGCCCGCCAGTACCTGGTTCACGAGTCTCTAGAAAGTGGCTGGAGCGTTTTTCATGCCGAATGGCATCACCTTGAAGTGGTAGTGGCCATCCGGGGTAGAGAAGGCGGATCGCTCTTGGGCCCCCGGGGTGAGGCCGATCTGCCAGTAGCCCACTGTTAGATCGAAGATGCTCAGGTAGCGGGCGGCCCCCATTCGGTCAACCAGCTCATCCGCCCGGGGGATAGGGTGAGCGTTGGTTCTGGTAACGGCGTTCAGGCCCCGATAGTCCACACAGAACCGGAGCTCGGGGGCAACGCCCGGGGCGGCAGCCTTGGGGACCAGTACGACTGGGCTGGCCCAGGGGCTGTCAGATGGCTCGATCACTCCCAGAGCCAGCATTTTGGAGACTTCGTTCTGGATGCAGGCGCGCACTCGATCCGGCACTCGGTACGCCCTGTGCCGAATAGGAGGACTATCCCCGGTGTCCACATCGTGAAGGCACCAGGGGGTGACCCCGGGGATGAGGGAAAACAGGTCGGCGAATTGGAGCAGAAGGTCTCGACAGTCTTGGCGCTGCTCTGGGGATAAGGCATCGGAGAGTCTGACCCCTTCCACGGAGCCGTCCTTCTCGAGCGTCTTCAGCAGGTCAGGAAGGGGTTCGGAGTCTTCTTCAGCCCCACTGTCGGTAGCCATCAGGAGGCTGAGTTCCGAGCGTACGAAGTGGGGTTTGAGTCTGTTGGCGTGGAGGACCCGTAGGGGGTTCCGGGGTGACTCCATGTCGATCAGGTAGGTGACTGGACCTTTGCGCTCTACTACCTTGAAGGGCCCCATCCATTTGTCCTGTAGGGCGCAGGGTTCAACCGGGGACATCACCCAGACCTGTTGTCCTGGCTCGAACTCGATGGAGGAGGCATGCTGATCATACCATTTCTTCATGTCCTCCTGACTGGCTTCAAGGTTGGCTTTGGCGAGTTCCCTGAATCGCCGGGTCTGGTTACGGAGGGTCAGGAGATACTTGTATACGTCCGGCGGAGCCTTCTGGGGGGCCACCTCCCACCCTTCTTTGATCAGGCTGAGGGGACCCCGGACGGGGTGTCCATACAGGAGTTCGAATGGGCTGTAGCCCAGGGATTTCTGGGGGACTTCTCGGTAGGCAAACAAGAGGCACGGGAGCAGCACATCCCATTGGCGGCGGAGGGGCTCTTCCAGGCTCATGATCATCACCTTGAGGGTGCGGTTAAACCGCTCGACCAGTCCATTTACTTGTGGGTGATATGGGGTCGTGAATTTGTAGGTGACTCCGCACTGTTGTCAGAGGGACTTCATGTATTTAGAGATAAAGTTCGTGCCCCGGTCGCTGACGACTTCCCTGGGAAAGCCCACCCGTGAGAAGATCCCCATCAGGGCTCGGCCTACCACGGGCGCCGTCACGGTCCGAAGAGGAATGGCCTCGGGATAGCGGGTGGCGTGGTCCACCAGGACCAGGATGAACCGGTGTCCTTGTGCTGTTCTGGGCTCTAGGGGCCCCACGATATCTATTCCCACCCGTTCAAACGGGGTGGTGACGATGGGGAAAGGCTGCAAGGGTGCTTTGATCTTTCGGCCGCTCTTCCCGCTGGCCTGGCAGGTTGGGCAGGCCCGGCAGTGGTTTGTCACGTCATTCCGCATCTTGGGCCAGTAGAAGTGGGTCACCAGGCGGCTGTACGTTTTGTCTTGTCCCAGGTGTCCGGCAAGAGGCACATCGTGTGCTAGGTTCAAGAGAAAGTCTCTGAAGCGGAGGGGGACTACCAGCACCCGGCTGGCCCCCAGCTCAGCAATCTTTTGCTCACTGTAGAGCAGGTCATTGTCCCAATAAATCCAGTGGGCCCCCAAGGTGTCTCCTGTACTCTGGGCGAGGGCTTGCTGCCGGAGTCCCTCGAGGGAGGGACATGTTCTTTGCTCCTGTCGGAATTGTTCCTGAGTGGGGCCACCCTCTTGACGCCACTGGGCCAGTTCGGGAAGGTCCCGGAGCCGATCGAGTCCTTCTTCTCTGTGCTCCGGAGAACTGGCTTCCAGGGTGGCTCCCTCTTGGACGATCGGGGGAGGGGGCTCTGGCCATTCGGGTTCTTCGGGACTGGGGATGACGCGGGCGGCCCTGGACCGGGTCGTTACGCAGACCCATTCAGGGAGGCCCAGCATCCCCAGGTGCTCTCTTCTCTCGACAGCTGACAAGGGAGAACTTTCGAGGTCGTTCTCCAGGAGGCAATCCACGGGGGCATCGTCGCGGACAGTCACTTTCAGCATTCCGGATACTCCACCCCACTCGAAGGGGACGCAGGCCATCCGACACAGGCTTTCGGAGTTGTCGGCCGATCGTACTGGGCAAAGGACGTTTGGTAAGATCTGGTCCGGAGTCACCAGATGACAGCGGACTGCGGTCACACTGGCCCCGGTGTCGCGGAGGGCTTCGGCCCGGTGCCCATTAATGTTGACCCACTGGCTGTACTTCTGCGTATTGGCGGGAAGGCGTGCCCGTGGGATCAGGTCTCTTTCCCCTAGGCAGACCAAAGACATGGCAGCTGGTTCCCACTCTGGCTGGTCTGGCTCGTACTCTTCAGTCTCTTCCTGGGTTTGTTCCTCTCCCAGAGCGGCGGCAGCGACCTGGCGGGGCATAGGGCTCTGGTTTTTCGGGCAGTTGGGATCATTGGCGTAGTGGCCGGTTCGCTGGCATCGATGGCAAGTAACGTTGGCGCGAAAACCTGGTCGCATCGGGGGGTTTCTCTTCCGGTCGGGGGTGGTGTGTTGCTGGCGGGAGCCACCGGGACGGTGTCTCAGCCCCGACCCTGGCCTCCTACTCCCCCTCGGGGGCGATGGGGCCCTTGGGAGGCTCGGTTCTGTTCGCTGGGCCAGTTTCGGGGTACTCAGGTGCTCTCCCATCGGTCAGCCTCGATGGCGAGTTGCCGAGGTTCAGTCAGTTTACTGTCGAGGAGGTGCTGCCTGAGCTCGACGAAGCAGTTGTTGGAGAGGTGCTCCCATACAATAAGATCAAAGAGCTGCTCGTAAGTGGTCACCTTGCTGCCCTTGATCCACCCCTCGAAGGCTCGGCTAAAGAAGTTCACGTACTCCACCCAAGTCGTTACCGGGATCCGTTTGCAGTCGCGGAACCTCTGGCGGTACATCTCGGGCGTGAGTCCATATCGAGTGAGGAGGGCGGCTTTCATGTGGTCGTAGGATGTCATCTGATGGTCCGGGAGTTGCAGCAGGGCGTCTCGCCCTTCGTTAACAAACCTCCCCCATAACCAGGCTCCCCAGTCGCTCCGGGGAATCCGGTGGGAGGTCATGGCCACTTCGTAGGCTTTGAACCATTGCTGGATATCATCGTTCCGGTAATATTCTCTGACGACATCCTTGGGGATGTGGGCCTTGGGGTCCGTAGTGACAGGGGGGCTCGGGTGCCCGGGGACCCCGAGATCTTTGTTCTGCCTTTGGATCTCTAGTTCCTTCAGGTTGCGCTCATGCTCGTAGGCTAGTTTTTTCTCTTCCAGTTCTCTCTGCCTTTGTTTCTCTTCTCGCTCCTCTCGGAGCCGTAAGTGTTGTAAAGTTATTTTTTGTTCCGCCAACTTAAGTTCTCCATCTAAGCGGAGTCGAGCCAGTTCCAATTCGTGGAGCCTGCTCTTCTCCCGTTCCCGGGCCTCCTCCGGCGAGAGACCCGGTCTTCTTTCTTCTGTCGGGGCAGTGTTTGTTTCCGTTGTCTCAAGGCTTTGGTTTTGGGGCACAGCCGTACCCATCTCCGCCCAAGATTCCAGGGCGTGTTTGAAGTCCTCTTTCGTGCTCAGTCCTGTGGTAGCAATGCCTAGTTCTATGCAGAATTGTTTTAATTCTCTGTGGCTGTATTCTTCTAGTTTTTCCATCTGGAATTTTTCCGTTGCTCCACTCTCTTTTGTCCTCATGGTGTTTGTGTGTCGTGGGGTGAGTTACTTTCTGTACGATTATGCGTTGGCTCGGATCGCGCCGCTGGCCACCAATGTTAGACGGGGACCCGGAGGGTCGGCCGAGTACAGGGGGAGAGGCCTCCAGTGAGGGCCGTCTCCGGCGATCGTACAGACAAGTAACTCCCCCCCCCCCCCCCACAGATGGACACCACACAAGGATAAGTTCACCACACTTTATATAAGAATCTTGAGGCAAAGTGATAAACGATACAGCGGGGGTAGGACACGAGGATCCTCGCAATTCTAGTCTCTGTAGGGGAAAGGGGTAGCGGGACAGTCTCAGTACCGGTCCGGTACGGGAGCAGCAAGAGGGAAGCTCACAATCCTCGAGCTTGGGGGTCCGTAGAGATGGGCCGCGGCAGCGCCAGCAGGCCAAGACGATGGTTCACGTTGCAGAGGGCCGCGGCAGCGCCAGCAGGCTTCGGAGATGGTTCACAAGAAAGGGCCGCGGCAGCGCCAGCAGGCTTCGGAGATGGTTCACAAGAAAGGGCCGCGGCAGCGCCAGCAGGCTATGTAGATGGTGCACGACGAGGAAGGCCGCGGCAGCGCCAGCAGGCCTGGACGATGGTTCACGATGACGAGGGCCGCGGCAGCGCCAGCAGGCCAAGACGATGGTTCACGTTGCAGAGGGCCGCGGCAGCAGGCCAAGACGATAGTTCACGTTGCAGAGGGCCGCGGCAGCGCCAGCAGGCTTCGGAGATGGTTCACAAGAAAGGGCCGCGGCAGCGCCAGCAGGCCTCCAAGGATGAGTTCGTCTCGGTGTCTCTCGACTCCAGGATACAACTGGCTTCCTGCTCTGGAGCTGCCCCAGTTATAGGTCTGGTCTCCTTTGATGTCCGGACCCTCGCACTTGGAGGTCGGGAGGTCCGGGATGAGGGAGTCCAGACACCCAGCAGGGGTGTGGAGCCAGAGGCCGGGGGTGATCGACACCTGGCGGAGGAGAGCCATTGACACTCCTTCTCCCATTCACCTGCCAAGTGGTCTCTTCACCTCCTGGGTGGATGGTGGTGCCTCGATGTCGGGGCCTGGCCAGGCCCAGGGTTGGGGTCGAGCCGAGGCCACGCGGCCTTAGTTATGTAGTGTCCAAAGATGGCGGCTGGGCCGGGGCAGTGGTGCTGACGGGGGCCCGGGCCAGCCGATACTGGGGTGTTCGGGGGCTGGAGTTCCGTTGTGGACGGGTCGGGGGTTGCCCCGGTGGGTTGCCGGTATGGTTCTTGTCGGGGATACAGGGAGAGCAGGGGTCCGGGCCCCGTCATGCGGGGAGAGAGCGGGCCTTCCACGAGGCCTGTCCAACAGGCGGTTTCCCGCTACAGTAAGTGTTTGGCTGCCACCCAGCCTTTTCTAAACCTTTCTATTTACAGGCCAGTGGGTGCCCACCCAGTTTAATATTTCGCAGCTACACGCTGTGGGACGTCATGGAGTATTATGACGACCATCAGGAGGAGGAGGAGGAGGACCCCCTCACTGATATGCCCTGGGGAGACGCCTTTCATGAGGCAGTTGATACCTCCATTTATAGGGCTGTCAACCAAGCCATTTCCCCTTTGGAAGATAGCTTAGCAAAAGCCTGGTCAATTTGGCATGTAAGCCTATCTCAACAGATTGCTCCTACCTCATCCCAGCCTTCTGTGTCAGCGCCCCAGGAACCTCTGGGCTCCCCTCCACCTAAGAGTTCCAGCGAGGCGGGTGTAGATGGGGATGCTTTTGACCGCCTTAGGCAGGCCTTTATAGCCAGTAGGCCAGCCCCCCCCCCCACTCCTTCCCCCTGGTCCCAGGACCGTCTACCCCTCCCAGTCGGGTTCCCCTCCCTACAATACCAGTCTCAGTCCCTCAGGCAGTTCCAGGGACATCCCAAGAGCCTCCGAGCACGGCAGATATGTTGGATCCCAACGATATAGTGCACCCACAGTCCTTGGAATGGACCCCTGCCGATTAAGTGGCAGCTTATGTGCTGCCCATATCCGGCGCCCCCTGGAAATGGAAGCTCGCAACTGTGACGGGAAAGTAGCCCTGACACCGGAGATTGACCTGAGGACGGGCACCTTTCTTCAAACATTTATCAGAGACCCCAGGAAAGGAATAGACAGATCCTGGAGGGCCTGTCAGGATAAGCTCCTGGATGCTTTGGGACCAATCACAAAAATCCTAGATATGGCTGAGGAGGCCAAGGAGGCCGGTTCTGTCATTTCCCCCGAAACCCTTTCAGGCTGGGCACAACGAGTGGTGATTTTCATGGGCAATGCTAATTGTGCCCTTTCCACAGAATGCCGCCTGTCACTTCTTATTAAAATTGACCCGAAGCTGGGAGACCTGGCTGATTCGGAGGCAGGCGCTGTCGCCCAAGGTGGACTTTTTGGCGAGCCTTTCGTTAAAGAGCTCGGTAAATTCGTGAATACGTTCACATCGCTTAACCGTGCTCAATCCGCGATTAAGAAGGTGTTTCCCCATGTACGGGACCGCTCGGCCGGTCGCCAACAACGCCAGACCAACCAGAGAGGCTCCGGAAACTACCAGGATCAAGCCAGATTCGGTAACATTTACACCACACGAGCAAAAAGGGGGGAAAGGGAGAGGATACCGCGGAGGACGTGCGGCCTCTAGCCTAGGTAAGAATTCTCCCTTCTTCCACACAAGACATAGGAGGGCGGTTGGCACAATGTTTTCAAGTGTGGCTTACCATCAGGCACGATGCATGGGTCCTGCAGACTGTGAGGGAGTTTCACATAGAGTTCGTGGGAACTCCGGTGCAAGGTTCTCTGCCGCGCCCTATCGAGTTCTCCGCTCAAGACGCCCTTCTGGTGGACGAGGAGGTTTCCTCTCTGCTTCGGAAAGGCGCTATTGTCTGCACCTCTCGGCATCCCCGGGGTTTCGTGAGCAACATTTTCCTGGTCGACAAGACCGATGGGGGAAAGAGGCCGGTGATGTACCTTTCCGACTTCAATCATCGGCTTGTTTATCGCCATTTCAAGATGGAAGGGATCCATCTTCTCAGGGACGTGCTCAGACCCCTCGATTGGATGGTCCGCTTGGACCTCAAGGACGCCTACCTGGTGGTTCCAATTTTCCTGCCACTCCGGCGGTTCCTCAGCTCCTCTGGGGTCCCCATACTTACGATTTCACGTCTCTCCCTTTCGGCCTCTTGGTGCTTCACCAAGGTGCTCAAACCAGTGGTAGAGTTTTTACGTTCCAGAGGTGTCAGAATGATCGTATATCTACACGATATTCTCTTGATGTCAGCTTATCCGCGCCGCCTGTCGCAACACCTGCAGATGGCAGTGTCACTCCTTCAGGACCTCGGGTTCGTGATCAAAGAGAAGAAATCTCTGTTGCGATCGACCCAGAGCATTACATTCTTGGGGTTCGTCATAGACTCCACAGAATCCACGCTCAGTCTTCCGGGCAGGAAGGTGACAAAAATCCGTCATGATATTCGGCGGGTTTTGTCCAGACCACACATCTTCCTCTGTCAGCTGACTCGAGTGGTAGGCCTTTTGTCCACCTCAATTCAGACATTTTCCTAGGCCGCCTCCATTACAGGGCTCTTCAACGCCTCAAAGGGTACTTCCTTCGAAAAGGGTATCTGTATTCTCACAAAGTCGTCTTGTCCGCAGAGGCACGGTCTGTAATCCAATGGTGGTTGGATCACATGGAGGCGTGGAACGGGAGAGCGATCTTCGGGTCCACCCTGGACATGATTATAGAATCAGACGCCAGCAGGCTGGGTTGGGGGGCCCGATGCGGAGACCTCTCTACAGGCGGGTTGTGGTCTCCCGACGAACAGAAGTTACCCATAAATTGTTTAGAACTTGAATGAATGAATGAGCCGAAATTTGTATAGCGCAACTTAGCCCGAAGGCATCAAGGCGCTTCAAGATGATACAGTTGTTCGAGATGTGAGACACGAACCGGCTAGGGGTAAGCTTCTGTGAAGAGCCAGGTCTTTAGGGCGTTACGGAAGAGCACGGGGGATGCCTGACCCTTGAGCTCAGCTGGAAGCACGTTCCACAGTTTAGGGGCAAGGGAGAAAAAGGCCCTCTTCTGGCGGGATCGTTCGCAGTGCGTTGCTGGACGAAAGGTTCAGTGCAATCTTGTGTGGTGCTGAAGATGGACAACATCTTAGTGGTCCGTTATGTGAATCATTTGGGGGGCACCAATTCAAAAGCCCTATCGGATCTGGCGGCAAGTTTTTGGCAATATTGCCTCGACAATCAGGACTCAGTCACAGCAGAGTATCTTCCAGGCCGGGACAATTAGGAAGCAGACTTCCAATCGCGCCACTTCCGAGATTCCAGTCTGTGGCGTTTAGACCAGTCCGTGTTCAGGAGTCTGAACGACCTCTGGGGTCCTTTCTCGGTAGACCTCTTTGCTTCCAGACTAGATCACCAGGTTCCAAGTTTCTTCAGCTGGAGACCGGAACCGCTCGCGGCTACGACGGATGCGTTTCTCCAGGACTTGAGTTCAGAGCAGGGTTACACTTTTCCGCCCTTTGCCATGATCACGAGAGTGACGGCGCAGGTTTACAGACAAGCAGCGGAGCTGGTGGTGATCACCCCACTTTGGAAGTCACAAGTATGGTTTCCAGTTCTTCTGGAACTTTCTTGGGATTTTGCAATCCCTCTGGGGTCCACGAACTCGCTGAGGCTCATGGGGTGGCGGATTTCCGGGGTTGATGGGAAACCCCAGGCTGAGTCCTTTATCGCTAAAGCGTGGGCAGACAGTACTGTCAAGAGGTACCGGTCCGCATGGCACAGATGGACCCGTTGGTGTCTGCGACGGGGTTTTGATCCCTTGGTCGCAGAGGTGGTCCACATAGTGAACTTCTTGGCCCAGTTGGCCTCGGACAGTCTGGCCTATCGGTCTATCAACACCTTTAGGTCGGCTGTGTCTTTCGGTCATGTCCCTGTGGATGGGGCTCCGGTGGGTGAACACCCTTTGGTTTGCCGATTGTTACGGGGCATCCGCCTTTCTTTACCCCCGGAACCACATTATTCCGCTCTTTAGGACGTTAATCTTGTCCTTAACTTGTTTTTATCCTGGCAGCACAATAGATATCTCTCCAGAAAAGAGTTGTTGGTGAAATTGGCCATGCTCTTGTGCCTCATTTCTTGCAGGCGAGTGTCGGATGTGCGTGCTTGGATATCTCTAGCAGAATTTTCACTCCGGAGGAAGTGGCTTTTACTTTGCTCAGGCGCACTAAGTGCCATACTAGATCAATTTCCTACCCACAGTTCCCGGATTCCCCGAAGCTCTGTGTGGTGAGGCTTATGAGGAGACAACAGAAGAATTCCGCACTCCAGGTGAGAGACAACTCCTCATTTCATTGAGAAAGCCCTTTAAGGCGGTCTCTTCTCCCACTATTGCCAGGTGGGTTCGTTGAGTGATGCAGGAAGCAGGCATCAACCTTAGCCAGTTTGGGGCGCACTTCACAAGGCGTGCCATGGCTTCGAAGGTCTTCAGTCTCGGAGCGGGTCTTGAGGATATTCTCAATGCGGCGGACTGGTTTTCCGATTCCACATTCAAGCAGTTTTTTTTTCAAACCGGTCTTGAATATGGCGCATTTAGTTGTGGGCAAGCTTTGAACAAGCATAATCCTCGCCTCGAGTCCTGACAAAGAATGAAACATTTCCTAGCTAACGTAACGGAAAGTTTCAATTCTGTTCAATTCAATTCAATTTTTAAGGACTCGGGAGGCAAGGATTATCCCGCCCTGGCTTCCTGGTGGAGACCCCTCCCCGTATGTCAGTAAGTAATGTGATTAATTAAGTAATGTGGTCAATTATGTCGTTTAAGTTTGCTTATCCTGCACTGTTTGACTTGGATTATTGTTCCTCAGTGCTTCCTCTGGTAATGTGTTTCCTCTTACCCTCAGGCTCGGATTCCAACAAACAGGACACCTGAAGAGCAGTGAGTGACTGTCTACGCGCTCAGAAAGAGGAGGAGAGGACACTGTTGAGGGACTATGTGAGGGCTTTCTGGGCCCTGATTGGACATTGGGGATGTACCTCTCATTGGTTGTTACTAGGTGTTTCTGGTTTTTCTTGTTTAACTAAATATTCCCAGGGTTCCATGGGAAATGTAGTCTTTGGTTGTATCTTTGGTGCTTTAGAATAAAGTGGAGAAAGAAGGCATAATCCTCGCCTCCGAGTCCTTAATAGAATTGAAACTTTCCATTACGTAAGCTAGGACATTTTTCATTCCTAGATCAAATTTCTCAATGTCCCCAAGAAAGGTTTAGCAAACGAGACTTAAAAAATGGATACGTTGTCTCTACTTGATTTCACAGGTTTACATTTTTGGGTATATTTGGTAACCTTGTGCCACAGCTGTTTATGGTATGTCAACATGAAAAGAGGTCTTCCTACTTAATCCGCTTTAAATAGCGGTTTCGGAAGCCACCCGATGGCGAGAATGCGTTGAGCTGTGAATGTCATCATGACTGACCTAGGGTTCCAATTTATACATGCGACTTTGAAATACACTAGTGATTCTTTTAGGCCCTCCCCGGCGGTAAAACAGCTTGAACTAAAAAGGTAACTCATTTCGCCTCTCTTTTCACCAGCATATTCACTTGTTATTGTAAAGCACTTGTGGTGAGGGTTAGCTTACAGCCCCTCCATCATTGGGGCACCCAATTTCTAGTAACAGACTATTTAAGCTAGTCCGTTGCGGTAATGGGAGTCTTGGTTAATTTAATTTGAACAAAAAAAATGCTCATAATAATCATGGTTTTCATACAGTGTTCACAGATTGCTTACTTTGTGTTTCTAACTCCTGTAATTAACAGATGAGTTATCTATTTTTATAGTATTAATTTCATCAACCACAGATGGATAAAAGACGAGGTTTGTTTTGGCAGAATTTAAGTGCCTCATTCGCAGATCACATCAGCTGTCAAAAACAAGCTCATGCATTTTAGACCTCAGTAAATTTTAAAAGGAAAGTTCCTAAACCGATGTGTCTCCCGAGACATGGAGCCAAAAGGCATTTCTATGTGTGCAAGATTCTGCAAGAATTCCCTTTATTTTATGTATTATTTGGAAAAGATGAGGATAACGGTGTCAAAAGCAGCGTTTTTTACAAATCTGAGAAGTAACAAAGTGCAGGGATTTGAGTTTGAGACAGAAGGGGGTTTTCTAATTGGCTGCGTACGGTCACAAAAAAGCCCCAGTCCATCACTAACCCTGCTAGAATTTTTTATAAAGTTTTTGCATTCAGGTTATGTGAGTGCATCTACATGTTACATGACTCAATGCACTTATATGTTTCGCTCACAACTGTGTAATGCTTTTACTGTGCAACTCCAACTATAATGTGCTTATGTTAACAATCAGTTTATATTAAAAACCAGTTAATGGAAGACCGTGCAAAGATTTCCCAGGTTAATATGTGGGGGGCAAAGGAACCCCTTACTCTGTATCCACCATAATATTACTTCAACAACTTGTCCACAGGTTGATGAACCAGTCAGTATTAACCCCCAATTTCATGAGGTAACTGTTCCCCAAAATAAGGCACTTCACAACGTCAAAAATAAAGTCAATTAAGTGAAGACAGACTCATTGCGTTCTAGATCAGTAACAAATTGAAAGATTTATTACACAAATGCAAAACATGTGGTTCAGAGATCATTATTGAAAATGTAAAAAGGAAAGCGCCAGGGCCCTTGACAAAGGCCACTGTAGTTTGTACCATCCATTGCCCCTGCCAGTGCTGCCAATGACTGTAGCAACCAAACTTCTAACAATCACACTCCTACTATTCATACTACTGCAGGTCCCCAAAGCTATTAGAATAGCTTGCTAGCCAGATATTAGTTATTGTAATGTCTATTGAATTAATAAACAACTGTTGCTCTGCTCTTCTCTAAATTAGTCAAACAGCGCCACAATGTGGCAGACCGTCATAAGTGATGGTGTTGACAATGAAGTGCTGGCGTCTAGCATCGGAAACCACTGGCTCAAATTAAGCACTGGACATAAATCCTCTCACTTTGAAGTCAGAGAAAGAAAAGTAAACACCAAGCTCTCTGTTAGAAAGAGCGTGGCATTTGACCTCTGTCTTTGAATGCACACCAAATGTGACAAGATAAGGACAAGATTTAATGGACTGTTTACAGAAATCAAGCACTGGTGGACGAATACAGCAAATAGAGATTTTGGTAAGGGACAAACTCGAGCTGGCCAGCCTAAACCAAATAGAGCCATCAAATAGAAAGCAAGCAAATGCAAAGTACAAACAACAAAGCCAATGGTAAACAATGGGTGGAATGCATTCCCCTGGAAACTTTCTGAATGTCCCCAAGATGTTGTTAGCAAAGCAAACAGATGCACTGTCTGGTAGGCTTTGACCTAAAAAAGGAAACTGTGGAAGCATGCGTAAGCAAAGGGATCAGAGTATGTCAATCACAAGGTGCCGGAATAACCAGAAGCTGAAAAGTAAGCTACTTACCTCTGGTAAAGATGGTGGTAAACACAATCTTCATGAAATTTCCTCCTCTTAAGAATACTCTTTCCTCTCCACCCTCCTTCCTTCACAAAGAGCTAGAGCAACGGTTAATAAAATCCTAGAGTATGCAAAATCTTCAGTCCTAAAATGTTTGTGGCTCTATCTGTTCCTCTACACATACCTTGAAGAGGCACGAAAACAGGAACTGGCACCTAATACATTCCAGTAACAACCCAACCGGAAGCAGAGTTATGGCTGGTGAAGTGTGGTGCCACCAGGCAGGGCTAAAGAGTCATTGCTGGGACTAGTCTAAAACTGAAACCTTCTTTAGGCGAGAGATCTGCAGAAAGCTGCAGCCATCAGAACAGGAAAGCCAGAATGTAAGAGCATGTTACATAGCAGCTACATCTGGGAAAACATCAGGAGTGATATCTTGAAAAAAACAAATTCCACTAAAGCAAAAATAAATAACTCAATGGGTAATTTGGGTGTAGAAGAAACTTTTCTTCAGTTGCAAGGAATTTACAACGTACCTGCTCCAGGGAATACGAGAAGGGACATTTCCCTTCCACCGCTGCTTCAAGAGAGAATCTTTCAGAAGTAGATGTTTTTGCCGTGTACAGATTACCCGGCTGTGGGCGGATTCTTTGTCTTTGTTTCTTTCGAATTCTCATTGCCTGCATATCTCGAGCACAGTGTAGATTTTCAATCATTTCTCTTAGACCTATTTAGAAAAAAAGATTAATTTAAAATGCTGTTTTCAAACATAGACTAACATATGAACTCGCCAGCAGCTATGGGTAAAACTAGCAGAAAGAAGGCATTGTTCAAAGTATCCACATCTGAATAAATTCTAGCCAGCAGATGAAAGAAGCCGAGAGGCGATGATGAGTAGGATTCCACGTTAACTCAGCACACACGGAGGAAACTGTTGTCTTTAATGGGTCTTTCTGAACTTTATTTAGGAACAGTTCCAGTCATCTCTACAAATTATTTTTACACAAGATGTTACAGACTAATTTGTACCTGGCAATGAGGGGAAAGGAAAGGAGTAGAAGGAAAGGGAGAGGAAAAGGGTAGAGGAAAAAGCAAGAGGGGGAGTGGGCATATCTATTTTACAGACCCAGGTACAGATTGTACTTATAGTGAACCACACTGATGTAGGAAAACATTTGCTGTATTAGAGAAATCTACACAACATTCGTACACCTTTGAATTATTTTGCCATACTTCATGAAGACTGTTTTAGAGGGTTAAAGCAGTGCTTAAACTGGAAAACATTTACCCTAGGAACCTATAAATTGGGGGTCAATGTGTGGCACAAGAAAGGGAGAGAAGTCATGTGGGGCAGAGTCATGAGGGGCAGAGTCATGAAAAGCAAAATCTAACAGTCAACTTATACATTTGTTTCTTAGAAATATGTTGCAGAGAAATTTGCAACAAGAACAACTGTGTGTGCTCAAACTTAGGAAGCCTACTTTTTACAGTGCTCCGTGAGCATTGCATGTGTTTTCTAATTCCCTCCCTTACATGCTTTCACCACTCAACTACACCCTAGCTAGCATCCTGCACCTAAACAGGAGTAATTGGGAAGGGGGATGGCGGAAGAGTAGATTTTAAGGGTTATTTTTCTTTTATCTCTTGTATCTGCATATTGCATGAAAGCACATGCTTTGGCACACAAAAAATGTTATTGCACATGTTGGGGGGGGGGGGGGGGGGCGGCAGGGGAAGGTCCACCTGCTGCACTAAAAGTCAGATAATGCCAGAGGCAGAAAGTGGTCTTAGCGTGACACTTCTCCTGGAGGGGCATACATCTGCCCTTTCTGCTACAGCAGAGGAGCAAATGGTTGAATCCTGTAGAAAGTAAATTAGGCATTGGTAAGTGTTTCCCTTTACCCCTTTACATTCTGTAACTTCTTTATTTTTCTAAATTCTATAGTGATTTTCAGAAGTGAAAAGTACTTGAAAAATAAACCATGCTATTTATAAAGATTAGAAATATTAAATTCAATGTACAGTTTTGAGATACCACAAGTTATGTGCTTGATTTTCCTCTATTATTTTGAAATATGCTTTTATTTTTTAAAACAATACTTTGCAATCATTAGTAAAATCAACAACCCAGCATTCGCAGTATAAAGGAAAGACCTTTTTGCTTTGCCAATGCTGCTTTTTATTTCCAGCAGCAGAGAATTTGTGTAGGAACTGTTATCCCCATATTTTTAAGTTAAACGGGTTAATGCATTGCCCAGCATCCAAAGTGTTATTTTCTAAAACACAAGGGAAGCATGGGATGATGTTAATGACATTGGGCCATTTGGCAATTAAGGCTTTGTACGACCTCTACTAAAAGTGACCCTTTTTATGGGCTGGCTTAACAGCACATCTATCAACAGACAATTATGTGAGAATCACTAGGAAAGGGGTGTTGGCTCTGTAACAAGTTGGGAGCCAATATTACATGTTCTAAGAGGGCAGACATTGTGTGCACACAAAAAAAACTTGCACTCCACACAGCTGTGATCATTTTGTCTATTTATTCACCTGCCTGAGCTTGAACTTTCAGGGTCACACATTGGATATTGTAATGCCACTGAAGTGTCTTAGACATATACAATTATAGATGGGTAGCAGTGAATTACTGGGATTTTTTCACAGAGGGGTCTGAGTGACGTCAAATAGACAAGAGCGAAGCTCGACGTGTCAATGATGTCACTCAGAACCCCAATGTGTTTTAATCAGACCATTTCAAAATGGCCTCCGCGGTTGTTATGTATTGTCCGTCATCAGTTGCACGCAAAAGTAGGAGCATCGCGTTGGCGGGGTCGTAGCGGTTTGGAGATTATCGAGTATAGAGCAAGATTTGGCATATTTTACAGGTATAAGGCGTATAATCGCAATGAGAGTTTAGGTCGTGAGTATCTTTTTATCTCGCTTGATCTAGAGATTGATTTGTTGCTGTTTATTACAGATCACAGCGATATTGAACTGATAGAGCGAGCTTTAGAAAATATTTTATTCTAGCTTGTGATGTCATACTCTCATAATTTGAATTAATATATTAATGAGTGTTTGCATGATTTGTTTGATTAAACCAACCTAGATTAAGTTTGCACCACACATGAACATGCGGGAAACTAATTAAATGTGCTCTTGTTGCATTTGCAAGTCTGTTTTTGTAACACTTTATTAATATTGTCCTGTTTGTTATGTCTGTCCTATTGTCTTTGTCACTATTAATATGCAGCTGATCATTCATGGCATATGCTTTTATATGTGCTTATATGTATGTCTTATGTTGTGTTTGTCTGTCTGTGTATCATTTAATCATCTTTTTACTCTTTCAGAAACATAAAGCTGGATTACATGAAGAATGGTAGTTATTATATGTGTTGCTTTATTTGTTTGCTTTTGCTAGTTGTCATTTATTAATGGGTTAATTACTAGCAGGGAAAGGGTGGGTAACAGAAGGATTTGTTTTACCTGAATTAATTATTCGTTTGTGTTTGTTTAAATAATAGTTTTCTGGAAAGTGACGCAGGTTGAAAGTGGCGCAGCGTCGCAAGCAAAAAGTGGCGCAGAAAATTGACGCCTTCTAAAAGAGGCCTACTGATGCTAAGCTAGTTGAAATGTACAAAAGGGTGATCTGTGCTATTTTAATGCATTTAGGAACATTTAGGAGTGTTCTGAGTTAATTAGGTTATAATTAAGGTATTCCACGTTGCTAAAAGTATTTTTAAAGAATTCTGCGCTATTTTATGAGCATTTTAGGGTCCCGATCGAAAATTCTGAAGGGAGGGGCTGTTTACTGAGTGAGGAGTGAAAGGGGAGAGCTGCCAGCTGCAGCAGCTGACTACGTCACAGCTGCTGCGCTCTCATTCGTCAGGGTGCTGCAGTGTCATAGCAGGGCAGCGCCCTGATTAGTTAATGTGCCGGAGTGTCACAGCAGAGCTGTGCTGTGATTCGTTGTGGCTCCCATAGTGTCACAGCAAGATTGTGCTGTGAATGGCTTGGTGTCCGAGTTGCAACTGACTGCCGAGTTGTTTATTTACATTATGGGTGTCTCAGCTTTCATCTGGATTGTGGCACAACTACTTTAGAATTTAAAACCATTGTGCAAGTCTGAATAAATGACTGTTTAAAGCGGTGAGAACCATGATTTGTTTGATTAAACCAACCTAGATTAAGTTTGCACCACACATGAACACGCGGGAAACTAATTAAATGTGCTCTTGTTGCATTTGCAAGTCTGTTTTTGTAACACTTTATTAATATTGTGCTGTTTGTTATGTCTGTCCTATTGTCTTTGTCACTATTAATATGCAGCTGATCATTCATGGCATGTGCTTTTATATGTGCTTACATGTAAGTCTTGTCTTATGTTGTGTTTGTCTGTCTGTGTATTATTTAATCATCTTTTTACTCTTTCAGAAACATTAAGCTGGACTACATGAAGAATGGTGGATATTTTATGTGCTGCTTTAAATGTTTGCTTTTGCTAAATGTCTTTTTATTAGTGGGATAATTAATAATTAGCAAGGGCTGGGTGGTACAGAAGGGTTTGTTTTACCTGAATTAATTATTCTTTTGTGTTTGTTTAAATAATAGTTTTCTGAAAAAGTGACGCAAGCTGAAAGTGGCGCAGTGACGCAATCAGAAGCAGCGCAGAAAAGGCCTGCTGATGCTAAGCCACAGGAGAAAGTTTATTCTGAAGTGGAAGAAAAGCCTTTTATTGTGAAGTCTTTAGAAAATGAACTGCTAAAGTCAACTCTGTGGAGTGGGTTTGGATGTGCCACGAAAGCTCAGAACGGTCTGGCTCAAGGCTAAAAGGAAGAGACGTGACAAGATTTTGTTTTGCTTGAACATTTTTGCTACAAAATGTAGCAGATTAAGGAACTGTCGCCAGGATTCTGTGCATGAACAATGACTTTGTGTAAAGCCTGGTCTCGTGGTGGAAGATGTCACAGTTTACTGTGGCGTGAGGTGATTCAGCCAATGGAGAGCCAGAATTCAGCTGTTGGAATGTGAAAAATAGTTAGCTCAGCTTATTTTAGAGTATAAGAATAGGCGTTAGCTGCAAACTTTTGGCTTACGCTCTTGATTCCAGAAGGACGTGTTCTGCTGTCCGTTGATTACACGTAAGAAATGTAACTTTTTAAGACTTTGTTTTCAGGCGATGAGGGTAGAGACAGAATAGTTAGTTAGGTTTTGGAAATGTTCTTTTTCACTTATTTCTGCTAATTAATAATATTATCTTGAATTAAACTCTCTTTATAAAATGCTGAATAAAACTTACTTATGACTTTTTCTAATGCTTGCTTAATAAAGTTCCAAACCTAAGTTTTCTTAAATATGTTTAAATAAACTTTTTAAAATGACAAGCTGGTCTTGTTTATTATGAATGTCTTAAACAAACATATAGTATCCATTCACCTCACTCTCTATGTTTATGGGCCTGGTATTGATTGGTAAGTGTGATAGTGGATTGTGTCATCATTTATAAAGAATTTTAGTTTTTGGGCTCCATCAGAACACATTGGGGTAAGAGCTTTTTTACATCTTTCAGGCCAGATTGTGAGCAACACATGGTATAGCGGCACTAAGCTGACTATTGTCGATTTTGTTTTGATGTGGTTTTTTATGTGTCCTCACAGCATCTCGCAACAGACAAGGGAGTATAAGGTAAGCATTTCATAAAGTTGAAAGTGTCATCACCATTACTTTGGCGCGAGAAAGATATTTGATTTGTTTTATACATTGTTTTTTACAGTAATCACCATCTCAGTGCTACGGTATCGGATGGTAAGTTATCTTGTTTTAGGTTTATCCAGCAGAGTATATCATTGCGACATATTGAGCGTAGTCATGCATGGAGTCTTAGTGTCATCTTTGGTTTTTTTAGGTCTGAAGTTTTGGTACCTTTAAGGACGATCACTTTATCAACACATAAGGTAGGCACACGTCTAGGTAATACCAGAACACACACTACAATGATACCCATGGACATTAACACAAGTTTATCTTATGTTTCTTACAGATTAGCCCCTGAGGAAGGAACCATTTGGTTCCGAAATGCATTGGGCATCAACTATGGAGATGTTAACTGTACAGCCAACTTGTTGAATTATGTAATATGTACAAGAATGAAATTTGTACAGATATCAGTTGATTCATTGTAAATACAATGTACGTAATCATGATGATTGGTTTATTGCAATGAAAAATGAACTATAAACTATAGCAGTGAAACTGAAATGAGCAATTAGTTAATTTGTTTGAGAGTATAATTGTGGTAACAGACCTTGTGAAAGGTGCGCGACTGTTGCAAGCCACACAGCTTGTATGTAGTTTGGACTTCAGTACACAGGGGGTGACATCCCTTGTTGGTCGCAGCACCATTTGGAGTTTTGGTTAAAACATAGGTAATTAAGAGGAAACTAGTGCATCCCTAACCCACAATAGAAAAAAATCACTTAAGTGTCTTAGACATTTACAATTATAGATGGGAAGCACTGAATTACTGGGATTTTTTCACAGAGGGGTCTGAGTGACGTCAAATAGACAAGAGCGAAGCTCGACGTGTCAATGATGTCACTCAGATCCCCAATGTGAAAAACATCTCTGTAATTTACTTTTTATCCATCTATAATGTTATGTTATGCATGGCCCCTAAAATCCTTTGGCCCTGCCTTCAACTACTGCGCAGGGGCAGAGGACACTGGGAGAGCTGTACAGAGAAAGCCGTCTCCTCACTAGCGCAAATGTGAAAAATAAATAATTTACATGCTGTTCTTAACAAAAACCCATTACTTTCCCTACCTTCCATTCCCCCTCCCCTGCACCTGTTTTCTCTGCTTTCAATCACAGCAGACAAGCAGAGCTGCAATGAGAGGATCTCAGAAAGCCCGGTCACCTGTCCCAGAATGACAATACAACAGTTGATAACCTGTTTTGTTATCAACTGTTGTAATGTCATAGCAAGGAATTATGACTTTCAGAAACAAATAAACATAGAGGCTCTCTATGAGTGACATATATAAAAACTAGATCATTTATAGTGTTTTTCTATGGCAGCAGCACAGATGAGAGGAGGGCAGTCATCTACCTACATGAATTTTCAGGTTTGGTTTGACAGTGACAGTGTCACCTGACCTTGTGTAATCAACAAAAAAGAGAATATAGAGTCCTACCGAGAGCGAGGCTTAGGCTCCACACGGAGTACAGGAATTGTAACAGCCACATTTGAGTGCTTCCAACTTTATTCTCTCCGAATTGTACTACAGGGTCAGTGACTGTAAAGTCCTACATTTCACTGAACCTTCTGGCTGATATGAGGGACAACAGAAGGGCAATTTTCCACAACAGATATTTCATATGTGCTTTATGGATCGGTTCAGATGGAGATTTTATGAGTTGGGAAAGAACCGTATTCAGCTGCTAGGATATTGCAGGAGGTTTTACTGCTGGAAAAGCCCTGAATAAGCTTTTCATGAATTCTTTAACAAGTTTAGTAGACCACAGAGAAAATTCACCTGTTCTTCTCTGGGATCTCGAAGTTGCTGCTAAGTGCTTTTTATTGATGAGTGCGCCAAGCCAAACTTTACCAGGAAAAGAAAATATGGCAATAGCTGTTCTAGAGAAGAGCGAAAAGGGTGCCTATTATTTGTGATACACCAGTAGTATGACCTTTTCCATTTTGCCACATAAGATTTATGCTGGAAAAACCATATGACTGTTCCAGGCTAGATTTGCATTTCACTGAGATACTAAGCGATCCAAACGAATTGTCGTGGAGCGCCATGCTGTCAAATCGAGAAATTTTTTATGAGGATGCAATACCTGACCCCTGTTCAAGGAAATGAAATTCTCTATCAGCTGAAACTGTATGAGTGGACGTAACAGATAGGAGGAGAAGCTCTGTGCACCAATATAGTCCCGGCCATGCAGGAGCTATAAGAATGAGACAGCATGGTTCCTTCTTCGTTTGGCGAATCACCCTGGGCATGAGAGGAAAGGGAGGAAATGCATTGGCGAACATGCTTGTCTATTTTATCTGAAGCGCATTCCCCATTACCCTCTCTGGAGGAACCGGTTTGCAAACATTTTGCATTTCTTGTTGAAGAGAGTTGCAAATAGATCCAGATTTGGGGTAACCCCACTGTTTGAAGATCTGAGACAACTGTTTCTGATTCAATTCCCATTCATGGCACTGACTTGTTGTTCTGCTTAGAGTCTCGGCTCACTGGTTCTCTATCCCTGGGACACGTTCGACATGCAGATAGACACAGCGCGGAAGTAACCACTCCATATTTGTTGGGCTTGAGAGGAGAGCTGTTTTGATCTTGTTCTTTCTTGCTTGGCGAGATAGAACATGGTGGTGGTGTTGTCTGTTAAAATCAGGATAGAGGAATTGCAAATTCTGGGTAAAACAATTGTATACTCAGGAATACAGCCTTTAGTTCTAGAAGATTGATGTGCATTTGTGCTTTTTGGTAAAGAACCATTTTCTGTGTATTTACAGCTCTTAAAGATGAGTCCCCCCCCCCCTTCCAAGGAAGCGCTCGTTGTCATTATGAAACATGGTTGTGCTGACTTGAGAGAGATATTGCTTGTCTTTCCCCACAATGACAAAGTTTGCTTCCTTGTAGGGGCGATGTTGATCATGTCGAACAAACCGTGAATCTGTGTCCATTGTGTATCCAATTGTCCCTGCAAAGGTCTTATGTGCGGATGACAATTTGGAATTAACGGAATGCACAAAGACAGCATCCCCCCAACATTGACCTGAGCATTCTCAATGAAGTTAACTTTCTTTTTGCAAAAGTAGCTGTCTACATTATTTTCTGAACTCTCTCTGCAGTCGGGTAAGCTTTGGCGACAATGGTGTTTCTACATTAAATTTCAGCCCCAGAGACTGGAACAGCTCCCGACAGGCCAAGGTGGATCTTTTTGCAGAAAGGACTGGGGGACCTTTGACCAACCAGTTGTCCAGGTAAGGAAATACCTGGTGCCCGTTTCGTCTTAAGAAAGCAACCACCAGAGCCGTACTCTTCATGAAGACTCTGGGAGCATATCTTAGGCCAAAAGGGAGAACCTTGAATTGGTAGCGGGACCCTTCCACCTCAAACCTCAGGAATGTTTCACATGAATGGGAATTTGGAAATATGCTTCTAAGAGATTGAGAGACGTCATGAAATCCCCTTTGTGGACCAGCAATACATTTTCTTGTGGAGACAGCATTCTGAAAGGCTGTTTTTTTATATACGTGTTCAGCTGCCTGAGAACCGTGACATGTCTCCATTTCCCAGACTTTTTCTTGATGAGGAAGAAATTGAGTAGAAACCCTTGCTGCACTGCTGCAAATGAACTACCTTTATAGGTCCCTTTGAGAGTAACAAAAGTATCTCTTGCTTTAAGAAAGAGAGGATTCTTGGGAGGGGGGATTATTGGGAGGCTTTTGAACAAATTCAAAGTGTGATCATGATGTCTAACACCCATTTGTCTGAAGAGATGCTCTCCCATTGATCGTAAAAGACAGAGATGGTGGCTCAATGGCTGGTCTTGGGATTGCGAGGTGACTAGTGCCTGAAAGAATTGTCCCTGTCTTCTAGGGGCATCCTTTTCCCCCAGCCGGGGGTTGTCTTCCTTTTGGCTGTCTTGAGTATGTAGAAGTGGTGGAAGCCCTGTATTATTGTTGCCCAGTGTATTGGGGTTTTTACCCCTGCTGTGAATATGAACTTATCTTTAGGACTGATAGGAATGCCTTTGAACAAATAATCCTCTTCCTCCGCGAAAGGACTAAAAGCTCCATTGCTGCAACGTTCCCAGGAAACGTGCAGTATCTGTATCAGCTTTGGATGCTTACGGAGCGGTGTCTACGTGTTTCCCAAACAAATTCTCCCATCAAACAGCAAATCTAGAATTTTTGTTTGTACCTAAGGGCAGAAAGAGGTCGCTTTTTACCCCCTGTCGATGCAATACTGCCGCACCGGACATCTGCCTAAATGCAGTTGAGGAGATGTCTATGGTAGTATCTATATGTTTGGAGGACGCATTAGTACCTTCTTGCAAGATCTCTTTTCTTGCCATCCGGTAGGAACTCCATGAAGGTCAATGGATTGGACCACATTTGACGGGTGTAGCGACCTAGAATGGCCAGCGCATTCGAAGCCCTGATGTATTTAGCTGCCATTCCTATGAATCGCTTGCCAATGTTATCTAGCCTCCTGCCTTATCTGGTGAGCCTGAACAGGGGGCAGAAGGATTCCTGGAGCATCGCTCTTCAGCCTGCATATCTAGCGAATTGGGGCAAGTATGACCTACCAAACAGGCCGTCAAAGTATCTGGAGCTTAATATTTTTTGTCGAGCCGGGGAAAAACAACAATGATGGATGCAGAGTTCATCAATTTAAGACCTGCTTTCCAAATCCAGCTGACAATGGGAATAGATCAGATGGATTTTCTTGCAGAGTCCTTAAAATCATACAGAAAGCATTTGGTCTGTTTTACTGGGAGAGGCAGATCAAACCTTTTGACAGCACATTCTAGTAATTTATGAACCCTCCTATGTCCACAGGAGGAGAACTTGCTGGTGATAAAGGGGCAACTTAGTCATCCCACTCCTGACCCAATGTAGCTGGGTCCTGAAGTAGGTCCCACTCCTGGGGTTGGCCATCAATGTCCCTATCGAAATAATCATCCCTGATGGTGATAGGAAGTAGCATTGTCCTGTTCTGTTGTGTGCAAACCGGCACGAGACTCCTAGGTAGAGTTGTTGTGCCAGGTGTCTTTGAGCAACCCAGAGTGAGTGGTATTAGCGCATTGCTTCTGGAACATGCTTGTAGTAGTCATGGATATGCCTCAAGTCTGTGACCAAATAGATAGGCATTGAAATGGTATCCTCCCTTGAGCCCTGGTGTTCCTCATAAGGCTCCTCATTAGGTTAGTGCTCTTGGAAAGAGTCATAACTGTGAGATGCAGCCGATCTTATTCTGTATTGTTATGGCCAACTATGTTGGTCTCAAAGCCGGCGACTTAAAAGTAGCCGCCGATAACGCCATGGACGAGGTGGTCATCATCACCGATTTCATTCTCTCATCACTGTTGTCGACGTTGTTGGAGTCACTGTCGATGCTGTGGTGACTGAAAGTGAAAGAAAACATACTGTCAATGAAGTTCTTGTTGATTACAGCTGTCGTGGTCGACGGATCCATCAACGATATAATTTTTGTCAACAATGACTCCTTTTGAGGAGTGACAGGCACAGAAGAAGGGGCAGAAGATTTGTTCTGAGGGGAACTTAAAGAAGAGTCCTTAGTGACTGATTTTACAGACTCAGAGGTTTTACCTATAGCTGTAAGTTTTTGGGGGTTTTTGTCAAGAGGTAGAGCGCTTGTGTTTGGGCTTCGATGGAAAGCGACGTGGACACTTATCAGAACCAGGTTCTGACTGGGACTTCTTCTTTTGGAGCCATAGTTTTAGTCTGGCTTCCCTGTCATTCAATGTTTTGGCAGAAAAGGTTCTGCAATATTTAAAGTCCTTAGGTTTGTGATGAGGATGTAACAGTATAGACACTCCTTATGGGGCTCTTCTGAGAAAAATCATGGCTTTCCACAAGATACGCAGTCCCAAAAAGCCTCTTCCTAAATACCTCTGACATGATGTAAAATACTGAAGAAAACAGTAATTCGGAGCAGTAGCAGTCTAGAGTTTTCTCTCTTGAGAGAAGGCAAAGGTCCAAAGTAGACAAATCTGAAACAACGCTCAGGGAGACAAGACATGCAGTCAGAAATCTGGAATATGGTGGCTCTGCAGGGGAAGAGTGGTTCATGATCTGCAAAGGCAGGAGGCCTAGCTTATTTAATGTGAAAGGCATATGGTAAAGCCCTTAGGCACCTAACAGTGAATTTCTATACCATTATGATACATGCCATAGAAAGGTAATCTCACAGATTACCATTGTAGCAAGGTTTGTCATGGGTCACCCACACTGAAAAACCCTGGGAGTAGGATTTCACCTTGAGGATTGTTAGGCCCTCTTGATAGGGGCTGTATATTATTTGCAATTTTATAAATGTATGCCTAATGATTGCCAGCTTCTGTGGTCTTTTGTAGGCTTAGGTTGTATATAGCTTCAAGGCATGAATACAAGATAGAGGCCTTATCAGTTCACTGGGAAAAGTTATGTCAGATTCCTCAGGTCTGATGTATTTTGCAACATGGAATTTCACAGATTACTGTAGTAATCAAGGGTTTTGGTGCTAGGTGACCCACCTGAGCAAACCACGAGGATAGACAGTTTGAACTATGGTAATCCTCATTAGGTTCTATTAGTAGAGATTTTGCATTATTTTGAAAACTATATTTTGTACATATTTGTTCTTTTATTACAGTATACCTGATGGTTGGCTTGTGTGAAAGCTTATAAACCAACACAGTAGATCTGAGTGGCTTATGGTGACAAGTCAAAGATAAAAGTTATAGGCTTCATTGTTAATACTGAAAATTACAATAAATGCACTAGGCCTGACATATTGATTATGAAAATCATATTTAAAAGTCAATAGGCGCTTAAGGGTAGATTGTTATTACTCTGCATTAAAGCCTACAGATGGGTATTTGCTACATGGAATCTCACGGATCACCATATTAGGCAAAATTTCTGGTCTGGTTATTTTCAATGGAAAACCATGAATATGGAAGGTTAATACTGTCAGAATCTTCCTAAGGCCCTCTGAGAAAAAATAGTATTACTTCACCAACTGTAATTTTGTATACTGTGCAAGTGTATGACTGTATGCCTCATGGTTGGCTTGTAGGATAGCGTATGCTCAGTTGGTTATGGTGATAAACCACTGATAACAGCTACAGGCCTGATTGTTCCACTAGGAAAAAAATATTTATTGTCATAGGTCTGATCTCCTTATTATCAAAAGCTAAAATAAACATTCGACTTGAGCTGTTGACTGTGGAACGCATATGTTAAAATCAACAGGCACTTCAGGGAAGATTACTTATGTGTATTTAAGTCTACAGATAGTTATTTTGTTACATGAAATGTCAAATTACGTTTGTAGGGAATGATTCTGTTGTTGGTTACTGGCTCTGACAAACCCTTAAATAATAATTACATCCATATATATAAATATATATCCATATAGATACATAGAGGGAAAGTGGATCAAATTTGTTATGCTACTGGTCTGTCCGAGTATCATTTACACTTTGCTTTCATCCATGACAGTGAACTGCATAGGGTAATGGTTCAGTCTGCACCAATCATTAGCTCTTTTGCCCAGTGAATGAATGCTTTTTATGATCCCATTTAAATACACCTGAAAATTCGTGAGTTTATAGAAAAGGATTCCATCCTTGAAGAGGTTAAGAAATTGTGAATATAGAGATGGCCATATGAGAGAAACTCGAATAAATAATTGTGAAGGTTACCCATGTTCCTTTGAACTATCAATTGAAAATGGTATTGCTTTTAGGGAAATTTTGATTTTTCCTCCAGAAAAGATAAACAGCAAACTTCTTAAAATTTCTCACACTGGGGTTACAGCTAAACAGCATAAGGCACATTATTGGTGGCCTTCAATAGAAGCACAAGTTGTTGTGTTTGTTAATAATTGAAAAGAATGGCTATTATCAGATATAAACTAGAAAGGGATCAGACAGCCATTTCAAACTGCATTACTTGCTGGTGGGCCTTGGGATAAGTTGTCTATTGACTTTACAGGACCGCGTAATCTATTGCCACCAGATGTGAAATACTTAACTGTACCAGCCGGCTGCTTTTCAATGTGGATTCAATACTCATTTGTGAGCTTGACTACCTCTGATGTTGGGATTGAGTTCCCTGAAAATTTTGATCACGCTGGAAGGGATAACCAAGGACTCCGTTGGCACAACATTCTTGTCTGAAAACATTTTTTTAAATAATTTTTTAAGTTCATTGGTATGAAGCAGCTAATGTTTGCTTTGTATAGCACACCATTTAATGGATTAGTTGAAAGGGCAAATTATGTTTTTTAAAAGAAGGCATTCAAAGCACTTTGACTTCTGGGTTGAATGTTAAGTCGTATATGGGGGCGTGGCTTGGACGCCGATCGGGATGGCGGCGTGAGCTCGCAGCTCCGCGCGGAATCCCGCTAATTCTCCTGTTTTTCGGGACCCTAGGCGACCCGGAGACGACGTTCCTGCCCTCTGAAGTGTAAGGGGACAGCTGGACGTAATCGGAGAGTCGCTGGGGGACTGCTGGCCCCGAGGAGATCGAGGGAAGAGGCGGCCGAGGTGTAGTCCGGGGTGTGAAGAAAATGGCGGCGAGGAGGTCGGACGGTCCCGAACCTCAGCCCTGAGTCCGGCTGTCACCAAGTAACGGGGGACCCTGCACCCGGCTACCCGACGCACTAGGATTGGCGGCGCGACGCCCTGAGACCGGGGGGCGCTGCCCGATTCACCCAGAAGATCAGGGGCTCTCGTCGGCCACCGCCCTATGACTCATCCTCCCCCCACAGGCCCAAGGGGGGTGACGGAACGGAGCTCGTCTGCCTGGCCATTGCTCCTGAGACCGTCGGCGGGGACATAGCACTGCCCGGTGCCTGGTGGCCGGTACGGACCCACGGGCGTGCCGGCAGAACGGGTGACCGGACTTGTGACGCAGTGCCCTGACATGGCGGCGATCGGAGGGCCGATGCCCGGGAGCCGCGAGGGGGACTCGGCGACATCGACCCGGCTGAGTGAGAGTCCCTCCCGGGAGCTTGACCAGGAACAGCGGCTGAACCGGCGCTTGGATGCCATCCTTGAGGCGATCACCTCCACTAAGGAGGCGTTGCACAATGACATTGCCCAAGTGGCCACGGGCCTGGGGCTGCTACGCGCGGATCACGCGAAGCTGGCGGATCGGGTCAAGGATCATGACCAACTGTTGCTGGACCTAAAGCCATCGGTGGTGACCGCGGAGCACAGGATCACGGACATTTTGGCCCGACTGGACACTCTAGAGCGGAGGGCGGAGGATGCCGAAGGCCGCAATAGGCGGAACAACGTACGGGTCGTAGGCCTGCCGGAACGGATTGAGGGGGAGGATGCGGTGGCCTACATGGAGAACTGGTTCCGCACTGTGGTGGCGCCGGAGGGGCTTACTCCATTTTTCACTCTGGAGCGAGCTCACCGGGTGCCCGCTCGCCCGCCGGGGCTTGGCCGCCCCCCCCCCGACCGATTGTGGTACGGCTCCTCCACTACAAGGACCGAGATCTCCTCATCCAGCGGGCCAGGATGTCGGGCCCCTATGAGGTGGAAAACAGCAAGGTAACGATCTTTCCGGATTATACGCAGGCGGTCCAGAAGGACAGGGCATCGTTCCTTGCTGTGAAGAAGGAGCTCAGGGAGGAAGGCATCCAGTACTCCTTGCTCTACCCGGCCAAGCTGCGGATTATCATGGATGGCACCACACACTTTTTCCAGACTCCGGACGAAGTCTGGCAATGGCTTGAGTCGTACAGAGCGGGGACGGACAGGACGCACCAAAGTCGGCGAGACCAGCCCAAGCAGCCCCGGGTGCGGCAGTCACAACGCATCAGGTCCCGCAACAGGCGCCAGCGGGAGAAACGGGAGGCTCAAATGGCGGCGGAGAAGAGGGATGCACTCGCAGCGACGGCGGCCATTACAGGGTCGCAACAGAACAGTGAACGGGCCGAAACGGACACGGGAGGGGAAGGCAGCAGAACAGGAGAGGAACTTTCGGAGGCGGAGAGCCAGAAGGGGCCGAAAGTGACCCCACAGACTTCGGATGATATTTTCTGCGGCTGAGAAAGACTCGGGACTAGATCGGGACTTCATGGTAGGGGGATATCCTGTTGCTGGGGGGCGGGTTGCCGGGTGGGGGAGCTGTGTGTTTCGGAGGGGATGAAGGGCGGGACGCGGGCTCCGCTAGCTGGGGTCGGCGGCGACTCACCCCCCCTGGGCCCTTAAGGTCGACTGTGGTGGAGACCACAGGGTAAGTGTGTGAGAAGTTGGATCAAGGTTTGGATGGGGGCGGCCATTGGGTTCGTGTGCTCTGTCCTGGGGTGTGGGGTTTGGGGAATGTTTCAGTTTTGGGGCTGTTTGGGGGAGGGCAACTGCATTGGGGGGGTCATGGACCGTTGTTATCTGATTCGGACTGTACGGGATTGGAATGGGGACATTACCTAATTTGAAATGCCTAACGTGGAATGTCCGGGGGCTGCGGACTATGGTGAAACGTCACAAAGTACATGCATACCTGGTACGCAGGGGGGTTCAGATAGCTATGCTCCAGGAGACTCATCTCACCAAAAAAGAGTGCGCTGCCTTGCAGAAAAGATGGCGGGGCCAGGTTTTTGGCACCACTTACTCAGCGTACGCCAGGGGGGTCTTGATCTGGGTGAGGGCGGGGGTACCCTTTCAAGTGCTGAATCAGGTAGTGGATCCGGATGGCAGGTTTGTAGCGGTGGAGGGGAGATTATATGGACGGGATGTGGTTTTCTGTTGTGTTTATGCACCGAACACTGACCAAGGCCGATACTTTGATAGCCTCTCGGGGTCCTTGGCCTCTTTCCTGGCGGGTCCGATAGTGCTAGGGGGGGACTTCAACTCGATTACGGATGTGGCTCTGGATAGGTCCCATCCCCCCCTAGTAGACTCTCCTGTGCGCAGGCTGGCCGCGCACAGGAAGGACTGGCATGAACGGTGGGGGTTGCTGGATGTCTGGAGGGAGAGGCACAGGGGAACCAGGGATTACTCCTTTTATTCCGCTCTCCATGATCTACATGTCAGGATCGATTCGGTGCTTTGCGGGAGCTCCCTAGCCCCATTGATTACCCATGCGGAGTATCTTGCTAGGACTATATCCGATCATAACCCCCTATTGGTGCATATTCAGTGGCAGAGGGAGCGCTCAGTAATACTAACATGGCGGCTTCGGCCGGAGACGCTAGAGGATTCTGTGTTCGACGATGCGGTCCGGCAAGGCATTGATAGTTATTTCGGTGTGAATGAAGGAACGGCGACGAGTAGGTCTACTGAATGGGATGCAATGAAAGTGGTGGTGAGAGGGGTGTGCTTGGGCAGGTTCTCGAATGCTCGGACGACTGTGCTGAATGATCTAATGAAAGCGGAGGAATCTTTGAGGGACTTGGAGCGCCGCAGGCCAACTAGGCCAGGTTTACAGGCCCAGTTATTGGAGGCGAAGGAAGTGGTAGCCGCGGAGACGGAACGTTTGAGATGTTATGACTATAGGCAGTACATTATCAGGGCACACGCAGAAAGGGACAAGGTGGGTACCCTCTTGGCCAGACTAGCTAACCCGGAACTTAGGGGCTGCCCGATCCTCAGCATTACTAATGCGCAGGGAGAGATGGTGTACTCCCAGGCAGCTGTATTGGACCGCTTCAGGGGATATTATGAGGACTTGTACCGGAGTCAGTTGGGAGTGGGGGTTCAGGACATCGTGGAGTACCTGGGGGAGAGGCCGCTTCCGGTCCTGGACGAGGAAGACGCGAAGGACCTGGGTAGCCCAGTCACGCTTACGGAAATGCGAGTGGCTATCAAACATATGGCCCGTAATAAGACGCCCGGGGTGGACGGACTGCCAATCGAGTTCTATCAACACTATGTGGACGCTCTGGCGCCCAGGCTGCTGGTGGTGTATACGGAAGCCTTCGAGAAGGGGGCTTTGCCTGGCTCCATGCGGGAGGCCTTGATAGTACCGCTCCTCAAGCCTGGCCGGGATGCCGCGGACGTGAGGTCTTATCGCCCGCTGTCCATGCGGACGGTGGACTATAAGATCCTGAGTCGCATCCTAGCCACTAGACTGGCCCCGCACATGACGGGCCTGGTGCACAGGGATCAGGCCGGGTTTATACCCACGAGGAGCACGGCGATGAATATCCGCCGCCTGGTGGGAATAATGGACGCCATCTTGGATGGGGAGGGAGCGCCGGCGGTTCTGTCCGTGGATATCGAGAAGGCCTTCGATAGCTTGGAGTGGCCTTTCTTGGATGGAGTGCTGGAGAGGTTTGGCATGGGCGACGGGTTTCGAAGGTGGACGAGGGTCTTGTATAACTCGGCAACGGCGAGAGTTCGATTGGGCGGCCTGGTCTCTGCAGCGTATCCGGTGGGCAGGGGAACACGACAGGGATGCTCTCTCTCCCCTCTGTTGTTTGCCCTGGCGATGGAACCCCTGGCGGTCCACGCGAGGTCAGGCGACCGATACGCGGGAATAGTGAGTGATGGGCAATGGCATTATATATCGCTCTATGCGGATGACCTGCTCCTGTACCTAGCTGACACCTCGGGGGCACTGGTTGGAGCGATGGATCTGTTGTCCGAGTTCGGCCGGCTGTCGGGCCTTAAGGTCAATTGGGCGAAGACCTGCGTGTTTCCGCTGAGAGCGGGATCGCCGGCCCCTAGCAGCGACTTGGGTGTGGCATGGGAACCCTCTTGCATCACCTACTTGGGTGTCCGCATTTACCACTCGGCTGCTGACCTTTTGGAGGGTAACATTGGCCGTTGTGTCCGGTCACTACGGGGTAGCTTGTCTTTCTGGTCGACCCTCCCGCTGACAGTCCTGGGCAGGATAGCACTGTTGAAAATGGTGGCGCTCCCCCGCTTCCTCTATTATTTCCGAACGCTGCCTGTCTGGATTCCCCAGGGGGTGTTTAGGGAACTGCGGTCAATGATTACTGGCTTTCTATGGGGGCATGGCCGTCGCAGAATAGCCCTGAGCACGCTACTTCGCCCCAAGCTGGAAGGGGGCATGGCCGTGCCCGACCTTGAGCTGTATTATCTAGCGGCGCAGTTGCAGGTCCTAACGCAGAACGTAGCCAGGGTGTTCCGGGGGCCGGAGGAAGACCGGGATCGGGGGATACAGCGCCACGTGCTGTCATACATCATCATGCAGCAACGGCTCGAGTTACGGGCCTTCACCATGGAGGAGCGGACGCTCCGGCTGTGCTGGCAAAGGAGCCTTCGGAGAGCGAGGGCATCGCGGCCTTATGCCCCGGAGATCCCGATCGGGATGTTGACGGCTTTGCCGCACGGAGGAGATTGGTCCCCGTTGTTGGATTGGGAGGAGGCGGGGTTGCAGGTGGTGGGTGACTTGTACATAGATGGGGCGTTGGCGCCGTTCGACGTGCTCCGGGACCAGTTCGGACTGCCTGAGGGGGGCTTCCTCCTACATGCGGCAGTAGTGGCTGCCATACAAAAGCACTGGAAAGAGGGGCTCCTGGAACCCACGACGACTATGGCGTGCCAATATGTGGTGATGGCGGCCGGTACATTTAAGGCTGTGACGTGCCTCCATAATAGGATGCTGAACGAAGGGCTGGAACCACTCCATGGGCTCAAAGCTAAATGGGAAGTGAGCGTTGGTCGGCCCATACCGGATACGGCATGGGGCCATATCCTGCGACGCACGTGGAAGGGCACCAGGAACGCGCGCTTTCAGCAGGTCCATTTCTATGTGCTCCATAGGGCCTACTTAACTCCAGAGAAACTACAGCGGTACTTTCGGGTGCCGGATGCCTGTTGCCCCCGGTGTTCGTCCCTAGGGGCGGACATGGACCACTTGTTTTGGGGGTGTCCACAACTGGGAACCTATTGGGCGGAGGTAGGGGAGCTCCTGAATGAGGTGACTGACAGGGAGGTAGAATTTGACATGGCGGCGTGCCTATTGCTCTGGTTCCCGCATACTAAGCACACCAAGGTGACAAGTAAATTCATAGATCTGGGTCTGATATTGGCACAAAGGGAAATATCGTGGCACTGGAAGTCCAGGGGAGGTCCCTCACTGCGTAGATGGAAGAATGAGTTGCTGCGGTGGTCTGACTGCGAGAGCGTGCTCCGGATGAAGCAAGCAGTAAAGTTGGGGAATGAGAAGGTACTGGATGCGGCGCGTGCATGGGAGTTAGTGGTACAGGCTTTGCGTGATGCTTTGGTTGAGGATGAGGACGGCGAGAACTAAGCCGCTGGACACCGCGGGGCGAGCACAGAAGTATGGAACTACGCACTGTAGTGGACCCATCCAGTTCAATAGAGCGAAGCGCACACCTTAGCAGTTGCCAGGGGGGGGGGGGTTTGGGGGGGTTAGTTGTAGGGGGGTTTGGGGTGGGCCGGAAGCCATTGGAGGGTTGCGGGTTGAGGCCTTGGAACTACTGGGACAGGGGGTATCGAGTGGTGAGCAGACTGATTGGGTGGAACGGCCTGGTACGAAGGCCCGTATGGCCTAGAGCAGTCCCCGGCAGGGGCGATTACATTGATTCCCACGGAGATGGCTGACGGGAATGTTGTTGCGGGTGGGGGGGTAAAAGCAGATACGTAAAACGACCTTCCGCCAGGGTCCCAATGGGACGTACACTGTGCTGTGTTCCTTTCGAGCGATGTGATATGCCGCCCGGCCTCCGGGATGCGGGCTGAATGGCTGTGTACAACTGTGAACTGTCATTGGACGGGGGGAGCCCACAAGTGTACTGGCTGTTTACTTTTATCCTGTGGTCTATAACTCTGCAATAAAAATATAATTTAAAAAAAATGTTAAGTCGTATATAAGAGACAAGGTTTGAAGTTTTGGGAGTACATAACATTTAACTGTGGCTGCACCACCCTTTTTAGGTCTTGGGCCTAGTGTACACTGCGCATGCAGTGTCGCGCAGCGCGAACCTATTCTGGGCGATTTGAAAAGGGACCTTGGATTCCACAATGCTCATGCGTGTGGATTTCCAAGGTCCAATTTCATTGGCCTTCGGGTGCGTGCTGGTTTTAAACAGAACACGCAATAGGCCTTAGGCGGTCGCGTAGCTCCGCCTATGGGCTATTGTTGTCTGTAACGCGCACCAGAGGCCATATGTTTTGAATTCAGCCGCGATAATTCAAAACATATGCTCGAATCAGCGCACGCACCACTGCGGGCTTTTTTTTTTTTTACAATTGGATCGCTTTCGCGATCCGTTGAAGTGGCCCTTGTTTTTCTTTAGGTTTGGCTCCTATTTTTGCATGTTGCTTATTGACTTGCTCCTGTGCCACTTAATCGATGTCCCCAACCGCTCTCCTTCCCGTCCTGCCACCGGCGCCATTACTATGAGCCTCTAGTCTGAACTGCATTGCTCCCTCACCGTTTATTGCTTAGTACCAGCGTGGCTGCCCGGACTTCACAATAGTTGGGCGAATAGTACTCTGACCCCGCCTCTTCATTGGGACACCAGGAGACATGGTCCGACGAGACCAGGAATAGACCTGTTCTTTGCAGTTCATGTTTGTTAGGCACATGGAGATTAAGTGAATCAGTATGGCGCCTGAATGGGCGGAGGGAAGTCTGTTCTTGTTACTTGCCTTTACTCCTGCGTGATCCCCCTTGCCATGGAGTCCATGATGCTGCGCGGTGACCATGCCGATGGCTGAGTAGGGCCGATGGCTGAGCAGGTTCTTGCCTGGGTCGGCCCCCACCCTGATGCAGGCTGGCCTTGGAGCCCTTGAGTGTCCTGGAGGTGCTCTTTGGGGGCATGGCCCAAGGCGGGCCAAAGGCGCAGAGCACTGAGCGGGCGCTGTTGTACCTGTAGTTGGTGCCTTACACCCAAAGGTGAGTGAGATGAGGAGTGAGGGGTACCTGGGTGTAGCGCCCCTGAGAATGCATTAGTTCCAGAAGCCTCTTCGGGTTGCAATGGGAAATGCAGCACCAACGTGTAGACTGCAATATGTGTGTGCAGAGGACAGCTGAAATAAAACTTGTCAGAAAACAAAAGTTTCGTAATGCTTTCGCAAATTAGTAAATTGTGAAACACCGTCCCAGTCAATAGACTTCAAAGAATCCAGAACACCTCTGCGCGCCTGATCCTCGATGTCCCTAGCCGAGACCACACCACCCCCCACTTGAGAGACCTGCACTGGCTCCCCATCGACAGAAGAATCACCTTCAAACTCCTGACCCACGCACACAAAGCACTCCACAATACCGGCCTAGAAGACCTCAACAACTGACTATGTACCCAACAGGAAACTTCGCTCCGCCGACCTCTCACTGGCCGCCGTCCCACGCATCCACAGAGCCACTTCCGGGGGCAGGTCCTTCTCCCACCGCGCTGCCAAGACATGGAACTGCCTCCCTCTCCTCCTACCTCAGACAGAAGACCCACAGACCTTCAGGAGACTACTCAAGACCTGGCTCTTCGACCACTAGCTGCAGCCACCGCCCCCCTCCCCCCTTACCCCCCCAGCTCCTTGAGACCCTCGCGGGTGTTTAGCACGCTTTATAAATTCTGTGATTGATTGAAAGTGTGCGGGAAAGAAGACTTTGGTGATTGGGTCATCATTAAAAGGCGTGATTACGCTGCAAACTAAGCAAGTACAATTTCTGGAAGGTGGAAATTCTTTTAATTTTGACAGTGACTGGCTGGACATGTTTTGAAGCGGCAATTTCTATAGATGACAGTCTAAAAATGCCCTACCTTCACAAACGTGCAACTCATCTAAGCAAGTGGTAGGAGTGAGTGGCACACAGAATGGCTGTGTGGTTGTGGTCACAATTTGCAGTGATACTTTAATTGAAGATATAGGGCTAGATATAAGTATCCAAATACCGGTCGTGCCGAAAATACCGATTTTCAGCTGTTACCGACCGGTATTTGGATACTGAGATGTAGGGCATCTCAAAATACATTCGGTTCGGTAATTTTACAGAATCTGTAATTTTATTGGTTCGGTAAAATTACCGAATCTGTATTTTGACATGTAGGTAGCACTGTAAACAGTGCTACAGGGGTTTAAGGATTCGTTATTTACCACCAACTATTAGTTGGTGGTAAATAAGGAATTCCTATGTAAATGCATAAATGTGCATTTACACCTGTGCCATGTGGCACACATACATGCCCTTAGGGCATGTATGTGTATGTCACATGGCATACAAGCACTAATCAGGGGTGCAACGGGGTGTCAAAGTGACACCCTGCCACCCTTGACTTTTTCGGAATTTTACCGAATCGGTAATTGACATTCATTCCTATGGGCCTCCAGACCCATAGGAATCAATGGCAAATACCGAATCGGCAAATACCGAATCTGTAAACACCGAATCTTACCGATTCGGTATTTTTTACCAAATTTTTATCTACATTGCAATTACAGATTCTAAAATACCGAATCGGTAAAATTCAGTATTTTAGAATCGGTAATTTGCAATTCTAGCCCATAGTTCCTTTTGATGCTATTATATCATCTTGCTGTGGTAACATGAAATGTGATCACAAATTGCCATGATGCTTTACTTGGTAATATTTCTAGCGACGTCACTATGTTACAGAATAATAATGGAAATAGAAGTTGTTCATAACCAGGGTCACTGGAACTATACAATTGTGCTGCTGCAGTGATTTTTCACGGTTATAGATTTTCTGCATTTGCCACATAATTTATCATCTACTGCATATTCTGCAGATTGTTAACCAAAAAAATGTTTCTAGCTCAAACGGTTCAAAAGTCTCCATCAACACAGTGACATATGTTACCGCACAGTGGAAGGCCCTTTGCAAACCTTGACTGGTTACCTCTCTATTGCTTATTGCTATATTTGGGAGTTAAACTGGTAATAAGGATGTACACCCAATGCCCAGGCAGTGCTAATAAGTGTAAATAGTACTAAATAATGAATTAATATCATAAAATCTTTTGCTTTATACCGCATAATTTGCCTTTTTTTGCTGCATAGTCCACTTAACACTGGTGCATAATTTGGCTCTCCCCTACCGCATAATTCCAGTGGCCCTTGTCAAAACCAATTATTAAACAAAAAAGACTTAGTATATACACAAAAAAAGTATCAATTTTCCAACATATTATATATTGGAAAATCCAATTTACATACATGCCACAATGCCTTACATTAGAACATCATACATTTGTCGTGATTAAATAAGCATTCAAAATGAAACCATTTTCAATTTTATACACACCTTTTGTCTGCAGTAATATCTAAGCTCCCAACAGCTGAATTATTTAAACTCATTTTACTACTGAAAAAATTAGCTAACTTGTCTGTTGAATCCACTGAAATAGGTGTTCCACTCCTAACTTTACATGCATAAATAAAATATGTACTTATATTGTAAGATTTCACAACAGCACAATATCTTTAAGAAAAACTCCTATTTTTCTCTTCAATATCACTAACTCTAAAGCTCATAAGATATCAAATCTTTAAGCAGCCATTTTTATTATTAAAATTTGCAAGTTATATATTTTTTTATTAAAGGCTCGGCATATCCATTAGTAAAGTGTGTTTAGTTTAAACTTCAGTAGGACCACATTACATCCAACTGAGTCTAAAAAAACAAGTTAAATTAAATATATTTATAAGATTAATAGTACACTCGTTTTGTATTACATATGAACATTACACCCCAGTTGTATGCTTGTACTCACTTGCATTTGTGTATGCATTCATATGAGCAAATAAAGCCAAACGTGACAATCTCTTGTTGGCGCCTACATTAGAAATTTTATCCGGAGCTCATCTAATACAGCAGATTCTAATATGATGGCCAAAACATTCTATATTGTCACAACAGGACACACTCAATGGTGATTCTACAGGCTATTGTATAATAATAGTGGGCTAAGTATACTCAACTATTAACACGGCAGGTACCATTTCTCATTTCAAAGCTAATTTCTCAAGAAAAAAATAATATTTATTCATTGTCTTGAGACTTGAATTCTAGTACATCTGAACTGTTTAATAGGGATATCTGATGTGCGCCTTCCAGAACGTTCAAGTATGTGAGCCATCAAGTTGTGTATTTTATGGAATGAGATGTGCTTTATTAATTAGGTGATAGAATGTCATCTCGGTCAGTATTAAGGCCATGCTGATTAAGGCCATGATGAACTGTGTCCAGAGAATGCATGTGGGGAACCATTCTCTCAAATATAGTTAACGATTTTTACCTCTTTTGACCATTCAAATATATGCAATCTCCAAAATTGGTGTTTTACCAAGATCATTTAATTTATGTTCAAAATAAAAAGTCAACTAGTTGGTCTTTTTTTTCTCATCATTCCTAATTGCACGGAGCTTGAAAATGCGTATGAACAAGTAAACATCAAAGGCAGAATTAGGAGTTAGGAATTGGTGTTTTGTAACGTTATTTGTGTTATTCTAGTCACTGAAGGTATTCACTTTGTCTGTCTTCAAAGTACAGGAAAAAGAATTGCACTTACTAAGAATAGTACAGATAGTTTTCATATGGTTGTATGTTGTCAATAGTTATGTGTTTTAGGAGCCGGTCAGTACATATTTGCACAAGGTAGGGCTCTGTCTAGAGTTGCAGAATGCTACTCAGAGAGATTCCCAGTTGTTAAGACAATTTGCAAGCTTTCCTCCCATCACTTTTTGTGTGTTTGATATAACCCCCTAGGCGGCCAACAAAAACAAACAAAAAGGTCCCTTGTTCACTTGTTCACTGTGCCACAGGATTCTAAGCCTACCTCGCTAATGAGGCGTAACAAGTTTGAAACCAGTCTGGGGTCGCTTGTTTTCCCTTCAGGAGGGTTTTTCACCTTGCAATTCCGGATGGAATGATCCCTGAAGGTGAAGGGTCAGAATTCATTTTTAGGTCTCGCCTGTCGATGCGCATGCGCATCGAGCAAGCGAGAGTATTGGGACTTATCCACTCTTTATCCACACTGCAAGGAATCGTGGCGATTCCTTGCAGTGCCCGTGACTTTTAAGCTCAATGCGCATGCGCATTGAGCTTAAAAGCGCGTGCACGTCCGTCTTTGTTTACCCGCTCCGCCCCCTCCCCTTCCCGCCGTGTCGCATTTCTCCTCCCCCCTCCCCTCTCTTCCCTCCGTCTTGTTTGTTATTTTACCCGCTCCGCCCCCTCCCCTTCCCACCGTGTCGCATTTCTCCTCCCCCTCCCCACTGTCGCCAAGCTGGTCATGGGCTCATTTTTCACTTCAAGGCCACGCCCCTTTGGACGACGATTGATGAATAGCTTTATGCACTTGCAAATCTCTGCTCATGCTCGGACTACCTCTAGGAGCTTTGCTCGGAATCATGGTTCGGTCACACTCCTCGGTGTCTACAGCGGGAAAGTGAAACGGTGAGAGGGAAGCCTAGATGAGAACGAGTGAAGCTTCGAGTTCGAAAGGGGGATGCATATGTGGAATGTATGCAGTTATTTTTTTTTTTTTTTTTTTTTTTTTTTTGTAAATATCTTTTTATTGCAGCTATGATGGATAAATACACAGTACAATTTATGCCATTCCCCTTGATGCTCAGTGTGAGTTCCGCTCCCACTCCCCGGTATCACACAGCCATTCAGCTCGCACCCCGGAGGTCGAGCGGCAGAGTCGTAGGTACCTAGGAAACTGCGTTAGAACATTCTGTGCATGGCTACAGCCAACAAGTGGATGGGAAACGGCAACGCTGCTTTTCGGACCTAACACTCCCTCTCCTCTGTCCCAAGTCCAGTGGAGGCCAAGAGTTCCTGTGCAACTCCCTTGAACATATCCCCCTCCCTTCCCCTAAACCCCCTCAACTTTTCCTACCCCGCCATCCCCGTCCAGGATTCCCCCCCCCAACTTTCCCTGCCCCCTACCCAGCCCCCCCACCCCCCCAGGCGTGCCAGAGTATCACCTAATTGAACTCTCAACCTTGTCACCAAGATCAGACCCGAAGCATGGTACCAGGATCCGACTGCAATCATCCGTAAAACATCTCGATGGAACGCAAGGGCAGTGCAATAGCCGAGCGGGTCTATGCCGCCCCCCCGTCAGGCGGGCGTCCCTCTGGAGCCGGGCTATGTACCGGGGATTCCTCCTCCTCCTCGTCCAGGAGCGTGAGATCTAGGACCAGCCCCTCCCACGCCCTGGCCCTCTCCAGTGCCAAGTCATTGTCTATCCTGAGCGCAGCTCGCAGGCGAAGCTCACCCTCACATCTAGCCCATTTAAGCAGTTCAGCCTTCCAGCGCTCTACTACGGGGCCCCGGGACGCCTTCCACTGGGACGTAATGGCCCGCTTCGCCAGGAGAAGCCCCAAGTCCAGGAACTTGCTAGTGACTTTGTTCTTTGATGTGTGTGGGAACCAATGTAGTATGCAATGTGCCATGGTGAGTTGCAGGTCCCTCTCCGTCACCTCCCTCAGGATCTCCACCACCTCCCCCCAGAAGGGCCCCAGCTCGGGACAGGACCAGAACATGTGTCGGAAATCTGCGGGATCCGCCGGGCAGCGCGGGCAGGATGCTGGGTGAGCCGGGAAGTACTTATGTAGTTTATCAGGGGTCAGATACGCCCTATGTAGGACATAAAAGTGCACCAGCTGGAACCTTGCGTTGCGCGTGCCGTTCCGGGCCCCCTCCAGTATACCATTCCAGGCCTCTTCGGGGATCTCAGTCGCCAGGTCGGCCACCCATTTCGTCTTCAGGGTCAGCAGCGGAGCGGTGGATTCCGAGACCATGCGTCGAGTCAGGCACGTGACCGCTTTGACCGTCCCCGCCATCATTACGACGTACTGACATCCCAGGGACAATGGTGGCTCCGAAATGCCCGCCCCCCAGTGTTTGCGGATCGCCGCAGTTAAAGCCGCATGAAGAAGGAAGTCCCCACCCGCCAGTTCGAAGCGGTCCTGCAGGAGGTCGAAGGGCAACATCACTCCATTTTCGTACAGGTCGCCTATGGATGACAGCCCCTGCTGGTCCCAACCGCTCAGCCCGCGCCACGAGCCTCCATGCGGAAGCGCCCCGCAGAGTCTAAGCGGGATCTCTGGTGCGTAAGGAACCGCAACACCGCATCTCCGGCGATATCTGTTCCAGCATTTCCGGGCCGTCGCAAACTCCTGGGTGAGGTGGAAGTCCCCCATCGGCAGTCCCAGGACAATCCGGGACAACACCTGGACCGGACCCGCCGGTTCTCCTGCTCCATCCTCCCCCCTCCTGGCCCGAGCCACCCACTGTGTCAGCCATTGCAGCTGCGCCGCTAAGTAGTAGAGCTCGTAGTCCGGCACCGCTAGACCTCCTTCCGCCCTAGGGCGGAGAAGCGTGGCATGGGCCACCCTGCGTCTTCCCGACCCCCACAGGAAGCCGATGACCATCGATCGCAGCCGCCGAAAGTAGCTCGCCGGGATCCAGATCGGGAGGGTCCCGAAGAAGTAAAGCAGCCGCGGGAGGGTTACCATCTTGAGCAACGCCACCCTGCCCATAAGTGACAGTGGGAGCGTGCCCCAAAAGTCGAAATTCTCTCTAGTGTGCCGTATCGC
The DNA here is from genome assembly GCF_964263255.1 of Lissotriton vulgaris. Lineage (NCBI taxonomy): Eukaryota > Metazoa > Chordata > Amphibia > Caudata > Salamandridae > Lissotriton > Lissotriton vulgaris. The sequence continues at coordinate 1,227,518,499 of NC_141696.1, forward strand.
CGTACCGATATTGCCCTCAAGGATATCGGCTCTGTCATGGAAGATCGAGGTGCCAAGGTATCGCAGGCTCCTCTCTTCCCAGGTCACTCCCTCTGTAGTTTGCGGGCATGCCCTCCGTGGGCGGGCCGGGAATAGGTGGGACTTCTCCCAGTTCACTCGGAGGCCCGAGATTCTGCCCAGCGATTGCAGGAGGGCCTTAGCTCCTCGCAGGGAGTCCGTCGAATCCGCCAGGAACATTAGCAGATCATCTGCGTATAGTGCGATGTGGTGGTCTTGACCATAGACGTCCAGGCCCCGATACGCCTGCCCCAGCCGGGCCCGAGCCGCCAGCGGCTCGACGGCCAAGGCAAACAGCAGGGGGGAAAGAGGGCAACCCTGACGGGTGCCCCTGCCCACTCCGCACATCTCAGAGATGATCCTCCCCGTCCTGACCCGTGCCGTCGCGTTCGTATAGAGCAGCCTCGTCCAATCTACGAAGCCTTCGCCCAGGCCCAGCGCTCGCAACACATGGAAGAGATACGGCCATTCCAGGCTGTCGAAGGCCTTCTCCATGTCGACAGCAAACACCACTGCCTCATCCCCGTCGTAAGTGTCGGCCTCTAGTATGTGCAGGAGTCGCCGCACGTTAAGCGCTGTGTTGCGGGCCGGGATGAAGCCCGATTGGTCCGCATGTACCAGCATGGGCATGTGAGGGAGCAAACGCGTCGCCAAGATCTTGCTCAGAATCTTATAGTCCAGGTTGAGCATGGACAGCGGGCGATACGCCGACCTGTCCCATGGTTGCTTACCCGGCTTCAGTAGGGGGACTATCAGCGCCTCTCTCGTGGACGCCGGGAGGCAGCCTAGCCGCCTCGACTCGTTGTAAACCCACGTCAGCCGGGGCGCTAGGAGATCCGTGTAGGTGAGGTAGAATTCCGTCGGGAATCCGTCGGTGCCCGGCGTCTTATTTCTTGCCATGCTTTTGATGGCAACCCGTACCTCCCTCTCCTCAATCTTGTCCCCAAGTCGCTTTGCGATCCCCTCCTCCAGCTCCGGTAGGTCAAGACCCTCCAGAAAGGCCCTAAACTCCTCCGCCGACGGGAGGACCCTGCTGCGGTAGAGCTCTGTGTAGTAGTCATAAAACAATGCGTTAATTCCCTGTTGATCGAACCTCGCCGCCCCCGCCTGGTCTCGGAGCTCAAGAATGACCGAGCTTCGACGGGACGGGTTGGCCAGCCAGGCCAGGAGAGCCCCCGATTTGTCGCGTTCCGAGTGCGCTCGCGTGAGGTAGGCCTTGTAGTCAAAGCATCGGAGACGCTCCACTGTCGCCGCCACCGCCTCTCGCGCCCCTAGCAGGGCCTCGTGAGTGTCCGGCCGCTCAGGTCTCGCCCTCTCTAGTCTCCGCAGGGTCTCGTCCTCTCTCTCGATGTCTTCCAGTAGCGTTCTCCGCACTCCCGAAGCCGTTGCAATGCACTGGCCCCGAAGTACCGACTTGAAGGCGTCCCATTCCGTCGCGGCCGATCCCGCCGTACCCGCGTTCTCCTGGAAATATGCCTCAATGCCCGTGGCAATCGTGGCACGGAAGAGCTGATCGTCCAGCGCCTCAGGGCGGAGCTTCCAAGCCGGGATCTTCGGGCGGAGCTGCGACCAGCGCAGCCGCATGAGGAGCGGGTTGTGGTCCGAGATCGAGCGCGTGAGATACTCACTGTGGCACACCTCCGCGTGCACGTCCTGCGAGCATAGTAAGGCGTCGATGCGGACATGTAGTTCGTGGAGAGCGGAGAAGAAGGAGTAGTCCCTGTCCGACGGATGGTTAGCCCTCCAGGAGTCAACCAGTCCCCACCGGCGCTGCCAGGCCGAGCGCGCGAGTGCAAGTTTACCAGCTGGTGCATTCGGAAGGGGAGGGTGGGATCTATCCAGGTTAACGTCTGCCACGCTGTTAAAGTCGCCGCCCAGGAGCAAGGGTTCCACCAGAAACTGAGCTAGTTTATTGGACAGTTGTGCGAGGAATGCAGGTTGGTCCACATTTGGGGCGTATATGCAACCCAGGTTAAGGTCCCTCCCGTCCAGCTTGCCGCGCACCATTATGTACCTCCCCTCTGGGTCAATCACCTGTTGTGTGCATTGGTAGGGAATCCCCGCCCGCACCCAGATGGCCACCCCCCTAGCATAAGCGGAGTAGCCGGTGTGAAAGACCTGCCCCCTCCAGCGCCGCTGCAGTGCCCTCCCTTCTTTGTCCAGCAGATGGGTTTCCTGAAGGAAGGCAATGTGTATGCCCCGCCTGACCAGGTATGAGTGGATCTTATGACGCCTGTGCATCGAGTGCATCCCCCTTACGTTCCATGTGAGACATCTATAGCCTAAGTCGGATCCCATGGCGAAGTCTGCCAAGCCCCATCCACTCCATTCACTCTCCCGGCAACCCCCCCAGCACGCCTAGGTCCCCCCCCCCGTCCCCCCCCCAACCTGCACAATCAAACTACCCCAACTCCCACACCCCCGGACAGACAACCAACGTGGAAACCCCATCCAAACTCAAGAATCAAAAAGCGTATCACTACATAGTAGGGCTGGAGTGGCAGCGATACCGGCTCCAGACAGGTCCGAAGCCCCCCGCCCCCGCCCCATTACCCCTAACAACAATCAGGAGAGGCCCCCCGACTCACCCCGTCCCCCCACGGTGCCAGTGCGAAGTCCCGGGGGGGGGCATCCGCATCCCACTGCAGAGCGTCCAGAAGCGGTCCCCCCCCCCCCAACCTACATGTCCCATTATCTTACTTGTGCGGCCAAGGTCTCACGCTCCTCCTCAGCCAAGGATACCTTCCGCTGTCTGGGGGGTCACCACCGGCAGGTCCGTCTCAGAATGTTCGTGCCCACTGCTGGAGCCAGGGCTGAGAGTGCTGTCCTTCGACTGCTCAGATGCGCTGCTGGAGGGGCTGGCGTCCCCCTGGCTGATGGCCGCCACCGCTTGCACCGCCTTGGCTCGCTCCTGCTGCCAGCCCGTTGGGGAGCCAGATCGTCGCGTCGGTGTCCCTTCGGCGGAGTGTCTCCTGGGGGGGGTCTGCGGCGTGGGGCCCGCGCCCGGTTCCCCTCTCGCGTCCAGCCAACTCCAAGCTTCCTGCGGCGTCAGGAAAAAGTGAGTGCGATCCCCATCGACCACCCGCAGCCGCGCCGGGAACAGCATAGCGTAGGGCAGGTGCAGTGATCTCAATTTTCGTTTGAGCGCCAGGAAGGAGGCGCGCTGCTTCTGTACATCTCTGGTGAAGTCCGGAAAGACCATGACCCTGCTGTTCTCTATTCTCAGGTCCGGGATTTCCCTCACCCTCCGCAGTATATGGTCTCTGTCTCTGAAGTGCAGCAGCCGCAGCACAATCGGGCGCGGAGGCACCCCCGGTTTGGGGGGACGCGCAGGGACCCTGTGTGCGCGCTCAATGGCAAAGAACGGCGAGAGTCCCTCCGGGGCCACCTCGGATCGTAGCCAGCCCTCCAGGTAGGTGACCGCATCCCGCCCTTCTGCGTTCTCGGGGACCCCCACCAGGCGGAGGTTATTGCGCCGAGAGCGTCCTTCACTGTCCTCTGCTCGGAGCTCCAGGACCCGCACCTTCTGGGCCATTACCGCCAATGACGTTTTGAGCTCCGCCACGTCCCCTGGCAAGGTTTTCAGGGCCACCTCCGAAGTCGTCACCCGCTCCTTCAGTTTCCTGTGGTCGTCCTTCAACAGGCTTAGGTCCGACCCGATGGTGTCCATGCGCTTCTCAAGAGCCTCCCGCGACGCCACAATCGCCTGCATTATGTCCCCCAGAGAGGGATCCCGTGGGCGGGTCGAGCACCCGGCCCCTTCCCCCGGCGGGTCGTCCTCGGCGAGGTGCCCCGGGTCATCCCGCCTCAGGGCCTCGAAGCCTTTCTTCCTGCTGTTGCCCCGCACCATCCTGCCGGTCGGTGATCGTCAAGCGCCCCTGCGGTGGCCACCGATGCTCTCCCTCACTCCGTCCTTGGTCCGCCTCCGGTCCGCCGTGCCTTCCGACCACTGGGCCTGCGTCTCGTGGGGTCCAGTTCAAGGGCCAGTCTCCGCCGGCGTCGTGTGGCACCAGTGCCCCTGGTCCGGGCACCTAGAAGGCTAAGGCAGGGTAGGCACCGATGAGAACCTGGTCCGCTGTGCTCGGATGCCCCCGGTCAGGCAGACACCTCTTTCCGCCCGGAGCTTCAGGGATTCATGGGGGTGGGGAGTCAGCACCCTGTCTCCTGTTCCCCTCTTCGCCCCCCGTGTGCGCGTGCTGCCAATCCACAGTGGCACAGGCCCCCTGGCAAGGCCGTCGCCGGGATATCAGGACAGGTGCCCCTCGTAGGTCCAGGCCTCCACTCGGCCCCTACAGCCCCACAGACAGTCACCCAGCTCAGGTAGGCGCCTCGTGACAGGGGGGGGAAGGGCAGTCAGTCTCTCAAACTCCGCGCCCCCCAACGCCACCACCAGGGGGTCGGGTCGTTCGTTGTGCGCTGGTCCAGCGGTCCACGCAGCACCAGGAGCTCTGTCGCCGGCCGCCAACGCGGTCACTCGGTCTCCGCCGGCGCCATCTTAGGGTCAGGCAAGGTCGCCGACTCCCGTCCTTCAGCGTCGCCCGCGAGTGTGCCAGCCAGGTCCCCTCACCTTTGTCCGGTCTCCGGGGCCGTCCGCCGGCCAGCGGTCAGTCGTCACCGCGTCAGGGGGTCCTTCCTCGCCTCCTGGAACCAGCCGCCAGGCACTTCAGGTCAGGACGGCGGCCGCCATTTTGGGCGCTCTCCTCTCCGGGAGCCGCGCTCGAATCCTTAAGTCCAGGGGGGGTGTACACAGGGGCCCCCAGTCCACCAAACTCACCCTGCGTGCCCCCGTTGCCCTCCTATGTACTTTTGGGGGGTCTGGGTGCGAGCCGGGGTTCAGGATATGCGGTGGTGCGAGGCGGGCACGGAGGAGCTCCGGAGTCCCGCTTCCACCTACATCGGCGCCTTAGCCACGCCCCCCGTGGAATGTATGCAGTTATGCACGGGTCCTCTTAAATGAATAATACCTAAGAGAGTAAAGCACAGTGTGCTTGATTTTGTGCATGTGTTATTTAACAGCACGTTGGCAGGCCACGGAATCAACTTCGCGGGTGCGCGTTTGCATGCAGGAAGCAAAGCTTCATTCCAGGAGATGCCATAAGCACGGTTCAGCTGCTAGGCAGCAAGAGTTTTTGTTGGTTTGGCCATTTGCTTCTCTTTACTAGCGTCCCTTCTTGAGGGGTTACATTTTCAGATAGTGGAGAAATGTTGTGATTGTACAAGCAGGCTGCCCATATGGGGCATGCTTTCTTCTCTCACGCCGAGTGCATAATGCTTGCAACTGCACCTATAATTTCAATCTTGATGCATGCGTTGTTTTGCATTTGTTGAAACCAGATGTCTTAACTGCTAAAAACAATGGATGGGTGCTATATCCTAATGCCTATGTTTGAGTTCTATGCCCTTCTTTTACAAGTTTGCTCTTGCAGATTCCTGTTGTGTTCTGCTCCTGTATGCTCATATTGTATCCGTCTCTTCCTCCTCTGCGTGCTGCAAATTGTGCAGCTGCTATTAGACCCGTTGCAGATAAGAATGTGTGCTACTGAGCCGATCTGGTAGCATTGGGGAGATCGAATTAATGCTGTATTTTATCGAGCCCCAGGGGCTCCATATCCAGGAAAATATTATTTAAAAATGATAATACCTTCGGAAAAAGGCTAAGATTTGGCTGTTCTTGTTCCAGCTTCAAAGAGCTTTACAATTTAGCGACTAAAATGGCCAATACATTATCGACTTCATTCCTATTGGATTAGAGTGTCGTATGTATATTATACCGAAAGATTTGATTTGGAGTTGGTAAACACGCACGCCACACTTCCTGGCTGTTTGCAAATCGACTGCAAGTTTTCCTTGCTCTTTCTCTGGGTTATCTAAAGGCAGGCATTGCTAATCGAGGAAGGGAAAGGAACCAACCTCCGCTCACCCTCACTCTCACTCATCCTCACTCACCCTCAACCCCTCACCCTCACTCACCCTCACTCACCCTCAACCCCTCACCCTCACTCACCCTCAATCTCACTCACCCTCAACCCCTCACTCACCCTCACTCTCACTCATCCTCACTCACCCTCAACCCCTCACCCTCACTCACCCTCACCCTCACTCACCCTCAACCCCTCACCCTCACTCACCCTCAACCCCTCACCCTCAACCCCTCACCCTCAACCCCTCACTCACCCTCACTCTCACTCATCCTCACTCAACCACCCTCAACCTCACTCACCCTCAACCCGTCACCCTCACTCACCCTCAACCCCTCACCCTCACTCACTCACCCTCAACCCCTCACCCTCACTCACTCACCCTCAACCCCTCACCCTCAACCCCTCACCCTCACTCACCCACCCTCAACCCCTCACCCTCACTCACCCTCAACCTCACTCACTCACCCTCACTCACCCTCAACCCCTCCCCCTCGACCCCTCCCCCTCAACCCCTCACCCTAACCCTCACTCACCCTCCCTCACCCTCAACCCCTCACCCTCAAACCCTCACTCACCCTCAACCCCTCACCCACCCTCAACCCCTCACCCACCCTCAACCCCTCACCCTCACTCAACCCCTCACCCTCACTCACCCTCACCCTCACTCACCCTCACCCTCACTCACCCTCACCCTCACTCACCCTCAACCCCTCACCCTCAACCCCTCACCCTCAACCCCTCACTCACCCTCACTTACCCTCACTCACCCTCACTCACCCTCTCACTCACCCTCACTCATCCTCACTCACCCTCACCCTCACCCACCCTCAACCCCTCACCCTAACTCACACTCACCCTCACCCTCACTCACCCTCACTCACCCTCACTCTCACTCACTCTCACTCTCACTCACTCTCACTCACCCTCACTCTCACTCACCCTCAACCCCTCACTCACCCTCAACCCCTCACTCACCCTCACCCACCCTCACCCACCCTCACCCTCAACCCCTCACCCTCACACAGTGCAATAGGTCTCGGAGCATTTGAGTTAGAGCTTTTAGAATTGTTTATGGCTTTTTTTATTTGTAAATCTTTAGCATTGGCTACAGGAAACAAAAATGCTAAAGATTTACAAAAAAAAAACATAAACAATTCTAAAAGCACTAACTCTAATGCTGCGAGACCTATTGCATTTCCAATGCTTGTTATAAGGTAGTTCTCTGTCTGAAGTAGCCCGGCGAGCAAAAAATAGACTACCCAGAGTGACTACCAGTGGGTTAGACTATTTACAAGCATTTCTCCCATTACCTTGAGGGTGTTTGCGCGTCTAGGTCGATCCTGACCCATTCCAAACCTTTAATGCACCGTAGGATGTTCAAACCTGTCCTATTCCAGGGTATGTCCAATTCCAGGGTTTATCTCTTCACTTCTGATATTTGAGTTGTGTTCAATTGCCAGCAGCAGATCACCTTGATTCCACAACAGTTTGAACCATCTCAACCGGCACAGGAGTGTTCAAAGTAGGTACTATAGATCCAGATCCATGCCAGAGTTTCTGGGGAGCTACCCAACACATTAGCATACTTGAAACTTTTGCATGGATGTAGCCCTTCTGGACATACATTGAACATCCCTGCTCTAGCACATTTTTTGCTTCAAAGTGACAACTGTACTGTGCTCCAAACTCTAGATATGGTTGGAAGTATTCAAGCTTGTAGGTCGCAGCATGCACCCTCCTGCAAACAAATCCAATTGTTTCCAGGCCATTTACAGATACAGGCCTCTAAATTTCGGTATAACCCACAGAGTCTATAGTAGGTACATAGCCACTTCTGCTGTTGCCTCCTTTGAAAATCTTTCAAAACTACAAGATCATATGACACGCTAGCTGATCTCACCCTGAACTGCTTGCTTCTAGACACTGGCTACCAGATATAGAAGAGGTCCCATTAAATCGAGATCCAAGACTCTGTTGGAACAGTCCTTGGCATCCTGCACTCCATTGCTGACATAGGTGGGACAGACTTGTTCTTTGTTCCGCATTGGGTTTTTAGGCACAATTATTTTGGGACTGTTTTAAAGTACAGTCAGTGACAGGGATGTAAACCCATCTAGTTGTCCAGATCTGAAAGTTAGTTATAGATTCCTTATCTCAGAATTTTTCCCAGGCGTCAGACTGGATCCAGAGTATTGTTTCTCAGCAGTACCCCTGCACATCGGTAGGTGGCGTTAGTCAACTCCACGTTCGTCACCAACATCGTGGTTGCCGGATTGACGTTGCGGTGCATACTTAGCCAAGGCCCCTGCACACTGAGGTCAGTTTTTTTTCTTTTTCCGTGCCAGCTTAGCGCAGATCCGGAGAGAGCTAACCTCTTTAGTCACTTTTTGACTATGCTGTTTTCGACGTTTTGTCGACCTCGTTTTAAGTCTACAACTCCTGGTTCATAAGGGATGTCCCACCGCCAGATTGGCTTCAAACCCTGCAAGGCCAGTCACAAGTCGTGTGTTAGGTGTCTGGAGCGCGAACATGACCCAAAGTTGTGCTCCAACTGCTGGGCAATGAATCCAAAGTCTTTGCGGGAGTGGTCCAGAAAGCTCTTGGATGCCTGGCAGTCTGCTCCACGTCGCTCCCTGTCTCGCTCGAGGGGATGGTCTTGTGATCGTTCACGGAGCCATCACATCTCGTCCTATTCCAAGTCTTCAAAGTCCTCGGGTAAGTCGAAGCACAAGAAGAAGGCAAAGAAGCACCGGAGCTCTTCGCCTTAACTTTGTCGGTCGGCTGACGTGACGCAGGACCCGTAAATAGATTTTTCAAGGACATTACTCATCTCTTTTCTCCATCTCCTCTCATATTACCCCAGTGGGACTTGAAGCTTGCTGTTACTTATCTTGTGTGTGCTCGCTTCGAGCCCCTTCATAACTGTCCTGTCAAGCTTCTCACTTGAAAACTGCCTTTGTTCTTGCCATACCTTCTGCTTGCAGGGTGAGTGAGCTTCAAGCTCTTTCTTCCAAGCCCCCTTTCTAGTCTGTGTATCCGGACAAAGTGGAGCTTCAAAAGAGGCCGTCGTTCCTTCCAAAAGTGGTTAGACCTTTTCAAATTGATTGGACAAACCATTACTTTGCCCACCTTTTTCTCTCCTCAGCACCCTTCCAAGGACGAGGCGAGACTCCACTCTTTGGACCCCAAACGTGCACTGTCCTTCTACCTTGACCGCACAAAAGATGTCCGTGTGGATGAGCAACTCTTCTTTGGCTATGTAGGTGCCAAGAAAGGTCGGGCTGTTCAAAACCATAACATCCCTAGATGGGTTGTCCTTTGTATCAAAATCTGTTATGCTTTGGTGAAAAGGGAACCTCCAGTGGGGCTGCGGGCTCACTCCACCAGAGCTCCGGCAGCCACCACTGCACTGGCACATGGAGTTCCACTCCTTGACTTCTGTCAGGCAGCCACGTGGGAATTCTTGCACACGTTCATTCACCACACATTACTGCCAGGACAGTCAACTCCAAAGGCACGGCTATTTTGCCCGTTCAGTCCTCCAAGACTTCCTGGTATGAACTTGGTTTGCAGACCCTCCTCCAGGGTTTAAGATTGCTGGGGTATTTATTTCAAGGTGAGTGTGAGAAGTTGGCCTGGTATATGCTGTCCACTAATTAAAGTGGGCAGCATTTAATTTAATAGGTCAAAGATAACCTTAGAAAGCTACCCAAGTGGTAGCTGTGGAGAGCAGCCTTCAGGCTTAGTCTTGAAGGAACGTTAAGCAGCTGGCTTTATCAGAATGTAACCTTATTGTATTGGTTAAAACAAAGTAGAACCACACAGTAGTTATACAAATATGTATTTATTATTATAACACACTCTAAATACATTACAGTATTTGCTACTTGCAGATAAACACAAAGCACACAATACTGTAGCACCGAAACAGTCTTAAGTAGCACTAATACACAGTGGGCTCCAGGGGGAGACCAAACCATTTACTGAAATAGTGGTATAAGAGCCACAACTCGAGTCGAGACAGTGTCTGGAGTATGTAGAATCACTGGAACTCCAAGGAACCACCCAGGGTGAGTAAGTAGGGACCCTACGGAGGACGGGTGCAGTGTGAGAACACGATTGCATGCGCCGTACAATGCTTTCAGAGTGTCGCGGTTACAATTTTAAAGATTAAGGACCCTTCCCACTGGATTACGAGGAAGCCCTTTGGATCAGAGGAGGTTGAAGAGCCACCCCACCTACGGATACCATAGTACCAGAGTTACCTATCCCAGGGAAGCCAGGTGCATAGGGCTGTAGTGGTGTCAGAAACCGTCATCAATCTCCATGGAGGACTTCAAGGAAATGCCACTGCATGAAAGAAGAAAATTATCTGATGGAATCCAAGGGTGGATTCTAGATGAGGAGTACCTGAAAGCAGAGGGGACAGAGTCTGGGTCACTCAGGATGTCGGGTGCTTCAGGTGCTTTGAAGGTGTTCTCAACTCTGCAGCCACCGGGACCTGGAGACGTTGAGGAAGACCAGGAGCTGGATATGAGCTGTCCCACGAAGGATGTTGAGTGATTAAGGGTTGGTGTCCTGCGGGACTACCGAGAAGCCTTGGCAACGGCAACCCACAAAGATGGTCAAGAAAGGTTACGGTTCGGACGAGCAAGGTCCAGGAGACTCACCAAACACTGGGGCATCAGGGCAAGCCTGGAGCAACCAGGGGAGCACAAGAAAAGCAAAGATGACACTCAAGAAGACCCACAGGCCAGCGGCACAGGAGTCGCAAGGGGACCTAGAGCAGATTTACATAGCAACGGCCTATGGAGCACACAGTGCGAGGAGGCAAAAGTCTTTGGTGGAAATAATGGCAGAGGTTGGGGCTACTCGGAGCCCAGTGCATTTGCTTTGTGAACGCCAACAAGCATATGCACGTGCAAAAGTACGCGGTGCACAGGGGTACTGGTAATGCAGCCCCCAGAAGGGATTCTGACCTCAAACTTGGTGAGAGAGCTGCTCGGACGTCAAGGGACTTGGAAACCCACCACCTATGTTGCTGGAGCCTTCGTAGGCCGCAGGAGCTCAGGAGCAGCAGACCAGTCAATCGTGATGTGGTGCCTGTGGTTGCAGGGGAATGACTCCTTCACTTCATGGTAGATTTCTTCTGTTGTCATTGATGCCCCACAGGTCCTACATGGAGCATGTATGAGGCACGGGCACAGACAATGCTTTGACGGAGTGGGAGACGAAGTCGGACCCAAGCAAAGTCCAGTGTTCGAAGTTCAGTTTCTAGTTCAGAATCTGGGCAACGTCGAATCTAGGGTCCTACAGCCAGGTAAGCCCTTTTGTACCCACGTGAGAGGGTTGGACAGATTCAGGGGACTCTCCCAGGGGAGGGTTTAGTGGGGATGTTACTCCTGTGTCCTTTGTCCAGTTTCGCCTCAAAGCAGGAGCAAACGGCTCCCAGGACTGGTTTGAACTGGACACCAAATGTGCCCCTCATGCAGACTTCGGTCGCTGGCAAGCGCACGCACCCAGGCCTAATACACTAAATCCTGTCCGGGAGGTGGTTACACCTCCCTGCGACAGGATACATATTGTTCTGCCTCCCCCTGCTCGAGCTTGGCTCAGTAGCAGGTGGGCAGAAATGTGTCTCTGGTCAGCAGCAACCATTTTGAGCTGCTCGGGACTAGAAGGCTGGTACCGGGAACACCAGCGACCTCACATACCTCGTTCCTGAGGGGTGGAATCATACCTCCCACACCGGTGTGGGGGTATGATTCCAAAATGTTTGATACCAAACACAATAGGGTTACTTTTAGTTGTTTTAGAGTTGGTCATCACGCGGTCTTATAATGCCACTCTATACGTCGTAAATGGCTGCAACACTAACAACCCGGGCAAATGAACTTCGTAGGCTGCAGGGGTGTCTTGCTCATGCAGTTTTCTAAAACCAGAGGTCACGAACGCCACACTCGACTAATAGAGGTTCATAGACTTTCTGCCACATTTATGATAGACACGACGAGCTGCTTCTAATAAAACAAAGAAGCTCAAATCTATTCACCTTTGAAGACAGTGATCTCTACACACCTTAGCACTGCTTCACATTTATCGAACGATTTACGACCAATTGTGAAATTATTTTCATCTGTTGGAATCACCACTGACAGACTGCTATAAACAACGAGCATTCTACACATTATAAAAGGGGCAACCAGTATATTTTCGTTTTGTCCTGAAGATGGTCTCTGCAATCAATTTCTAGAGACCGAAACGTCGACCAACGCTTTTTCTTTCACTACTTTGTATCTACTACAACAAACAAAAGCGCATACAACTGTTACAGTGGAGTTGTTTTGTTTCTGTACCATTGACTTCTTGTAACATTGTTGATATACTTTCTAGTACCCTACTTATTGAATAATACATCAAAAATATATATTTTTCTGTATACACCCGTTTTTCTGCTCTTTTTGTTCTTGATCGTATATAGTGACTGTTAGCACTATCTAATTTGAATGAATAACAAGGATATACATGTTTGAATATAGACCATCATTCATCTGGGTCGTGAATTGAATTTTATAAACTAATCTAAAATACTATTAGTAAAATCCCTTGAAGGTGCTTTTACCCTATTATTTTATTTGGCCCGAACCCTCAAGGGTATATTGGGTTGCTCATTTCATTATATTGCTCATGCAGTGGCACCCTCTCACTTTGAACCAAGCACCCTGCCTTCAGCATTGTTAAGGCCTGTTATAAGGGTGACTTACAGTTTTTAAGTGTAGTGACTCTTCAATGTAGTAAACCTATATCTTAAGTAAGTGCTGCATGCACCAACGTACACAGGCTGCAATGGCAGGCCTGTAGATCCGTTTTGCATGGCCTCTCATGGGTGGCATAATACATGCTTCAACCCATGGGAGGCCTCTGGTGTACCTATGCCCTGGGTACATGGGCACCATATACTAGGGACTGATAAGGGTACCCCAGTATCCAATCTGGAGTGTATAACATGACATAACAGTTTAGGGAGAAAGCAGATAGATGGCTCCAGATTAACAGGATCCCAGTCAGATTAGTCAAAAACAGTGTAACACGAAGCAAAATGTGGGGGTAACTATAAGAAGCAGATCCTACAGTAAGCAGTCTCTTTCAGATAATCAAGTTACTTACCTTCGGTAACGATGTATCTGTAAGAGACATAGGTTAGTTCTAGATTCCTTACTGCGCCACCAATCCTCCCTGCTTTGCAAAATTATTTCTGGGGATATGGACTCCTTTACAGGGCCCTAGTTGTACAGCACCAGTGGTCAGTGTCTTACACGGCTCTGCGCTACTGGTGTGGAAAGTAGTGTCAAAACTGACATCAGTGAGCAGGGGCGGCATCTAAGTAGGCACTGCAACGTCATCCCGGCGACCATAAACCCGACGACGAACACGGAGTCGACCAACGCCAACCTACCGACATGCAGGGGTACTCCTGAGAAAAAATCCCCAGATCCAGTCTGATGCCTGGGAAAATTCTAAGGTAAGGAATCTATAACTAACCTATGTGTCTTTCAGACACATTGTTACTGAAGCACAAGTTAGTTAGTGATAGATTCCTTACCTTAGAATATCCCCAGAGGAAAACCTGGATCCGGAAAGTTTTGCTTAGCAGTAACCCTGCGCGTCGGTAGGTGGCGTTGTGTGGCTCCACGTTCGTCACTGGCGTCGTGAGTGCCGAGATGACGTAACAGAGACTACTTAGGTGCCACCCATGCACGCGGACGTCAGTTCTTTCTTTTTCCGCGCCGAAAGCACAGATCCGGATTGAGCACGTACCTCAGTCATTTCTTTCCAACACTTTTGAGACTTTTGTCTCCTTCTCTTGTCTCCTGGTGCACGTAGGGATGCTCAGATTTAAGTCTTGTGGGTCGTGCCGCCATAACATGTCGGTGGAGGACCCCCACGATGTGTGCCTCTACTAGCTGTAGACCGACCATGACTCCCTGGACTGTTGAGCCCCCCCGAAGGCCTTGCAGGAGCGGCGCCGGAAGTTGCTGGAGGTCCGGCATTCCTCTCAACGCCGCTCCGGGTCTAGAGGCCGTTCACGGGACCGCTCGCGGGCCCGGAACCGTCGTTACTCGGGCTCTAAGTCTTCGCCTTAAGATTCTGGTAAGTGACATCATAACAAGAAGTCGAAGAAGGAGTAGTTTCTTATCTGTAACTCCAGTTCTGTAGTAGGGGTATCTCTGTTATAGTCATAATCTAGTGAATAGTCCCGCTCATGTGCGGGGACCCCGGAGCAATCAAAAATAATCTCTTAAACTGTCTTCTGTGCAGTCCTGCATAGACACTTAAGAGAGAATTAAAGACTAATGCCGCCTATACATGCAAGGCTACACTGTCCAGTACTTCAACTAGAAATGCAAAGGATATTCCACCAATACCATATTCAGCAGTCTGCCAAGTTTCACCCATAAAGAAACTTCCCCCTTCACAAAATCCTTGGAATGATAGAGAGGAAGGGATGGACAGACAAGCCCCCCATAGGCTGCCATTATGTGGCTTAAAAAGGGATACCGTGCCTTTAAGGAAACTTTCCAGAACTCTCGGTATCCCAGAATGCAAAGCAACTCCCTCCACTTTCAGTTCTTTTTGGAGGTGTATAAAGCTCGACCTGTAGCATTCAGTATTTCATCCTTTTTTCCACCGGGGAGGAGGGCGGGCGCTTATGACTATAACAGAGATACCCCTACTACAGAACTGGAGTTACAGGTAGGAAACTACTCCTTCTGTAGTAGGGGATCTCTGTGTATTGTCATAATCTAGTGAATAGAATGGCAAGCCCATCCCCACAACCAAACCGGCAGTGGAGGAAAAAGACAACACCACTTCTGTGGAAACAGATTTCGTAACGAGGTAATGCTTCGCAAAGGTATGGACCGACTTCCAAGTGGCAGCCCTGCAGATGTCTACAATGGGAACATTACGGAGCAACGCTGTCGTAGCCGCTTTGCCCCTGGTGGAATGAGCCTTAGGCTTACCGGCTAAGGTTTTATTAGCCTTTTGATAACATAACTGGATAAAGGACACAATCCAACTAGAGATGGACTGTTTAGAGGTAGCAAGACCAGCCCTGACCGACCCATAGTTGACAAACAATTGGTCTGACCTACGAATATCCTTGGTTGTATCCAGATAGAATTTCAACACCCTTCTGACATCCAGGGAATGAAGAGACCTTTCCGCTGGAGTGGCAGGATTCTGAAAAAACGTAGTTAAAGTTATAGTCTGGTTAACATGAAAATCAGCAATCACCTTAGGAAGGAACCTAGGGTGAGTACGCATCACAACCTTAGCAGCATGAAATACAGTATAAGGTTCCTGGCAACACAATGCCTGAATTTCACTCACCCTGCGGGCCGATGTAATGGCCACGAGGAACGCCGCCTTCCAGGACAGGTGCTGCAGCGAAGTCTTATGAATAGGTTCAAAAGGCTCCTTCATCAACCTGGACAGCACCACATTCAGTTCCCACGAAGGCGAAGGAAGCCGAACAGGAGGAAACACTTTCTTCAAGCCTCCCAAAAAATCCTTTATCACAGGAATCTGGAGGAAGGAGGTCTGTGAAGGGCATTTCCTGTAGGCAGTCAGTGCAGCGAGATGAATCTTAATAGAATGGAAATTAGGGCCAGACTGCGCCAAATGCAAGAGGTATGGAGGGATGACATCTTCCTTGCATGTCGTCGGATCATAGTTCTTGGACGTGCACCAGATGCAGAACCTCTTCCACTTGTAAGCATAGGAAGTCCTAGTGGAAGGACGCTTAGCCACCTTCAGTATGTCCATACAGTCTTCAGGAAGATTCAAATGGCCATATTGCACTATCTCAGGAGCCATGCCGCCAAACTCAAAAACGAGAGGTTGGGGTGCACCATCTTCCCTCCGAACTTCGGCACTGCAGCCATACGTGAGGAAGGAGAGACCGGTGAAGCAGGTCTGTGAATCACCACTGTCTGGGCCATTCCGGAGCAATGAGGATCATCCGCGCCCTGGACTGGGACAGCTTGATGAGCACCGCCGGAATCAGGGGAATGGGTGGAAAAGCGTACAGAAAGCTGTTCGACCAGCTGATCCATAACGCGTTCCCCAGAGTCCCCGGTTGGTAATACCTCGAGGTGAAGTCTCAGCATTTTCTGTTTTCGGCGGTGGCGAACAGATCCACGTCTGGAGTGCCCCACCTGGCGAAGACGTCTCCGAGCACTTCGTCGTTTATGACCCACTCGTGGTTTTCCTGGATCAGTCTGCTGAGTGCGTCCTCCTGAGCATTCTGCACACCTGGAAGATGGGTAGCCGTTATGGTCAGTCCTCTGGCTAGCAGCCAGTGCCAGATCGCCTGCGCTTCCTGTGACAGTGTGCGCGATCTCGAGCCCCCCTGCTTGTTGAGGTAATACATCGTGGTCGTATTGTCCGTCTGTACAAGCAGAGAGTTGGTCTGGAAGGACGGATGAAAGGCCTTCAGTGCCAAGTGAACAGCTCTGAGTTCCAGGAAATTGATGTGGTACGTGGACTCCGTCGGGGACCACGTTACTTGGATCTGTAACTGTCCGGAATGCCCTCCCCAGCCGTGGAGAGAAGCATCCGTCACAATAGTTTGAGTGGGAATGTCCTTGTGGAACGGAACCCCCTTGTTTTGTGCTGAGCACCACCATCTCAGAGACTACTGAGCGTGCAGAGACAGTCGTATCCTGTCGTCCCAGTTCCCTCGCCTCTGGTCCCACTGATCCTCCAGACATTCCTGCAGTGGCCGCGCGAGTAGGCGTGCATGTGGAGTGAGGAAGATACAAGAGGCCATCGACCCCAGTAGAGAAGACACCGTCCTCACTGTCGTAGCCATGAGAGCCTGAGCCTTCCGAAGTATCGATAAGCGTCTCTCCTCCGAAGGAGACACGTTTGCTGACAGCGTATTGATGGATGCTCCCAAGTACTGTAGGCACTGGACCGGAGTCGGGACAGACTTGGACATGTTTATGTACAACCCCAACTGGGACAACAGAACGGCCGTCCTGTTGAAGTGCAATTGCGCTTCCTGGAAGGTGGAGGCTTTGATCAACCAATCGTCCTGATAAGGGTAAACAAACACCTTGTTCCTTCTCAGGTGTGCCGCCACCACTGCCATGCACTTTGAAAAAGTTCTGGACACAGACTTCAATCCATACGGGAGTACGGTGTATTGATAGTGATTGGTGCCGACTTGGAAGCGCAGGAACTTCCGGTGTTTCCACGCAATGGGCACATGGAAGTATGCATCCTGCAGATCTATCGCGCAAAGCCAGTCTCCCCTTTGCAGCCGAGGGTAAATCTGGTGCAAAGACAGCATGCAAAACTTTTCCCCGCGAATCCATTTGTTTGCTCGTCGCAAATCCAGAATGGGCCTGAACTCGTTCTTGTCTTTCTTGCGTACCAGAAAGAAGCGGGAGTAAAGACCCTTTCCCCTTTGAGACAGAGGTACGTCTTCTATCGCCCTTTTTTCGTAACAGTGTATCTGCCTCCGCCTGGAGCTCGCGCAGTTGGAACTGCGAGCAAACCGGTGGAATCGCTGGAGGCGGGCTGAGAAAACGAAGACTGTATCCATTGCAAACAATATTCAGCACCCACTTGTCCAGAGTAATTTTTCTCTACTCTGCCAAGTAATTTTGTATGCTTCCCCCCACCGGAGCGGGTAACGCAAGAGGGGGAAGAAGCACCTTAGGGCTTAGACCCGGCCGGGCCCTTGTTCGCGGAGGAGGACTGCTGACCACATCTGCCCCTCGGGCGCTTTTGGAATGGCCGCCGCTGGTACTGCTGCTGCTGCTGCTGTTGCTGCTGTCCAGCCTGTCGACCTTGCCCTCTGCCCTGCGCACCTTAACGCCTTTGAAACGGGCGGAAGGTCTTCCTCTGTTCCTTAGGCTTCTCCAACCCGACAGCCGTCAGGGTTTCCGCCTCCGCCTTCATGTGGGCCATCTCCTCATCCCCATGTTTTCCAAATAGGGTCGCTACTGAAAACGGTAGGTTGGCGACCCTCTGCTGCGCCTTTGGCTTCAGTGACGTTAGACGCAGCCAGGCGTGGCGTCGCAGGTTAATCCCATGGCAGTACCCGTGGGCTGCCAAGAGCGAGGAATCAGCAGCCGAGCTTATCACCTGGTTGGAGACCATCATCCCCTCATTAATGATCTCTTGGAAACCCTCCCTTTTGTCCTTGGGAAGGTGTTCCAGGAACTGCTGCAGGGACTCCCATAAGGCCCGGTTGTAACAGGCCAACAGAGCCGAGGCACTCGCGGCCTTCATAGAAGTGGAGGCCGTACCGCATACTTTCCTGCTGGCCGAGTCGATCAAGCGGCTCTCCTTGTCAGGAGGCACCGTCGACGACGGGGCAGTGGAGTACTGTTTTCTCGCCACCGTCACTATCACGAGTCCGGTACAGGGTCCGAGCGAAGGAACACTGGGTCTGAGTCGTAGGCCCTGTATTTCTTTTTCAGCCTGGAAGGTGACGATTTTGTAGAGGCAGGGGTGAGGAAGAGCTCCATGGCAGGTTCTTCCAGCCCAGGCACCAAGGGCAACAAGGGGCGAGACAGCTGTTTCTTATGCAGGGACTCGAAGATGACTGAAGTCGATGGCGTGGGCACCGTGAGTGTAATGCCCAGTTCCGCCGCCCCACGTAACAACACCTCTTGGAAGGAGACAATGTCGTCTACTGGAGACATCCTCGTCCGAGGGGAGTCCGACAATGTAGGCGAATAGTCCCGGGCACTGGACGAGTCCGTGTGGCGGGACCTAGAACCGTCCCTCCTGTGGCGCCGACTTCACCGTGTGGAAGAACAACGGTCACTTCTGGATCTGTCCCTCCGCCTGGAGCGAGATCTCGACCTCCTTGGCCTCGGTTTGTCCACTGGCCGTAAAGGAGGGAGCCTAGGACGTGGAAGCCCCGTAGGTGGTGTCGGGAGATGAGGCAAAGAGAGAGACCTTGGCGGAGGTGGCGGTGGAGGAGGAGGAGGTTTATGAGGAGGGGAGGAGGCGGTGGAGGCGTAGGATTATGCGTAGGAGGGTCCTTGGGCTATGGGGGAGGCGTAGGCGTTCTGGGCCGTGAGGGCGAAAAGGCCTGGGAGTACTCCGAGCCCAAAGACTCTACCACTCTTCTTCTTTTCTGTGTCGGCCTTGATGGTGGTGACCTAGAGGCCGACCTCGTGGACGAGCGACGGCGCCGCCGCGAACGTGGGCTAATGGAAGCCGAGGAAAGGCTGACTACAGAGCCCTGGGACTCCGTCCTGGTCTTAGAACGCCCCCTAGACGTCGATTTTCTCATTCTCGACGCTGACCTCCTTTTCGACGTCGAGCGTCTCGACGTCGATGATCTTCGTCTCGACGTGGATGATCTTCGTCTCGACGACGAACGTCGAGTAGACGCCGAACGGGGGTGTCCAGCGAGCGCCGGTGCCTTCCAGACCCTTCACGTCGTCGATGGCGTCTCGACGACGAAGCGGTCCTCGACGTCAACCTCGTCAGAGGTCTCGACGTCACTCCCCTCGACGTCGAACGGCGACGTCGCTTCGACCCAGAGCCCTGGGGAGACGGGGAGCAGACAGTGGTCATCCCTCTCGACGCTGACGTCGAGGCTGTCAACGTCAACGGAGACCTGGGTCGTTTTCTGGCCTTCCCCTTCCTGGGGAGCCCCCCAGAGGCCGTAGTACGGGCAGAGGAAGAGGCCTCTCCATGCCCAGACCCACCTTGATCTTGCGTTCTTCTTTGCTCCAGTCCTCGGAGCCGAGTCTTCTCCCTGTCCTTCAGGGTCCTGTTGGAGAACTGCTGGCAGATCTCACAATCCACAGGGACATGAGAAGAAGGGAGACAGAGGATACACACTCTGTGTGGATCAGATTTGGCATTCTTCCTAGCACACTCAGGGCAGTTGTCAAATAAGGAAGGCATATCTGACAAAAGAGTGGCCAAACTCACCAGAAAACTCCAGCAAAGGAAAGAAGGAACAAATAAACACGTAGAGTGAAACAATCTAAACACTTGAAAAGTGCAAACAAATTAGACAAAACACCCAAAAAGGGAGAGCTCAATGCTCCAGGGTCCTGCTAGCAGGAGCCGGAAAAAAGAACTGAAAGTGGAGGGAGTTGCTGTGCATTCTGGGATACCGAGAGTTCTGGAAAGTTTCCTTAAAGGCACGGTATCCCTTTTCAAGCCACATAATGGCAGCCTATGGGGGGCTTGTCTGTCCATCCCTTCCTCTCTATCATTCAAAGGATTTTGTAAAGGGGGAAGTTTCTCTATGGGTGAAACTTGGCAGACTGTGCTGAATATGGTATTGGTGGAATATCCTTTGCATTTCTAGTTGAAGGTACTAGACAGTGTAGCCTTGCATGTATAGGCTGCATTATTTGTCTTTAATTCTCTCTTAAGTGTCTATGCAGGACTGCACAGAAGACAGCTTAAGAGATTATTTTTGATTGCTCCGGGGTCCCCATACATGAGCGGTACTATTCACTAGATTATGACTATACACAGAGATGCCCTACTACAGATGCGTGGTCGCTCTCCGACATCCCCTCGTCACTCCCTGGAGGCGGACGAGGGGGACAGGGGCTCCCCTGCGGTTCCTCTGGAGCCGGGGAGTCCCGCGGCCTACCCGCCATACCCGTGTCCGTTGGCGACTCCCGATGCAAGAGTTTCTTGCTGCCATGGCAGCCTTTTTGGGCCCTGGGCTCCCGCCGGCGCGCCTTCGGGCCCCGCGGTCCTGTGTCCAGATCCTGTTGACCCGGCAGCTCCACAACTGGCGCCACAGGATCCTGCGATCTTTTACTCCACAAACCAGATACACTAAAGGCAGAGTGACCACATCCAACTAAACCCATGGGAAAACAATATTTATAAGGCTCACAATCCCGGTTTGGACTGCAGTACACCTTTAAATGAGTACACCAGGAACAGCAGGCGGGGACGATGCTTCCAATTATAGTTAATCAGCTACCCCTATAGCCCTGAGCTCACACCTGCCCTGGGTGAGTGCATTAGTGAAAGGCAGACCCTATATTTGAAGCTGGTGGTTCACCTTTTAGGCAGCAACCCAGTTTGCTTTTGAAAGGGGACAGCGATCCACCTGTATGAGGCTGCAGAGAGTACACATAGGAGGATATTTAGGAATTCCACAAAACCCCATTTTCCCACTTTTCAAGGATCACTGTCGGGGCACACTGACTGCATGTCACCTTTTTGTGATGCAGTCAGTGCATCCCTCAGCAGCTCCTTTGTCTATGTGCCTGTGTTTGTAATACAGATAGGCACAGATGCAAAAAGTTTCCTTCGAGATTGTACCAGCACACATGTAGTGCTGGTGCAATCTGTAATACAGAAAGGGCAGCACAAGTGTTTACGTCTCCTCCTACAATACCAAAGAGCTTTGGGGGCACAGGCACCAAATGCCTTTCATATCCCACTGGGATATTAATGTAATACTCCCCCTTGTACTTTATCTGTTTGGCACATCTGTTATTTGAGAAACCTGTTACAAACACCAGTCAAACGAAACTGTCCAAGAACGGCTTTACCCTCCCCATACCATAAGAGAGCCAAATACGCTTGGGGTAGTTCTGGGAAGAAACTTGCAAGCACCTGCTAGATTTTTTGTATGGTTCACATTTCTAATTCCCCCTTTTTACTGGAAACTGTTCATACAATTTACATTCTTCTTTTAAGTTTTAGCACTGACTTAGCATGGTTTTTACCATTGTTTCACTGTGTCGTATTGTATTACCACCTACTGCAATAAGCCTTGACTGTTCAACTTCATTGCTACCAAAGAGTCAAGCGCCCACCGGTAACTTGGTTATCCAGTTGGAGTACAAGAGTATTGGTGGCCCAGAGAGACCCTGGACTGCAATGACCTCATGAGCCATACCAAGGCCAATGTAAAATGTAAAGTTGTATTCAGTTTTCACAATGAAACTGATTTAAAATGTTTTAACAAAGTCAATCTAACAGAACTGTTACTGCTCGAAAAGAGCAAATAGTTCCATAAGAATGTACTCTGCCCAAAGTTTGCTTCTCTGAGCACCCCATTGTAGTGAATGAGATATAGTAAAAAATGTTTACCGCAACAAAATGCTATGTGCAGAACATGAGATCCTTAGTTTAAACCATTCTAAATATTAGAGGGTGTCTTTTTAGCAGAAGCAGTTGAGTACACTTCATAGATAGTAGGATGGTGCCCTCTAAAAAGGTTTGGTAATTTTTCTAGGTTGGCTTTAAGAGATTGGTGGTCCTGGAGAGAAAAGCTCAAAACAGCAGTTTACCAAGCTCATCACACACTATTTAACAATAGAACACACCTCAAAACCATTTGACAGTAGTCGCCAGAATACCAAAAACACTGCAATGGCATGTGAATGGCCGACTGAGGGCTATAGAAATGCAAACAATAACAATAGAAAGTCCTTAGCAAAGCCTACATGGAATAAAGGGAGTTGTAGATTAAAATACAATGTAGTTCTCTAGCATGCGGTCACCTTCTGAACAAAGCAGATATTGTAAGTCAGGTGCAAAATCATAAAAAGCATTTCAAAAGAAGCTGGAAAGTGGCGGGGAAAGTAGATAATAAGTAGCACAAAGAATATTTCACAAATAGATATCAACAAAATACCTTGCTCGTTGAATTTACGGTCTTCCAAGGTGATGGTGGTTTTCACAGACTCTTTTTCTTTCAGAGACTCAATACTGTCCACAGTTTCCTCATTTTGGTATTTTATTTGGTCATCACCAGTGCTGACATTTTCTTTCGAAGAGAAGTCTGATTTTGCATCACCACTCTTGCCACCACTAGGGAATTTAGATTTGGTTTTAAAAGGTGGGATAAAGGTCTTTACTTGTTTGCTGGGTACTTGCACACTTTTTGGTTTTTCACACTCCTTGACTGGTGTCATCTTACACGGGCTTGAAGCAACTGATGGATCATTTTCAGGGAAATTAAGAAGTCTGTTTTGAAAAATGGTCGTTCTGCAATGAAATCCTTTAAGATCTTGGTCAGGTACAGTAATACTAGGAATCTTCGCTTCTCTTCTTTCTTCCTTTCCACTGCATAGGAAAGAAAATTGGTAAAAAGTGATATGTTTTCAAAAGCAGCACCTAAAACTTAGTTTTTTCTGAATACAGGTTGCTGGCATTAAGTAATCTTTCTTGCTTCAGTAAACCCCCAATGAGACATACCTTAAGCAGACAACCAACTTCCTTAAGAAACAAATATTGGAGCAATGCTACAGCTATCTTTCAAGTTACACTTTTGCATGCATGATGCTGTACCATCACTACAAAAGCAGAGCACTGGAGCTGTGCTAATAGTCCCAGACCCAAAGTGAACTGAGACTGTGCCACACTTTTCTGCAGTTCGTATCTGATGAGGTACCGGGGGGACGGTCCCCACATGGCAAGAAAAGCAGTGCAATAATGCCTGGATTTGGCTTTTTCTGGAACGCATGTGATTCTCTTTAGTACTCATGGAGTTCACAGAGGCTGCTTTATGTTTTTCAACATTTCACCAGCAGATTAGAAGGCTTGATGAACCAGGTAATATGGCCAGGTGTATTATTTCATTAGTACATGGTTGGCTACTGCCCCTCACCAAGCAATGGGGAGACAGGAGGGTGCTAATATTCTAGCGAAGGACACTGGTGCACATTTTGAACAGGCAAGAAATTCTTAGATCCAACTGAGCAGAGGATCGAAGCTGCTCACGCTGCTATTTTTAAACAATTAGTCTTTTAACGCTTTTATCATTGCATTATGAGAATTGTTTGTAGCTTTTAAAAATTGCCGTTTTGCACACTATTGTAGCCTCAAAACATTACTTTTGCTCGCCATAGAACGTTGATTACTAACGCATCTTTAGCACTGCGCTGTATCTAGCAGCTGCTTACCTGTTTGGTGCCCCCTGGTCCGTCGCGGCTTGTGCCGTTTGTGCAGAGGGGACTAGACCATCTTTGGAGGCGCCGCTTCCCCTGGAACAAACAGGGTTAGCGTTCTAGCCTCAGCCCCACGCTTGCAGGTCCCGCCCACTGGCCCTACAAAGCCCAGTGCGCCAAGTGGACGCGCGCAGCGGCGTGCCGGCGGCGCGCCAAAGGCAAGGTCGTCTGTGCCCGGCCGACTCCAGACGCCAGGGATCCTGCCCGTTTCATCCACCACTCCAGCCCGCTGCCTTCCCTGACAGCACTGTAAAATGGGCAATATCAGGTACACTAGCATAGAACTAAACAATCTCAATCCTCTCAAATGACCTATCCTTACAGCCCAGCCCCCCAGCACTCAACTAAAATCAACTATAGCTAAAGTACCAACACGAACAACCTGCCGCACAGACCGCATCTCCAAACCCCAGTCCGACCTAGTTTGCCTCTACTGCAATGCTAGATCAATGGCTAACCACTCACTACAAATCTGGGCACTCCTGGACTCTGTCAAACCGGACGCGTTGTTTGTTACAGAAACCTGGCTACAGGAGTCGTCCGCGCCAGACATCGCAGTAGCTCTGCCCCCAGCGTACACAATACATAGACTTGACCGCCCTGGCAATAAAAAAGGGGGTGGAACGGCCATAATCCATAAGTCATCTATAACAGTCTATGTAAATGACTCTTACCTCAAATGTTGGGGTGAGATGCTCATTGCCACTATGACTGTGGACAATAAAGAATCATGGAAGATAGCCCTCATTTATAGGCCCCCTGGATCCAAGGCTCATTTCCCTGAGAAATTAGTGGAAGCCATAGCGCCCTATGCCCTTGCTACCGGAAACTTTCTTCTACTAGGAGATGTTAATTACCATCTTGAACAAACCATTGACCCTCACACTATAGACCTAATTACCATCCTGGAGGCTTTACAGTTATGCCTACTTCCTACAGGTCCAACCCACATAGCCGGACATACTCTTGACCTTGTACGTACCAACTCTCCAAAGGTAACGATTACACAGACCGACCCAGTCTTTTGGACAGACCATTTTATTATAAAGTTTGTTATAAATGGCTCTCAGGCCCCGGCAACTCGCTCGGCCAAGCTGAAAAAGAGCAGACCATGGAATAAAATCACCATGTCTGCCTTTGCGGCTAATTTTTCCCCTCCTACCATTTCCCAATGCACTAACCCTAGCCTAGCCGCCATGAAACTTGAATCGGCTATCACTCTTGCATTAGATGACATGGCACCCATGCGTGAATCCAAACCTCCGAAAAACAATTCACTCTGGTTCACGCCAGAGTTGAAGCAAACAAAATACTCTACCAGGATGGCAGAACGGAAATGCCGACACACAAAAAGTGTCCAAGACAGGGAAATATATAAAACTGCACATCGGCAGTATATGAAGGACATTGCTGAGGTAAAAAAAGTCTATCTAGGCAACAGGATTACTCTAGCAGCCAACTCACAAAGAGAACTCTTTAACATTGTTAAGGAATTCACTACTCCATCAGGAACGCAGCAGGCGCCCCCGATACTAAGGACTGGGTGGAATCTGTAGCCTCCTACTTTCATGAGAAAGTTAATGACATTCATAAACGTTTTCCCCAGTCAACGACAAAAGATGAAACCACCATCCCTTACGTCAATGGGCAAAACATCCCCAATAAGCATTCTGCCACGCTAAAACAGTTCTCACCCTTGTTAGAAAACAAGGTGAACCAAATCTTGTTGAAAATGAAATCTGGAGCCCCGGGAGATCCTGCCTCTCCGCAAGTTATATCTAAAATCTCCCCAGTTCTGATCCCCATCCTAACTAACATTTTCAATCAATTGCTACAGCACTGTGTTGTCCCTAAGCACTGGAAGGAGGCAGTAATCAGGCCTATTTTAAAGAAACCCACGGCCGACCCGTATCAACTTGTAAACTATCGACCAATTTCCCTTTTACAACTCTTTGGAAAAGTTATGGAGGCTCTAATTATTAAACAGCTCATCGCCCATCTGGAGTCCAACAAACTCCTCGACCCATCCCAATCCGGCTTCAGGGCGTTCCACAGCACCGAAACGGCCCTGCTTGAGGTCGTGGACAATATAAGACTGTCTTTGGACTAAAAAAAATCAGCTATGCTGATTCTGCTAGACATGTCTGCGGCCTTCGACACCATCTCGCATTGCGTTCTGTTAGAGCGCCTTGCAGAGGTTGGTGTCGAAGACGCCTCACTCCAATGGCTGACAAGCTACATTGGCAACAGACGGTCCAGGGTCCAATTAGGCTCCCACTCTTCCATTTTCTATGAAAATGACAAGGGTGTCCCACAGGGATCCATTTTGAGCCCGACCCTTTTTAAAATGTATGTTTCCCCCTTGGCGAAGATCATCAGAGAACATGGTTTTGGAACCGTATCCTATGCTGACGATACCCAAATCCTTGTCACTATCAACCAAAACCCTGATGATATAAAAAGAAGGTTCAAAAACTGTATGATCAGTATACAAGAAAGGATGACCAGAAATTACCTTATGATGAACGGTGGAAAAATGACTGAGGTCATGCTTTTCGGCAAAGCCGACCAAATGGTGGCCAATCTCCCTCGGTCCCTGCCCAGTCCCCAAGCCCTTTGTCAGGAATCTTGGAGTAACAATAGACGATAAGTTGACCATGTCTGAACACATCAGGAAAACAGTGGGAAATAGCTACGGCCAGATGCGCAGTCTGAGGAAGATTTTTAAATGGATCCCACTCTCAGCACGTATGCCCCTAGTCCAGGGACTCATTGTTAACAGGATGGACTATGGAAATGCCCTTTTTTCAGCCATCAACCTGAATCGACTGCAAGTCCTCCAAAACACTGCTGCTAGGCTAGTACTAGATATACCCCCTCGTATCCCCTCAAAAGCCTACTTCAAGACTCTGCACTGGCTCCCCATACAAACACGCATAAAGTTCAAACTTTGCTGCCTAGTCCATAAAGCTGTAAATGGTTATGGACCTGTCTATCTCGAACATAAGCTCAAGGCCCACGTCCCAAGCAGGACGCTACGCTCTTCCAGCAAA
Organism: Lissotriton vulgaris; assembly: GCF_964263255.1. NCBI lineage: Eukaryota > Metazoa > Chordata > Amphibia > Caudata > Salamandridae > Lissotriton > Lissotriton vulgaris. Next base: position 1,227,545,505 of record NC_141696.1, read on the forward strand.
GCCCTTCTCTCTGTACCCAGAGTTCGAACAGTTAGAAACTGAGATAGAGCTTTCAGTAAAATTGCCCCAGAAGCCTGGAACTCCCTCCCCATTCAGTTGAGGTTAGAGCCCGATCACATGATATTTCGAAAACAGCTAAAAACCTGGCTCTTCTAGCCAGTTGAGTCCTCCTACTTCCTGGATCAGTTGGTCATGAGGATCCTCTCTGACTGCTAGCGCTCTGAGACCTTCGGGTGATTTATGCGCGATACAAATGAAATAAAATGGAAATGGAAATGGAAATTTCAAGGGAAAAAACTAACAACCTTCGCTGAACAAAATCATTTCAGTCTACAGTTGCTGGAGGTCTCTGTTCCCCATGAATATCTGCTGTAGGTTTGGTGCTTAGACACTGATTGTGGAATGAATAGTACCTTACACAAGGACATGATGTATGTAGCACAAATGGTTGTTCCCAGCTTCCAGGCTTTGTAGGGTTTTATAGGAAATACGGCTTTTTACTGTGGCCACTGAGTATTTTTCGTATTTTGCTAAACCCTAGCTTACTAGTAGTAAAGCGCCTGTGTTCCCTCTTTAAATACAGTTGAATTGGCATTCTCCTAATTGGCATGTTTGACTTTCCTATAAGTACCTAGTATTTGGAACTAAGTGTACCCAGGACCTAGAAGTTAAATGTCACAAGTGTACTGCAGCATGTAATGTGCCATTCACTACACTGGTAATGCAAACATGGTTTCAGGCGTACCAGTGTAGCCTAACTGTAGCAGCATAAAAACTGCAATTTCATCTGTCAAAATAAAACCTTTTGACAGTTAAAAACCTCCCCTTTTAAATTTTTATAATTCTCCCTTATGTAGCCTTGTAACCAACAAGGAAGGTTCCATGATATTTAAAAGCAGGACATTTAGAAATGTAATGGTAACACTCCTTCCTTTCAGTGACTAACACCCAAAAGCAATTTTTCATTGTGGCAGGCCTAGCTGTCCTACGGAGAAAATCAGAATACTGATTAAAACTCATACTACTCTATCTGTGGAATGGGAAAAGCAAGACATAATTAAACAACCTTTTTAAGTTATTAAAAATCCCAATTCAATGGAGAAGTTGGATTTTTTTTAAACTTTTAGGGAAATATGTTTTAGAATGTTACATTTTCCTTGTTCCTGTAAGCTAAATTTGTTCGCCCATTTCTGTCAGCTAGTAATTACCATCTGAAAAGGCGAAAAAAATGAGAGAAGTACTTCCTAGGAAGAAAGAATAAGCTAATCTGAATAGGCAGAGGCTCCTTCTCAGATTCCGACAGAATATGCAGAGTGGGTCTGTGAGCATCATTTTTGACATTACAGTGTAAAATCCTGCTTGAATATAATTTCCTGCTTGACCGGTCTGCTGGGTTGACATATACCACTCCGGGTGCGCTTTAAAGGAGGGGAAACAGGATGCCAAAGCAAGTCTTGTGTATCCACTGCCTGGTTGCTAAAAGGCCTAATTTGTCCCACAAAGACTTCTGTTTTTTTGCTTTTCCGTAGAACACTGGAGGCAAACTTGAAAAGAAGGGAAACAGGATGCTAAAACAATTCCTTTATATCCACTGTCTGGTTGCTGGAAACCCCTACTGCCAGAGTCAGCGTGGTGTCTCAGACGGCGCTGCGTCAGTTTCTTTAGCCGCACGGCAGCGGTGCGTGGAAATTCTTCCCGCACGGCGGTGCTGAGTCAGAAAAATAGGCACTGGAATGGTGATGCGTGAATTTTCAGCAGCAGAAGCAGTGAATCAACTTCCTACGGCCTAGAACTTTGTGTCCCTGAGAATTCATAACGGAGGCAAGCACACACCAGCCCTTGGGGAAACCTTTCAAGCAGGTTACAAACAGCAAAGTCCAGTTATTGTTCTCTCGAAGACAGAAGCAGCATATGCAGGCCAAACAAGCAAAGCAAACACAGCAGAGGGGCAGTTTTCCTCCTTACAGCTCTTCTCTTTGGCAGAGGTTTCTCTTGATCCAGAAGAGTTCTAAACATCTGGGGTTTTAGGTCCAATACTTTTGGACTTTGAAGTTCGCAAACATCAAAGTAAGTCTTTGCTTTTCACAGGTTCTTGATTTGCCCAGCCTTGGCTCCAGACACACCCCAAGGGGTGAAGACAGCATTGTGAGAGGACAGGCACAGCCCTATTCAGGCATCAGTGACAACTCCACCCATCCCTCCAGCTAAGGAAGACCAAGCAGCCTGGTGATGCCTCATCAAGAGATGCAGGACACACCTCAGCTCCTTTTGTGTGACTGTCTAGAGTGAATGTGTCACATGTTTGCAGCCTTCGGACATGCAATCCCAGGCTCTGAACTTACCCTGGAGTCCTTGAGATTGGGTCCAGAGGCTGGGCATTTGGCAAATCCCTACACCAAGCCCCGTGTATAGATAACCCACTGTGCATGGCTTCTCTGGTTTAGGTGCAGAGCCTAGCCAAATATGGTGGGTTGTTCTTTTTATTAAAATAAATAATAATAATGTTAAATCTGCAGATCCAGAACAGTAGATGAAAAATGGCACACAGGATCCACACACTTTGCGGATCTGTAGCAAATTTGTGGCAGATAGTGTTGTCCCAGAAAAGCCTGCAATAAAATCTGGAAGGTTTTTCTGGAGGTCAAGAGCTACCTACCGCCAATGTGCTCTATAGTTACAGTTAAGTTTCATGTTACCACAAAAGGCCGATCTGGCTTTGCTAACAACACTGTGCATCTAGTCTACATTTCGCACAACCAATGAATGTGCCTAGCCAGGTTTCTGCTATGGAAATGAGTTGTTGGGAAAAAATGAAGAAAAAGAAATCTGAGATGACTGCATGCACCCAAAACTCATGTAGTCCAGTCAAACTGGTGTAAGACTCTGGCAAAATTGCAACAGAAGCTTTGTGAATGGGTGTCTACTCCTGAAGAAGTATAGTTAAACATAGCCAAAATCCAAAAAAAGGGGTTACGGGAAAGCCCCGAAAATCACATTTCAAAATGGCAGCATGTAAATATATAATAAGGCATATCAGGATGTTTTAACTAAAGTGTTAGTGACACAAACGGGACTTTTGAAATATACTAGTATACTTAAATAGTCGCTATAATTTTGATTATTAACTTATTTTTCCTTTCCTCATAGGATATGGCCACCCTTGAACAGCAATGTCCTATTTGTAAAGATAGATCGGATGATGGACAGAAGATTGCGATGTTGCCTGAAAATGGAGCTGAGGCCATCAACACGGCCAGTCAAAACCCTGGAAGTGATGTCATCATATGTTCTGGAACCAGAGTTCATGTTTCATGTTGGAAGAGGTATACTGATAAGAAAGATATTGAAGTTGAGAACAGAGAAGCAAGTACTGCATGTATTGCAAACACAAGTGCTTGAATTGCTGCTAGGGCATTTTGACAGTTTGTATGTGGAACCTATGTGAACATTTTGTGCAAGCACAAGCCGAGAACAGAACATGTGTATGTATGCACATTTGAATTCTCTAACTAAAAATGGTGTTGTGAAAGTCAGAGTGATGAATGGTTGTTTGTAGTAAGAGGCTGTATTGAATATTTTCTTTCAGATCTCCATGCCACAGATGAACTGCAGAACATCTATATAATAGAAGCTGCACCAAAACTAATCAAAAGTGATGTCAAGTCATCTCTGTCTACAAGAAAAGAAGTATATCCAGCTGCAGGTGACCTCAATGCTAAAAGTGCTTTGGACTACCTTCCCAGCAGTGTGAGATTTCTGTGTTCCAAATTATTTGTAGGGAAAGATGTCTCAACTAAAGTGGGTGCAATAGGACAGAGCATTAGGTAAGCTATCTGCCCAAGAGCCTTAATATATCCGCTCAAGATCGGTGTTTGGGTTCAACTGCACCATAGCTTCACATAGTGACATTTTCTTCATAACCTGAAGTAACTATGAAGCTTGTTGGCCAGAAAGATAAGTTCTTGTCAGATGACAAAAACAAACAACTAATCATTTTACTCATAGCCGATAAGTTAATGAAACATGGGTGTACAGTGCAACATTCTGTTGTAGATGTGGACATTGTTCATGGTGCGATTTTGTCTTTGTAACATTCATCCACTGAACATTCATCCACTACCATTATAGGGGAAGATGCAGTTTTTCCAATTCTTCTATTATATAATGCCAAGAACTATGGTTCCAAATTGTATTATTGTAGTGACAAAACCAGGATCATCTATAAATCCTGTATATGACAGTCTCTGTATCAGACCTTGCTCGGCACTGACATTTGCAAGTACCAAGTTTTTCTACACGCTTATACAGGTTGCGACACAACTTCCAGAATGTATTCTATTGACAATCCCAAAGTATTCGGTCATCATCTAAAGGAAAAGGAGCTCCAAGATGTTGCAAACATTTTGTTTACAGAAGATTCCCAACACGTTGACATTGAAAACGATGGGAAGAAGGCTCTGTTGGTGTTGTATGGGTGCAGGAACATGGATTCCATTAACAAACTTGGTTAGAAAAGGTAATAGATGCCAAAAACATTGGCTACACCAGACGATTGTCGCCTACCGAATCTGCCCCAAAGAACCACATCTTTCTCACCTACTATCAAATCAGAGCATGGCCATCAACCAAAGAGAATCTCAGTCCAAAACAATGGGGTTGGTATGAAAAAGATAATTCATTATGGCCTACAATATGTGACATGCCACCAGCTCCAGACGTGTTATTTATTTAAGGAAAGGTAACCATATCTTACAGTTAACACATTTTTAATTATGTGCTTGAAGGTTTGGGGACTTATGGGGTCATAAATGTAGAAAAGGGCCCTTCGTGTATGCACTTCCACTCCACTTTTCGCTCCAATACTAATGGTTAGGATTCTGAAAGTGCACTGGTGCCTGCTGCCCAATGCCAATGCTCTCTCCCTAAAACTGGTAAATGTGAATTGGCAACCACAATTGGCAAATAAGTTACTCCTCTTACACATTCCTAGTATATGGTACCAGTAGTACCCAGGGCATGGGCATTAAGGGGTTTCCCTGAATGACCCATGTAAACTGATGACAGCAGTCCTGCCATTGCAGACTGCAGTAACAGTGTAAACTGCTCATACTCAACTTTGTCCTTACCATGTGTGGCAAGGTCAATGCACTATTTTTAATATATGCCAGTTACCACTAAGGAAGGCCTTCTGAACCCAGGGGGTAGGGTGAATTATATTAAAAGTGTGGACATGTAAGTGCAAGCCTATAAGTCCCTATAGTGTCCTTTTCTATTAAAGGCTACTATAAGTGATCAGTGGTCAATAGGATAACCTGGGCTGGCACCCAGGCAAACTCAAGATCGCCAGCTCCACAATGGTACAGACAAAATATGTCATGTTTGGTATCAAACAACGTGCCTTATTACCCCTGACACGATTCTCATGTTGAGGACGTTGTGGCATACAATCAGGTGGCTATCTTAGAGGTTGGCCACCTGGTTACCCCAGCCTTTCCTGTGCTCTGGTTGGCAGCCCGCAGTTGCTACCGCCATTTCAGGAATCTGACCCCTGCCAAGAGGTGTGAACTCTTGCAGGAATCAAACAATGGCCTGGACAAAAGGAGTTCACACCTCCCTCTCTGGCAAGATGGCTGGTGAAGTGGCACATCAAGGTGGTGAGCTGCAAAGCTTACACCGCATGGGATATGCAACCAGGCTGCTTCCCAAAGGAGTAAACAGCCTTCCACTGACCCCCAGACACATGTGGACCTGGGCAGGTGGAAAAATTAGGTATTCAGGAGGTGTACACCCACAGAGGACTAGCCACACCTGGTAGGTTACCTGGTCTGTACAGCCAAGGAAGGTGCCTGCCACTTTTAAAAGTGGCAGAATAGAGGGTTCTGGGTAGAATGGCACACCCCTGAAAGTAGTCCCCTAGGGGCTAGTAGCCCATTTGCCACTTGCACCCACACGCCTAACACCCCTAAATCCAGGATTTAAGGGCTATTCCTAACAACAGAGCCTCAATTCTGAACAGACTTGCAACAAAGAACACTGAAGACCTGTATCTGTGACAAAAGGATCTGCACAACGCAAAGGCGTGATACGCTGCACCTGCGGCAACCTTCCTGGAACTGCACAGCTGCGACTAGTCTTGGACCAAAGCTTGAGCCCCTCCCACAGAGGGTCCCCTTTGAGAGCCAAAGACTACTCCTGACTCCCTTGTACTAGTGGCACTAGTCCTCTGCACACTGCAGGTAAAACAATCCACCAGAACCAAAGAGTCACTGGCCATTGGGCCCGCCCGAAAGTAAATGGTACAGTGCACTGTAGGGAATATAGTCCTGACCTTTACCAAGTTTGAAGCAGCTACCTTTTTTCACCTGGACCGCCGGACCTCAAAACAATTTCTTGCTGACCTTACAGATGCCAAGGCTTATTTGTGGCCCGTCTGGCAACCACCAACTTTACTCGACTATCTTTCAAGGCGTGTCAATTACTTATTGTCCATGTTGCTTAACAAATTATTCTTCAAGTAAAACCCGACTGCTCTTTGCCACTCTACCAGGACTGAACTAAGGATTTAGTATTGTGAATCCAAGGACCATCTTTGAGGTATTGAAAGAGTACTGCATGGTGAAGCCTAACCAGCTTCACCACAATATACTCTACTTTTCTACAATAAGAAACACACCAGATTACTTTTTTTCTTTTCAATTCGGTCAGCACTGTAGTTTTATTTATTAAGCAACAAAAATGCCACATACATCAAGTATAACTTTTTTTATATTGGTTTTTCAATTTAAAATATACAGTACAGCTTAACACAACAACAATAGAAATCACAAATGTTACAACTAAGCAGAAATGCGGTCAGCCACACTCATGGTGTAAACCAGTTTCATAAGGATGGGCCCACATGTCCAGGACAGTAACTGACTTCCGTGTATTTCTATTACGGACTGGGCGTCACAGGCACCATTCTGTCAATAACAATATATGAGGCACCCACCTCGCAGTTAGTGGAGAGAGAAGTAAACAAAACCCATAACAAACAACAACAAAGGGTGGTAAGTTATCTGCAGTGATCGATAGTAGGCTTGCTTAGCAGGGGGTTGGTGTGGGCAACAGAGGCAGAGAAGGTAACCTCATGCGGCTGTTGCAGGGATTCTACCCAAGAACAGAACTATGTGCAGGATTATAGGTCTTGGTGTATAGGGACTGACTCATCCTACCACCTTAGTACCCATGAGCCCAGGACCGACTAGCTATAGTGTCTCACTTGCTCTCCTACTCACTCACAGAGAAAAAATAATTAAACACCCCAGAACACGACACTGCCACATCTCTCAGGAATCGCAGTAACAAGACACACCCTTTCGCTCGCACTCTTGTACTTGCCCACAGTAAGATCTGACAGAGACAAGAAACAGTTTAAAATATTTATTTTGACTAACATGCCCTAACATGCAGTATACGTGTCACAACAAGAAGGAAAATGCACAGTACAAATACAGTCAGCATAGCAGCTCATCCATATATCATGAAATGGGGTGTCATTATGAAAAGACAATAGAGCCTAACCTCCCTCCCCAGCTAAGGAGCAGTATTATTATGTGTTGGAAGATCTCTGAGCTTTCACAGCTACTTCATAGGCGCTGTCTCGCTTTTCTCCCTGGAAAGATCCAAGTTTGTGCTACCAATTTGTGTATTCTAATAAAAACCAAAGTACATTGTCCAAACAACAGCTGCATCAGTATGTTTTGTCTAAAAACTAAGGCCTGGCCAGAATAAAATAACAAGGGGCATTGTTGTTCAACCTTGCTCACAATGTGCAGTCAAAATCCTAGGAACCTGCAGAGAGTGAACACAGCATTAAGTTCTTGTGTGAAAACTACCATAGAAGTTATTGCAAAAATAGAGTAGTAACGTGCGCAAAGCAGCAGGCAAGCTGGAGCGGGCTCATGCTAACTTAGAGAACAAGCATTTACAATGCAACGGTCTCGCCTTTGCAAAAGTTAGCGCTTTTGGCTTTGTAAATGACAAATGTTTTATTTATGTGTTGGTTTTGGAAACAGATAAATAAATGGCATTGTCATGAGCAGTAGAGAGTGAGTAGTAGAGAGAGTAGTAGAGTGAGTAGTAGTGAGTAGTAGAGAGTGAGTAGAGAGTAGTAAGTGAGTAGTAGAGTGTGTAGTAGAGAGTAGTGAGTGTGTAGTAGAGTAGTGAGTGTGTAGTAGAGTAGTGAGTGTGTAGTAGAGTAGTGAGTGTGTAGTAGAGTGTGTAGTAGTGAGTGTAGTAGAGAGTAGTGACTGTAGTAGAAAGTGAGTAGTAGAGAGAGTAGTGAGTAGTAGAGTGTGTAGTAGAGTAGTGAGTGTGTACTAGAGTGTGTAGTAGAGAGTGTGTAGTAGAGAGTGTGTAGTAGAGAGTGTGTAGTAGAGAGTGTGTAGTAGAGAGTGAGCAGTAGAGAGTGAGCAGTAGAGAGTGAGCAGTAAAGAGTAGTGAGTGTGTAGTAGAGTGGTGAGTGTGTAGTAGAGTGTGTAGTAGAGTGTGTAGTAGAGTGTGTAGTAGGGAGTGTAGTAGAGTGTGTAGTAGAGAGTGTGTAGTAGAGAGTAGTGAGTGTGTAGTAGAGAGTGTGTAGTAGAGAGTAGTGAGTGTGTAGTAGAGAGTGTGTAATACAGAATGTGAAGTAGAGAGATTGAAGTAGAGAGATTGAAGTAGAGAGATTGAAGTAGAGAGATTGAAGTAGAGAGATTGAGGTACAGAGATTGAGGTAGAGAGATTGAGGTAGAGAGATTGAAGTAGAGAGATTGAAGTAGAGAGATTGAAGTAGAGAGATTGAAGTAGAGAGTGTGGAGTAGAGAGTGGAGAGTCTGTAGTATAGTGTAGTAGAAAGTAGTGAGTGTGTAGTAGAGTAGTAGAGAATGTGTAGTAGAGTAGTAGAGAGTAGTAGAGGGTGTGTAGTAGAGTGTGTAGTAGAGCGTGTGTGTAGCAGAGTGTGTAGTAGAGTGTGTAGTGTAGAGTGTGTAGTAGAGAGTGTGTAGTAGAGAGTTTGTAATGTAGAGTGTGTAATGTAGAGTGTATAATGTAGAGTGTGTACTAGAGAGTGTAGTAGAGAGTGTAGTAGAGAGTAGTGACTGTAGAAGATAGTGTGTAGTAGAGAGTGTGTAGTATAGAGTGTGTAGAAGAGAGTAGTGGCTGTAGTAGTGAGTGTGTAGAGAGTGTGTAGTAGAGTGTGTAGTAGAGAGTAGTGACTGTAGTAGAGAGTGTGTAGTAGTGTGTAGTAGAGAGTAGTGACTGTAGTAGAGTGTGTAGTAGAGAGTGTGTAGTACAGTGTGTAGTAGAGAGTAGTGACTGTAGTAGAGAGTGTGTAGTAGAGTGTGTAGTAGAGAGTGTGTAGTAGAGTGTGTAGTAGACAGTAGAGTGCGTAGCAGAGAGTAGTGACTGTAGTAGAGAGTGTGTAGCACAATGTGTAGTAGAGAGTAGTGACTGTAGTAGGGAGTGTGTAGTAGAGAGTAGTGACTGTAGTAGAGAGTGTGCAGTGATTTCAGTTTTACATCAAATTAAAAACGGGAACGGAACAAACTCATCCTATACATTATTGTGGTAGGTGCCCACGCATATAGGGTTAAATGATGCGTTAGATGCCACAGGTCCCACCAACACGCTTCCTTTATGATAGGAGAATGCCCAACATCGCGGAGATTTGCTCTCTGCTCTTCCCGGATATTTGTATTTTCAAATATATAATGTTATCCTGCTAAACGAAGACGATGCTCAAACTATAAAAGAAGAGGGTTTCACAGATATGTTAGTCCTTCCGGGCAAACGAAATGACCCAAAGAAAGATCAAGTGACAGTTTAGAGCTCCAAGTGAGTCTTAATAAAATCAGTGTCTGGAATGCATAGCATCAAAGACGAGCGGGGCATCAAACTGCAGTGTCATTCAATCAAAGCTTCAAGGCTTCTGAGCGCTAGCCGAGAATTATTTTTTGTGAAGCACTAATCACTGTGGAAGGTGCCCCTGCTATCCCAGATGTGAGAAGTCAGTCTGATATAAAAATAAGCAGTATTTGGAATGAATGTATTTGGCAGGGGGAAGGTGGGGCGGCGCAAGACCGTACTGACGAGTGAACAGGAGCCATTTTGTACCGAGTGATTCTGCCTGTGTGCATGTAGACAAACCAGGCAGCAGCATGAGCATGTGATTCGGTAAATAACGAGAGTTGAGCTAATGGCATTGTAAATTACAATGCCTTTCTTTATCTTTTTTGATAATAAACACAAACAAAAGGCCAACAGCTCAAACTCTTGAGACCCATCTCAAGAAGCAGACGCCATTATCCCAGGCTGCTTGGCAAGTGAAAGTGCGCATGGCGCGCTGAATGTTGCAGGAAAGAAGGTCATGCCTGCACTAGGAGAGACTCATTGCAGAAACTAGTGCTTGCAGCCTAAATATGATATACCGTGTAACAACAGAAGTAAAAGGGCCAACCCTCAAATGAAGACAAGGAGGTACTAATGAGGGACCAACAAGTCTTTTAACGAATCAGAAGCCAGCATTTACGAAGGACAATCACACAAACCAATGACAAATATGGGCTGAGAGTGGGCGGGGCTTCAAGCCCATACTCTAATTCAGCATGCCTCACAGCGCAGCCGCGCACGCGCTTCGACCTGATACTATTGCTTACAAAACACAATCAATTCTGTCGCAAAATAGACCCTGTGGTAGGAGCCTGCACTCCTGGCTTTTAAAACAAACTCAACTGTGCTGGTCAAATCACTACAAATGCATCAAATCCGATTTCAGGCCAAGCAGATGCCTCTGCGCTCCTCAGAGTGGGATGCCCATAAACTGTCATCTGAGGGATGTGCCAATGAGGACGCATTGGCTTCAATGGGATCTTCCATAAAGTGCAAATTGCACAGACAGAATCTATGAAATTAGTCAATACTATGCATCAAATTGTTATTTAAGGAGAGAGAATCTACACATGTTTAAATGAGTGCTCAAACCCACCCAGACAATGAAGACACAACATCGTGTTCACCAGTTCAAAGTGCCGCAGCTTCGAGGCGGGCGAGCCGACAGATTAACAGGGAGAGCCCGAGCCGAGCCGAGGGTCTGGCTCGGGCCTTAGAGCCCTGGAAATATGTGCTATGTAAATCATACAGCGAAGATCGCGTCAAAATATGACGGCCTCTTTAAAAAAGGTGTCGTTCTTTAAAATGTGAAGGCTTGGTGTTAAAGCTGCACGTTATCGCTCTGCACTGAGAAGGTTTTCTACAACTGGTAGCACACATATTTCAAAGTGTTTTCATACACAAAAAAGAAAAAAAAACACTTTGCGTTGTTGTAGCTGCTGCTTGCTACATGTTGGAATGTGTGTTCCAGCGGAGTTTCTTCAAGTTCCCGCCAGGCCGGAAGTCCCGCCCCCATCGCGGCGTGAGAGAGAAGCCACTGTCCGAGGAGCCCCGAGGGCTCCTGATCGAGTCCCGGTCCCGAGATGGGGGACCGGGTGAAGAGCGGCCGGGCGCATGAAGAAGGCGGGGCTCTCATGTGGTGAGAGTGCCCCGCAAAGCGCAACCGCCGCCCGAGAGGCACGCTGAGCACCGCCAGAACAGGTGAGTGTGTTGCGGAGGAGGAGGGGTGAGTGGGGGTGGGGTGTGCACGTGTGTCTGTTGTAGTGTGTCTGTGCGTGCGTGTGTCTGTCTGCACGTGTGTCTGTTAAAGGGGGGGTGCGCGTGTGTGTGTATGCAGTGTGTGTATGTGCGCATGCGTGCGGGAGCCTTTCTGTGCATGGGAATATCAGGCAAGGCGACGCGACGTGCGTGCTCACGAGCTACAATCTCCAGGAGGACAAGCTCGTCACAGTCTGCATACCACATTCCCCGGAAAGTGACAACATTAGTTGTCTCCCTAGACAGCAAAGCTTCGCTTTGCTTTCGTCTAGGCGAGACCTAAAAACTATTGTGTCCCTATGGACCATATGACACTGTGAGGCCACTGAGACCAGAATACCGGTGAGGCGCATGCCCTAGTAGTTAAGCACCATACCAGAATAGCTAACAGATATTTCCTCATGTACTCACAAAAGGCAAATATATTTTTAGTTGCAGACAACCTATTTCCGTGTCATAGTATGAAAAGGTTTTGTGCTTTTTTCCTAAATATCAATGTTCCCAAATCAAAAACAATTCCAATGTAATCATGTTCATTCTTACCTTGGAGGTCTGCAGCTTATAGGCTTCAATGCAACATTGTATGAAAACTTTCTTCTATCTCTTGATGCATCTAAAGACAAAGGAAGCAATTCAAGCACATGTGAACTATAGGATTTAGAAGTTCTACTTATCAAACCTAACTCTTTTTCCACACCCTTGTAAGTTAAAAAAATATATATAAAATTGCACCAGCCTTGTGGTTGAATCCACAACCTTCCTTAATGTCTCTTTTTCCTAACTGATCCAGGTTGGTGGCAGACATTTTGAATGCCTGACCGCCCAGTAATTTAAAATTTAGAAAAAGGAAAATTTCACCACGTTTTGCTTTTTTTGACTACCTGAAATTACTCAGATAAAGAGGGATTCCTTCACTGCCCGTGTGTCTTGTTGGACAGAAAAGAACTTTTATCACAGCCTATGTGTAACTGGATGATTGCAAAGTCTGAAAAGGAGGACTGCACTCTCACTTCTACCCGACACAAAAGAAACTATCTCTATGGTCTAATCATTAGACTATGGAGATACAGTTGACACTAATGCAATCTCACTGTCCTCAAGCAGGCTGCATGTTTATTCACGAAATAAGCGCCCTAATACACAAGCAGATACTTTTTATGGCTTCCTGAAATGATGTCTTGAAATGTTAGCAACATGGCTGTCTTAAGCTAAAGGAGATCCCTACATTGAAGTCCCCAACTCATTTCAAAGAAGGAATATGCTTTGGTATTCAGATATATTTCAGATAGTTTTCATAATTAATAAACTCAACCATCTAGGAGATTATTTTCACCCCAGATATAAGAGAGCATGATCCAAACATGATACATACCCCTCTCATTATCCCACAGACCACCTTGAACCAACTTACTATAGGTGGCCCTCACTCACATAAATACCTTCTGAACATTTTTAGGTATGCAAAGAACGTGACACATGCAAGAATTACCATTGCATACCACTATATTTGCACTAAAAAAGGAAAACAAAAACGGACTATCTATTCTTTACACAAATCACATTTATCTAGTACCAATTTTTGAATAACTTGCTATACATTACAACTATCCAAAACCTCCAGAAAATGATAGGAAGTTCATCATATTGGACTTCAACACCCTAAAGACAGAAATTAATATATTGTTAAACCATAATGGAAATATTGAGGTACAGACATCTGATTCAAATCGCTGATGGTTTTTAAAGCATATTTTATTTGTTACCGCTGAAAAACAGCAACACAAATTAAAAAGAAAAAAAACACAGCCAACCTAATTCATTTGACATGTAGTAAAAGGTTATCTTAGATCAATCCCCACAGAAAGAAGAAATCATGATAATACATCTCAACGCTCTTCTCTCAAGGAACCCCGGGCACCAATCTACAATGTTAATATACACTTTAAAATTCTAGAGTGTCAACAAAAAGCTAGCACTAATTGATCAAATGTCCTCTCAAACACAAGGGGCAATAGGAATTATCTGTTCCCAAATTTAATAATACAAATTCCAGTTTCAACTCACTCAACCTATTCTATAAATCTCCCCATCTGAAAAGGATTGTGAAGCTTACATCCCCTGTCCTGAACCCCAACCGTACCCATTTCTATACTATCCCTACCTTTGCTTATACATCCTACTATTACATCACCCATTACATCCTAAGCACTCCCTCCTTTCTCCAACTAAACAAGGCCAGAGACAACATGGACTACTTGAACTTACTGTGCTGTACACCAGATAGGCTCCTGTCTAAAATATGCATACTCTCCACTGACCTTCAACACACACGCTCCTCAACAGCCAAACACAAGCACAGTGTAATATTTGAATCGAAGATTTATAAAAATTCCTCTGCACCCTACGGCAACTCCAGTCAATGAAAACCTTGAACCAAAAGAACCTATCCTATGCTACAAGACTTTTGGGAATTCTAGATAATCAAGAGTAAGCTCTCGAAAACTCTCCTAAAAAGATTGCTCATGGCTCATTATATAACAATCATTTCAAGCCCCAGAAGATCTAAACAACAAATAACAATTGCTCATTTCGAATTGTTCCTTAAGAGATATTGACATCTTCTTCATCAGTGCCCTATCAACCCTCAAGAGTTTCCCACACAACTGTTTGGTGTCCAAAAACAATTCAGAAAAGGGGGTGGTGATGGACAAAGTATCTGAATTAAACAGAACACTCATACCCAGTCAAGAGATCAGGGCCTGGCCCAGTGCATCATGGGAACAGGGCAGACCAAACTACCGAGCCAATTCTTATACTGGGAAGGAAACAAGCTTCCGGGGACCGGTTTCTGGCATCACAGCCGTCTTCGGCCCGGCTAGCTTGAATCCTGATGGTGCAATGAGCAAGGGGCTCACATCTGAGTATACCCTTCCACGCTTATGGTGGACAAAACGATTCAGAAAAGGGGGTGGTGATGGACAGAGTATCTGAACTAAACAGAACACTCATACCCAGTCAAGAGATCAGGGCTTGATCCATCACCGTTTTTTAGCTCACTGCACCATCCCAGCTCAGAACATGGCTACATGCAAATTAGTCTGTCCCTGGCCCAGTGCATCATGGGAACAGGGCAGACCAAACTACCAAGCCAATTCTTATACTGGGAAGGAAACAAGCTTCCGGGGACCGGTTTCTGGCATCACAGCCGTCTTCGGCCCGGCTTGCTTGAATCCTGATGGTGCAATGAGCAAGGGACTCACATCTGAGTATACCCTTCCACGCTTATGGTGGACAAAACGATTCAGAAAAGGGGGTGGTGATGGACAGAGTATCTGAATTAAACAGAACACTCATACCCAGTCAAGAGATCACTGGGCCAGGGACAGACTGATTTGCAAATAGCCAGGTTCTGAGCTGGGATGGTGCAGTGAGATAAATAACGGTGATGGATCAAGCCCTGATCTTTGGACTGGGTAAGTGGTCTGCTTAATTCAGACACTCTGTTCATCACCACCCCCTTTTCTGAATTGTTTTTGGCCACTATAGGTGTGGCAGGGTATACTCAGACATGAGTCCCTTTCTCACTGCACCTTCAGGATTCAAGCAAGCCGGGCCGAAGACGGCTGAAATGCCAGAAACCGGTCCCCGGTAGCTTGTCTCCTTTCTGGTGAAGAATTGGCTTGGTAGTCTAGTCTGCCCTGTTCCCATGATGCACTGGGCCAGGGACAGACTGATTTGCATATAGCCAGGTTATGAGCTGGGATGGGGCAGTGAGATAAATAACGGTGATGGATCAAGCCCTGATCTTTGGACTGGGTAAGAGTGGTCTGCTTAATTCAGACACTCTGTTCATCACCACCCCCTTTTCTGAATCGTTTTTGGCCACTATAGGTGTGGCAGGGTATACTCAGACATGAGTCCCTTTCTCACTGCACCTTCAGGATTTAAGCAAGCCGGGCCGAAGACGGCTGAAATGCCAGAAACCGGTCCCCGGTAGCTTGTCTCCTTTCTGGTGAAGAATTGGCTTGGTAGTTTAGTCTGCCCTGTTCCCATGATGCACTGGGCCAGGGACAGACTGATTTGCATATAGCCAGGTTCTGAGCTGGGATGGTGCAGTGAGATAAATAACGGTGATGGATCAAGCCCTGATCTTTGGACTGGGTAAGAGTGGTCTGCTTAATTCAGACACTATGTTCATCATCACCCCCTTTTATTGAATGGTGTCCAAAAACAGCCACAAAATCGAAGACATAATCCACTATAATAATCATGACGTTTGCTAACAACGGCCAAAAAAGTCAAAAGAATAATAGATTTCAATATCATTGACTAACTCCCTTGCAGCACTGTTGTCCTTCAACCTAATGAAGATCTAAACTTATCTCGAATAGGCTGACTCAAAGATTAACACAATGACGCTTTGCCTTTGATCATTGATGAGTTGGTACTGCTGAAACGGAAAAGACAAAAAAACATAGATTATAAAAATTGATTTCAAATGATCTGAATGAAGAAAAGAGAGCTCTCAGATCTTATGAATGTGTCTGGTGATAAAAACCACTCTGGGGCAAACCAGAAAAACTACATGGAGAATGGAGAAATCAAATTTAAAGCTAAAGGAGCACTCTTTAAAAGAAAACACCGACTCAGCTAATAGTCATCCAATAAAACCTTTGAGACTGTCAACTAAATCAATAACCCCACTTCCCCTTGCACTGTGAACATCACCAATGAAAGATGTGAACATGATTCTTTATAAGCATGAAGAGAAGCCTCTTTATATCAAACAGGGTAAACCTGTTTAACCCTATTTCAATTTTGTTCCACGTCCATTGAATAAAAAACATGTGTATTATTCAGAAATCTACAGCCGCATGATCTTTTATCCGCCTAGATATGCTAGGCATATTTACAGAAGCAATTGGCAAAACTTGTTGTATTTTTTTAAATGAAATCTGCCAAATTCTTTTGGGACATGACATGACTGGGTCGCTTTAAAAACAGAAAAAACCCTACCTATTCCTAATTAATGTGGTTTCTTGTTTTGGCACCCAATGCAGCGCATAAACTAAACAGGCGCTATCACTTACTGTTAAAAAAAATGGTTTTGTCTTGATGTTGCAAGGCATAATAATTGTCAAATGATTAGCAAAAAGAGTAGGCAATGACTCTGGGTCCTGGCAAATAGCATTTTTGCAATAATCTCTTAATTAAGCAGGGTGTGGAAAATCATTCTGGATTCCTACATGAATCTCATGTTGATGCGAAATTGAAAGTATGCTAACACAATCTACATAATATTTCATGTGCTTTTGTTTTATAGACTGCTTTTTTAGATTCGATTAATTCAACCTATTTCATTTGTGCTAGGTTACTTAAGGTATTTAAAAGTGTAATTAAATAATTCTGTATAAATAATCATGCACTTGTGAGGGTTCTTAACTTCTGGATATGGCAGCTTCTATATTTCTCTATTCTTTTCCTTCATGAGCCTAATAAAATATTTCGGACATAACCAGTAATATGATTACCCTTGAGTACTCTATTCCATTCAGCAAGTGCAAGTGCCTGAAAATCAGCATTAAGATTAGGAGTATTATAATGAAATATAACCAGGAATGCCCACATATCCTAAACTAACTTTCCTTCATTGGTAACTTTCTTTCCCTTCTTAGCAGGTTAGAGCCAGAATATATTTTTTTTTCCCAAAAACAGCTGCTCACTTTCTAGAGAGGCCAAGGTACTGTTTTTCTTGATTGCACAGGCTGCAGCGATTTTTTTTATTTATTACATCATTCTGCAGTGACCAGGACAGACATTGAGCTGTCGTCAAGGCCAATTCACCAGTTGTGGTAACATTTCCTAGTCGGACTAGTGAAATAAACAATATGTGGAGAGACAGCAGATGCACACGATTAAGGGAGGTTTCCATGTCAACTACTTTCTAATTGGTTTCAGATGTGAGGATATCTACCATCCCAATTAATATTTTTTCCATTTTGACAAATTCACAATATGGCTGTACATCTTAATTAATATCTAATTTGGTGGTGTGCCAATCCAAGGAGTGATAATTGTAGCAAGATTTGCTAGTAAGCTAGGCATGCACCCTGAGACACTGGGGGCAAATCACCTGTGGGCTCGGGTACCAAGGTCCATCCAGTGCAGAGGATGAAGCTTCAGGCATGCTATTCAAATTATTACCAAATAAGTTTGAGACACGCCCTTACCCACTGTCACCCACCAAAACATCCACCCCCTTAACATCTGACCTTTTGCCTTGAATTGGCTCCTAGCGATGGCCCTCTAGCCATCGACACTTATCAAACTTTGTGCAGATGGCCGAATTTGTATCTGTGATAAAGAGGCTGGTCTTTGAAGTGAGTGTGCCAAGAGGCACGCTTCCCCAGGATCAAAGACTGTAGGCCCTTGGTCTCTGGCAACGCAACCTGCTAAACACCAAAACTGCCAGGTAGATAGAATTAGGCTCCCAGTACCCCTATAAAGTGGCAGTACTTTCCAAGAACTAGAACATCACACATTTTTGAAAAATGATGGGCAGAGTCTTAATGTGCAAGGTGGAGCAGCAACGAAAGTTAATCAATTTGTTCCAGACCGACGACAAAAGATTCTTTAAAGACAAGTTCCCCATTACTGTATTTTGACTTGGGCGTTACGATTAACTAATGGAGTTCTTCAGAGACACTTTCCCTTCTTGGAACGCTGAGGGCAAATGGTCATTTTCTTTATGCCAAAACTCTCGATAGAATAAGAAATAAGCAACAAGGTCTTTCACCCTCTATAACACTTTTGTTAAAATATGAAATATATTAGAAAGGGTTCATTACAAGTGAGAATAGTAATTTGTTTGTAAACATGCAGCAGTAATGTAATAGATGGCCAAATTTAAAGCAAAAATGAATACCATCTGGTGTGCTTGTCATAGCCTTAAATGAGGATGAACTCTTTGCCTCCATTGTTCTGTCAAATTCAGGCAGTAACCGTCTTTTAATTGGCGGCTCACCTAAAAAGAGACATAATTTAGCTAGACGTTGCATGGATATTCTTCAATTTAAATAAATCAAAAGTCATTTCCATCACACATTCATGAAAACAGTCAAAGCACTAATAGAAAATGTTACAGGAGTAAAATACACACCACTACTTATTTAATGCTACTTTAAAAAAATCTTGCTGGATACTCAGAATATAGCCACATTAATATCGAATCACTCAATTCTAGCTGAATGGTACCATGGTTACACTTTAGAAAAATAATTCCTATCTTACTCACAACACAAAGACCTGTAGAAAACTATAGTTTGCAAGTGGCACATTTAATATTTACCTACACTGGTTCCTAAGGGTGGAAGTATACTGCTAGCACGTACCAAATAAGAAGCCTTCTTCTGTTCTAAGTCTTTTCCCATTTTGCTTGTTTTCTTCTTCTGTTGGACATATTTCCTCAGCATATATCACAGAGTTTTCTGTCAGCTCTCCATCTTCCATGAAAGCTTTGGCACTCTCCATTGCTTCTTTGTCCTGACAGTTTTCTGGAGCTCTCACAAAGGAAGTAAATGGTGCATTTAGATTGTCTGTAGTATTTTCAGCTTTACGGTGTGGGTTGCTATGAACAGTGGACTTATTGTAATGTAACGAATTATGTTGTAATGCCGTGGGTATTCTTTCTTCACTCTGAAGAAAACGTTCATGCATTTCAGAGAAGTGCACAGTTTTTGAAGAGTTTTGAATAGACTTTTCTACTTGCGTTTTCTGGAGTGGGTTAGCAGTTCTTTTTTTCACTGATAGTGCTCCACGTTGAGGTAAGCTGCACATGTATGGTTCCTTTGGTGGAGCAGGTTGCGGTCCTTCACTGAGTGAATCATATTCAATGCTGCTGAGGTGATCACATTCTTTAAGCATGCTTTTAACTTTTTCAAGAGTGTCTTCCGAAACCAAAACCTCCTTTCCACTTGCTGTGCTAAATCCACTGTTAGCCTTTAAATGTACTAGCTTTTTAGAATCTGCACTATCTTGTGGTGTTGTTTGCTTAACATTTGTATTAAACGCAATGTCTTTTATTGCAAACATTGGGTTAACTTCTTTACATTGGGTTTTCATTGTAAATATGTCCTTGTTATCTGGTTTTGAGTTATTATTTTCAATTTCAATTTCCATAAAAAGTTGTCTTGCTTTCCTTAAGGAATCTTCAGAAAGTTGCACCGCTTTTCCACTTGCTGTATTAAAACCCCCAGCAAAATTCCCAATGCAAGTGGACTTGTCCTGACACTTAACAACACGGTTATCAGCAACTGAAAAACCAGATGACTGATCAGAGTTCTCAGTTTCCATGTCTGAAAATGTCTGTTTGACATGCTTTAGAGCTTTTTCTAGTACACCAACTTTTTTACCTTTGGCAGTAGAAAATGGAAACTCGATTGAACTTCTGGTGTGTTTCTCTTCAATAGGTGTAGGGTTTGTAATAAACATATTGTCTTTGTTTGCATTCACTAATTTATCATCATCTTTGTTTGGAAATTTCAAATTAAACTCACCTTTGTCATATGCTGGTAACCTACTTTCCATTTCCAAAAACATTTGTTTACCCTTCTTTAAGGACTCTTCAGAAAGCTGAACAGGTTTTCCACTTGCTGTACTAAAAAACCCTGTTTGTTCTAAAGAAGTATTTACTTTGTAAGTATGCTTATCCTGACATTTAGAAACATAGCTATCACCTGCCTGACCACCAGAGGTTTGTAACTTGTTCTCAGTTCCCCTGTCAGCAAATGTCATTGTGACATGCTTTATGGATTTTTCTTGTAAGTACCCTTGTTTCCCTTCGACAATGGGCAAAGGACACACAATTGAGCTTCTGGAGTCCTTTTCTTCAACAGGCATGATGTTTATATTAAACACACTGTCATTTTCTGCATTCATTGTTGTATCTTTCTTACATGAGGATTTTAATGTCAACATATCTTTGTCATTAACTGGTGAACTGCTTTCAATTTCCAAAAACAGTTGTTTGGCTTTTTTTAATGATTTCTCAGATAGCTGCACAGGTTTTCCACTTGCTGTACTAAACGGCCCTGTTTTATTTAAAGAATTATATGAAGGACCAGAATCTACTTTAGATCCGGAATCGTCATAACAGTTAGAAACATAGTTATCAGTTGTCTGACCACCATAGGTTTGTAACTTTTTCTCAGTTCCCATGTCTGCACATGTGATTCTGACATTCTTTAGGTAATTGTTTTGTACATCAACTTCTTTCCCTTTGTTAACAGAAAAAGAACAATCATTTTGTTTGCTGGTGAGCTTAGCTTCACTAGGCACACTATTAGATAACATAATGCTCCGAGCTGCATCTGCAGGTGCCTGGGAACAAGGAGCAGGAACTTCAACTTGATTTACCAAGGACATAGAAGTAATCTTTGGTAGAATAAATTCCTCACTATTACAAACTTCCTCAAATAACAGCTTGGCTTTCTTCAAAGATTCATCCGATACACTGACTTTTTTACCAGCTGCTGTGGTGAAAGCGATTCCTTTAAGATGTTTGATCCTGGCCTCCCAACTATTAATAATTGATTGTTTTCCCTTCAAATTGGTTTCTGAATAGGAATTATCATTTGTAACAGGAGTGTCCTGGGGATTGTTTTTAATGTGTTCATCAAATCTTTGTGTAGTTTGGCATGTGTCTTTTGAATTACTATGACTTTTATCCCCAATTATTATGGACTTCATCTTCTGTTCATGCAAAATAGTACTATATTCTGCTTTTACGTCAGATGAATTAGTATTGGAATCATTAAAATTATTCAAACCATAAACTTGCTTTGAATCTAGATTTTCTATTATTTCACCTACATTCATGATTTTATTAAACTCACCTTCTTTTGTGTTTAAATCAGTTATGTGTGTAGAATCCTCTACTAGAACATCTTGTCCTTTTGGAACTTTAACACTTTTGTTGAGGGCAACACCCCAAAAAATTTTTGAAACATCATTTTGAGCTATTCCAGCAAAATCACTTCTAACAAAAAGGTCCTTTCCTGTTTGAAGGGCAGATTTACTAAAATGTGTTAGCTTACCCTGTACGGTGGAAAATTCTTCAGAGGAATTACTGAGGCACATAGGAGATTTCTCTATACAGTGGAAATCAGAATTTTCTGACCCACTGTGAAGAGGATTTGATACTTCCAATTCGAGAGGATTTCTTACATTAATGTCTCTCTTGAACGGTTCTTTAGTGGGAACTTCCATATGCTGTTCTAGAGTAGATCCATATTTCACATGCGTAGGCTGTTTTCTGCTACTATTACATTTAAAAGTGGTATCTGAATAATATTCTTCGGGCAGTGACCCTTCAAGTATCTCATTAATTGTAACCAGGGGCTCATATTTTTCAATTTTATTCAAACTTACATTAACCTCATGTTTCATATCTACCAATGATGTATCTTCCAAATAAATATGTTTTATGTTAGTCAGTGATGGATCTGTAACTAATATCTTTTTTTCACTAGAAGTATGAATTCCTTTCATGCTCCCTTCAGGAAGTTTCATGTTGGAAGTGCGGGGATCAATAGTAATCACTGTATTTTTTAAATCTGAAAACTGAGTTTCTTGCACAACAGTGTTCAGTAGGACAGATGTGCTTTTGATTAGGCCAGTGTTTCTCCTGTGTATGCCATCTTCTATCAATGACTCACCTACCAATAAAGGGCTAGAACATTCTTCCTGTAATAGAATGTGTGCTTTATCCAAAGACTTTTTAGATAGCAAAATATTTCTGCCCCCAGCAGTTTGAAAGCCCCCGGGAACGTAGTTGGTATTTTTATTTACCTCTTTCTCAAGAGGCTCATGACTCCAACTTCCATCACTGGAACAGTTAAATGCATTAACAGTTTCAAATGTAGCCACTTTTTTTAACTCTACTGAATTGTGGGCGATTCCCGGTTGTAAATCATAGTTATGCAGCTCACCCTTAGAAGAAACCCTATTTTCTGATTGTCTGACATTTTCATCTATATGTTCATTGTGGATACTACTAACAAAACCACTGTTAATAGTGCTGTGTTCATGCTGGTCGTCTGTAATTATCCTCTCACAATTATTCATGTTGGGCTTTGAGATATTTTCATTCAGCTTGACCCAACTGTAAGACTTTCTCTTAGATGAGTCACAATGGTTCCCTGGCTGAAACCCACACGTAGCTTTATCAGTTCTAGTATGGGCATGTTTCTTTAAATTTCTTTCAATGCATTCCATTTCCTCACCAGCACCTAATGTGTCACTGGATAATTTTCCTGCACTGAGTCTAACATCATGATCAAAGCCAATCTTTTTGCCAGTAGCTAACCTAAAGCTTTTTGAACCGGTCAAACTGTCTTTAGGCACAGCATGTAAAGAGGCAAGAACACTCACATCTTCAACATTAACCTGTGGATGTACAAATGTCTTATATCCTAAATCAACAGCCTCGCGTTTAACACTGTGAGTCATTGCAGAGCTTTTGTTAAGGTTTGGCGTCCCAGATGGTTGTATGATATCAACCAACTGAACTTCAGTATCAAAGCTATCATTGAAATCCACATCTTTCCACATATCAGAATTGTTAAGTTGAGTCATTTCACATGCAGTCATAGATAATGCTTTTGTATCACTTGTTATGGCATTGCTTGTTTTTTTGAGCTGTGTAAATTCAAACTGGCTATAATTTTCTTCTAACATATGGGAGAGTTCTGTAATTTCTGCTTTTTGGCTCTCTGTCAAACTCTGGCTGGGCTGAGATAAAGATATGGTTGAAAGATTTTGAATAATGTGTCTAGTATCATAAGAACTCTGTGTTTTAATCAAAGCAAGATCCTTTGGCTCCCCTATCCCCAAAACACATGATTCATTAATGGCACTCTCTCTAGGAGAGGTTGCTCGAGCTTGTTGTACACACAATACTGAAATATTTTCCTCTACATGCTGACCAAGGTTATTTTGGAAATTGCCTTCAAGTTCTTTGAATATCATCTTGCCATTCTCTACTTGATTTTCTGACAATTGTATCCATTTGTTATTTGCAGTTTTGAAGCCACAAAAAGACACATTCTTGTTGGTCTCATTTAAAACAGGGAATATGTTTGATGTTTTGACAAAATCTGTATTTTTAGATACTTCTGTAATACACTGATTTTCAAATTTGTTTAACAGAATATGCTTCTTAGTAAGATAGCCACAAGTTTGGATTTGCATAACAGATTCAGTTTTAGATAAACAAGACGGAAACTTTGAACTAGACCCTATGAAGTCCATTTTGCTATCGTGTGTACTTATGTTCCCATTAAGGTACTGTTCTTCTATTTTTTTTACCAATATTTCGTCCTTTTTTCGTTTGTTTTCTGAATCATGTTTTAGTGCATGGCAGACCGTTTTAAAACCACCAACTGAAACATTTATTTCACCTGTAGAGAAACAGGTTTTATTTTCATGAACATGCATTCTGCTTCTATAAAACTCCTTTTGAGTGGCTGGGGTCTGTATTTTGGTTGCAGATTCGGATGTAATAAGCACCTGGTTTGGACCCAATTTATCAACAAAAGGAAGTATGGGTGGATCATGTATAGTGACTTCTGTGTGAACTTTTCCACTGAGGCAATGATCTTCGATTTCTTGACAAGTCATTTTGCTTTCCTCAATATTATTTTCTGAAATGTGCATCTTTTTCTCTAATGTGGTTTTAAATTCACTAGTATGATCATTTAAAACAGATGGGTTAAAATTAGGTAAAAGGTATGACTCTCCCAATTTGTTTCCATTTCCATTTTGACTACCTGTGTGATCATGATATTCAGACAAATGTACATTTTCATCAAAGGCAGACATTACTTTGACATCTGGTTTAATGTCCTTATTTTCATTTAATTTTTCAGCAGTATTGTGTTCTCCAATTTCTTGGAAAAATATATTGCCTTTTAGGATGTTTTCAGAACTGCCCGGTTGTTTAGTAGAATCTGTTCCAAATCCTTCCGCAAGACGATTTAACGAAGATTGAGAGTCAGGTAAAACTTTTGTATCCGCCTTAATGTCCACATTTTCACATTTGAGACCAGTGCTGCAATTGACAAATTCTTCAGACTGTTGTCTACCTTTCTTTAGTTCCTTTTTTGAGATGTTCAACTGATTACTCATCACTGTTTTAAATTCAACAGAAGGCATATCAGTAGTTTTTTTATTACAAACCGAGAGAAATAGTGAATTCCCCGGTGAAGTGAGGTTTTCTTGATTTTCTGTACAAAACCTATCTTCAATTTCTTTGAACAATCTTTTGCCTTTTGTGGCATTGCCCATACTGATGTGAATTGGCCTATCAGATGCAGTTTTGAAGTCGCCAACACTGACCTTAAATGTAGATGCAAAAGTAGCAAGAGTTCCATGTGAAAAAGTACCTCCTAACTGCTTAATTTCTATTGCAGGGTTTGAAAATGACTCTGTGGATCGGCCCAGTTTTTCTAATAATCTCTCTGTGGAAGGAAGTTGTGATTCGGTAATGTTCTTGCAAGGGACAAAACCTGCCCCTGAAGGGGCATGTGGTAAAAACCATGTAGGAACATCGTTTGGGATCACATTAAAAACTGTCTGCTCCGGTTTTTCTTTCGAGTTAGGTTTTGAGACGGGGGGAGCTTGAGAAATTACTTCATTTGAAAAACTGCATTCTGTGTTATCAAACAACTTCTGCACATTTTCTATATTTTCGCTACAAATAGTAATTGTCTTCTTGCTTGCATTTTGAAAAGACACTGCATTACTTGCCCCCTCAGCAGCAATGCACTTTGGCCGCTGAACCGCCCCAAGTGAATGCAAGTTTAGGTACAGGTCTTTTTCTTTCTTAGGCAGAGAACAGACACATTTTGCCTTCTGAGTGGGCGAAAGGAGGTGACATAATGCACAGTTTGTACTTGGTACCATCATGAGTTGTTTTAAAGCAAGATCAGAAATACAATTTTCGTCGGCTGATACATTTTGGCAAGTCGTCTCTTCATTCTTCCTATCTTGGATCAGCATTATATTCGAATCACAGTTTTCTAGAGTGTTGATGAACTCCAGACTACTAGAACACATTTCCACGCTGAATGGCTCTTCAAAGTGATCTTTCTGACAATCAAGTTCTGAATCCTTACTGCAACCTGAAACTAAATTGGTGTTCTTGGCAAACTCAACTGTATTATCCACATTGCTGGGTTCAATTCTGGAGCGCTTTGCTGCAAGGAGCGCTGCTGCGGCCAAAGCCTTCCGTTTTATGCTAGAATCATTTCTATTTGTCGTTTCCATTGATTGCTTCTGCTCAGAGACAGGTGACAAACCTAGCTTTGCAGCAGTTTGCAAAGATGCTGCTTCTTTAAAGGTTGTTTCACTTGTTATTTCATCATCATTATTCTTGTAAAATATTTTATTTATTTGATTTGTTTCGATATCAATTTTGCAACATATCTTTTTTTCAGAGGATGTGTCAAACCTTGAAGTTTTTGCACCTGCAAAAAAAAGGAAAACTGAGGAAATGCAGTTCATTACACAGACCATATACACAAATTTACTACAAGTTATAGTTGGCTTGCTTAGTGCATCAAATATGTGGCATGTGCACTTTTTTTTACGACTTTGGTTACCTTCTCTTACATCGATTACTAATACATGCGTTGTTAATACTGTATTTTACTGGTGAATAGACTGCTAAAGAATATTGAAGTGAATATCAAAAACCGGTCACACCACTGCGTGAACATACAATGTGGGGATCAGAGACTATTCCTATGCATTAATATGACATATCAAAACTGCAGGCTATCTATGTATGTGGTTAACCACATTCTCCTGAAAATACTAAGGAATTGGGTTCCCTGTGAGTGTGACAGGGCTCATATTCCCTTGTTTCATAAACAATCGGGAAAAAAGTCCCTTAGTGAGTTAAGCCCAAGTTTAGACATTTCATGAACACAGGTTCTGATCATGTGTGTCTGTGTGTACCATGGGTGTTTAAGAACATCCTTTCAGGACTAACAGATCTGCACGCGTTGCTTTGTCCAATTTTGGAATGGAGGCAGTTGTTTATAACTTGAACAATGACTATAGCAAACACGTTACAGAAATATGCAAGAAAATGCAGAGCCTTTCCTTTGCACCTTGATCTGCTGTAAGAAGGCCAATTACATGAATAGTTTTTAAACCACCATTCAACGATGTCATTGTAGCAAAGGACAATCATTCTAGGGGTCAAAAACAGTTGCTCTTTGTTTTGGATTTTGTAGTGCATAGACCTGAATTTCTCAAATGTATTTTAATGGTGGCTTTTGTCATAGTAAGACAACTAAACAATCTGGAGATGTCCCAGCTAACTACACGGGAAAATCACATTGTTTAATTTGAACTATTTAATCTTCTTTTCTTTCAGTCTGTTGAATGAACATATTTTTGTACAGACAAAAACTGTATGGTTCTCTGGTGGTCGATTATGCAGAAAAACAAGACACTATCAGAATGCAGGCCTCAAATAGGTCTTTAAAGTGGATGACATATCAAAAACTCCGGTCACTTCACAATCACTTTATTAAATACAGATTATAAACTACACAGTAAAGGCTCAGCCAATTGGATCAACATTGTGGGCCACGCCCCTGTCTTTGGATCAAACCAGTTTTCCCAGAATTTGAACCATGTTCATAAATACTCAGGTTATGGCTGAATTTATTGATCTGGTGTCAATACACTATCCCGGAAGGTATTATCCTATTGGACACAAAAAAGGCATTTGATCTTGTGAGCTGGAAGTTTTCATTTCATACTAAGAGTAACTTCGGAGTTCCACCTCAACTCATGAGGTGGATCCAAGCCCTTATACCAAAGCATGGGCCCAATTGGTTATTAACAATTCGCAGGTGGGGATATAGTGTTGGAGCAAGGTACCTATCAGGGGTGTCCCCTCTCGCGACTATTATTTGCTTTGGTTATAAAACCACTGGCCCAGGCCCTGCGTCAAAGTAGACAGATTTCAACACCTGTATTGGGCTACACGCAGATGAGGGGTATTGTATTTAACATCAGCATTGGATAACATAAATATGGCCCTACAAATAATAAAGGCTTTTACTGCCCTGGAGGATTATGAGATAAATGAAGCCAAGACAACATGTTTATTTTCCAATGTCTCTGCAGAAGCTCTTTCTCCTGTTCTGAAAGGGAACTATAAAATGGGCACAAAGAGATAGCTAGGGACATATTTTTCAGATAGACAGGGAGAGTTTTTCGGGATAACTAATCCAGTCCTGAAGAAGACAGATAACATTTTGGAGATTCTGAGGGGACTCCTGCTCTCGTTAATTGCTAGAATTGCACTCATTAAGGTGTCAATTCATCTTTGTTTCTGTTTCTTTTTCTTGCTGTCTCCTATAAACTAGATAATTCTTATTTTGTTTAATGGGACCAGATTGTATGTACATTTTTGTGGAACCAAAAACTCCCTCAAGTCACTCTGAGTGTTTAAAATTGCCCATTGGCAAGAGTCGGCTGGGACTCCCAGATGTACGATGCAAAACAGCTGTGCTGTCTGCCAGCGGAGTCCTCCAGTTTCGACAATACAGTCCTGCATGAGATGTTGAAAGTCCTGAATATTCCCAACCTATCCTGGTGTGTGAAAACCCCCAAATGCCCTAAAAAACAGTAAGACAAAAACCATTATCCCAAACCGAGGCATTGCGGCAGAAGATCTTTTGAAGTCAGGGCATACCCACCATAAATGCTGAAACACCGGTAGGTTCCTGTCGTTTTTGTTTCCTGGTTTGTCCTCAAATTAAATGCAATGAGTAGATAAGAATAAAATGAAGATTTGGGACCTTTTCGTGGGTCTCGTTTTTAAGTCCCCACAGGTATTTTTAGGCAAAATGCTCCATAGCCTGCACCGCCTCTACATGCATGCCCAAAGAACAGCGATCCTCTGTTATATTTTAACAGGTTTGATTAAGATCTAGCATGGATGGACTCTATTTTAAGATTTATGGTTTATTATTGGGATGGTAATTTAATTTATATGTGGCTTCTCTGATATCGACAGAAAGATTGGTTTATACTGTTCCCCTGTAATCTGCTTTCCTAATAACAAAAAAAGAATGGAGGTCAATATTAGACATTTCAGAGGAAAACAAAAATTCAGTGGTCCCTCACCTTTTGATCCTGACAGAGTAGCTAATGACCTTCATGGGTTACTTGCCATCTACTAAAGTGTAATAACTTACGGTCAGAGTCAACGTTGTTCTCGGGGAAAACAAAGCCAGTAATTTGGAGAAAGAAGACCACAGATTATTTACTTTACATAGTCCAAGGAGGGCATGTCACTGAACAAGGCAACTCGCATCTTCCCCATCCCTGATAATCTGGAGAAAGAATTGCCACTCTACTTTTCCGTTTCTGTAAGAAACAAGCAAGCACCCATTCCCAGATGGTCCTTTGTTTCACAAGCTCAGAATCGTAAAAATGTGTTTAAAGTAACATCATGAAATCAGATTACATTTCTTTTCGAAATCAATGTAAACCTAAAAACGTAAAGGGTGTGAAAGAAACCCAGCTCTATGGGGAGCATCTTCATCAGGTTCCTTTGCAAATAGTCATGGCATTGTTATGGTATCTGCACTAGTAGACTCTTGCACACATGTAGACTCCTGCACACATGTAGAGAGTGGCCTATCAGCTAACTTGCAGGCTGAAGAAATATAATCAAGAAAAAATATTATTATTTTAGTGCAATACCAGAAATTTCGAACAATTTCAGCTAAATATTAAGACAGGTCTAGTTTAACTGGGTCGTACAGACATATTGAGGAGGCAGGACAAGGCTCACAACATTAAGTTACTGTAAAGCCACGAGGGACAAGTTGGACTTTTCCAGACATCCTAACTCACTTGCTGGAGACAATGGAAGGAAAGCAAATATTGACAAAGGAAATCAGGCTTTACTTGATGTGCAATAGAAAAATAAAGCATGTTTGAGGCAGCCTCAATGTCTTTCTAACGAACATTGGAGGCAGTTACACACCTGGAAGAAGGTCATAACTTGAGGAATCTCCAGGAAAACATATCCAAGAGAACCCTACTGCACCACTAACGCTAATCTTCCTCAAACTATATTATGCCTTCTGTTTGCGGACCCAGCTCCTCATCTGCCCTCTTTGTTACCACTATATTGTGGCTAACTAAGGTTTAATCACCTTTTCTGCCTTCATTCTTCACCACACTGCAGCTCAAGTGATCCCGGCTCCTGCTTAGTCCAGCTCTACATCTCACCCTACTAACCATACAAACACAAATAAGTCTGTTAGATTAATTTATAAAATATACTCTTACCACGTTAGAATTTACAGAATCTGTACTGGTCCCCTACAAACTTAAATGAATGAAGAATTTACGCAATTTAGAGAACACAGACTTCAGTTTATCTGTGCAGGTGCTCCAACATACTCCTTAAGTGATATGGTGCAGTGCTCAGGTATAAGGTGATAGATTGAGACAAAAACGCAAATATACACAAATCAAAATAGAAGCAATCCTGCTTGGTGTATCAAATATACAAGGAAATCTACAGAAAAAAATCCTTCAATGTTCCGATTTGTATTTTTTTTACTGAAAGTTAAATCAACAAACCCAGGCAATTCAATTTAACAGGATGTTGACGTTTCAGCCCATCTACAGTAAATGATTCAAGAAACGCGGATCGAAATTGGTAAAAGTAGATATTGCGTTTATATTGTTTATCATGCCCAGGACTCAAATGAATAAGGGTTTACCCCATTGTATATTCTAGGTATCACCCTACTGAGGCAGTCTTGGCTCCTGCTCGCTTGTCACCCTTGATTATTTAATGGATTTTGGGCTCGAGCACTGCTTTTCAGAGGAGCTTCACCTTCAACCTGCATGTCTACCAATACTTTTTTTTTTACGGCCAAGCCCTCTATCCTGCATAGTGCATCATCACTACCACCGACAGTTCTGCTACGAGTACTACTATGACCAGCATTGCCACTACCAGCAACACTATCATTGCTACCTGCAACACGTATCACCAACCACACCTATTTTAATCACCACTACTACCACCATTACCACAACCAGTATCTCCATAACCGATGCCACTATTACCAAAACTACCACCATTACTACACCATTACCCATACGCCTCCTACCAAAGTTATCACCGCTGTCAACATTATTCCCACCACCAACACTATTACCACAATTATTACCATCCCCATTATTACGGCCAATTACCAAAGCCACCACATCTACTAGCAACACTATCATTTACCACCAGTACCATTACCTTCCTTCTCACAACCACTATCACCACCATTATCATGCCTACTACCAATCTCACCGCCACAAATACTACATCCACTTCTACCACCATAACCATTACAAACACCACCATGTTCACAAGTGGTTGTATACCATTGTGTGTTTGACTTTGTTATGCAGTGCATGTTTTTAAGAGAAGCGGTAAAGTATGCCTGTGCGTGAAAGATAATGTGTGTCCAATAAATCATATAAACAAGCAGTGGGAAAGCCAAAAGGACTGAGTTTAATGCACAATTGCATGCAGCGCTCAGAGGAAGACAGAGGCAAGCAACAGTAGCTCACAGAGAGGGTATAGGTGCAAAGCTGTCCCTTCTGCAGTTCAATGCAAACACTTGAGTGTAGGCAGAAGGCTACAACCAACATGCCCATAGTATTAGAAAAGAGATTAAAACACTGCTGGGCAAAGCCATTGGCTGAAACAGACTGCTCTTTACATATTGTTAGCAATACATCTGTTTGAAAACGCCCAGACTTTATAAAGTCAGACCTATTGGCTTTGCCAATATTTGTGTAATGTGTGTGCCCTTGAACCTTACGCCCCATATCCCTAAAAACTGATAAAAGTAACAATCATGCTGGACTGAGCTAGGTACACATCTGGGTGACTAATGTCAAGTCTCATTTACATTAGCTTCCCAAACCTTTGCTGTAAACCCATTTAAAGGCTTAGATAAGAAATCTAAAAACAATTAATGTAAAATGAAGTCCCACACTGAAAACGAAAGGTGTAAAAATACTATTGAGACATACCTTCATCATCGTCGTTGGCGGAGAATGTTTTGTCCTCAGAAGTAGATAGTGCACAAATGGAGGACTCTGATCTGAGGTTTGTAGTGTCTTTCTGTTTTTTCTGAACCGAATTGTCGTGTATGGAATAAATAAACTTTTTGGGCTGTTTTTTCAAACGGGACAGAATGCCTTTGCTCTTCATTTGTGGCTCTGCCGCTCTCGTTGGACTATCAAGGCACGGGAAATGTCTGCTGTCGGCACATTGGTCACATTTTTTAGAGGTACAATCACCTGGCAAATCCCCATGAAAGCGGCTTTCTAAGAGGCCAGTGTCATTCCCTAAGGATTTCTTTTGCAGACAAAGGCTGGTGTTTTCTATCAATTTGACACTGGAAATCGGTCTAGGTGTCTGACTTTTCGGAAATGTTGGACTTGGGGATCTCTCAAATACATCATCTGGAGAAGAGATATCATGGATTGATTCCTTACAAATAGGCACAGGGGGCTGCAGTTCAGGAATAGTAGGATCATTTTTAATGTGTTCACTTAAATTGAAATTCAACTCTCTTTTCACTTGAGGCAAACAATCAACTTCACTGGAGACTTCCAAATTACTGTTGACCGTACATTCTTTGTCTTCCGCAAACCTTTCTTCTATATCTTTCATGCTGGGTAAATCGACTGCTGAAGGAGTGTAATAGGACATATCCTCCAATTGAGTCACATTTAAACCAGACAGGTTCAGCTTCGACCACTGGGACACTGAGGAACATGGGATATCCTCTTGTGTTGCTCTGTCACAAATAGTTTCATCATGCTTTTTGACTGTTGATTTATTTTCCACAGAAACGCAGCAGGTGGACGAATCAAAGTGGGTTTCCATCCTTTGTAAGCAAATATCACTATTAATGCTACCAGGTAATTCACCCATTTGACCCACAATGGATCCAGATTTTTCTATCTGTTTTCTCCCTACGCCGTTAACTGTTTTGACTTTTCTGAGCCCAGAAGGTTTTCCACTAGTAAAAAACACTGAAAGAACATCTTCCATGCCATCCAACACATTTTCCACAGTCTTGCGCACTTCTCCTTCTTCCAGAGCATTCGGTATTGTCTGTTTCCACCCGGACGTTGTTATTACTGGCATTTTATTTTCACAGGCCTGTGCTTCTTCTAATATGGTCGCCATATTTTGTTTGGTAGCCACTAAATGACAGTAAGTGACAGAACAGAAAGAAAAATTTAGAATATGCAATTATTCACATTATAATTAGCATTTTTTCATGGCAAACACAAATCAATGTATTTACCTGGGAGTCCAAGGACTCGAAAATTTAAATAAGTGTCAATCTGAGGTGAAGCATACTTGAAAATGTATCTCAATCTTCTTGCATTCCTTCAGTAATTTACAATCAATTACAAAGAAGAGTTGACATTCATAGGACATGCAGAGAAAGTATGGAGGCTAATGGCATCCTGCCATTCAATTTGTACCCGAGACCATGAATTCAGCGTAGCATCGGGCTGTTGTGCGAGTGGTCAATATCTTAGTGAAGGAGATATTGGAAATATAAAAAGTTTAAAATGACTACTCTTTAACTCGAGTATTTTGATGTTGTTCCTTACTCACGTTATACAATTACCGCAGTGATTCTAAAGTTTTCAAAAAGAGGCAATTGTCAGTAATGCAATTACCCAGTATGGCTCTCTTTATGGCGTTCACAAGCTTTAGAAACTTACATTAATCAAGCACAAGAACCCAGACAACTTTTTAAATTAATACTTACATTTTTTTTTAAACTGATGATTGTTCAAAGATGCTTCTGCTGGTGGACACTAGAACTCTGCTAATCTTCATGCCAGGACCAACGACTCGGCTGCTCTCAGTGGGTAGAATCCTGCTGCATCTTCATCCCTGTGCTTTTCCAAAGATCTGCAAGTACGGTGCCGTGCTTCCTTCGAGTCACCACAGACTCAGCCTGCATCCTAGCCTGAAGGAATCTCCCTTGAAGTGAAGGAGTCACTTTCCTGCACCTGCATGCTCCTGGACATCAGGTTTGCTGATCATTTTGCCCCATTGACATCACCCCGCTCTGCAACACGGGTGGTGGTTTGTTAGTACTCTAGGGGCCTGACCAATCTTCCCTCCATGTTGGGAGACTGTAATCCCTCTTCAGCCAACGTAGGCCACCTCCCTGTGCTCAGCATCTGCTTGTCACCAAGGCTTGTTGGCTCTCTTCACTGAAGCTCTTCAAGCTCCAAGTAGCCCTTGCCTCCAGCACTACACAGCTCCAAGATTGTCGTCCTTCCTGCAACCGCTGCATCGTGAGCGTTCGTCTCCTGTGTGCTAATGGGGCTTTCTTGCGACCTCCAGTGCCTGCTGCCAGAAGGGCCTCGAAGGGGCTCCATCAGTTCATGCTGGCTCTCCTACATGCTGAGGGCCGGCCCTGACTCCCGCTTGCCGGATTAGTCCCACAGAACTTGCTGGTCTGCAACAAAGCATCTTCTCCGGGGAACAGCTGTTTGAGGTTGCCAAGGCTTGATGGTGGTCCTGCCGGCCACTGACATACCAGCACTCGTCGACCGGCGTGGAACAGCTTATGAAAGGCTCCTGACCTCCTACAACATCGCTTGGCCTCCACAGCTGCTCCTTCTTCTACTCTGTGCTACATCAAGAATCTTCAACTAGGGCTGGTATTGTGCTCCTGTGCATCCTGGTCCCCTCTGGGTGGTTTCGACTCTGCTCCCACTGCTTTCAGGTTCTTCTCGTCTGGATTCTTCCTCCTGGTTCCACCGGCCTAGTCCACAAGACTTTGTATCTCCTGTACTTCTGTGAATCTCCATTGGCGTCCACAGAAGTTTACGACACCACTTCACACCTATGCACCCGGACTCCCTAGTGCAGGTATCCTTATCTTCTGGGTATCAACGGGTGGGGTGACTCCCCAACCTTCACTTTATTTTAACAGCAGCCTTAGTCAAGAACAAATTACCCTTTCCCAGAAACCACAAGGGAAAGCAGAACAACAAAATATCAACCAATCAGTTTACTATCTATATATTATAGTCCATCAGCACTGTTCATGCTCCCTCTTTATTCTCCCCTTCAGCAGCCAGCAGTTAAGTGTCTTGACTCTCTGGTTCTTCTGAATGTTTAAAGAGAATGTTTGACATTTATGGTGAAATTTACTATGCGCTCGTATTGTGGGTTTGATTCTGCCTCTTGTGCTTGGCTTAGGTTTGGTTTGGTTTGGTTTGGTTTGGTTTAGTTTAGTTTACAGGTTGCTGCGGTAGCGACTGTCAGTGCTCCTCACGCGGCTTGTCTACTGCTGTACGATTATGGGACCAAGTGGCAGCAGTGCTGACCGCCGGTTGTTAGAGAGCACTCGCAGGCTAGCAAAATACTCTTCTGGCTCCGCAGGCGTTTCACACTTTGTTATCCATTTATGGGGAATCTGCCAAATGCACTGTGGAGCCATGGCCGAAAATGAGAGCCCCATTAGCCTGGAAGCCTTGATACCGGTGTTTACGGGTCCAAGTAATCAATCCTACTGGGGAGAGCTTCAGTGCAGTGACCGCCATGCCCACCATGGGGACGAGTCTGTAAAATGTAACCCCTCAAGGCCCTAGAGTCTGGCAGCAGGTCCAGTGCAGCCTGCCATTCAGCCCATGTGCCATATAACGTTGTATGGTGGGGATAATTATTTTCTTAATACCTCTATTTGCGCAGCTGATTCCCTAAGGGCCTATAGTCACATTGAGACTGCTAATTGCCTTGTGTTCCACAGCCTGGTTGCGATTACAGTCCTTCTCCTGCCACAGCGAGTAGGCCATTTGGCACTGCAGGGTCAGCTCAGGCTGTATACTCTTAAGAATTGAATATGGTGTTTGTCCCAGCTGTCTGAGTATGTGACTTTTCCTTATCTGCTAAGTTTCCTAGTGCCACTTCAAGTCCTACCATGCAGGACTCTGAAGCCACATATTTTGAGGAGTTATCAGCCTCCTCTATGCATCTGAATGATGAATTCTTTGAGGTGGTGGAGACCTCCATATTAGCACGCAGTGTCCTTCGCGCTGACACCCCTTGAGAAGAAAATAGAGAGGCTGACGAAAATGCATAAACAAGGTCCCCTAATGGTGCTAGAACCCCCCCCCCAGTCAAGCGCCCTGTGGACCAGGGCATGAATAAGGATACTTTTGAGCTTTTCAAGAAGGCCTTCCTCCAGTTACAACCATAGTTCCCTGCTTCAGACTTCATCGATACCCAGTTAGGGGGTGGGAGACGACTCATGGCGATTCGGACAGAGATCTTGGCACCTCTAGGCCGCGGCACCCTTCCATGGATGAGGAAGCGGGAACATGCTCTGCTCCCACTCCGCAAGATGACCTGGTGGCAGATATGTTGGACCGAGACAACTTGCTCCACCCCTAGGTCTAAAATGTGGTCCCCCACTGAAAAGGTGGCAACTGCATTGCAAGTTGTTTGTGGAAGCCCCTAGACAACAATATCTGAGCATGCATGGGGGTGGAGTGTCCCCAGCCTTCACTGGAGGGCAAGATGGCCCTAACGCCAAAGATAGACGAGAGAATGAACACCTTCTAGACAAAGTATATTAGAGGCCCTAAGAAGGGCATCAACCACCACTCCTGGCGGTCATGCCAAGATCAGCTGTCAGACGTGTCAGAGCCCATCACCAACATCCTTGACATGGCAGTGAAGACAGGCAACCAGGTCCCCTTATATCGCCAGAGGTCCTTTCTGGCTGGGACCAACTGGCAATTACTCTCCTAGGGAATGTCAATTGCGTGATGTCAGCAGAGCGGAGGCGGTCCCTCCTTATCAAAGTGGACCTGAAGTTGGGAGACCTAGCTGCCTCAGAGGTGGGTATTACTGTGCAAGAGGCCCCTTTATTAAAGAGTTAGGCAAGTTTGTGCAAATGTTTAATTCCCTGGCAAAAGTAGGGGTAAAGAGGGAGCAATTTTGCACCGGGTTTTGTGCCTGTTATATTAGAGAAAGAAGTGAGAAGATTGCGAATCGTCATGAATCCAATGAAGACTCCATCGTTAATCTGAAAAATCAGTCCATAGCACGAGCGACCGTCTACAGGTTCTGCTTGAGCAGAACCTGTAGACGTCGCTCTCACTTAACACTGGTACCCCCTGAACCGTTGGGTACATATCATCTCACTCAGTATTCGAGTGGGCGTTATTACTTTACCAACCAACGTTGCCTTCCACAACTGGACAGTTTATCGATTGAAAATATAAAGAACATCATCAGAGCAAATACCAGATATCCTACAATACAGTTGGGAGTACTAAACAACAGTTTATACCTCAGATTCCAGTTATCGATCGGGCTCCATCTGCTACAAGTTAATATATTGGTGCATGAATACAGACTTCCTGAAGAAGGCTTACGCCGAAACGCGTTGAAATGGGAATGCACTTCTGTATTTTATAATAATTAATTCAACAGTTTATTTTTTCACCTTTTGCTATATGTATTGTTTTTTTGTATGTAGTAAATTATAACTATAGCTAACAAAAAATACCTTCCACAAAAAAAGATGTTATAAAAATAAAATATCAGAATAGATCAACACAATTAACGTGTGTTTCTAGTCATTAGTTCGTCAGTTTTCTTTCTCTAATATAACAGGCACAAAACCCGGTGCAAAATTGCTCCCTCTTTACCCCTACTGTTGCTTCCTTGCCAGGGTTTATCCTATGAGGCAGGGGCCCCCTTTTTCCAAAAATAATTCCCTGGCAAAGGCAGAGGCTTCCACTAAGAAGATTTTTTCTTTCAAGGTTTTTGGTGGAGCCATGTGTGGTAGGGGCGTTTGTACTGCTTCTTCACTGCAAATTCTCTTCAGAGAGGCCATGACTCTGGTCAGAATTAGTATCAAGACCCTGCACGATTCGAGGGGTTCTGTGCCTCTCGTCGGTTTTACCTCACCCGTTGAGGCCACTCCCAAGGATCTTTCCAAGGTAAGGACTCACCTTACTTTCCAGCTAAAGTGGGAGGGCGGGTGGCGCTATTCCAGGATAACTGGCAAGAGGTAATGTCCGACACCTGGGTCCTTCAGACTGGGAAGGGCTACCTTGAGGAGTTTGTGGGTACCCCCATCCAACAAGTCAGGACACTTCCTTTAGTTTTTTCCCAATCAAGAGATCTCAGAGCTACTAATGAAGGGCACGATTGTGCACTCAGTCATGCATCCAAAAGGTTTTCTAAGCAATCTTTCCTAGTGGAGAAGAGAGATGGGGTCATCCCGAGCCGGGCGATAGTGGCGGGCAATCGTCCTCTCCACAGGAGCTCTTGTGCTGGGCTTGGACCAGGTGCCCAGAACGACGTCAGTGAGGGCTTTATTGAAGAGCAGAAGGGGTTCAGAGGAGGATGCCACAGGCAGAAGCAACTCTGTCAAGAGGTTAGTCCTGACCGCCACCGAAGGGAGCTCAAGGCCCAAGACCTCGCCCGCCCTTCTCAACACCACAGCGTATGACGCTCCGCTCCCATCTCCATGAGAGAAAGCATGCAAGGCTGGAGAAGTGTCCAGACCACTGGCGTCACAAGGTCCTCTCTCCAGTCTGGCTCTTCTCGCTGGTCTGCTAAAGGGCCCAGCGACTCGATCTAGTTCTCAGCACCACCTTCAGGGTGATTGGGAACACCAGGGATGAACAGGGGGGCAAAAGTACCC
Source organism: Lissotriton vulgaris (assembly GCF_964263255.1). Classification (NCBI taxonomy): domain Eukaryota; kingdom Metazoa; phylum Chordata; class Amphibia; order Caudata; family Salamandridae; genus Lissotriton; species Lissotriton vulgaris. The sequence goes on from NC_141696.1 coordinate 1,227,583,991, forward strand.
ATGTCGGTCCGGCTCCATCCCAGTGGGGAGGATGGGGATGGCGTCATCCGGGGGCAAGGTCGGCGCTGGGATCGACGCCGGGAAAGGTTGAATAGGATCGACCGGTGTCAGTCCAGATGCAAGCTTGGATCCAATGGGGGCCATCTTGCGTCAGGGCCGGAGCCACCAGCATGGAAGAACCAGAACACCCGACCGGCTCCGTGGGGCCTGAAGGCGCGCCAGCTGAGTCGGGTTGCCTTAAATATGGTGAGGCAAAACAAATAGTGGCTGGGTAACTTTTGCGCAACACCAACTGATTCAGTGTTCTCTTAGTAGGATGGCTCAATGGAACAGGGGAAAGCGGCCACCTGCGTCCCCAAAAAGACTCCTCTGTAAAACAGAGAATTCAATGAAAGATAATAGGTTGTCCCCAAGCACATATAAGCAACCTATTATATCATCTCAAGAGAAAAGATAACCACAGTCAATTTAATGTTCTTTCAAAGTCCGTTAAATCAATTCCTTTTATTTTCTTTTATTTTCTCTTCATACATCAGAATATTCTTCATCATAGTCTAAGTCTTCATAATCCATCAAATTCATACAGAATGTAGCCAATAGATCAAAAAACCAATGCCAACACGTGTTTCGTCATGGGGTACAGTCACCCAAATGACTTCTTCAGGGCATAAGAAAAATCTGTTTCGAAATCATACGAGCCAATTCCAGAAATCAGTCATTTCTCAGATATTAATTAGAACTCTATTCATTTTCTTATCTCAGAGTTCTTCTTGTAAAGTAATATTATGATTAAATCTCAAATGGTTGAGCAGCACTCTCAAAATATGGTGAAGGGCTTCGTAAAAAGTATAAAGTTGGGCAGGGGACGCTTTGGCTCCCGGAAACGGGGGAAGGCACAGAGTCATCCCTGAATTGGGCACCAGAGACGCTGCCTTCAAGCGATGACGCTCCCGGCCCAGCGTCACGTCAGCCGATCGACGGGGAAGACGAAAAGTGGCAGTCCTTCTTCGCCTTCTTCTTCTTGGACTTACCCGAAGACCTCGAAAACTTGGAGTGCGACGAGGTGTGGTGGCTCCGCTAACTGTCTCACAACCTTCCTCTCAAACAAGACCAGAAGCGTCGTGGAGCCGACCGCCAGGCCTCCAATAGCTTTTAGGACCGCTCCCGCAAAGACTTAGGATTCATGGCATGGTAGGCGGAGCACAACTTCGGGTTGTGGTCGCGCTCCAGACACCAAAGGCACACGAGGTGCGGTTCCGTCACAGACATGAGTTTGTGAAAGGCGTCACAAAGCTTAAAGCCTGTCTGGCGTCATGACATCCCTACGCAAACCAGAAGTCAAAGGATTCAAAAAAGAAGTCGACAAAACATCAAAATAGTTTAGTCAAAAAGTGACTACAGAGTTGCTCTCTCCGGATCTTCGCTAGTCTGGTGCAGAAAAAGAAAGAACTGACATCAGCGCGCAGGACGGCGTCTAAGTAGGCACCTCATCGTTATCCCTGCGAAGCCGACGACGTACGATGAGTCGACCGATGCCGCCCACTGACGCACAGGGATACTGCCAAGAAAAATTCTCCTAATCTAATCAGATGCCTTGGGGTAATTCTAAGGTAAGGAATCTATAACTAACTGTCTCTTTCAGATGGTCTGAATACTCTTGGCTAGACAACAAGCGAGTCCCTGTTTTGAAATCGTGCCTCTACGTGGTTTAGAAAAGGCCACAAATAATTGTTCAGTTTGTGAAATGTTTGTGTCCTATCAATTTAATACAGAAGGGCTCTTTTAACACATAGTGTTTGAAGTGCCCTCTCTGTTACGGTCGTTGGATGTGGAAAAAAAAAAATCGGCTGGCTGTTCTATAGTTTGGTTAAAGTGAAAGGAAAACATCCAGGGGAACTTGGAAGAAAATTTCCAGTATTAGGCAGTGAAGTGAAGACAACAAGGTAGGTTTGCCAACGTCTTTATTGCGTCTGGTATCTTTCAACCCCCGGCAGCACCTGCAGCTAGACCCACACTCCACATTCCAAGCAGGAACCCCACGAGCTCCCAACCACAACACATTCTAGATCCTAACAGACACCCTTTACTTCACAACACAGAAATTTGGAACCAATAAATGACTATAATAGTGAAGGCAAAAAAGAAATGTACTGAAATGGCAAGATACATCTAATGGAATAAATATGCGAGACCCATGATTGGACAAGAGTCTACAGCATGACATAATTATTATTATTATTATTATTATTTATTTTTATAAAGCGCGCAGTCACCCGGAGGTATCCCAGCGCTAGAGAACCCTAAAAATAGTAAATCTGAGGACCGGGGGCTAGGCGCAAAAAGGAGGGCATGGAAACTAGGGAAAAAGATGTGTCTTTAACAGCTTCCTGAAGCGCAGATATTGTGGTTCAAGACGTAGGTCGTGAGGAAGAGAATTCCAAAGACGGGCAGCTTGTACCGAGAAGCGTCTTCCACCTGAGCGGACTTTCCTAAATCTTGGGGTATTGATGAGGTTTTCTGCGTTGGAACGGAGGGATCTAGTGGCTATGTAAGGGGTAATAAACTTGCTGAGGACTGGGGGGCCTTGGTTATGCAAGGTTTTGTGAACCAATAAATAATTAAAATAATCTTGGAACCTAGAGCGGAAAACCCTAGAAGAAACACTCCTCACTGGCGCACAACCAGAGTGAACACCCAACTTCCCATTTACACCACCAGGTATGGTTACGGCAATGAATGAACACCTATTATCTCGATGTAACCGGCCTTGGATTCAGGCACCACAGAAATCGCAAGTGACTTTATTTGCGAATAAAACCCAGCTTCTTGACTCTTACCCAATCACCCACATTAATGCACAAGTTACTTACCTTCGGTAACGATATATCGGTAAGAAACAGTAGTTCGTGTTAGTTTCCTTACCTTAGAATATCCCCAGGGGTCAGACTGGATCCGGAAAGTTTTGCGTAGCAGTACCACTGTGCGTCGTTATGCGTCTTCTGCGGCTCTGCGTCTGTCGTCATGATCGCCAGGATGACGTAGGAGTACTTAGACGCCGCCCTCGCGCGCTGGCGTCAGTTCTTGTACATTAGCCATGCCAGAGACCGACACTGGTGCCATGAAATTAGGGCCCTCAAATGGAAATACCTTAACCCTAGATATCGATTCGCAGAACTGGGAGGATAGGTGGGGCGGTAAGGAATCTGACACCAACTACTGTTGTTTACAGATATATTGTTACCGAAGGTAAGTAACTTGTGCATCTGAAAGAAACAGGTTAGTTTTAGATTTCTTACCTTAGAATAGATACCCCAGCAATACCAACCCCGGTGGTGGGTCTGCGAACCAAGATCACACCAGAAAGTCCTGGAGAACGGAACGGCCGAAAAAGCCATCTCTCTGGACTTGGCTGTCCAGGCAGTTGTGTCTTGCGAACGTGTGCAGCGAGGCCCACGTAGCTGCCCGACAGATGTCCTACAAGGGGACTCCCTGGCCCAGGGCAGTAGTAGCCACCGTGGCCCGAGTAGAATGGGCTCTAAGCCCAACAGGAGGCTCCTTTTTAGCCAAAGAGTAGCAAACCTTGATGCACCGAGAGATGGTTCGTTTGTGCACCGGCCATCCCTTCTTAGCACCCACGTAATCAACAAAGAGCTGGTCGTCCACCCGGAACTGCCATGTGCGGTCTAGATAGAAGGAGAGCGCACGTTTTGGGTCCAGACGGTGGAGCCTCTCTTCTTCTTTCGAGGGATGCGGAAAGAAGGTGGGCAAGGTGATAGACTGCCCAATCTAAAAGGCTGTGACTACCTCGGGCAGACAAGACAACCTTGTCCGGATGGACAGAGAGGAAAGGAGGTTTAGAAGATAGAGCCTGCAGCTCACTCACTCTCCTGGCAGAGATGATGGCAACCAGGAATGCAGTCTTAAGAGTCAAAAGACGAAGAGGGCAATTGTGAAGTGGCTCGAAAGGAGCGCACATCAAATAGGTAAGAACAAGGTTCAAGTCCCACCGAGGCATCACGAAAGGAACAGGAGGAAACATATGAGTGATACCTTTCAAGAATCTAATCACCACAGGGGACTTGAAAAGAGAAGGCTGATCAGGAAGCCTCAAGAAGGCTGAAATGGCAGAGAGGTAGCCTTTGATAGTGCCCAGAGCAGAGCTCTGCTGGGCAAGAGAAAGAAGAAAGAGGAGAAACTCTGAAAGGGGTGCAGAGAGTGGATCCACAGCCTTTGCTGTGCACCATGCCACAAATTTGTTCCACCAGCAGGCGTATACCGATTTTGTGGAGGGACGCCTGGCTGCCAGAATCACATCACAGACTTCAGGAGGTAAGTCAAATGGCCTCAACTGTCGCCGCTCAATCTCCACGCATGTAGATGGAGACTGGATAGGTTTGGGTGGAGGACCATCCCCTGCTGCTGCGACAGAAGGTCCTCCCGAGAGGCAGATGAATCGGGGGATCGACTGACATGCTGAGTAGCTCGGGATACCAGTACCTTTGTGCCCAGTCCGGAGCCACAAGGATGACTTGGGCCCGGTCGCGCCTGATCTTCTGCACTCTGGACAGAAGTGGTATAGGCTGAAAGGCGTACAACAGACTGCAGCCCCACTCGCGACGAAAAGCATCTCTGAGCGAGCGCCGCCTTGGAAATTCCAACGCGCAGAACTGATGACATTGCGCGTTATCTTCGGTGGCGAACAGATCGAACCAAGGCTCTCCCCACTGCTGAAAGTGGCCTTGCGCCACGTCAGAGTTCAGACGCCATTCGTGATCCATCAAGCACCGGCAGCTGAGTTTGTCTGCCCTGGCGTTCAAAGAACCTGCCTGGTGTTGAACCACCAAGGTGACGCCCTGGTGTTCCAGCCATTGCCAAGAGGCGCAGAGCCTCCTGACAAAGGGTCCACGACCCCACCCCGCCCTGTTTGTTGGAGTACCACATGGCGGTTGTGTTATCCGTGAACACCTGCACTACACTCCCCCGGACAGAGGGGAGGAATGTCTTCAGTGCAAGACGGATCGCCCGCAGCTCTAAAGGTTGATATGGAGCTGGGACTCCGCCGAAGACCAGAGGCCTCTGATGTCCGCCTCTCCCATGTGGGCCCCCCAGCCCAGGAGGGACGCATCCGTCACAACTACGTGCTCCGGTTGGGGTAGGGAGAGGGATCTGCCGCTGACCCAAACGCGGTTCGTGAGCCACCACTGCAACTGTCGTGCAGTGCCCTCCGAGATCAAGACATGGTCGGACAAGTTGCCCTGATGCTGGGGCTACTAAAACTTCAGGTCCCACTGCAGAGCCTGCATCCGCCACCTGGCGTGATGCACCAGAAGGATGCAGGAGGCCATCAGCCCCAGAAGCCGCAGCGTCAACCTGACCGAGACTCGGGATAAAAGCTGAAAGATCGGAATCAGAGCCTGAATATCCCGAACCCGCTGCTTGGGAGGATAAACCCGCAACTGCACCAAGTCTAGAACCGCTCAGATGAAGAGGAGCTTCTGAAAGGGGCACATGTGCGACTTCATCACATTGATGGAGAACCCCAGCAGGTGCAGGAGGTCGGCCGTAGTCTGGAGGTGGATGATGACTGTCTGGGGCGAGCCTGCCTTCAACAGCCAGTCGTCGAGATAGGGGAGGACTGACACTCCTGATCTGCGCAGATGAGCTGCTACCATCGCCATCGCTTTCGTGAACACCCGTGGGGGGCTGGTAAGACCAAAGGGGAGTACGATAAACTGAAAGTGCTCGTGGCCTACCGTGAACCGCAGGTAGTGCAGGTGGGCTGGTAGGACGGGGATATGAAAATATGCATCCTGCAAGTCCAACGCTACCATCCAGTCTCCCGGATCTAGGGCAGCTAGGACCTGAGCTAAGGTCAGCTTCTTGAACTTCTTCCAGAGAAAGCCGTTGACGCTCCGGAGATCCAAGATAGGGCGTAGGCCTCCTTTGCCCTTCTTGGGTACCTGAAAGTAGTGGGAGTAGCAACTACGTCCTACTTCTGGCCCAGGAACGCGCTCAATGGCCCCCTTGGACAAGAAGGCCATAACTTCCTCCTGCAGAAGTTTTAAGTGATCCCAGACATGCGGTGGTACTGCGGTGGCATGACTAGAGGGGTCGCCTCGAAGGGGAGGGAGAAGCTCCTTCAGACGATTTGCAGCACCCACCTGTCCGATGTGATGGTGCGCCAGTGGAGCAGGTGATGGTGAACCCTGCCCTCTACTGGCGTTGAGTGGGCCTGAAAGCACAGACTAGGAGGGCTTTGAAGCGGATGTGGACTGACCTTGCCATTGTCCCCTGGCACCGCCACGGCGGTTCCCACGTCTGCCGCCGCACTGAGGTTGGTTTTGCGGCCTGTGGCTGGCAGAACGTGTAGGGGCGCCCCTTCCATGGCCACGAAAGGGGCTAAAGGCAGAAGTTTGCTGGTGCTGGCCCGACAAGCCCAAGGACTTGACCGTAGCCCTGGAGTCCTTGAAACGCTCAAGCGCACTGTCTGCCTTGTTGCCAAAAAAGGCGACGGCCATCGAACGGCATGTCCATGAGGGTGGCCTGAACATCGGCCGAAAAGTTGGCGGACCTGAGCCAGGCGTGGTGACGAACCGCCACCGTTGTGGAAATCGCTCTACCTAGCGAGTCCGTGGTATCCAATCCACATCGTATGGAGTAACGCGCTGCATCCCACCCTTCCGCAAGGGCTTGAGCGACCTTTGGCTGGGCCTCTGCAGGGCACTGCGGCAGCACGTCCGCAACTGTATCCCACAGAGAGTGGGTGTAACAGCCCAAAAGGCAAGCGGTGTTGACAGACCGCAGCCCCAAACTAAGTGAGGAGAACAGCTTCTTACCAAACTGGTCATACCTTTTGGATTCCCGATCTGAAGGGGCAGTCGGGAATGCGGTCTGGGAAGTAGAGGCCTGGATAACCAGACTCTCAGGGGTGGGGTGGGTGGACAGAAAGCAAGGGTCGCCCGGAGCCAGGCGGTGGCGTCGGGCCACGTTCCGATCTACAGGGAGGCCTGTAGCGGGCTTGGACCAGGTGCCCATCAGAACGTCGGAGAGGGCTTCATTAAACGTCAGGAGAGGCTCACGACAGGGCCGACTGCCGGAGCTCGAGACGCTTGCAGGACCACTCCCACCTAGCCTGCGAGGTCAAGGCCTGGTAGTCGGGGCACGATTTGTCGTCATGGTCGGCCCGAGGCAATAAAGGCACCGACGGTGGGGGTCTGTCACCGACATCAGTTGTTGACAATCGTCACACGGCTTGAAACCGGGCATCCCTACCGGCACCGGAGTCGAAGTCGACTCGAGAAGACCCAAAACAGATAAAAAAAGTTAGTAAAAAATTGACTAGGAGTACTGCAATTCCCGGAGCTGCGCTTGCTGGCGCAGAAAAAAGAAGAACTGACGTCAGCGCCCGAGGGCGTCGTCTAAGTACTCCGACGACGTCATCCCGGCCATCACAACACAGACGACGGACGCGGAGCCGCAGACGACGCCTACCGACGCGCAGGGGTACTGCTACGCAAAACTTTCCGGATCCAGTCTGATGCCTGGGGATATTCTAAGGTAAGGAATCTAACACTAACCTGTTTCTTTCAGATAGAAAGGGTCTCAGCAATGCAAGAACGAGTACCGTACCTGGCTTGAACAGCAGGTCTGACATTCACCACATTCATCAGCCTCTCCATATCAACACCTTTCCTGGACATCCAATCCTTATTCAGCTTGGAGCCTGCGACTCTACTCCTGAGCAGGGTGATCAGGGCCATGCCAGTGCGAATATGTCGGATATGGTCTGCCGCCACTGCAAACCATTAACTAAAGCCAGTTGCAAATGTTCAGTTGAAGCGTTCCACCAAACCATTGCTGCTGGGATGATAAAGAGAAGTGAGAATATGTCTAACACCAATGTCCTTGAGAAAATCTTGCATTTCTCTGGGAAACAGTTGAGTGTTCTTGTCGACACCAGTTCCTCTGTAAAACGCTCCCTGAGGAGCACATCTTGAAAAATTGTAATGATAGACAAAGAATTAACATTATCCAAAGAACTGAACTCAGGCCACTTTGACATGTCAGTGAAAACCAAAAGCATACTTGGGTGGACTTCCAATCAGCCCAAAGGGACCAGCAACATCAAAAGCAAGCTTGCACCATGGCGAGTTTTTCACCACGACAGGATCAACAGGGGAAGGACTTGTGACTTGTCGCTCACAACACAAATGCAACAATCACAAACATAGTGTTCTACATCCCTGTCCAACCCGGGCCACCAAAAATCCTCCTTGACCCTGCGTTTCATGGCACGAATTCCCAGATGACCTTTGTGGGCTAAGTCTAGGATCTTATTACGCATACACACAGGAACCACAAATAAACCACCTCTCCCTAAGACACCACCAACCACAGACTATTCCTCTCCAACCCTTTTGTAAGGAATCAACTCGGACGGAGAGTCCTTGTTGTTGGGCCACACCCCAGAAAAATGTCAATAACCATTCTGATCCCTACATCACTTGAGATGGCTTGAAACCATTCTTGTTCAGAAAGTGCACCTCCCACTGCGTTCTCCAGAGGACATTTTTAAGGAAGCAAGGGACCCCTATATTAACATCTAGCTAAAAATAGGGAAATTAAACAATAAGGAAAGGTTTAGCTAGATACTGATTTAAAAAGATTAAATCTACTTTGTGTTACACTAAGTTACAGTGAAAGAGGAAGTAGAAATAGAAGGACTACCTTATTTAAGTAAAATAGCTATACACAAATATAGATATCAAAACATATCTTTTATTCTTTTTTTATATATATATAATTCTTATTCAACTTTGTGATTCATCTATATCATTCAAATACAGTCATGATTATACATCCATAATACACGATAGACGCAAGGATGATGGAGGCAGTGCGGCAGGTGTCACCTAGGCGCGTTTCGGCATACGTGCCTTCATCAGGTAGCCTTCTATTGCACATATATCGATAGATGCTTGCATTCCACAAAGTACTAACGCTTCATAAATTATCTTGTGTGGCGCCTGGTTAGTGCAGTGTAATATATTTTGCACGTAAGCTGAGAGCTACGCATTTAATCCTCGGTGATTGATCCAAGGAAAAGATTTTAGGCTGCAAGGGCAAAGCTTCAGTTAAATTGTCGTACACAATATTGATTCGTAGATATATTCTGATTTAGATGTAGATATATTAACTAGGACCACATGATGATAAAAAGGACCATGCTAGGATTGCTGCTAATTTATGCCCCGAGGCAGAAAGCCGGGGTTTAGGCCACTGATTTTATTAATTTGCTGCTCGAATTGCTGCTTTGCCCATTTTGCACAAATTGATGTTTTAATAATTGTTTTTATTGTATTTAGGGGGTGTTTCACTTCGGGGGCATTCTGTATCTTACCTGACCCTCACAGCTGTCCCTGCAGCCGATTAGGAGCTGACGCGGGACGCTGTAAGGGAAGCTGCCATCTTGGTGGAGGCGCCGGGTTGCGGACCAGTTGGCTCTTCCGCCCCACCCTCTTCTGGTATTTATGGAGCGGCGTTCCCGTCCGCGCCCTGAGGGGCCCAGGGCCCATACCCCCTGGTGAAAATTGCCGATTTGTCTCCAGACCCACATATAGTCCCAATCTGCTGCGAGCCTACATGCCCCATCGTAAAGCGACATGCTCTTTGTTCAGTCCAACCAACAAATTCCTCCAATTCTGCTCCAACTGCCCCCTGTCACTCGAAGTTCCTCAGCTCTGTCGTAGCTGCACTCCTAAACCGTCGACTAATCCTGAAACTGTTTACAACTTTTATAGCATGAACTGCCGATCCATACACAAGCACAGGCGCGAGATTTTTGATCTCCTAAACGACGAACAGCCTGATGCCCTCTTTGTTACTGAATCGTGGCTTCACAACGGCTCTGGCCCAGACATTGCGGAGGCACTGCCAGCCAATTATGCCATTGTTAGGTGTGACAGAGGGGTACAAGTTGGTGGCGGCATCACTATGTATTTAAAAGTATATATCAATGCCAATTGGAAGACATTGTCCTGCACAACTGTGAAGCCGCGTCTTTCAAACTTGTTCTTCACCCCAAAACTTCGTTGTCCGGTTTATTAATTTACCGCCCTCCGGGACCTGTTAACAACTGGGTTTCCTCTCTGTCCGATCTCATTGCTTCACTTTTGACTACATCCAGTTCTCTTCCAGTGGTAGGCGACCTCAACATTCACTTAGACGACCCTAGCAACAGTGCAGCCAGAACCTTGATTGCCGACTGTCAGGCAATGAATGTCATTCTTCTCAATTCCGGCCCCACTCATAAAGGTGGACATCTATTAGACACCATCTTCTCGAATTTGCCTGACCTGATATGTTATCCGGCCTTGCCCGTCCTCTGGTCCGATTATTTTTTGGTCGGCTTCAGGATTACGTCCAGGACGGCTCGAGTTTCTCCCAATGATATCCAAGCGGAAAGCAAGAGGGCTTGGAAAAAATTGGACATTTGTTCTTTGAACAAAGTGTTAGCATCCCACCTCCCTGCAGAACTGCTTATGTCAGTGGATGCGGAAACCGCAGCTTCCTCGATGGATGCCTGGCTAAAAACTGCCATTGATATTTGTCTCCCTACTTCGTTAAAGAAGGGTGTGCACAAGACTCCAGCTCCTTGGTATACAGAGACGCTAAAGGCCGAGAAATCCCGCTGTAAGTAGCTGGAACGCGTTTGGCGGAAAGACTATTCTAAGCCATCAGCTCTTGTCTACAGAAGTGCCCTAAAAACCTACCACACAGCCTGTGCCTCTACTAGGGCCAATTTTGTGGCGAAATCCATAGAAGAGGCCCTTGACAAATCCAAAGTACTTGGACAAAAATCCAGAGCACACTTCGTGTATCCAATTGAATTTCCAACTTTAAACGGTCAAATGGTTAAAGCGATGGGATAGATCATACACGCATAAGTATTTCAAAACGAATTTTATTGTTCAACAGTGTTCTTTCCTCAGAATCACTGTGTGTATCACTCTAGCCTACACGTGTTTCATCACAGCATGTGGCTGTGAATCTTCAGGGCTGATCTGAATGATCAAGGCGCGTTATCGGGGGATCGGTGATAATTCCGTCCCGGTCCTAATCGGGATGTTTACGTGTTGTAGGAGAACGGTACCGTGAGTAATCGGTTGCCGTTTCGTCAAAAAATGGGGATCGTGTGTAACAATTCACACAGCGTCGGTGCTATATGGGCTGTTAGCCCGTGGGTTGAGCCGAATGCAGCTCCTGTTCCCGCATTCGGAAACAGGAGCTGCATTCGGCTCAACCCACGGGCTAACAGCCCATATAGCACCGACGCTGTGCGAATTGTTACACACGATCCCCATTTTTTGACGAAACGGCAACCGATTACTCACGGTACCGTTCTCCTACAACACGTAAACATCCCGATTAGGACCGGGACGGAATTATCACCGATCCCCCGATAACGCGCCTTGATCATTCAGATCAGCCCTGAAGATTCACAGCCACATGCTGTGATGAAACACGTGTAGGCTAGAGTGATACACACAGTGATTCTGAGGAAAGAACACTGTTGAACAATAAAATTCGTTTTGAAATACTTATGCGTGTATGATCTATCCCATCGCTTTAACCATTTGACCGTTTAAAGTTGGAAATTCAATTGGATACACGAAGTGTGCTCTGGATTTTTGTCCAATTACATTAGAGAGAGGTCCCAGAACCTCTTCTCTCACAGAGGTTAAGGTTTTCCTCTGCCAAGAAGCACCTAATTCTATACCACGAGACTTTAATATTTACCGTGAGAAGCTGAGCGCCATATTCCTGAACACTTAAAAACCTGTTCTCTGACTTTATATAAATCCAAAGTACTGTTTGGCCTAGTCAAAAACCTTGCAGGGTCTCTCACTACAGCTAAAGCTCCCCCCTTGTCGAGCCGAAGATGCGACGACATTGCCCAGTTTTTTTATAAATAAGGTGGACAAGATCCACCGGGACATCTCCATTTGTAAGCAGGGTCAAAATCCTACGGTTCAATCGACTCTACTCAAGGAGGCTACTTGTCAACCGGCCCATATCCCCTGCCCGTTAGTGACTTGGCCTGATCTAGAGCCTGATTGCCTCCTTGATACTCTCTGCAAAATAAAATCAGGTTCCCCTCTGGATCCTTTACCCATTGACGTACTTAGGTCCCTCGACCCCCAGTATTTGTCAGCAATCTGCTCCACATTGAACCTATCGCTTAAGACTGCCACAGTCCCGGCCATCTGGAAACACGCTATGGACACGCTACTCCTGAAAAAGCCTTCTGCAGACCCCGAACGTCTTTCGAACTACCGCCCTATTTCACTGTTACCTGCTTTTTCTAAGGTGCTCGAACGTCATATTCATCGCCACCTTACCCAGTTTGTGACCTCCAACAACTTACTCCATCCTTCGCAGTCAGGATTCCGATCAGGTTTCTCAACAGAAACGACGCTCCTAGGTGTTACAGAGAATCTCCGTTCTTTACTAGACAGAGGGGAGACGGCCGCACTGATATTACTCGATCTCAGCGCGGCGTTCAACACCATTTCCCACAAAATCCTCCTGGACGCCTTAGCCATCATGGGCGTTGAAGGATTGGCTTTGGGCTGGCTGGCCTCTTTTCTTGCTGATCGCACTTTTCAAATCTTTTCCCAATCCGCCACTTCCAATGTTAATCCCCCACCTCACGGTGTCCCTCAAGGTTCTATTCTTAGCCCTCTTCTTTTCAATCTGTATGTCACCCTTTTAGCCCATATAGCAGACAGCGTTGGTCTTACTTTATTTACGTACGCTGACGACTCGCAGATTGTCTTTTCGCTAACCAAATCTGACAAGGCCTCCACTTCTATCCTTTCAGTTGGGCTTGGTGAAATTGCCAAATGGATGGACAATAACCGTCTCAAGTTGAACGGGGGTAAGACCGAGGTCCTTGTCCTGGGTCATAAACCAGACCTATGGACTTTGAGGCACTGGCCTATCTAACTCGGCCCCCTTCTGGCACCCGTGGAACAGGTTCGTAATCTTGGTGTTATTGACAGGGATTTGACAATGCAATGCCAAGTAAACAAGGTATCATCCACATGCTTCACCATTATACGTTGGTTGAGAAAGATCCTGTGGATGTTGCCTGTGGATACCCGGCGTTCGGTCGTGAGTGCCTTGGTCACCTCCCGGTTGGATTATGGTAACATACTTTACCTGGGGGCGTCCAAGGCAGTCACGCGCCGCCTCCAGTTGGTACAAAACGCTGCAGCGCGCCTGCTTAGTGGATGCCGCAAAACCGACCATGTATCCAGCCACCTTCGCAAACTTCATTGGCTGAAGGTGGAAAACCGTGTGAAGTTCAAGGCGCTTACCTATATGCACAAGATCAGGCAGAAGGTGGCCCCAAGTTATCTTCATACTTTGGTGAAATTGTATTCTCCTACTCGCTCCCTCCGATCCTCCTCCCAAATCCTTTTCTTTGTGCCGAGGGTCAAACTTTCAAGAATGGGAGGCGGTTCTTTTGTCTATCTGGGGCCTAAGTTATGGAACACTCTCCCTCTGATCATTCGGTCAGAGGACAGTCAGACTCGCTTCCGCAAAGCGGTTAAGACCAGGCACTTTGATTAATAATTGCATCCGCCTCCACCTGTCTATTAGCTGCACAATCTTAGCGCCGGGAAACCCTTAGGGGTAGCTGTCGCGCTCAACAAACTTAAATAAATAAATAAATAAATACTAGGAAGCTGCAAGCCGGCTTTCAAACCACGGAGGGTATTCGTCTATTTGTGGGACATATCGTATTTATCTCCGCTCTCCTCGTCGCGCCGAGCCTTCACTTGCAGCAGGGTTTTCTCCAGAGGACATACCGCACAAACCATTTCCAAGTCATCAGACGACCCCACACATTCACTTCCCGTAAGGGGTAACCTGGATAAACAGTCAGCCACATGAGGTTTCGCACCAGCTACATATTACAGACGGTAATGAAACTCTTGCAGTCTGTACTGCCACTTTGCTAAGTATGGAGTAACCCTCCCACCTCGTTCAGTAGTGAAGGGTTTGTGATCAACCCTTAAAATAAATTCATTAACCCACAAACTATTCTTGAAAAGTTGCACACCCCACCACAAGGCTAAAGCTTCCTTCTCAATGGTGGGATAGGTGCTTTCTGCACCCTTTAATGTTCTTGAAGCAAAAGCAATAGTTTCCTCGCATAAGAACAGCCCCTAAATCCACATTGCTTGCATCTGTGGATATGATGCACTGGTCGGTGATATCAAATAGTTTGAGAGAGGGAGCATGGACAATTTCTTGCTTTATCAATTAAGTAGCTTACCTGTTGCGCATTGCTGCGATCTCAGAAGAAAGGAAATTTAAGGAAACTTGTTATGATAACATTCAATTTACATTAATATGGAAATCATTTTAAAGTGTTGTTTTAATTCTGTTTATTTATTCGAGTGCTTGTAGATACACTGTATTTTTTGTTTTTCCGTCTGGTGCGTACACGAATAAATCAGAAGGTTTTCCGACGCATGAGCTGGTCACATACAGTTGTCCATGTGAGAAGCAGGGATTCTCCAAAGCTAGTCCACACACTTGCAGCGATTGTCCTTGTGCTTTGTTGATTGCCATTGCAAAAGCAAGTCGCACCGGAAACTGTAAACGTTCAGTATTGGAAAGATTATGAGGGCTCTGGGTGGCCGGGGGGCCGATATTTACCAAATTTTTTATTTTTATTTTTTTTGCTAGAAACCTTTGCGGGAGTGTACTCAACAACTTAAAAAAAATACCTTTTTTTTTTTAATCCAGAAACCTTTGACGGAGTGTACTCAACAACTTCCCGAAGTTTCATGCCAATCGGATGAATGTGTAGTAATGCATAAAGGACAAACGGACATACTTTGGTTTTTATATATATATATAGAAAATTGTTGCTGCAATCATCATTCCAGACATACTTGACATTCTTCTTCAAAAGATTCTATATAGATACTGTTTTGCTAGAAAAGTTACTCACAAATTTGGCGCAGTATTCTACCAACCCAGAAAAAAGCAGAGCTTGTCCTTGTTCACAGGTGTGGGTGCATTTTGGATAGCCTCCAAAAAAAATTTGGGTCCACACATGTCGGAGATGTGGTGATCAAGATAGTCCACTCTCTCCTGAAGAAACTTGCTCATGTCTTTTCTTAATGTCGGGCCACGAGATTTAACAATATTTAAAATACGCCTAACCCAATCATGTTCCAACTCTGTTTTGCCATAAATCGGAATGTCATCTTGGAAAAACACGACTCCTACAGTGTCCTTAAACAAATTGTTCATCAAACGCTGGAAAGTGCAGAAGCTGAGACAAGTTCAAACGGCATTCGTTTGTAGAGATAGGCTCCCTTGGGTGTAACAAATGACGTGAGGTGCCTTGAATCTTTACATAGTTCGATTTGATGGTAAGCTGAGAAAATGTCTATGGAAGTGAAAAACTTGGCACCCTCCAAAGTAGCCAACATCTTGTCGATGTATGGTAGAGGTTGACGATCAACCCAAATGTAAGAAATTAGATCTCGCAAGTCCACACACATCCTCAGGGATTTGTCAGACTAGCGTGCTAAAACAATGGCGCCAACCATTCATAACCTTCAATGGGTTCAATTACCCCCATAGCACACAACTGTTCCAGTTCACATTTAAGTTCCTGCTGGAGACTTAAGGGTACTTTACACACTTTGTGAGCCACACTTCTAGCACCACCCTTGAGCACAATACGATGCTGAAATTCGTTTAATTTTCCAAGATCCCCATTGAACACTTCAGGACAATCTTGTATCCACTTGTTGCTAGACACTTGGGAAACCACACACATACTGGTTGAACTAGATGGAGGCAAGATATAAAATTGATTAACTGCACTCCTGGACACCACCATTTCTGGTGTTGGACCACTTCAAATGTTTGAAATTGGGTTTCGCATACAACAATAGAACCTCCGCAGGTGAAGTAGTACTACTCATTTCTTTCACACAAAATTGAGTGTGTTCAATAATCCTAGCTGATGAAAGGGCAGTCTCTAAATCGGGATCATCAGAATACAATAATTCTCTTGAATTTTCCTGTTACAAATTCTTTCAATTAATTGATGCCGGATGATTTCATCCCTAAATTCCCTGTAGTTGCAGGTGACTGCCAGAGTCCAAAAAGCGGCCACAAAGTTATCAGTGGACTCACCAGGGATCTAAGCGCGTTGTAAAAATTTGTGACGCTCGAGTACAACATTCCTTTTGGGATTGAATCTTTTGTCCAATGCTTTAACGATGGAAGCATAGTCCTCAACTATTAGTGAATCCGCTTCATCACCACCACTCACATGGGTGCTTACCAAGTCCAAAGGTAAAATTTTTCATATGCTTCTGCCCTCAGAACCTAAGTTATAAATCAACAAAGCTTTTTTCTTTTTGTAAGTAAAAGTATCTCCATCAATAGCCTCCAGATAGGCATTAAAGGTGTCTTTCCATTGCTGCCACTGCAATGGCGGAGAACCAGCTACTTGCAAAAAGGTGGAGGTGCCAAAACACGATCCATGGCCGTGCGTGAGTTGCTGCCCAAAACACAATGCTAGAAATGGCTTTACCAGCATAAATGTAACAATTCAGCATAAATGGCAATTTAACAATACTGTATAAAAATGACAGTGCTGCACCAGTCATTAACATATTATATCCCAAATGTGCACATGCTGAACGTAAGGAAAACTAAATATTCCTCCCTGTACAAATAAAGTTTACTTCATAGAGTTAATGTCAGAAAAAGGTGTGTGCATCACCGGATGCACTGATGCACTGCTTGGTAACTATGGCTGTTCGGTAGCATGCAGGAATAAAGAGGAAAGAAAAATTACCAGTCAGGTGTGCGTATCACATACAGTGATGAGGCACATGAGGCTAGACGTGCCTGCAAGGAGCTCCGGCCGAGCCAAACACAAATCCGACTACACATATCCCCCAAAACTCGGACACAACACCACATGGATGTCCTGACACCCGAGTACCTGATACGGGCTGCTGCAGCGGCGATCCGACGAGGAACTCGCCTGTGAGCCGGTGAAAACGACAGCTCCTGAGATCGGCCAGCGTCCATGATGGCGGCCGCGGCGCTCGGCGGAGAAATGCGCGCCTGAACACCCGGCGGCCCCCGGTACAGTTGATCCTGACAGACGGTGGCTCTACAACCTGCCTGGCCGTCTGATCGGCCCATATAGTCTCCCCCGGGAAGCTGGAGTCGGACCGCGGTGCTCGCCGGCCGCCTGTCCCCAAGATGGCGACCGGCATAATCTGCGGAGGCTGGTGACGACAAGGTGCCCCCCGCGGCCCCCACCCGAGACGGGGTGAGACCGGGCCCTGCAGCAGAGGCGGCGCGGCGGACGGGCCAAGGTGAAGGAGGCGAGACCGGGACCTGTGCAGCGCCAGGAGCGGGGCACACCATCAGACACAGCGGCCGCCTTTACCAACATGGCGGCCGCGAGGTAGAAGCACCCGGGGGGACGGCGGCACATTGGAGGGCTGCAGCGGAGCGCTGAAGCCTGCCCGGCCTAGTGGTGCTGGAAGCCCCGAAGACTGCAGGTGGGCGGAGTAGGCTGAGTGGAGCCTCGCAGCCCGCCACACACAACGCTGCAACACGCATGCCAGCACCTGGGGCCTGAGATGTCAGGACTCTCGGTGGGGGCTGCCTTAAGTCACCGGCGGCGGAGCCCCCCACCGGCTGCCCCCCCCCCCCCCCCCCCGGGCCAGGAAGTGAACGGACCCTAACCAAGTGGCGAGGGGGGCACTGACATAAACCGCCCGAGGGACACAGGCAGAAGGAGGTCCTCCGCAAAGTACAACTGTCCCAGACGCACGACCGAACCCCGCCGCTACACAGAGGAAGAGGGCATTAAAAGGAGACCCTTCCCCTGGGCTGTGCAACCATGGGAAAGAGAGACGTGGTGCCCAACCAAGACCACGAAACAGGGCCCGATGGACAACTTTGCGGCCCCGCGTCCTATGGTGGAACAACAGTCCATACAGCCGGGCGCCCGCAATGACACGGCCATGGTGCTGGAGGCCATACAGGCGTCTAGAACGGACATCCAAGCAACACGAGCAGCTTTGGAAACCAAGATTGGAGAGGTGGGGTCCGAGGTAACGCTACTGCGGCAGGACTTCAGGAACTTGGCAGAAAGGGTCCCGACGGCCGAAGCGAAACTGCCCGACAACGAGGAATCGATCACGTCTCTTAAGAAAGACATGGCGGAGCTGCAGGCCTCTCACCGTCAATTACTCTGGAAGGTTGATGACGCCGAAAATAGGTCAAGGCGGAACAACCTACGCTTTGTGGGCTTTAGGGAAGGAATTGAGGAAAAGAGTATGACCGTCTTCCTCCTCGACTGGCTGAAAACCACCTTTCCGACGGCACGGTTCTCACCGTGCTTCATCATCGAGAGGGCGCATAGGGCACTCCTGGCCAGACCACCGGAGGGTGCCAGACCGAGACCAGTGATAGCGCGGTTCCTAAACTTCGCAGATCGTGATCTGATCCTGCGTGAAGCCAGGAAGATGGGAGAGATCCGCTTTGAAAATACTACCATAATGATCTTCCCGGACTACAGCCATGAGGTCTCGAAACAGCGCCGCTCCTTCGACGCCGTGAAGCAAAACTGAGGTCTCTAAAGATTCAATACATGCTCCTATTCCCGGCCAAACTCAAGGTCATCTATCAGGACAAATCCGTTTTTTTTGCACACCCGGATGATGAGTGGCAGTGGCTCGAGGAGCGCCCCATCCTAAATAGCAGAGAAGCAGCGGGCCGTGAGGCACAGGACAGATTGCTGCGAGAACGACCGAGATGGGAGAGACCGAAGCCTCAGCGACGGAGAATGCAAAAGACTCAGCAGAAGACACCGGCAACACCCCATAGGCCACGAGGCATGCAAGACAGGGGAAGGGGCAGATCGACATCTCCGGGCAGCGTCTCGGTGGCGGGCTCGAGGTTCAGTAGCCTGAGAAATGGAATCCGCTCTGAAGAAGATATGGAAGAATCGGAGGGCCGCGCGTCCGGTGCAGAGGAGGAGGACAGCAGAAGTGATTCGTTGCACCCGCTGGCCAAAGAAATACAGCAGCTTGAGCAAGACTCTGCAGGTCAAGGGACTCATATAGACACACAAGACTCATTGTCATGAACAATGGTGCACTGAGATTGGGAAGAGATGGCGGCTCGGCGATGCAGAGCAAGCAAGTTGACGCACCCCCCCTACTGTTCTTTGTGTTTTTAGTGCTGGTTATTGGTTAATACGGGTGGGATGTGTGGGAGGGCGACAGGCCTTCTCCCGTGGATAGTTCATTCCCGTATGGGGCTGCGACTGGAAGGGGAGGGAGGTGGGGAGGGGGGGTGGGGGCAAGCGGGATTACCTTTTACCTCATGTTGGGGTTGTTGAGAGGAACGGGGGGAGGGGGGAGTTCAGCAGAAAACAGCAGGGCTGTGCCAGCCCATACCTGGAGTCTATCCTTCTCGAAGGTCCCGCTCGGGGGGGACGCTGCGATGCAAGATGGCAAGTACACTAGATATTCCACACAGCACTGACTCAGGGGTCACGGTGCTGACATGGAATGTGAACGGCTTAGGGTCCAAAATTAAAGAGAGGTCTGGTTACGGCCTACCTCAAGAGACTGGCACCTGATATTATCCTCCTCCAGGAAACCCACCTAAAGGGGAATCACTGCGCATTCATAGCAAGGGGGCGATACACGGTCCTGGCGCATGCAGGCTACACAACGGACTCCAGGGGGGTTGCGATTCTCATAAATAAAGCAGTGCCATTTACGATTACACGCACCTGGCTAGACCCGCAGGGCACATATGTGGGGGTTCAGGGGATGTGGAAAAGACGTAGATACACAATATTGTCAGTGTACGCCCCACCCAAGTTACAGCCACGCACACTAAAGGCAGTCTCCGCCATCCTGCTGGACACGGCTGACACCACGCAAGTAGTGGGAGGGGACTTTAATGACGTGATGTGCACCATGCAAGATAGATCGGGGTCACCACGCACAGGGGGACACACAACAGCCTTAGCACGGCTCATGACCACCATAGGCCTCACTGATGTGTGGAGGTGGCTTCACCCTACACAGGAAACATATTCATTTTACTCCGGGGCGCACAAGGTCTTCTCCAGGTTAGACTATGTTTTTGTATCCCGACAGGAGATTGCGGCGGGTGACCTAGCGGAATACAAGGCGAGAGGGATCTCCGATCACTCCCCGCTATACGTCCACTTGGGGCGGGTGAAGGGAGTCAGGAGGCCGCAATGGAGATTACCGGCATGGGACATTCAAACGCCGGAAATACTCGGGGGTGTACGGGCGGACATTAGGGTCTACATGGCTGAGAACGAGGGTTCTGTGGAACCCGACGCTACCCTCTGGGAGGCGATGAAACCAGTGCTCCGTGACCGCATCCAGAGTAGGCTGGGAGAGGCCAGGCGTGCACAACAGGGCAAGATAGCGAGTGAGGAGGCGAATGTCCTGGCCTTGGAAACGGAGTACCTCTGGCAGAAAGAAGAGGTGCGCCTTAGACGGCTGCTTGACACGCAGAGGCACTATAGGGAGTTGGCCACAGACGAAGCACGCACCGAGGCTCTGGCGACTCTCCACAGGCTGTACGATGTGGGCGACAAGTCGGGCAAACTTTTGGCTTGGCTGAGCAGGAAGGAGCGGACGTCGCGCTGGGTGGATCAGGTCCAGTTGACTGGGGACAGGAGGGTGACCACTGATGAGGGTATAGCGGAAGCCTTTGCATCCTATTATGAGGACTTCTACAGGGCCAGGGAACTGGGGGACAGTGGGGACGCCCAACAATACATGGGCGACATGGAGGTGCCTACCCTGTCCACAGACGCTAGTGCGACCTTAGAGGCAGACTTAACCCTTGAGGAGTTATCGGAGGCCATAGCGGCGATGAAGCCAGGGAAGGCTCCGGGGCCGAATGGCTTCCCGGCGGAATTCTTTAAACGGACTGCGGACTTATTGCAGCGGCACATGAAGGCCCTCTTCACCGAATCATACCGGGCGGGGAGCCTCCCTCCAGACCTAGACCTGGCCATCATTGTGCCAATCTACAAAGAGGGGAAACCTAGAGATGACTGCTCATCCTACCGCCCAATCTCATTGCTAAATATAGAGACCAAAATTCTGGCCACAGTCCTGGCTCGTCGCATGCGACAGGTCATCACTGAGTTAGTGCATATGGACCAGTCCGGCTTTCTTCCGGATAGGGCCACTAAACTTAACCTCCGTCGCACCCACAATTGGCTACAGGAGGTCTCCAAGAGAAGTGAACCCCATTGGTTCCTCTCCCTGGATGCGGAGAAGGCATTTGACGCAGTCCACTGGCCTTTCCTGATGGACACCCTCCGAAGGTTTGGGTTTGGACCCAAGTACTTAAAATGGGTACAGCTCCTCTACTCGGACCCGAGAGTAAGAGTATGAGTCAATGGGAGGCTATCCCGCGAGTTCCCTATCGGGCGGGGCACGCGACAGGGCTGTCCACTGTCCCCCCTCCTATTCACCCTCGAGATCCTCGCGATACGAATCAGACAGAACCAGACGGTCAAAGGGTTTATATGGGGGGGCTCAGTTGCCACGCAGGAAAAAATATCCCTGTATGCCGACGACGTACTACTGTTCGTGACAGACCCAGACACAACTATCCCAGCACTATTCAGAGAGCTCGACGACTTTGGGGCGCGAGCAGGACACAAAATAAACTGGCACAAATCAATCCTCTACGATCCACAAGGCATGGAGAGGGGAGCCTGCCTGCCAGAGTCACTTATACATACTAACGACGGCTTCCGATACCTGGGAGTCTTTATAACACTAGATAGGACGCGCTCTTTCACTACCAATTTATCCCGCATTATGCTGGAGGCCACGGCTGAGATGGACAGGTGGAGACAGCTCCCGCTCACCTTACTGGGGCGTGCTGCACTATATAAAATGATCATCCTCCCTAAGTTCCTCTACGCGCTCCAGAATGAGTACTATCCACTGCCGAATAAGACCCTGGACACAATCCACGCTGACCTGCGGGCCTTCCTGTGGCTGGGGAAACAGCCGAGAGTGGCGCTCTCCACCCTGCAGCGACATCAATACAGTGGGGGGATTTCGCTCCCCAACCTAGAGGCCTACTACTGGGCGGAACATCTCGCCCCAATTAACGAATGGCTGCACGCTGCAGCCGACCACCCCACCTACGCCTTGGAAAGGTCTAAGTGTTCAAGTAAAACTATACTACATTATCTGTATGGGGAAGCGGTGGGAAAGCAGTTTCTCCCTGCCACCAGGATTACGTTAACGGCCTGGAATAGGGCATCCAAAAGAATGGGCTGGGAAAAACGCCCCACTAGACAGACACCCCTCTGGTGCTGCAAATGGTTGGGAGAGCTCCGTAAACTGAAAGGCTTTAGAAAGTGGGACGACATTGGCATCTCCACAGTGGGGGATGTGATAGCAATTGGAGACCTGAAAACATTCCAAGCACTTAAAGACTAATTTGGCCTGCTCAACACCCAATACTACAAATACGCTCAACTGAAACACGCATGGAGGGCACAAAACATTGCACTTTCGGACCTTCCTGAATATGCTCCATTAGAGGGTAGGCTGCTGCAGGAACAGATAGGGAGGGGGGCGGTATCCCTCACATATAAAACCTTGACCAACAACATGCTAGGGGATCTGCAGGTGCTACGAGCTAAATGGGAGGCAGATGTGGGGGACATGGAGGATCTTGACTGGGAGCTCGCCCTCATGCATCCCCGGGAGGTGGCAATCAAGTTGAGGTTCCGTCTCATTCAATTTAAGGTGCTGCACAGGTCCTACTTTGACAGGGTGAGGCTATTTAGGATGGGCAGAGTACCTGACACAACATGCCTTAGGTGCCGCCAGCAGAGTGCGGATTTCTTCCACATAATCTGGGGTTGTGCAGTCATCCAAGAATACTGGGAGAGTGTGCTCCTGGAACTGGGGGAGGTGTTGGGAGCGGACCTTCCACGGGACCCCAAATTGGCACTGTTGGGCACGACCACAGACGTAGACCTACCCCGCCCCTTGATCATCTTTCTGGTATTAGCACTAGTGGTGGCAAAACGGGACATCGCACGGCGCTGGGGGGCCCCTGAAAAACCAGACTTAGAGGAATGGAGGCGTGGATTGGATCTGTACATGGCGGCGGAGAGAGTGACCTACAAAGCCAGGGGTTGCCCCAAAAAGTTCCGGAGGGTGTGGGCCAAGTGGAGGCAATATCACGGACTAGAATGAGACATTGTGAACTGGTAACTTGAAGCCTATGGAACCCTAGCCTGAATAGTCTAGACGCCGGGATTGCATGCTTGATAACTGTATACCGTACTGCCCAGTTCCTATGCTAGGGACGGACAGGAACACTTGAACGGGGGGGAAAGGAGACCGGGAAGGGGGCGATGGGGGGGAGAGGGTAGAGACCTGCTGTTTTACGGGATGTTTCTAGTTTATTGTTTTTTTTTTTTCTGTGGCTGTTTCAAAAGCAAGAGTTCTAATAAGGGGTAATATGTCTAACAACACCAGAAAAGTTGCGTGCTGTCGGTTAGAGCGGAATGTTGACGCTCTACCGTGTGCTGATCCTTTGCATGTGTGATCCTTCTGATGCAACAATAAAAAGAATAAAAAAAAAAAAAAATGATGTACTCTATTTGTGGTGTGCGCATCACCGAATGCACAAAGTTGACCAGCTTAGATTGCAAATGAAGTAAATCTGGTGTGCGCATCACTGAGTGTGCAACGTTGAACCGGATTTGTCCTTAGACTTTGTAATGGCCCAATCCGAGATCGCCCTCAGTATATCTGATGTGTAGGCGTACGTCTGTCGTGGACGTAGGCTGCGCTGGCAGAGGAACTCGTCACATGACCTGTGACGACAGCGGTCCGTGTCTAGGCAACAGTGAGTGCCTGCACGCACCACCGCAACTCCTCGAGGGCGGCAAACAGCCACAGGGGCACTGATCATGCGCACAGCCGAATACAACACTGGCCAAAGCCCCGAACAACAATTGGGGTTCAGACACGGTGCTCCGTGCCCTCATGCTGATCAAACTGCTCAGCGAACCAGGCAGGGGAAAGTCTTCCAGACTGCATGAAACTCCAAATCAAAGGCAGTTCGGGCAGGTTGGTGTGGCGCAGCTCCAAACACTCCACAGAAGGGGAAGATGAAGGTAGCAGACAACTCTTTGCCACTGAAGAGAAGACAACAAGGTAGGTTTGCCATCTTTATTCCGTCTGGCATCCTTCGACCCCCGGCAGAAACTGCTGCTAGACCCACACTCCACATTCCAAGCAGGAACCCCCACAAGCTCCCACCCACAACACAATCAAGGTCCCAACAGGCAGCCTAGAGAATACTCTCCCACATAAGTTGTCTGCACAGTACAAGTATTCCTACCCTATCTAAAATAGGATTAAACTCCTCCTCTTAGAGATTTCCGGATTAGCAGAACCGGAAAAAAGATTTTTTATATGACCCTCACAAACTTAATAGTGACATGCTTCATCATCGCGTCCACCTCAGGCCCTAAAAGCTGAGGTAGGCTCAATTGTATTTCAGGGAGCACTGACGAGAACCTCCCGGTGAGGCTAAAGATAAAAATGCCCATTGAGGGTCTATAAAACTTTATAAATAAATACATAGATAAGGATATTCCATTATTAGTGACACTCGATAATACGGAGGAAAAAAAAGAAGTTATGTATAGGTTTATTATAAATATGACACTCACTTATATTCTTATATTGTCAACAGGTTTCAACCCTCCTGCTGGCCTACACGAGGTCCTGGGCTTTCATCAGGTTTTTATTAATTTGTGTGTGCTCGGATCTGTTGCAGTAATGGCTAATTTATGTGCAAATCACATGCAGTATTAGTATTATACATAGCATATGGAGACTTGCCTGACAATGCTTGTTGGCAAAGTAATCAGTGCACACTTGGGTCACTATCAAGGCTTCTCAGGGGGCTAGGTGGTATGACCCTGTAGACACACAGTAATCAAGGGTACCAAGCCTCTGTCTCACCTATTTGGGGTCTGCTCCTTCTCGGCTCTGAAAACAAATCCGGGGCACACAAACATTCTTTAAGTTCTGATGAAAGCCCAGGACCTCATGTAGGCCAGGCCAGCAGTAGGGCTGAAACATGTTAAGTGAGGGTCATAGGACCATAATAACCCTAGAAATCCCTCCTTTTGAGTTCCTTTAAAAAAAAAATATCATACCAATGCAGGGTCACTAATGAAGGGATATACTTGCCCCTCGATAGGCACTTTTAGACTCCAAGGTAAGTTCTCATAAGTATACGCAGGCCCAAGCTCACTTTAAATAGTCGTCATTTGTTAAATCAAGACCAGTACATTGCATAAGATAATTCAAAAAAGGATTCTTGTTTGCTGGAACTAGAATTAGAACTGCAGGACACCGAGGCACAACACGCAGTGGACCCCACACCTATATCTTCACATACATTATGCCTAAAGCAACAACAATACAGGGACCACTACAAACAGGTAGTATCCACACAGCTCTTGTCCACCAGACACAGGGTATTCGACGTTGGGGATAAGGCTGGGAAACTACTCGCATGGCTAGACAGACAGGAACAGGGAGCTAAGGGAATAGCGCAAATACGGACGGCAGAGGGACGGCTCACCACTGACCCACGAGACATAATACACACAATGGCAGAGCATTTCCAGACAATTTACACACCTACGTCTACCGTTACAGAGGAGGAAGCGGCCGCCATCATTAAAGACATAGTTATGCCCAAGCTCACCCCTGAGACTGCCCTAGTGCTAGAGGCCGACCTCACGGAGGAGGTGCTGCAAACCGCGATCCGCGCTCGGCAGTCTGGCAAAGCATTGGGGCAGAACGGGGTCCCGATAGAATTATATAAACATTTGGCAGGCACTCTTACGCCGCATCTTCTGCGATTGTACGTGGACAGCCTGGATAGGGGGGAATTGCCACTCGACCAGCGATTGGCCACGATAGTAGCGATGCCAAAACCGTGGAAACCCCCGTCTGACTGCACCGCATATCGCCCAATCTCATTGCTCAATGCAGAAGTTAAGATACTTGCCAAGATATTGGCCAACAGGCTGACACCTCACCTCCAGCATCTAATTCACTCGGACCAAGCCAGCTTTATGCCAGACAGAAACACTGCATTAAACCTCAAACGTCTGCATGGGGTGATGGCTAGGATCCCTGCCCTACAGGAACCGGCAGTGGTGATCTCCTTGGACGCAAAGATGGCCTTCGACATGGTTGAGTGGAGTTTCCTCTTTGCGGTCCTTCACCATCTGGGTTTTGAGCCCAAGTTCTGTGCATGGATCCGTCTCCTGTGTACCAGACCCTTGTCATGAGTGGCAGCAAACGGCCACCTCTCCGATAACATACCGCTGGCTAGAGGGACTCGTCCGGGGGTGCCCGCTCTCGCCAATACTTTTCGCATTAGCACTGGAGCCCCTGGCGGCGTGGATTAGAGGAGAACCGCGGCTGAGAGGCATTAAATGGCGGAGGGGTGGGAAGACCGTATCTCACTCTACGCTGACGATATTTTGATATATTTAACCAACCCGGAGTACTAGTTGAGAGCCCTCCTTCAGATATGTGACAGCTTCGGGAAAGTATCGGGGTACACTATTAACTGGCCCAAGTCTGTGCTATATGTATTACACGGCCCTGTGCCACGGCTCCCAGTAGACTGCCCACTTCTTGCTGTACGGGACTCGTTCAAATATCTAGGCATCCATGTCACGCCTAACCCTACAGACTTCTCAGAAAAATTTAGCGCCCCCACTGGAGCGTTTGAAGAGAGACGTGACACATTGGAAATCGCTCCCTCTAACTTTGCTGGGGAAGGCAGCATTGTTTAAAATGATGGCCTTGCCTCGATTCTATCTGTGAGCCGCCGCCGGAATGGACATATGAAAGTTTTGAAGATGAGGAATAATGTAGCTATGGGGTATGATTGTACAGAATGGTTCAAGATGATGGCCGCAATCTGCAAACTCTTTACTGGCATTGTAAATGTGTGGAGAAGGTGGCATGTAACATTGATCAACCTGACTTTTACTGCCAAAGTTGTGAATAAAAACAATAAACAAAGTTTAAAAAAAAAAAAAAGGATTCTTGTATTTTAATTTTCTTTCTTTGGTTGATCCAGCCAACACGTGTTTTGTCGTCCGGAATAGCCCACGACTTCCTCAGGGCTGTGTTGATGCAAAAAAGTCAATAAGCGTCTGTGCTGGTTATAATTCCGTCCCGGACAAGGAGGTAGGGAAAAGGTAAATATGCTCCAAGTTTCTAGTCCTCAATGTGATCTCAAATCCGAAAACCACGTGGAGTAGCGTAGTTTCAGTGGTAGAGTTGATGAGCGTCCAGTATAAGTTTGTTATTGCACTTTCGTGCACGGACGTTTTTCAG
Organism: Lissotriton vulgaris; assembly: GCF_964263255.1. Classification (NCBI taxonomy): domain Eukaryota; kingdom Metazoa; phylum Chordata; class Amphibia; order Caudata; family Salamandridae; genus Lissotriton; species Lissotriton vulgaris. The sequence goes on from NC_141696.1 coordinate 1,227,611,548, forward strand.
CGTCCAACACCGGCCGCTGCAGCCGCCATACTAGGAGCCGATGTTGGACGCTGAAAAATGGGGCCATTTCATCCAACGCAGTATTCATCAAAGTTCTCATAAGTGATCCTTTAAATCAGTGGCGGCTCCTCCGCTAACGCAGAGGAGTGTTGCCCCGCTGCTTACGAGCAGTGTAAAGTAAAAAAATAAAATGATAATAACTGGAGTTAATATCATTTTATTTTTTAGTATTGTCAGGTTAGGGCAGGACGGGGCTTTGCTCCGCAGACGTCTGGGAGGAGGAGTGGTTGCTGCACTCTAAAGTGCTCATGACGCTTTGGCCGGCCTATTCGAGTTGTCCAAAACATCAAGTGCACTTTGCAAGTTCTCCACCCAGGCTCCCTGGGTGGAGAATATGCCCAGGCTCCCATTCCCCGTCTGAGTACTGACCCACGGTGCTCAGACCAATCAATCAATCAGGGTTTTGTGAAGTGCACTTCTCACCCGTGAGGGTCTGAAGGGCATTGGGGGGGACAGGGGGTGAGCAGCTCCTTTGGGGTCATTCGAAGAGCCAGGTCATGAGGTCCTTTCTGAATTGGTGCTACGTGGACTCCGTCTGAGGGGAAGGGGGAGTTTGTTCCAGGTCTTTGCTGCGAGGTAGGAGACGGATCTTCCACCTGCACTGGTCCAATAAAAAATGTGGGACGTGGCTGAGGCGAGGTTGGCTGAGAGGAGGTTTTTCTTGGGGGCGTGGAGGGCTTTGTAGAAGTGTGTGAGCAGCTTGAAGGTTATTCCTCTTTCGACGGGGAGCCAATGGAGGTCACAGACGTGTTGGGTGATGTGGTATCATTGTGGGATATCGAGGATAAGTCTGGCTGCGGCGTTCTGGATGGTGTGAAGTTTGCGGAGGAGTTTTTTTGTTGATTCCGGTGTAGAGGGCATTGCGGTAGTACAGTCTGCTGGTGATGAGTGCGTAGGTGATGGTTTTCCTAGATTCGGGGGGATCCACTTGAATGTCTTGCAAAGTATGCAAAGGGTTATGAAGCAGAGGGTAACGGCGTTCATCTGGCGATTCTTGGTGAGTGAAGAGTTGAGTATCATGCCGAGGTTGCGTGCATGGTCCGTTGGTGTGGGATGGTTTTGAGGGTGGGGGCCACCAGATATCCTCCCATGCAGAGGGATGGAGCCAAGGCTGAGGACTTCTGTTTTCTCAGAGTTGAGCCTCAGGCAGCTGTTGCTCATCCAGGTCGCAACGGCTTTCATCCATTCTTGGAAGTCGTGCCTGGGGATGTTGGGTTCCTTGCTGAGGGAGAAGATGAGCTGGGTGTCATCAGCATAGGAGATGATGTTGAGCCCGTTGTTTCTGATGATGGTTGCGAGGGGGGTCATGTAGACGTTGAAGAGTGTGGGGCTGAGGGAGGATCCTTGGCATACTCCGCATCTGATTTCAGTTGGTTCTGAGAGGAACGGCAGAAGTCTTATTCTCTGTGTTCTGCCTGAGAGGAAAGATCTTATCCAGTGTAAGGCCTTTCCATAGATGCCAGCGTCGTGGAGTCTGGTGGCTAGTGTGGGGTGGGAGACTATGTCGAAGGCTTCTGATAGGTCCATGAGGATGAGGGCTGCTGTGTGGCCTTGGTCGAGGAGGGCGCAGATGTAGTCAGTGGCGGCAAGGAGGGCGGTCTCGGTGCTGTGCTTGCAGCATAATCCGGATTGAGAGGTTTTTAGGGTGCTGTTGGTTTCTATGAAGTGTGCTAGCTGGGTGTTGACAGCCTTTTCGATGACTTTGGAAGCAAAAGGAAGCAGTGAGAGGGGCCTGAAGTTCTTGAGGTCTGTCAGGTCTGCGTGGGGCATCTTTAGGAGAGGGCTGACTTGATGTGCTTCCAGTTGTTGGGGAATGTGGCTGTGTCAGGGGAGCAGTTGATAGTTTGGCGTAGCTCCGATGTGATGGCGTGCTTCCAGTTGTTGGGGAATGTGGCTGTGTCGAGGGAGCAGTTGATAGTTCGGCGTATCTCGGGTGCGATGTCAGTGGTGGCCTTGTGGAAGATGTGCGGTGGGTAGGGGTCAGAAAGTGCTCTGGAGTGGATGCTCTTCATTGTCTTTAGGGTGTCTTCTGTGGTGAGAGGGGTCCAGGTGGGAAGGGTCTGTTGGGGGTGGGAGTTGAGGCGGTGTTGTGGTCTTGGTCGTCAAAGTTGTAGTAGAGTGTCTTAATCTTGAGGTGAAAGAAGGAGCCGAGTTTTTTGCAGAGGTCTTGGGAGGGAGGGACGTTGTTTGTTTCGCTATTGGGTTTGGCGAATTCCTGTATGATTGCGAAGAGTTCCTTGGGCGTTGGAGAGGATTCTGTCTTGGATGAAGTTTTTCTGTGTTGATTTGATGGTTGGTAGTGTGCTGTGATGGCTGTTTTGTAGGTGGAGCGTGCTTCGCAGGTTTTGAACTTTCTCCACGTCTTCTCCAGTCGTCGGCAGGAGTGCTTGGATTCTTGGAGCTCCGTGATGAACCAGTTGGCTTTCTTGTTGTGCCTTCTCGTGGTGTTCTGGAGGGGGCGAGAGTGTTGGCGCAGTTGGCGACCCATTGGTGAAGGTTGATTGCCGCTGTGTTCATTGCTACATTGTGATTGGCTTAGGGGAGCCTGGGTGCTTCCTGGAAGACGAGAGATGGTGGCGAGACGTGGCGGTCAGGTAAGTGATTTTTTTTACCCTCCACACATTCTTCATCACCCCCGTACTGGCCGCCACTGCCTGAAATACAGTTGAGCTCACCTCAGCTTTTAGGGGCCAAAGTGGACCCGATGATGAAGCATGCTACTATTAGAGTGGATGAGGGTCATGTAACAAAGAATTTATTTTTTTCATACGTCCAAATCAGGAAATCTCTACAAGGAAGAGTTTCATCCTGTTTAGGCTTGTAAAACTTGTACTGTGTAGAGAACGGAAGACATCACCTTGATTAGGAATTTGGATTAGTCCCAAGGACTACTTTGTCAGAACGTACTTTGAAAAAGGGTTCTGCTAAAGTTAATGCTTGAATCTCACCTACATGTGTAAGGAAGGTAATAGCAACTAAGAAAGCCACTTTCCAGGACAGAAAATATAAGGGACAAGAATGAAGGGGCTCAAAATGGGGCCTCAATAATCGTGTGAGTACTAGATTAAGATTTCAGGATGGAAATGGAGGTAGTGTGGGAGGGATTACTCTTTTCAGCCTCTCCATGAAAGCCTTAATTTGAGACCCTGAATAGGGAGGAGTGTTCCCTGCTTGCAAATATGCTTTAATTGCAGTCAAATGTGAGCAAATAGATGTGTGTATGCTAGTCTTGTTTGTTTGGACTGCTACAAGTTAAAAAGGTAGTAGACAATGTCTAAAACTTTTGGTTTTAGCTGATTAATAGTCCTGGGAAGGCAGCAGAGGACAAAGCTTTTCCAGTTTGCAGCATAACAGACTCTAGTGGTGGATCACCGAGGATCCCGGAGGATGGTCATACACTCGGGGGTAAATTTAGGTACCAAAACTTTAGTATTTCAGGAGCCAAATGGTTAGGTTGAGTTGTTTGGAACTGGGATGACTAGGAGTTAGCTGGTGTAGTGTAAACAGGTACGAACAATTGGGGAGCTTCAGGTGGGGAACTACAGACAGCTCGAAGACGGCAGTGAACCATGGTTGTCTGGCTCATGTGGAAGCTACTAAAACCAATGTGAGGGAGGTTTGCCATATTTTTCTGGCCACATATGGAAATAGTGGGAGAGGTAGAACAGAAAAGGCAAATATTCCTGACCAGTTTGTCCATGGTACATTTTCCTTGGACTGTGGGAACCTAGAGGTGCATCTTGGGCACTTTGCGTTTTTTGCGGTTGCAAATAGGTCTACATTTGGGAAACCCCAATGTTGTAAGCATGGGAGTAGGACTTGAGGGTCTAGTTACCACTTACTCATGGACTTGTTGCTGCATCCAGCTGAGAGGTCTTTTAAGTAGTTGTCCATTCCCAGTAGATGCTGAAAGATTAACTTTGTGTATTATCGTCCACCACCAAATGCTTTGTGCTAATATGGAGAGCTGGGGCGAGTGTGTGCCCCCGTTTCTGAAGGTAGTATATGATGTATATGATATATATATATATATTGGATATAAGATTACCCACAGCAAGACAACAGGAAATCATCTGGCACTCCAAGGTAGGAAAAAGTTTTCAGTTTATTTAAATGACAAGTTTAACATCAACGCGTTTCGGGAGTCATGCTCCCTTGTTCACGATGTTTCACCACCATTTTTTCATGGTTAAAATACACATAACAGTGGTAGTAGGAAGCGACAAAGGACACAGGATTGTGTATTGGGTTTCACTCTGTCAAGAGTGGGGGCCATTTTGAAACATGTTATTTGGACCAGCATTCATGTATCCGTACAAACCACAAACCATTTCAAAAGCCCAATTTTTTCATTAAACCTCCATTAAATTATTTCTATTAACCCCTTCCATGCTGATGACAGAACGGTTCCGTCATCAGCATCGGTTGAGCTGTGCTGATGACGGAACCGTTCCGTCATGACTCCGCCCGCGCAAGGCGGAGTCAGCACAGGCGGAAAATACGGCCCGCATGGAAGGGGTTAAACGGATATGTAACCTGGAGCATTATATACTTATTTCTGTATAGTTAAAGTAAACAATAATTAATGCTTTTTTTCCCAAAAAATACAATTATAAATCTTTAACATTCCACAAAATGCAGGTGCACAAAAAATGGCAATTTCTCGGTTTTTGTGGTTATACATTTCGGCAAGTGCCCCTATTTGTAGCTGGTCCTATAAATTTCTAAAGTGCTAATGCAATAATACAAGTCTATAACATGCAAACCTAATTCATTCATAATTAAATGACTGGAGAAACGGAAAACATATAATAAATTAATGTGGATAAAGGAAAGCTCATAGGCATCTCGGGAAATTAACTAATACCACGATTGCATTTCACTAATCTAAAGTGCTAGTGCTTATGTAAACAATAATAGTTTCTTAATGTAAACAAATTCACTCTTATCAATATAAGTCGGGCTTCAACAGAGTCCTAAAAAAGTGCAAATGCATGTAAACAATAATACTTCCTTAATGTAAACAATCCACTCTTCCTAATGTAAACCCGATTTCAAACAGTACTCCCTTTAAAAGGTAAAGTGCAAGTGCATTGGTAATCTAGAACCACTCCCTATGTAAACAATGATAATCTCTCAATGTAAACATTTCACTCCTTTCTTTATGAACCAAATTCAATACAGTACAGAATTGTAAGATAAAGTGCAAATGCAAATGTACGATGTATACCTTTATCCTAAAATCCATTTCATTAAAACCGTTTCATTCTGGTAAAATCAAAAAAGTGCAAATGCATGATTGTTCCTACATTGCGATTTGTATTAATTGCAGTCCTTGTAATGCCCTTCCTTTCATCGCAATTTACAAACCTCACTACCACTCTAAAATTAAAAAAAAGGTTTATAAAAACACAATCAGTTCATAGTTCTCAGTGCAGATTTTCATATTAGAAGCTCTTAATCTTTACAATCAGGACAGGCATGTATAAAGGTCTTCGTCTACATTAAGCCCATGCGGTTCTTTACAATTGAATTCTAGAATAAAGTATGTCTCTAACTTGCGAAGTTCTCTTTCCCTGTCTCCCCCTCTCTTCTTCTTAGGGACCTCTGCTATACATGTGTATTGTAGACTTACAGGGTTACTTTGATGGTGAGATTCAAAATGCAGCGCAATGGGATACGTCCGGTCCTGATTGATAATCGCACGCCTGTGTTGAAGTATTCGTTGATGGACAGGTAGGTTAGTGCTACCTATGTATATCTTAGGGCAAGAAATATAGTTGGAAGGTTCCCCTGGTTCTATTCACAGGGAGGGGAGCAAGTACAGTGAAAAAATAATGAAGAGACCCTGTGGTTTGTTCTTGGTCCTTCAATAAGACCAATATATTTACTATGGGTAAACACTGTGTAATGTGTGGAGTCCCCCCACCCTCCACACATTACACAGTGTTTACACATAGTAAATATATTGGTCTTATTGAAGGACCAAGAACAAACCACAGGGTCTCTTCATTATTTTTTCACTATCTTAGGGCAAGGACATTGTAAAAGATATACAACAAAATTACTTTTACACGTTATAAAACTCCTGATAGTTATGGTTTGTTAAAAAATGTTCTAAAATCAGTGCGGTTCATGCCTTGTATATATATCCAATAGGTAGTTCTAGTTAGGACCTTGTTTCTCTTCAAAAAGCATTTGTTCTTTTGCCAATATCTTTGGCACCATTTGACGAATCTTCGCAAACTTTTTCAAACTAATAACCAGCTCAGGTCAGCTCCTGTCTTGAAAGTTTTGGGGGTGATTCGTCCATCGGGCCCAAGCATAAATAAGGGTCCCAAAGCGCGTTTTCACCATGTTAATTTTCATATGAATTTTTGGAACAGGCTAGCCTGAACTGCTGAACGGAATTACACCAAATTTGGCACAAGGTAGCTCTTGGTTCAGAAAGTGACCTTTTTTGAAATGGTGTATATCAATTCAAAAAATTTAAATATAGATATCTGAGCACTGAGGAGGATTCGCGAATCATCCCGAGCACAAGCTTAATTCTGATTGGCTGCCAACACTCCAAACCAGAAGTATTGGCAGTCATCTTGTGACTCGGTTACCGAGTCACAGGAAAAAGGGGAAAAAAGTTAAAAATGAAGAAAAGGGGGTAGGGTACAAACCCCCTGATCCCCTAGACCTGCTACGGGGGTCCCACAGGGATCCCAGACCCGAAAAAAGAGTCACGCTGTTGACGCGAATTCGGAAGAAAATGTAAAAAACGAAGTGCAGCCACCCGCACTTCGTTTTCTTAAAGCCCACGGGCAGGCCAGGTCCCGGGGACAATATTTGATAATGGTGTAGTGGGCCCTCGGGACCGCCAGAGCCTGAGGTGATCAATATTCAAATGCGGGGGGGCTTTGGGCCCCCCCTCAGCCCCGAGGACGGCCAACTCCCCGGGGCTTTATCATTAATAAATTAAAAATAAAGAGGGGGGGCTTTTGCCCCCCCACACAGCCCTGGGGACCGCCACCTCCCCGGGGCTTTAATCATTAAGTGCGGGAGCATCGCAGCCCACCACATCCCTGGGGACCGCCACCTCCCCGGGGCTTTCTTTTTTTTAATTAAAGGTGTGGCGGGGGCTCCTGGTAGAGTGGTGCATGGTAGAGTGGAGAGTTATAGTTAGTGTTGTCTGGTTAGCGAGCTCAGAAGAGGGTGTAACAAGGTCTGCTACATATAATAATTTGAAGGTGGTGGATAAATGATAAATAAAACTAATAACTATAACTTAAGAATTTTTAAGGTTTGTGTAGTTTAAGCTTGGTGTGCATAGGTAAAATGTGTTTTCCAAACTATAACTAAGCTTTAAACTTAGGTAATGTCATTGAATTTCCATGGTTAATTTTATTTTAAATAAAAATGTGTTTCAAATCGCAAAGTCCAGTGTCGCAAGTAGAGTTATGTGGCGTGTCATACAGTACAGTGGAGGAGAGTGTTGTGAAGTCTATTGTCTTAGACTAGAGTATTGTAGATTGGAATCAAGTGGAGTAGCGTATTGTAGAGTGTAGTAAAGTGTTATATAGACTAATGGTATAGTGGATCATATAGTGGAGTCAAATATAGACTTAACCCCTTCGGTGCTAATGACGAGCTCGTCGCACAAGTTACTACTTGTGTAACGATATATCTGTAAGAGACATTAGTTAGTGATAGATTCCTTACCTTAGAATATCCCCAGGCGTCAGACTGGATCCGGAAATTTTTGCGTAGCAATACCCCTGCGCGCTGGTAGGCGTCGTCTGCGGCTCCGCGTCCGTCGTCGGCGTCGTGAGCGCCGGGATGACGTCGTCGGAGTATATAGACGGCGCCCATGCGCGCTGACGTCAGTTCTGATAACACAGCTTTTCCGCGCCAGATACGCAGAGCCATGATAGAACTAACACTGGTGCCATGAAACTAGGGCCCTGAAAGGGGATGACCTTAACCCTAAATATCGGTTCGCAGAACGGGGAGGATGGGAGGGCGGTAAGGAATCTATCACTAACTAATGTCTCTTACAGATATATCGTTACACAAGTAGTAACTTGTGCATCTGAAAGAGACACGTTAGTGATAGATTCCTTACCTTAGAATAGATACCCCAGCAATACCAACCCCGGTGGTGGGTCTGCGAACCAATATCACACCAGAAAGTCCTGGAGGACGGAACGGCCAAAGAAGCCATCCCTCCGGACTTGACTGTCCAGGCAGTAGTGTCTTGCGAACGTGTGCAGCGAGGCCCACGTGGCTGCCTGACAGATGTCCTGCAGGGGGACACCGCGGCCCAGGGCAGTTGTCGTTGCCGTGGCCCGAGTGGAGTGAGCCCGCAATCCAGCCGGGGGCTCCTTCCTCGCCATGGAGTAGCATGCTTGGATGCACAAGATGATCCACCTTGAGATGGTCCTCTTGTGTACAGCCTTTCCCTTCTTCGCGCCCACGTAACCAACGAAGAGTTGGTCATCCACCCGGAATTGGCGAGTGCGGTCTAGGTAGTAGGAGAGCGCACGTTTTGGATCCAGACGGTGGAGCCTCTCCTCCTCTTTCGAGGGATGCGGAGGCGGAAAGAAGGTGGGCAAGGTGATGGACTGCCCGATGTGGAAGGCCGTGACAACCTTGGGCAGAAAGGAAGGACGTGTACGTAACACCACCTTATCAGGATGAACAGACAGGAAAGGTGGAGAAGAAGAAAGAGCCTGGAGCTCACTCACCCTCCTGGCAGAGGTGATGGCAACCAGGAAGGCCGTCTTTAGAGTAAGGAGACGAAGAGGGCAGTTATGAAGTGGCTCAAAAGGAGCACACATCAGATAGGTGAGAACCAGATTCAAGTCCCACTGGGGCATCACGAAGGGAACAGGAGGGAACATGTGTGTGATGCCCTTCAGAAATCTACTCACAATAGGGGACTTGAATAAAGAGGGTTGATCTGGTAGCCGTAAGAAGGCGGAAAGATCAGAAAGGTACCCCTTAAGAGTGCCCAGAGCAGAGCCCTGCTGGGCAAGGGAAAGAAGGAATAGAAGAACCTCAGAGAGAGGGGCATTGAGGGGATCCACAGCCTTTGCTGTGCACCATGCCACAAATCTGTTCCACCGGCAGGCGTATACCGACTTTGTGGAGGGACGCCTGGCTGCCAGAATGATATCACAGACTTCGGGAGGCAAGTCAAATGACCTCAACTGCCGCCGCTCAATCTCCAAGCTTGTAGGTGGAGACTGGACAGGTTCGGGTGCAGGACCGTCCCCTGCTGCTGCGACAGAAGGTCCTCCCGAAGAGGCAGACGAATCGGGGGATCGACTGACATGCTGAGTAGCTCGGGATACCAGTATCTTCGTGCCCAGTCCGGAGCCACAAGGACGACCTGGGCCCGGTCGCGCCTGATCTTCTTCAGCACTCTGGGCAGAAGTGGTATAGGCGGAAAGGCGTACAACAGACCGCAGCTCCACTCGCGACGAAAAGCGTCTCCGAGCGAGTGCCGCCTTGGAAACTCCAACGCGCAGAACTGCTGACATTGCGCGTTCTCTTCTGTGGCGAATAGATCTAACCAAGGCTCTCCCCACTGTCGAAAGAGACCTTGCGCCACGTCCGAGTTCAGACGCCATTCGTGATCCATCATGCACCGGCGGCTGAGTTCGTCCGCCCTGGCATTCAGAGAGCCTGCCAGGTGTTGAACCACCAGGGTCACGCCCTGATGTTCCAGCCACTGCCAGAGGCGCAGAGCCTCCTGGCAAAGGGTCCACGACCCCACACCGCCCTGTTTGTTGCAGTACCACATGGCGGTGGTGTTGTCGGTGAACACTTGCACCACGCTCCCCCTGACAGAGGGGAGGAATGCCTTCAGTGCAAGACGAATCGCCCGCAGCTCCAGAAGGTTGATGTGGAGCTGGGACTCCGCCGGAGACCAAAGGCCTCTGATCTCCGCCTCCCCCATGTGGCCTCCCCAGCCCTGGAGGGACGCGTCCGTCACAACTACGTGCTCCGGCTGGGGTAGGGAGAGGGGTCTGCCACTGACCCAGTCGCGGTCCGTGAGCCACCACTGCAGTTGCTTCGCAGTGCCCTCCGAGATCAGGACATGATCGGACAGGTTGCCCTGATGCTGGGCCCACTGAAACTTCAGGTCCCACTGCAGAGCCCGCATCCGCCACCTGGCGTGACGCACCAGAAGGATGCAGGAGGCCATCAGTCCCAGAAGCCGCAGCGTCAACCTGACCGAGACCCGGGATAACGGCCTGAAGACAGGAATCAGAGCCTGAATATCCCGAACCCGCTGTTCGGGTGGGTAAACCCGAAACTGCGCCGAGTCGAGAACCGCTCCGATGAAAAGGAGCTTCCGAGAGGGACACAGGTGTGACTTCGGCACATTGATGGAGAACCCCAGCAAGTGCAGGAGGTCGGCCGTAGTCTGGAGGTGGCTGACGACTGTCTGGGGCGAGCCCGCCTTCAACAACCAGTCGTCGAGGTAGGGGAAGACTGACACCCCTTGCCTGCGCAGATGGGCTGCGACCACCGCCATCACCTTCGTGAACACCCGTGGGGCGCTGGTAAGGCCGAAGGGGAGCACGGTAAACTGAAAGTGCTCTAGGCCTACCGTGAACCGCAGGTAACGCCGGTGGGCCGGCAGGACGGGGATGTGGAAATAGGCGTCCTGCAAGTCCAACGCTACCATCCAGTCTCCTGGGTCCAGGGCAGCCAGGACCTGAGCCAAAGTGAGCATCTTGAACTTCTCCGTCCGGAGGAAGCCGTTGACGTTCCGCAGATCCAAGATAGGGCGTAGGCCCCCTTTGCCCTTCTTGGGTACCAGAAAGTAGTGGGAGTAACAGCCACGTCCTACTTCTGGCCCAGGAACGCGCTCGATGGCCCTCTTGGCCAAGAGGGCCGAAACTTCCTCTTGCAGAAGTTGCAAGTGATCCCCCGACACACGGTGGTATTGAGGTGGCATGGATGGAGGGGAAGACTCGAAGGGGAGGGAGAAACCCCTTCGGACAATTTGCAGCACCCACCTGTCCGAAGTGACTGTATGCCAGTGGGAGAGGTGATGGCGAACCCTGCCTCCCACAGGCGTCACATGGGCCTGAAAACTCGGACTAGGAAGGTTTTGAGGCGGGGGCTGCTGAGGGAGGTGTGGACTGGCCTCGCCGCTGACCCCGACCACCGCCGCGGCGGTTCCCACGTCCGCCACCGCGCTGCTGGACATTTTGCGGCGTGTGGCTGGCGGTCCGTGGTGGGGCGCCCCTTCCGTGGCCACGAAAGGAGCGAAAGGCACCCGATTGCTGGCGTGGGGCCGTAAGGCCCAAGGACTTGGCCGTGGCCCTGGAGTCCTTGAAACGTTCCAGCGCATGGTCTGCCTTGTCGCCGAAGAGGCGACGGCCATCAAACGGCATGTCCAGGAGGGTGGCCTGGACATCGGCCGAGAAGTTGGCGGACCTCAACCAGGCGTGGCGTCGAACCGCCACCGTCGTTGCCATCGCCCTGCCCAGTGAGTCCGTGGTATCCAGCCCACACCGGATAGAAAAACGTGCCGCATCTCGGCCGTCCGCAAGGGTTTGGCTGAGTTTAGCCCTGACCTCCTCAGGGCATTGTGGCAGCACCTCCGCAACCGTGTCCCACAGAGTGTGGGTGTAGCGGCCCAAGAGACAGTTGGTGTTCACTGACCGTAGCCCTAGGCTCACAGACGAGAAGACCTTCTTCCCGAACTGCTCATATCTCTTGGATTCCCTGTCGGGCGGGGCCGACGGGAATGCGGTCTGGGAGTTGGAGGCCTGGATGACCAGACTCTCGGGGGTGGGGTGGGTGGACAAAAAGCAAGGGTCGCCCGGTGCCGGTAGCGTCTGGCCACGTTCCTGTCCACAGGGGGGCCTGTGGCGGGCTTGGACCAAGTGCCCAGAAGAACGTCACACAAGGCCTCGTTGAACGGCAGGAGGGGCTCCGCGGAGCCGGACTGCTGTTTGAGGACCTCAGTGAGGAGATTAGTCCTCACGGCCGCGACGGGGAGCTGAAGGTTTAAGGCCTTAGCTGCCTTCGTCAACACTACACTGTAAGCAGAACCCGCCTCCGAAGCCACAGTCGGGGGCGACGTAAATCCAGTGTCTGGCGAGGTGTCAATACCACTGGCCTCCCCAAGCTCATATGTCCAGTCCTGATTCGACTGGCAATCACGTGCCAGAGGGTCCTCGGACCCCTCCCATTGCTCCTCGTCACCTGGCTCCTGGAGACCAGGATGAACAGCCAGGGCCTCCTCGTGGAGATAGAACTCTCCGAAGGCCGACGGAATCGGCGCCCAGCGGCGCCCCTCCGACTCCTGAGGAGGACCGTAGGAAACATTGGGGGCGGCAACCACATCGGCTGCCGGGGACGACACCTGAAGGGACGGCGCCGGCGAGGTCGTAGGGTCGACCGGCGAGGTCCCGGATCCGGAGCCGGATCCAGCGAGGTCGTGCGGCGCCGGGACCGAAGTCGCCAGCGGCGCCGGGCCCGAAGTACCCGACGTCGTCGGGGCCGAAGCGCCCGACCCGGAAGGACCTCCAGACGGAGCCGATCGGCCCGAAGGCGCCACGGGAACCGACTGAGGAGGGAGGGCCCTCATGGCCATGAGGTACCTCTCGACCTCCTCCTGCGACGCGCCGTGCCCAGGGACCCGAAGGTGTGGGGCAGGCGGCGACGCTTGCGACTCCCGCGGAGCCGCGTGGGCGGTGTCGCCCGAGTCCCCGGTCGCATCGTGCGAGCGACGGGGCGGGTCGGAGGATCGATGGTGTCGCTCCGACCTCTCATGCCTCTTACCTGAGGACTTGGAACCAGACGATCGGTGTCCACTCCCGGAACGTCGATGACTCCGACCTCGCGACCTGTCCCTCGACCTCCCGTGGGACCGGGACCGGGACCTGGAGCGGCGCGGGGCCGACTGCTTGCTCAGCTCGAGACGCTTGCGGGACCGCTCCCGCCTAGCCTTCGACGTCAGGGCCCGGCAGTCGGAGCAGGTTCGATCGTCGTGGTCGAGGCCTAAGCACTGCAGGCACCGGCGATGGGGGTCCGTGACCGACATGAGTCGGCCGCACTTCGAGCAAGGCTTGAACCCGGGCATCCCTGGCACCGATAGTCGAGAATCGACTAAATAGAGGATCAAAAAGATCAAAAAAGTTTTCAGTCAAAAAGTGACTGGGGGTAGAGCTTCTTCCGGATCTGCGCTAGCTGGCGCGGAAAAAAGAAGAACTGACGTCAGCGCGCATGGGCGCCGTCTATATACTCCGACGACGTCATCCCGGCGCTCACGACGCCGACGACGGACGCGGAGCCGCAGACGACGCCTACCAGCGTGCAGGGGTATTGCTACGCAAAAATTTCCGGATCCAGTCTGACGCCTGGGGATATTCTAAGGTAAGGAATCTATCACTAACGTGTCTCTTTCAGATATGCAGTACACTGGTCGTGTGCTGATGACGAGCTGAGCTCGTCATGAAATAATGTATTTCAAGGCCTTCCAGCACAGGAAGGGAATTGCCTTAGCAGCCATGTGGTTAAGCAGTGAGTTGTACAGTGGAATGGCATGTTGAACTGTAGAGTTGGGTGAACTAGAGTGTCAAAGTGAATTATCATCAAGTGGAGTAACGCAGAGTACATTGGAGAAGAGTGTTGTAATGGGGAGTGGCATGTCATAGTGGAGAGGCGCAGAAATTGAGGGGTGTGTCATTGAGTGTCGTATTGTGCAGTACAGTGGTGTAGAGTGGCTAGGCACAGAGTGGAGGAGAGTGGCATAGAGAGTAGTACAGTGTTGTAGAGTGGAGTTGCATACAGTGAATAAGAGTGTCGGACAGTGGAGCAGCGTAGAGCTGAGTATAGTAGAGTGGCGTAAAGTGAAATAAAGTGTAGTAGTGAGGTAGTGTAGAGTGGCGTGTTGTGTACTATAGTGGTGTGGAGTGCAGTAGAGTGGAGTGGCATATCATACAATCGAGTAAAGTGATATAAATTGGAGTACTGTGTTGCACAGTAAAGTTATTACATTGAATATAGATATATATTCATGCTGCGTGTCCAGTGGGACCCTGTAGGGTCTCCTGTGATCTACCACAGGATGCTTGTGTAACCCCCGCCACCCCTACTGCGCATCGTCAAAACGTATGCGGAGTAAGAAAGTTGGGTGAATATAATTACAAATAAAACAGTAGCTTACTGAAAAAAAAAGAGTTAAAGTGCTGTTATAGCTAGGTATGATAATAAGATCTTACATCATGCTAATTACACCCACTCATCCAATAAAATCTAATACCAGTTTTTTGTTGTTGTTTTTTATAATGCCTAAACAAGAATCATGCCAGTTATTTAAAAAAAAATATTTCAGTTTCAGAGCACTAAAGGGTTTAAATCAAGTGAGCTATGTCAGTGCTCATGAAGGCAAACTTTTTTGTAAAGTAAATCAAGCTGCAACGTACATGTCCTAACCAAACGTAAACAGCAGAATTTCTTGTGCTATTTCAATACAGGCTGATATACCGTTGGTGGCTTAACCACCCAAACAATATTTGCTATGAAAAGGTGCAATTAAATATTACTAGTTACTTGCTGAAAAAATTCAAAAATAAAAAGTTAAGATAGCTCTTGCTTACCGTGAAATTTGGCATCATTTTCAAAAGTTAACCTTTCTTTCACAGAATGGCACATGCTCGGAGCAGCATGTTTTCCATCACCTTTGTTACACTTTGTTAAAAGACGATGTACAATCTGCAACAGATTCCAAAAACACATTCACCCTAGACTTTACAACTGTTTGTCGTGATGAGGTTCCAACAATAGCAAGGTGAACATTGAAAACAAAATACTTTATAATTCACGCCAAATTGTATATTCCCAAGTGTTATAGGAAATGTAGAATATGAACACACAAATGAAAATGTGAAAAACTAAAACATAGCGCAACTACAAACACTAGCAGAAAGCACACAGCTGTACATAGTAAAAGACCAGGTTAGGCTCAAATCTTGCACTGACCAGAGAAAGGTGAAGACTTCACTTGAAGACACAATGGAATAAATAACTTGAAAGGGTTGCAGTTAAAGGCTAACTCGTGTTCAGCAAGCTTACAGGTATTTATGGCATTAGCACAAGGGTTCACACGAAGACTACCTGGGTGCTGAACTAGTTTGTATGGGTTTCTGGCTCAAAGGGAAATTTTCCACATTTTACTAGGACAGAAGCTTAGTGGGGATGCTCAGCTCCACAAAGAGGGCTCGGGGTCCGGCCTACTAAAAACCAGAGAACGTGGTTTGCTGGGATTGCTTGTGGCAAACTGAGCGTTAGTGCTTTAAAATAGGAACAGTTCGGCAGAGGAACTTATTTGAATTGGGTCAAGACTTATAGTCTGATAGTCTGGTAACCACTGCAAGGAACACATCCCCATCACTAGCTCCTCAGATAACAACTGCACGTGGATCACGTCAATAGAGGAGGAATGCTGCATCTACCAAGGGAGAGGACTGCTTTCAGATTTTACTGAAGTGCTTATCAAAGGTTAGACCAGTGGGCCTCCTGTGTTGCTAGAGATACAAAGGATAAGAAGGGCAACAGGGCCCTGTCTTTGAGACCTGGAAGAAGCGATTAGATGAGCCTTTTTCAGTGGTCTGGTATGCTAGAAGCTGTCCCTAGTATTTTGGTAGCCATAGAAGTGACCAAATAAAGAATTTCCATCATCTTAAATTCTCTTCTATGTATTTCTAAGAAAGTAGGAGAGGGAGAAAGCAGTCTCCCCACTGGAAAAAGAGGATATTATCGAAGAGGATCTCAGCAGGTGTGAGAAGATGGACTTTGGCTATTGTTCCAAGGATGCAAGGACAGAGGTTTTATTCCCCATGGATCTGTGGCTGGAGCTCTCCCAGAAGTGTGCTGTGATGAGTGGAAGCATTTGTACCAGCCTGAAAGATACTGGCCCTGACCAGGCTCTCCCAGTGTAAGTAATGGAGAACAGTATGCTGGTGACTATTTTTCATTCTTCGTGAAAGAGAGATCTATGGTAGCATGTTTGGTAGACTTACATTCACCTTCAAACCAAACTGCTCACTAGGCATTTTTAAGGTTTCTTTATAAATTATTATCTGCTTTGTGTCATTGTAAGCAGAGGCATGTCCAAGTTCTTCTCACCGAACCTGCATTTTAATTAACAAGGCACTAGATTATTATTTTGCAGGTTGCCTGCCTTGGTGCTGTAATCCTGAGTATTTGCTGTGCCTAGACACCTTAGGGTATTAGTTGCGCACTAAAAATCCCATAAATAAATAAAATAAAGAACAAACTATTTCTTTTACTCCCCTTCCACCACCCCCCGAAAACCCCCCACCCCACATTCCTTACAGTGTCACCAGAGCTCAACAGACCTTCAATAACACAATCCATAAGCAAGACGTCTGGGACAAGTAAAATCCTAGAAATTACGTTTGTAAATAAAGCCCTGCAAATGACGCACCAAACTACTTAATTCTATTCGGGAATGTACCTTTACATTTTTACTTACAATATCAGTGCTATCCTCAAGATGCGGTGGTCCAGACAACTGATCATTTCCTTTAGCTGAAATAAAGCCACATTTATAGTTATGTACTTTTCCTCCACAATTTATTCGCCCACTGAAATGCAGCATTCCACAAAATCTAGAAAACTGCGGCTATATATAGGCACGACCACCAAAATTCCATGCACCAAACTGTATCATGCATTTTATAGCACCCCTACTTTGGCTGCACTTTTTCAACTCCAAAAGCAATTCCCTGGAAAAAAATGTCCACCCGACACTGCTCAGTTTTAAAAGCTCCAATTATAGGTTTTTACAACCATAAGCTTTTTAAACTGCCCAATCAATCTGCTTTAATTTCAACCTGATACATATGGATGGCCTGAAAAGGGCTAAAAACGGGGGCAAGTTCTCTTGTGGACATCAAAGTGGAGCAGTGTTGTGTGGCCTGGGCAGGCCTCACTATGAAAAGCCTTCTGGTTAAAAGAACAACTGAAAGCACAATTTTCTAAATCTGCTACATTTTAGGCAGAGGTCCAAGGGCATATTCCAGCCCAAGGATTGACCAGTCCTGAAGCCTAGACTCCAGGATCTGCCGCCAAAGCAGGTTTGAATCACAGACAGCTGCAGTATGAGGAGTTGGCACTATCAAGCAGTGTGGGAAACTGGCATTGGTGGGCAGTGTGAAGAGTGAGCATTAGTCGGCATTTTGAGGAGCTGCCTCCAGTTGGCAGCGTGAGAAACAAGCCCTGGTGTGAACCCCGATGGTTAGCAAAATGTGAGTGTACACTGGCAGGCAGCAAGAGGAGATACGTTATACAGTTTGGGGGCTGACACTGGAAGGCAATGTGTGAAACCTGTATTAGTGCCCTGTGTGAGGTGTATGTATGGATCAGCATTTTGAAGAGCTATGATTGGTTTGCAGGGCAAGAAAATATGGGATTGTGGCGAGCAAAATCAGGAAAACGCACTGGAGGACAGTGTGAGACAAGAGAAGGTAGCCAGTTGGAAGGCGGTGGGTTTGATTAACAATGTGAGTAGCTAGCACTAGTGGGCGCTCTAAAGAACAGATATTAGTGGGAAATGCAAGAGTTCATGTTGGTAACCTGTGTGAGAAGCCGGTAATGGTGGTTAGTTAGATGAACTATCAATAGTCATCCGTTTGAGACTCCGAAGTGGACTTGCAGTGTGAGGAGCTGGTCCTAGAGGGAATTGCTAGTTCACACTGTTGTGAAAGATTTCTGCCCAGTGTGCTCTCAATAGAGCACCTTTCGCAAGCATCAATTTAAATAAACATTTACATAAACATTGTGCTGCACTATAGACGAAAACTACTAGCAATTGAGAGTTGAAACTGAATACTGCTACACCAATACATTTTGCTCCTTGTGACACCCAACTAAGCTGTAGGAAAAATACCAAAGGCAAACGGCATGTCTAGACATCAGACCCAGAGAAAACTTTGTTAGTTTTGCATTTTGTAGCTTGTGAACATATAAGCACAGCAGTGATGCATTTCGTCTTCCTCCAGATTTTAGCCAAGGCTTAATAAAACATAGTTGCCTCGGTTTTTAAAATTGTGTTTTTTTCCAACTTCACTTTTATGTTTGCAGGTGCGCTTAAATATTTGGAGTGATACACAATGGCTCAGGTTCTACTGGTCTTGTATTAATAAAACAAATACATTAATTTCCAACTATTGGTGCTAAAATACCACTAAGCACAAAAAATGTACTAGCCTATTATTGTAGTTAACTGTCATGGAATGTTCTCAGACACCCATGAATAGAGCAATATCTTGCTGGAAAACTTTTTAAATGAAGGAACAAGTTACTTACATTAGGTAATGCTTTTTCCAGTAGAAACTTTATCTAACCGAAGATTGAGCAGTACCTCTGCGTGGTAGTAGGTGGCATCGTTCAACTCTGCGTCATAAGTGGCATTGTAGTGCTCACATATACTCTTCCCTAGGGTGCTAACATCAGTTTCTTTTCGGACTATTCCACGCCAAATACACAGAGCTCAAAAACAATGCTTCTGTTTCAACCAGTCAGTAGAGTCTAAGGGGGTCTTTTGGATGGAGAGGCTAGTTAGCAGAATGGGCAGGATGTGAGTGTCAGTGAGGAATCTCAGGATAGTGTCACCACCACAAAAAGTGTTACAGAGGGCAGTAACTTGTTCTTCTGATAGAGGCGTCTAATCGCAGATTCCCAGTCTCAGAATAGATACCCAAGCACTACCTCACAAAGTGGGTCTGAAAACTGGGATAGACCCAAAAGTCCTGGAGGACCGAAAGGGAAAAATGGCAATCATGACGGACCTGACTACTCAAGCAGTAGTACTTTGTCAATGTGTGGAGGAGCATCCACGTGGCAGCTTGGCGGATGTCTAGGACAAGCATCCCAGGCGCTAATGCAGTAGTGGTGGCGTAAGAACAGTTGGAGTGAGCCTGCAAGCCCTCAGGGGATTGCTTCTTCGACAATGCGTAGCAGATTTTCATGTAGAATATTATCCATCGGGAGATGGTCCATTTCTGCAAAGCCTTTCCCTTCTTTCCGGTGAAGCCAATGAAGAGTTGGTCATCCACCTGATGGCGTTTGGTGTGATCAATATAGAAGGTGATGGCTCTCTTAGGGTCCAAATGATGGAGTCTCTCCTCCTCCTTGGAAGGATGATGCAGAGTGTAGAAAGCAGGCAGAGATAAACCCACAAATGCCACAATATGCCAGGAACACCCATAATATACCTCAGCTATGAATATGCGAGGGGTATCTATCATAAACATCAGGGTATAGCAGTAATGTGAACAATGTGCAAGGGCACGACAAGTGTGCCAGTGTGGCAGGTGTAGTAATTGCAAAAATATGTCTAGAGGGGAGTGCGCACAATAAGCTAAGGGCATCCACAATATACTAGGAATGACCATTATAATGCAAAGGGGAAATAATATGCCAAGGGTGGTTACAATACGTCAGTGCTATAATGATGCCAGAGATTTCATCAAAAGGGCCATGAAATGCAATGAACCCTGTAATCTATGAAAGCCACCACACCTGTTAACCGGCAACCATTAATGTGAGTTTGCAGTGGTTATTCTGGTTACAAAAGCACCGTTGTCTAACACTTTCCAGCTCTGTACCTGTAGGGAAGGGTTCGGTAGCCCACTGGGAACTGCCACTGCTAAGCCAGGTAATGCTACTAGGCCTCCACATCACTCAAAAGGCAAAATCTCCTCTCTAGACAATTTCCTCCTTTGCCAAAATGAGGCACATTACACAGAGGCTTACAAAGTACAGGTGAGGAGATACTGGGCGCCAGTCAGACAAGTATCGAGATTGAAGATCAGAGTCTGCTTCACCCATGCTGGCACAATGGAGGATATACAGGGCTGCATAATAAATACTAAATATGAAGCATGATGTGGAAAACGCAAGCACATGAATGATAGCTATGGAAAAATCAGTGAAGGCTCAGGGTGACATTGCACAAAGATATCAGAAATGGGAGTGCTGTGCGACGGCCTCAATTACAAATCTTGAGTTCAAGGTGGAGCATTTAGAAAAAGAGGCCAATTCAATTGCAAAATGTACTCATTGATTATCCGCCCAACTGCACTACCTTCGAAAGTTGGTTTTGGATGGTGAAATAGAGCACACAGTGGTAGTGCTGCAGGGGGCTCATTTGCCCAGCAAAGGTCCTGCAATTGAGAGAACGGGTGCGAGTACAGAGTTAGGTATATTAGGCAATTCATTCCAACACAGGTGCACGATGAAGGCTGCTACCAAAAAATTCAATATGCTGATGATGAGCTCCCGAGTGCACGAGTTCCCCAATTTGAATCTTTCTGACAGTGAGGAGTAGGAGCTACAACTTGTGAAGAAAGCGATGGAGCCCTTCGAGTTTGGGCCCCTCTTAAAGCATATTGAAAGACTGAGTCTATCATGATGAAGAAACTCAGAGGTTTCTAAATTCCCATTTCTTCCGGGTGAATTCCACTTTGAATGAAAGCTGTGATGTAGAACTCACATATAGGTATGTTTTGGAGGTTCCTAGCCTGGTTATGGGTGTATGTGAAGGTCCTAGATCTTTCAGTGACCAGATAGTGTTCGACAATGTGGAACTTTTCTCAAACATCACACCTTCGGTCCAGTCAGTGTTCAGCTTCAGACAGTCGGACTTCATCTAGTCACCAATTTTGATCATGTAAACTTATTCAATTTTTTTTGGGTGTCTTGCATGTGTGGGAGAGGAGGAGTTACAAATCCTTGTGTAGGAGAGCATGTTGATGTTGTGAGAACGTATGATGCAGACCAGCAGGTTCATGTAAGTGCTGAAGAGAATTGGGCTCAGTGAGGGTCGTTGCAGGACTCCACAGATGAGGTCCCAAGGGTCTAACGAGAATGGAGCCAGGCTGACTGCCTAGAACATACCAGTCAGGAAGGAGCAGATCAAGCAGAGTGTGGGCCCTTGGATTCCGATGCCGTGCAGACGTTGAATGAGGATGAGTCAGAGACTGTGTAAAAACAATGCGGAGGAGGTTGAGGGCCAGATGTCTCCTCTGTCTAGAATCCTGCAGATGGCGTCTGTGGTGGCAAGCAGTAGTTTTGGTGCTGTGGTTTGGTCTGAATCCGGCATTAGAGGTGTTGAGAAGCTTGCAAGAATAATTTTAAATAAAATTAAGAATAATTTCAATAGGACAATATGGGTCCATCTTACCAGGCAAGTGTACCTATATAGTAACCCTGTTTAGTTTCAATGTCACAGGAAAATGGTTCTTATTGGCTCAAAGAAAATGTACTATTTCTCAGTTATGGTAACCTGATCGCATAGTTTAAACACGCAAGAATGACAACAACAAAAAAAGAATCCAAAGAAAAAAAAACTGGAAAAGTGAGGTATTGGCCCACTATTCTTGGCACTGAAGTACATTTCTTTATAGGAAGATGTGCAAATATGATCATGCAAAATGCCACCACTCTACAGTGTAAGGCAACCAATGAATTAAGTAGGTTGACCTACTGCTCCATGCTATATGCTGCAGCGGGCAGAGGCAAAATGTCAGTAGCTGCTAACCAGATCAATGGATGAAGATAGCTGACCCAAAGCTCTATATGCATTTATATGTATTTTGATTTGATGATTTGTTTGCGATCACATGAGGGTGACGAAACAGCTGAAGCGATCTCCAGGCCCAATCTAATAATGTGTTTGAATGAAATAGTCACCCCCTGTTGCTTTGTAAGTGTGATAGTTCCTTACAAGTGATCACAATTCAAAACTTTTCAACAGTGATAAGGAGTAAATCACGCCAACAATGTAGTTCAAATCTAATATATGGTCCAAAAGGATTATTGTATATGGTTGTGACCAGTACTGTTTGTTTAATCTTTTTTTGTGAATCTTCCTGTGATTTATCAATACATTTTCTCTATTCACTTGGCTTCAGTGCCATCAATTATTTTGATCAAGGTCATGTGGCATCAATCGCTGGGATTCATGGTTTAAGGTCATTTGATGTAATTTCCAGTTATGCCACTGAAGTCAAAGGGGGTGTAAGGTCAATTTTGGTGAACGGATGTCCATGTTGAGTATTGTGTTTTGATGTGATGTGGTGCATGTGGACGGCTTCCGTTTGCTATCCTCCTGTTCTCTCCCCCACCTCCCTTTTCCACTTTTGGCATGAACAGATAACCCAGGTTCAGACTGATATCACTAGTTATAACATTTGTGAGTGTAAATATTGTTATGAATTTTGTTATTTTGCCAAACTTTACCACGTAAAATATACCACAATGCATTTTCAGTAATCACATGTCCGAGTCTTCTACAGTTGACCAATGTGTATTTCATAATGTTGTTAATAATTAAAGCTAGTCTCTAAAAAATAAATGAATATAACAATTCCCAAACCAAATGTTAAATGGAAAAAACTGAGGCCTCAGTTGGGGGTTTAACAAATAGGAAGGTCTGGTTCGAAATGGCATGTACATAGTGTCACAACTCTCTTTTGTATTTAAGTAACATCTTGCATAGAGGAAACATGGATACAAGACCACCATTGGTGGATAGAACAAATAGAACAATGATGAAGTCTGTAAGGATATATACTTGGTGCCAACTATAAGACAATTTGTAAGAGCGTTGATTTATATTTTGCTGGTATCAAAGTAGCTTTGCATTGATGGCAGGTATTTAAGTAGCTTGATCAGAGTTTATAATGTAAGAAAAACATATTCCAGACTTAAAGCTATACAGCTGTATAGGAGAAAGAACATCCAGAGATTTACACTGCATTTTTTCATTCAATAACATCGAGTACAACCTGTTCAAAATTGTAGTTACCGATGATCACTGTTGAGGTCAAAGTAGGTGGTGTTGCTAAAGAACTTGACCAAGACATCTCCGGATCCACTTCTACACCAAGACTTTCAGATATGCATTTTGCAGTTTGATCCTGGAAATATAATGAATGAACATGTGAAAATGGAAAGAAATGTGGGTCCATGATTTAAAAAGAAGAGACATATAACTTACCCTCAGAAGCTTTGGTGTGCAAAACAGGCTTCCGCATACTTCTGGAAAAAAATAATCCCATTAAAATATATAGAAGC
Source organism: Lissotriton vulgaris (assembly GCF_964263255.1). NCBI lineage: Eukaryota > Metazoa > Chordata > Amphibia > Caudata > Salamandridae > Lissotriton > Lissotriton vulgaris. Next base: position 1,227,634,732 of record NC_141696.1, read on the forward strand.
CTCAGAAGGAACAAGTCTGCAATAAAACAAAATTACGCACCATTTTGCTCTCGCAACGGTGTTTGGTGTGTACATTTCATAATCCGGCGTGGTGTTCTAAACATTTCCCTTACAACAGCAGGACTAAGCAAACAAGAAAACAAAAAAAAAATATGATAAAAAACAAGCATACATAACAAGCACAAATGATGTTATTTTCTAGGCCCATTTTAACAACTACGCCCATTTAAACAACTGTCACCAAATAGTTAACATGGGACATATGTAAACACTATCATGGATTCGATGTAATATGCAAAAAGACAACATTTCTAACTGGATTCTATTAGAAATGTACTAACGTCAGGGACAAACAACAAATTAAATTTTATGTTTCGGATTCTTCCTATCGAACTTCCTTTCATTTTCTTGGAGATCACAGAAATGATGGAGCAAGCGGTTCAATAGCAAGAGCAGATAACATTTTTTTGTGAGAACGGGAAGATTCTGCTCACTTTTGGGTTTTGCATGAACTCAGTATATATTCTCAGTATATATTTTACTGCTTTTTAGGAGGTCAAACATTCTTCCTTTTAAGACATTTGTTTTCAAAAGCATCCATCTGTTGCTTATTCTTTCAAAAGAAAGACATGTAATTTATCTGTAACTACAGTTCTCCTGCGATAGTATCGTTCGTAGATTCACATGCTTGAATCACCACCCATCATCAAGTTTGGGTCATTCAGAGACCTTTCAACAGCAGTCCCAGTGAAACAGCATAAACACGGTCACTTTAGTAGCACAATCACCTCACCAGAAAATACAGGAACCAGTAGCCGGTGAGGTGAGAGCGCACTTAATTCCGTTTGCCCAACAAATTTATGCACAGCCCTCCACTCTCCCTTGAGAAATATCATCTGATTACTATAGGTCTAGCATGAAAGAACAATTATACATATAACTTCAGAGTGTGGAGGCAGGTGAGTTCGCATGTGAATCTATGAGCAATACAAAGGTTGAAGTAGATGTTACTCGTAAGCAACATAACTTCTTCTCCAGCACTGGATCTTTCATAGATTCACAAGCACAAATCAGTATAGCGAGCATTATCCAATAAAGAATCCAGACATACAAAAAGCGAATCATACCATGTATTTATGAACAGATTAGGAATATGTGAGAGAAGGCACACATTAATGGAAGAGATAATGTGAAACTGTTTGTCCGATGGCGGAGTCTTGCACATAATCAGTAAAACAGTAATGACTTGCGAGCCTGTCACAATTCCTCAAGTTGCAGCTCTGTATAAATCCAACAGAGACAGTACAGTATAAAGCGCTACTGTAGCAGTAGTGACTCTTGTTAAATGAGAGGATACTCTAGAGCGAAACACCTGTGTATGTCAAAGAAGTGCAGTGCCCTTTCTGCACTCATAGTGGGGTTTTGAAAGAATGCTTTGAGTGTAATTGGGAACACTGAAGTGAAAGTCCGTTGGCACTTTTGGTACAAACTTTGCACTTGTGCACAAAAGAACACAGTCTTTGCAAAAGAGCAAGAAAGTGGCATGATGGTGAATGCGTGAATTTTGCTGACTTGACTTATGGAAGCAATAGCTAACAGGGTTGTTTTCCATGACATAAGTTTAAGGTTCACCATACGTAGAAGTTCAAAAGGATCTTTCTTTGACTGGCCACGGTGCTGGAGCCCTGAACAGACCCCCCCCCCCCCAAACTTGCTAATTATTCTTGCTGACAGAAGAGAGGAAGCGTGTGGTGGTCTTTTGAACCTTGAGGTATCACCTAAATGAAATTTAATGGAGGCATATTCGAGGCCTGAACACATGCCGGTTGTATGAGGTAAGGCAAAACCCGATATGTCAGCACGGTTATCAGATGCAGACTGGAATCTTGATATCAGAGACAGAAACATTTCTATTTGGCCTGATAAGTCTTTATGGGGGCTGATTCCTAAGTTTGGGCCAAGATATTGCAAACGTCCTGCAGAATGTATAACTACGCACATTTCAAGTGCTCGGGCCCCATCAATAAGCACAGGAATGGTGGATCATAGTGTAGAGCTTAGTTGTTTTCTCCCTCTACAGAAGACTGTGCTGCTTCCCTTAGAGGGTTAAGTGGCGCTTCTGAGAGATGAAGCAGATCCGTGAACTAGTACTGGCGAGTTCATACTGGAGCTGGGAGGATCAGCTGGCAAGGTTCTCACTTGGCCTTACTGAGATCTCTTGTGATGTGGGGGAAGAGATGCCAAAGCATATGTCAGGGTCTCGTACCATAGTATCAAAATGCATTTCCCTTCGATTCCGGATGCCATTATCGGATAACGAAGTGCGAGCAGTTCTTGTTAAATGGTGTTGCAAACAGGTATAGTGCTCCATTGGAAAAGGTTGATTCAACTCCCATTCATTGGAGATGTTTTGGTCATGTTGAGGGGGTCTGCCCAGGTTTTCACAGCCCCTGGGATCTAGTCTGTTCTTTGTGAGAACCCAGGCTCTATTGCCCTTTCCCAAAGGAGTTGTGCTTCTTCCGAAAGTAGTTGAAACTTTGAGCCACCTTGTTTGTTGATACCGCAGCGGTGTTACTTGTTCTGACTAGAGCTGGTAAATGTTCCAGCCTTGCAAAGAGTGCAATCTTTTTCAGACGGTCCTGAGCTCCAGAACATTTTGCTCATTTTCATGGATCGTCACCAGCCCCTGGAGGTTTGCACACTATTTTTCCACTGATAAATGTGAGACCATATAAATCCTGGTCTCTCGTAAGACACCGCCTGGGTTCCTCTTGAGGGATGTGCATCCAACAGGTTGAGGAGAGAGTTTAAAGGTCTCATAGGACTATAAGTCAGCACCTTACAATAATGTGCAGCACAGTAGACACAGATTCACAAATTAATACAAACACTCTCAGAGCTTCAAAGTAACCAGATTAGGTTTAATATGAGCATTGCAGACTTACACAGCAAGTGGTTAAGCCTCTCCATCTGTGCACAAACAGCTTTATATAGTGAAGAGGAATCTCGTAGTACTACCCAACCTCCTTATACGCATGTATTTTCTGGCTCTGCAGAGCAGAAACTGCAAACCTGTTAGGAAATACAACAAATCTGCAAAAGTTTTGCAGATTGTCCTTCCATGTCTGCGGGAAGTTGCTGTCCAATCAGCCAGGAGTGTGCGTTCCCGCCAACTCTGTATTCCTGTCAGATTTATGGCTTCAGGTTGGAGAGGGTGAGTGTATTTGAAAACTGATTTGTGTTTGACTAGGCATAGCTGATAATTAACCTGGCGACCTATGCAGGATCTGGAAAACCAAGAGCACATTTGTTGATCTACTGCTCGGGGATACGTACACCATGTGAATTTGATGTTACAACAACTTGCTCAAGCAGATTCTCTATGAATGCCTTCATTAATGGTTGTTGGCGGCTTAATGGAGTTAGCCACCCATCGTCGAAGAATATCAGCATCAGTAGTGCTGGCTACATCTATGGTACCATCAATCATAGCTGCAGAAGCCATTTCACCTTCCCGTAGAATGGAGAGCATGAAGCTATATCCACCTATATTTGGCGATGATACTTACCAAGAAACGCCACAGAATTTGCATTATTATTGGTTGTCAAAAGTGGAAACCTTTCTCCCAAAACTGTCATCCTCCAATCTTCCCATCCTGGAGGCACTCTGCATGGTGAAGTGGGTTTCTGGAACAGCATTGTTTGGATATTACAACCACAAAATAGGTTTTAGGCTTTCTGATTAGGCATGCAGGCATGTTACCAGACTCTGTGCTTCTTGTGCAGTGTAGGGACAATGATTCCTACCGAGGCAGAAGTCTGCATGATCTTTACACCCTCTTAACAGTTTTCATTGATAATTGTGATTGTGTTTAATGATTTTATCAGTGGCTTCTTGAAAAGTTGGAGAAAGCAATCAATTTCAGTTCAGTCATATTCACTGGCAAATCAATTAGTTTTGATGCTCTTTCCGCTTTGAACGAAAAAAGACAATATTGTCTGAGGCAAATTGGTGAACTTGTTGTGGGGCTACGTAGTCTTTCCAATATCATTAGATGGTGTTCTAAGAGGTTCCAGAAGTTATCCTTCTTCTAGAGGTTCACCTTCATCATCAAAGGAATCTGTACCGATCTGCTGAACCAGCCTCAGTGGAGGCAATGCTTATGGTGTCTGTGGTGGCCGAAATGGAACCGGAGGTGCAGGTGAAGGCTGGGTTAGTTCTGGCTGTGGCAGAGGTTAAGATAGAACCTCTCCACGTTGAAGATGATGTGGAAACCTTGCAGAGTGATCATGCATAATACTATGATGGATCAATAAGGTGTTCTTACCACCTTATAGTATCTGTCTGAATGTGGCCTACAGTGTGGTAGTACAAACCCCAATGCGATAACTTCTTCATTGCACCTGCTTCCTTTCTGCTGGTTATGATCATAGCAGTCATCACCCTGACATTTCACATGTGGGTGAGCAGCACGGACAGCTGTTCTGAGTGATTTTAGATGGTAATTTGCCTGAAATGTGAAGAAAGACTCACTGAAAAGCAAAAGGTTAAGTTGAATGGAAAGTCACTTATCTGTGAGAAAACTTAGAGCTGATTGGCCTAATTTCACACACAACGAATCGCAGAAATCTGAAGGATGTCTCTGACTCGTTGAACTTTTTTTCGTTTTAAAAGATGTGACTAGGGTCTAAACATGCCTGTTCATCCTTAGGTATACCTTAACGTAGGACGACCATTAAGAAGTTACAGTGGGACTCCAAGCTCGAGAAATTATGCATGTCAATCTATGAAAGATTAAATTCTAGAGAACAGATTAAACACCTGCTGCCACTACCTGTTGCGGATTAAGCAACTGCCAAAATGGTGGTCTCTTTTAATGAAGGATGTGCATGATGGGCTAGAGCAGAGAGGAAGCCATTAACAGTCCGTAGAAAGACAACACAACAAGAGGTCTCTTCTCGCCTCTGGGGCCATTGCATATAAGACAAATCAAGTAATAGCTATAAAGTAGCAGGGGACTTATTTTATTATCAGAAGTTTGATGTCTCTCGTTAACGACAAAAAAAATGAATTCTCAGTGTGAGAGGGACCCACAGTGGAAAACTGGGAATAGGATTTCCCAGACGTATTTAAAACAAAATGGAAAATTCTTCACTATTTCACACAAGGAGATTCCTAGCAGCACCAGATGGTTCAATAAGGATGAAGAACTCAGCATAACTTAAAAGGCCAACATTTTTAAGAAAATGCTGAAAAGACAATTGCTAAAACATGTGGCTCATTCCATAATGATCTACGGGATTTCCAAATTAGCAATAAATCATCATTAGTACTGTTTCTGTTAGTCTTACCACTGCAAAGGAGGTAGGATGGGAGCATGATTCCTTCAATAAAAGAGAAATGTAAACCAATACATGTATAGGGGGATCTCCTATGACTTGCACTGGACCTCTCTGGGAAATTATTTGGTGAAAGTCAGGAGCGATTACTCTTAAAGAAAACCTTGACAGAATGGCATTTCGCACAAAGGGAATAAACATTTATACAAAGGCTTATCTATCCCACATGATAACAGCAATCAAACATGAAAGCATTCTCACAAAATAAAAAGATAAAGGACATCACAGAAAAAAACAGGAAGAAAGAAATTAAAATCAGATGTCAATATCTTAATAAAATAAAAATAAGCAAAGATAAATCAAATAGCTTTAGCTCTTGTACGTGGCATATAGCACATCTACACACAGAGAGCACACATACACAACCTTATGGAGACAGGAAAACACACAAACACAATGATTTACATACACATTGATGATCCAACAGACAGCCATGTACACACAAACCACCAAACCTGCAGGTATACAAAGATTTACAGGCAATTGCGCATCATGACACCCATCTATGTACCTATGAACAAGGACTAACAGACATAATGACATAAGCGCCCACAAGAGCTCACACACTCATAACACACATGCAGGCATGCATTCATGCAATCCCAAACCATAAGCATGCAGTAAAGAGAATACACAAGTAAACAGCCATAGAGGGCATGCCTGTGGATAAACAGATAGAGGCCAGATGGATGGAACTTTCACACACACTTAATCTTACACCTTCTGCTGAGGACACAACTTTTGCAGCAGAATTAAAGAGTGAAGTTCCAATATCCAGTGAATCCTTGGCTTTTCCGTGGGTAATGGAACACTACAGTTTTTCAGCTTAAACAATAAAGCTGTTGCCATGTGGATAAAGACTCAAAGGGACTTATCAGAGCAAGGCCTTACTTCATATTTACTGTGCATGTTGACTGGCCCCACTGGGTTCCTGCTCACTACAGATTATCTTCCATATCAAGGGATTAGTGAAGGTAGAAAGTCTGAGCATGTACTCTGGATTACTATGATTTACAATACATCTGAGCACAATTTTCTAATTACAAAGCGATTTAGGTCAAGTCTTTGCATGCCATAATGCTTAATAAGTAATAGGTGCAGGTATGTGCTGTTACTGAGGATTGCCAAGTGTTTAATGGAAAGGGGCGACCACTCGGTCCCCCCGCACGTATGGCAGAGTACCACGATCCCCCCGGGAAGCCATCTTGGGCGTGTGGCGTGTCCCGGCTGGTATGCCCGAAGCGGCGTAGCCGGGGCGCGCTTTTTCCCGCCCTAGAGTGGGCTGGCCTAGACACTGACGCGGCTGGCCACGCCCTCGGGGCAGGCAGGGGCGGGTTTACGCCCGCCCTGAAGACGGATAAAAGGGGACGCAAGACCCGAAGGCATCCTCTTGTTCCTGTGCTCTGAAGCTGCACCTCCTCGCTGCACGTGAGCTCGAGACGGAACGAAGAGCCAATTTTGAGCGTTGTAATCTTTCTTTTGTCTTACAGATACTCTGTCGGAGAAATGCCCAAGAAAGGCGGGAAGAGAATGACGACCGAACAGATGGTTCGGGTCCTCATGAAGGAGATGACCGAGCTAAAGAAGCGGGTGGCGGAGAGAGACGGGGAAGGGGGGCCGGAGCGTCCGTCGGCTGGAGCAGCTCCAGGAGGGAGAGCCAAGAGGCCAAGGAGGGGACCAGCTGGGGGAGACGTCCCGGTTCCCTGTACCCCGCTCGAAGCGCCAACCCCAGTACCGGCGGAGGGGAATCCGATTCCCGTGGTGGTCACCCCGGTGTCCAATGAAGATATGCCGCCCGAGCTGGCAGCACAACTTGCAGCGTGGTTGGGCGAAGGTAGTAAGGGCGCCACGGCTGCCGAGGCGCAGGCGCTTATGAAGCAATTGCGCGAGAAACGGGAAGCAGCCAAGGTGTCCGCGCCGGTTGCAGTAGTTGACAAGCCACAAGGGACGATTGCGACCGCAGAGGCAGCGTCCGGTGCAGGTAAGCGGCCATTGCCGATTGCGAGGGATGAGTCAGCACCCTCTCGTAGAGAAAGGTTGGGTCAACATGTGCCTTTGGCAATTAAGGAAAAGATTTGGGCAGGGGAATATGTGAACATCTTCTCGTTGCTTGTTGATCATTATGAAGTGGAGCATGTTAAGGGTCAGAAAGACCTCATGCATCCGAGTGTTTGGCGCGCAAAAATGGCCGCCTTTAAAGTGAATGAGAATATTGGCAATTGGGGCAATGCATGGGGAATCTTTACGTCGATATTGGGGGAACGTAGGCCCGAGTTGCTTTCCGAGTTGCCGACCTATCAGTCGCGAATCATGGGGTACTCGACATCATACCAGGGTAACCATTGGTTTTGCTACGATAATCTTTTTCGAAAGGCTAAAGAGCATAATAAAAGCTTGACCTGGGATTGTTATGATTCTTTGACATGGGATAAAATGAAGGAGACAGGTATGTTGAAAATGCCATTGGTAGGAAGTAATGTTGGCGAATCCTCCCGCCAATATGGGGGGACGCCCTTTCGTTCAGGTACGGGTACCGACGATCAGTCGAGACCTGCCGGCAATACAGGAAAAAGGGGGTTGTGCTTTAATTTCAACAGAGGTAAATGTACTAGACCCCAGGGATCGTGTAAATTTAAACATGAATGTAGTGGGTGCGGGTCGCCCCATCCTGAGTCCACGTGCAGAGCCAAAACGGGTGATAACGGGGGGAGAGGAGGCGCCAAACAGGTCTAACATAGTCCGAGGGGCGCCTTTACCTACCCCGATTGATACCTTGGCGATGATTCCCTGGCTCAGTGAATACCCGGATCGTACTTCTGCTGGGGTGCTGCGGAACGGATTTTCGTATGGTTTCCGCATCCCGGTAGGGGACTTTCAGGGTGTGGAGAAGTGTAAAAATCAACTTTCGGTCCTGCAGCATACGACCGTGGTACAGGATAAGATCCGAAAAGAGGTTACTCGAGGTCGGGTCGCCGGCCCGTTTAGTGTACCCCCGGTGCATGATTTTGTTTGTTCTCCTTTAGGGGTGGTCCCCAAGAAGGACCCGGGGGAGTTCCGATTGATTCATAATTTATCAGCTCCACGTGGTCTTTCTGTTAACGATGCAATAGATCCGGAAGTATGTTCGGTGCGGTACGCATCCTTCGATGAGGCCGTAGCCATTTTGAATCGCCTGGGGCCCGGGGCGCTGATGGCGAAGTCAGATATCGAGTCAGCGTTCCGATTGCTCCCGGTACACCCAGACGACCAGCGTCTCCTGGGTTTCATGTTTCAGGGTTGTTATTACATGGATAAGTGTATGCCGATGGGGTGCTCGAAATCTTGTGCCTATTTCGAGAAATTCAGTAGTTTTCTACAATGGGTCTTCACAAAGAAGACGGGTTTCCACCATGTAATGCATTACCTTGATGATTTTCTGTTCCTTGGGGCAGCCGGGGATCTCGAATGTGGCCGGGCCTTGGCCGAATTTTGTATGTTAATGAAGCAGTTTGGTGTGCCATTGGCACCAGGTAAGACGGTGGGTCCTACGACTTGCCTTGAGTTTTTGGGGATCGAGTTAGACTCCAGTGAGGGTTGTTTTCGTTTGCCAGCTGACAAAGTGTTAAAGTTCAGGGCAGCCCTCCGAGTGTGTATAAATGGATCTAAAGTTACGCTGCATCAATTACAGCAGTTGGTGGGACAGTTGAATTTTGCCCTGAGGGTAATACCAATGGCCCGCCCCTTCTCCCGTTCAATTGCCCAAGCTATGGTCGGCCTAAAGGAGGGCCATCATCGCACGAGACTATCGGCTGAGGTCCGCCAGGACATGCGCATTTGGTTAGCATTCCTGGCGGACTTTAATGGTCGAGTCGTCTGGAACAAACCAGCCGTGTCCTCGGAAGAGCTGGGGCTATGGACCGATTCAGCAGGTAGCATAGGTTTTGGTGCCATCTTCGGCACAAAATGGTCGGCACAAAGGTGGCCGACATGGTGGCATGACAATGGTCTGACAAGTAATATTGCTTTCCTTGAACTTTTCCCCATTTTGGTGGCCCTGAGAACCTGGCCCGAAGGGTTCAAAGATCACTCTGTGATCTTTTGGTCTGACAATATGACCGTGGTCGAGTGCATCAATAGCCAGGCTGCACGATGTAAAATGATTTTAAGACTGCTCAAAGAAATTGTTTTACTGTGTATGCAACTGAATGTGCTATTCAGAGCAAAACATGTCCCGGGGGTAATGAATCAGGCGGCTGATGCACTGTCTCGTTTTCATATGCAGGCTTTCTCGGGTTTCCTTCCCACAGCGGACCCAGAGCCGGCACCCTTTCCCGAAGCTCTCTGGTCTCTCGGTGCCCCGAACTTCGTCACCTCGTGGGAGAGAGTCTAGCACCAAGGACGAGGAAGGCATATGAAGGGGCGTTTCGGTCCTATTTAGCCTTTTTGGGGCCCGATAGAGAGGGGCTGTGGGGCCACGAGGAATGGGTAGTGAATTTTCTGATGTCCTTACGTAGGGCTGGGAAATCGGTGGCTACGGCCCAGAGGCATCGTGCTGCCATTTCCTTTGTTGCCAGGGCTCATGGTATCCAGGACCCTACAGCGTCTTTCGTTGTACAGAAAGCGCTGCGTGGGTGGCAACGCCTTGAAGGTCGCAGAGTAGATGAGAGGCGCCCGATAGGTTTGGATAGGTTGGCCCAGTTGTTGGCCACACTCCCTTCCACATGTTCATCTCAGTTTGAGACAGTGTTGTTCCGAGCCGCTTTTACGCTGGCATTTCATGGGGTGATGCGGGTAAGCGAACTGGTGGCAAGGAACAAACAGGATGTGACAGGGGGTTTGTGCCAGGAACATGTTCAGATCAGAGGTGAGACAATGACGGTCTCCTTTGTCAGGTCCAAGACCGATCAAGGTGGGATGGGTGACTGCATAATCATACGCAGGATTCCCGGGTCCTCCATGTGTCCGGTAAAGTGTTTAGAAGAATACCTAGCACGAAGGGTGGCATCATGGGGGGGGACCTTGTTGAGACACGCGGACGCCACCCCACTGACGAAATTTCAGTTTCAGCGGGTGCTTGCGATGTCAATTGCCGCTGCGGGCTTGAACCCGGGCGAGTTTGGGACCCATTCCTTTCGGATAGGGGCTGCTACAGAAGCTACAGCTAGGGGTCTTAATGTTGAACAAGTGAAACGAGTGGGGCGTTGGTCCTCCAATTGTTATAAGAGGTATGTGCGGTTACACATGTTGTGAAGCTGTAATGATGTACTCACGCCTCTTGTTTTTGTTTGGTTTTCAGTTGCGCAAGCCTACGAGGCGGGGCGGACTATGCAGTCGACCCAACACCGGGCCAGCGGTCAGACATCACCGGCTGTGAAAAAGGAGGTGTGGGTCGTGGGCCACTCACACGTGAGGCGTGCCGCGGACGTATTCAAAGCAGGTGACATGATTCACGTAGCTGGGGAATACGGGTACAGGGTGTCCTTCTACGGAAGAGGCGGTCTCTGTATTGACCAGTTTCAAACATTTTTCGAGGGTTTGTTAGGGCGGACGAGGTCACCGCCGTCTATAGTCATAGTACATCTAGGGGGCAATGATTTGGTCACCACCGGTAGATGACTTCTCCTGGAGGCAATGCTTTCCACTGTAAGTTGGTTGGCGAGGAGAGTTCCGGGGTGCATAATTGCGTGGTCCCATATGATCCCACGAAAGGTGTGGCGAGGGGCTATTTCTATTCATGCTTTGAATCATTCTGTTAGAAAGCTTAATAACAAAGTGAGTAGGTTGTTCCGTTCCAGGACATTGCATTCTATTTCGCATGGCTGTATTAGTGATGACAGTATGTATTTGGGGGATGGTGTGCATTTGTCTCGGGTGGGGAATGAGTTACTCATAGGAGACTTCTTAGCATGGTTAAAAACGTTAAAACATGACCTTTAGGTAGGAGCTTTGTGGGGGGTCCGGATAGCCGGTCAACTATCCGGCCTGTGGCGGTAAGGTCATGATCGGTGAGCACTAATTGGAAGATCCCTATGAGTGGGCGTCACCCAACACGGATGGGAGCGCTCGGGAGAGGTGGCCATTGGCCCCTCAACGGGGAGGCGGTCCCTTCTAAGGATGGGTCGCCGAAAGAAAAGGAAAGGCGGTCAAGGCCCCTTCCTGGGTAGGAGGGGTTACAGCCCCCTCCTGGGGAATTTCCCGGGGCCAGTGACGTCTGCGACGGCAGATGTGGTAAGTTGTGTGGGGTTTGGGGGGAGGTCTACGCTACCTTCTAGATAACCTCACACGAGTCCTCGAACGACCTTTAAATGGCGTCGAGTTTATTGGTGCTCCCGTCAAGTCAAGGGAAATTGGTAGTTGCACTGGAGGTACGCCTCAGTCCTGTCGCCCCTCCCAAGTGGGGGGGGGGTATTTCTGGTTAGGGATCTTGACACCGGTTACGACCTTGCCGTTGGCCCTTAAACGTTAGGATGTACAATTTCAAAATTTCAAGTCAATGTTTTGTAGGATGTTAGTTCGGCTAGGAGAACCTCTGTATTAGAGAATCTGTTAAGGTTAGCCAAACATCGCAATGTGGTAATGAAATTGTACATTAATATAATGTTTTAATTTTTGTTTTAATAAATACGGCCGGGAGGGTCACTCCCTCCCTCTTCCAAAAACTTCAAGAACTGTTTCCGGTTTCCCTCCTTTGGGGATTGTGTTGAGAGGGGGTGGCGGGTATCTCAGCCATAGGGCACATCTGGACAAGTAGAGAGGGGTATTACTTTTGCACAGTATGTGAAACTGTGTTTTAACCAGAAGTAAATGTATAGCACCTTAAAACACAGCCATAGAGGAGAAGCTCAGAAGCAAGACTGCAGCTGGTGGTGAAGTATGGCTTAAGCATTTGCAAATAAATTACCTCACACGGTCGCTAAGAAACATGGAAAAACGAAAATGAAAAACTAAATGGGACACTTGAGATCACGGAGAGCCTGAGTATCATGGGCAAATTCGAAATGGGTAGATCAGATGGGACTAGTAGTCTAAGCTACATTACTTTAAAAAAAATGCTTCAAAATGACACGTGAACAAAAGTTCTTAGAACGCAAAGGTAAAGTTGAAGATAACATACAGTTGTTGTGTCAAACAGGCAAAGAATTAGAACAACAGTTGGAATTACAAATCTTAACTTGTTAAATACTAGATTTCTATGAATCGTCCCTAACTTCAGGAGACCCGTGGCAGAGCTGTCATTTACACTTGCAGAAATAAAAATGGGACACAAAAATTGGAATGGAAAGATGGAAGGAGAGAGGGATGCCTAATAGCTACTAGGGAGATTCAGGCTGTATCTCCACATAATATGTTCTCCTCAGAGAAAATCAATCCTGAGGCTGGAGAAAGTAGAGCATCAACATTAAATCAGTCCCTAGCCTCGCATAGGAAAAATCGCTTCTAGTGAACAGAAAGCTTCTGTCTCCATGCCCAGCCGGTAATGCCTCGGTGCACACACACACGACCGGAGGAACATGGTGGCCGCTAGCTAGACGGTCGCGGCTGCGCTCACCTCACAGATAACGAAATGCGGCTTGGAGGTCTCGGCGAAGGTTTCTTTCTCTTGCTCGTGCCTGAATATTTTTACTCCCCGGATGTCTGAGAGGGTGCGAGGGGCGGCTGCAACGCCGGCGAGGAGCCGGCGTTATCAGACGGGCACGAGCACGACCATACTGCCTGGAGGTGGGAGGAGGCTGCACGGCTGCGGAGACGCCGCAACGCTGCCTGCTTCTGGGTTCGCTCTCCAAGCGGCGCTGAATACACCGAGCCTGCGCTCGGGGGCTCTGAAGGAGGCATAATAAAGATAAGTAGACTGCGGAGTTGTTTGTCGTACAGAGGAGTGGGGGGAGCTTAAGGACAGTGAGTTAATCCGGGGCAGTCTAGTCTCCCAGGAGAGCCTCTGAATACTAGCCTTCCTTCCGGTGTGGCCTCCGGGACACCTGGGTGCTGGGAGACCTGCAGTGTTTTTTCCCGTGCTGCATGGAGGTGGAGGTGGGGGCTACGAAGCCAGAGGCGGAAAAAGTGGCAGGAAAAGCGGCAGAGAAGGCAAAAGTAGGTCTCTCCCCCGTCCCCCCGCCCCCAAAAGCAAGTCTCTATACTTAGGGCCAGGGCAGCTCATTCGCTGCACAATTCAGACATTATTCTACCGACAGTGACCCCCAGGAAATCTCCTATCTTGGTGACGAGCGATAGGGGTCCGCAGAAGAGACAAGGTGTAGCCACTGGGGAGGTGGAAGTGGAAGCAGGAGTAAAGGCAAGGGAGGCTCCAAAAAGTAGATGGAAAAGTAGGGGGAAGAAAAGAATTGTTTTTAAAAACAAAATAACCCCTTTCTTAAAAACCTACCAGCGAGTTATGTCTTCAACAACCAGTTTGAGCAGTGCGGCTGAACTAAAGACTCAAGAGGAAATGGAAGGAGGGTTGCCTAAAGCTAAGGTCAAATCTAAAACTAAAACTAAAGTACCAAATGGCGACAGTGAAGCCTCCCCCTGTTGACTCCGTTTCAGCAGCCTACTGTAAACTCCCGCCAGACCTCACCCGGGTCGCACCTCGAAGTAACTCTGTCCAATAGATTCAATGCCTTAGAGGTTCAGGATTCGCATGTTCAGCCTAATCCCCCCTTTGAAGATCTGTGAGAGAAAACGGCTAAAGCTCAAGCTGTAACTATGGGGGGTGCAACCATGACAAGTGAAACTGGGGGTGTGAAGTCGGAGAAGCCTGGAAGTGTAGGGTCAGGGGTGCACACTTTGTCGGACATCTTGATCGCAATGAAAGGGGAGATGATAGGCGGTTTCAACATTTCAGAGATGAACCAGGCAAATATAGCGAATAGATTTTAGGTCTTTGAAGCCAATTAAGCTGTAATCAAGTCTTCCTGTGAGGTGCTGGCCCAGAAATTGGAGGAGGTGGCCGCGAGAACGGACCAAATAGAGGCAGAGATACCAATTATTAAGAAAGCAATCAAGTCTGCCACAACGGACATGGTAAAGTTTGCAACCCAGAACAAGGCACTAAGAGAGGACCTGGAAAGGCTAGAAAACGAAAAAACAATCTGAGACTCCTGAACACACCAGAGAATCTTGAAGGGACAGACCTTAAGGGATTTATTATTCTGCTGTTACAAGGGACAGTCTTTAAAGGTTTCCCGGTTGTACATTTGATATCAGAGATCCAAAGGGTCCATCGGGATCTCTTCAAGAAAAAACCCGGCCAACATAAGCCTAGGAAGATTCGGGTTAACTTCCTCTCCTATACTATTAAACAACAGATATTGTCGGCAGGCCTTAAAGAAGGTTCAGTTTCCTTTTCAGTTACAGGCCATGAGCCATTTTTTTTTCAGATAAGGTGGGTGGGGAGCAAAGGGATAAAATGGAAAAATACTCATCTCACTCTAGGAGTTTACTATTTGGGCGAGCTGCTTTAGACAGGAGACTTCTAACCAATGGCAGGGGTAACAGTTCAATGTAGAAAGAAGTGCTTTATTTCCTGGAACGTTAATGGTTTGAGATGCCCAAGGAGGCAGAGACTGATCATGAAGTATTTAGAGCTTTCCAAGGCGCATATTTGTATCCTTCAAGAGACACACTTGACCGCCGAGGAATCTAATAAGATGTTTTCTAATACCCCCTGGGTTGAGAGCTTTTGTTTTTCTAGTCAAACCATAAAAAAATCGGGGAGTTGCAATTGTGATAAAGAGGGGGTTGGCGTGTTCAATTAAATCCATACAGACAGACCAAACGAGGAGGTGGATTGTTGCTCGTTTGAATATCGAGGGTAAAGATTTGACCTGTGCTGCTTTTTACGGTCCGAACGTGGACAATGCATCCTATATCTCCAAACTTTATTTAAAGCTGATTCTGGAGAACCCGCCAATGATTGTGGGGGGAGATTTCAATGTCCTCTTGGATCCCTTAAGGGATAGGTCAAACCAAAGCCAATATAAAGGGGCACCCCGTATTCGGCGTGCAATGAAGTACCTAATCCACAACCTAGATTTGGCAGATGCCTGGAGAGGGAAGATGGGTGAGGTAGACGGGTTCACTTTTTATAGTAAAAAAAAACATCACTTCTCTAGGATTGACTATATATTAGTGAGTGAAGAACTCCTGACTAAAACATCTTCTATATCCATCCTCCAGTTTCTTCTTTCAGACCATGCCCCCGTGCTGTTTTCATACAATGAACTAATCAATCCAGCTCAGACTAGGTGGACACTCAATAGGGGAAAATTGGCTGACTCGGACATTGTTCAGAGCATTAAAACATCCTCTCTAGAGTTTTTTTTAGATCAATATAGGTTCCACGAGCATGGAAATAGTTTGGGATGCCTTTAAGGCTAATCTAAGGGGTCGGCTCCATGGCCTTCTATGCTCCAAAAACCGAACTGAAAGTCAGGAGTTAAAATTGAGTGAGGACAAAATTAAGAGATTAGAGGCAAATTTTTCGAGCACAATAGGGGGCGTCCGGAAAGGACCATTAAGGTACAGGAAGACCTTGAACTAGCCAGGCAAGATCTTAGAGGAAAGTTAGAGGACAAATGTAAGGCCCAATGGCTAAATAAGAGCATGGGGAATTATGAGTATGGGGAGATGGCCAGTGCCCTACTTGCATGGAATGCTAGATCTGACCGCATTAAAAATAAAATTAGCAAGCCTATTATAAATGAAGGTGGGGACAAGTCTAAGGATATAGAAGATATAAAGAACTGTCTGCACTCCCTCTTTTCAGATCTATATAAAGAGAACATATGTCCCTTACAACATCAAATACGGACATGGCTGAACACCAAAACTCTATCCTCCCTCTCGCAAGCAGGTAAAGATCTCCTGGATTCCCGATCTCTTTAGAAAAGAGAAGAACCCAAATTAGGTTATCAAAAAACAAGAAAGCATCCGGCCTGGACGCCCTCCCAAATGAGGTATATAAAGACCTGGCGGACGAGGTCACCCCAGTCTTGGGAACTCTGTTTCAGTCAATTTACAATCCTACAGGGAAAGTCCCCAATTCATGGAGAGAGGCAACTATCGTTTTAATACCCAAGGCCGGGAAGGACCCCCTGAGAGCAGACTCCTACCGTCCGATCTCCCTGCTAAATTCAGACTATAAAATCTTTATGGGTATATTAGCAGTGAGATTAGCCAAACTGGCTCCCGGATTGGTCAATCCTGACCAAAAGGGATTTATCAACGGACGATATATACAGGAGCAAACACAGCTTCTCATAGGTAACATCGATCTCGCCGTAGTTAGAGCAGAACCCTTGGCAGTGATCGCTTTAGATGCCGCCAAGGCGTTCAACAGAGTTTGCTGGTCTTATCTTTGGAAGGTATTAGAAGCAACGGGCTGTGGGCCTGTGTTTATTCACACCCTAAGACAATGTTATGAGGGAGCCTCAGCAAAAATCTTGATTAACGGCTCACTCACTCCCAGTTTTGAGATACAGAGGGGAACCAGGCAAGGGTGTCCCCTATCACCCTTACTGTTTGACTTGTATATAGAGCCGTTGGCCCAGGCAATAAGGCTAGATGATCAAATCCCCCCTTTTAAATCTAAGCAGTATTCGTCAAAAATAGCACTATATGCTGATAATATCATCCTTTATACTAGCGACCCATCAGCAACTATCCAGAGGGTTGAAACCCTCTTGGGGGAAATCGGCTTAATTTCTGGTTATTTGGCCAACTCCTCCAAGACGGAGGTAATGTTCTGGAATATTGAGCAGTGGAGACAAGCCAGTACGGAATTTAAATATCTAGGCATCACTATAGTTAGAGAATTGGACAAGATTGCCCCTTTGATCCAGGGGAAAGTTACTAAGAAGTTAGACCGTCTGTTTGCAAGATGGAAGAATCTCCCCCTAACCATATTCGGCAAGGTAAACTTGGTCAAGATGACTATTCTGCCCAAACTGACCTATATTTTTAATGCTGTCCCTCTGGCATTCCCACGGCAAGGTATTAAGAAAATAGTAAGAGTAAAATCGGGAGTTTTTTATGGGGAGACAAAGGAGTGAGACTGTCATGGATGAAACTAAGGTAGCGGTTGGTCAAGGGCGGGCTAGCTCTTCCTGACATCAGCTGGTATCTGGTAGCATTCCAATTTAAATCCCTTCGGGGGTTTCTGGCAAATCCAGCAGGTTCAGCGCGGGGAGCATTGCTTGGAGAGCTGGTCAAGAATGTGGGGGGGCGACTGTACAGAAGGGTTTCTATATAAATTTGGGTCACTGAAATTTTTCAAAAAAGTATGCTTGAAGGTCCTAAAAAATGCACTTGAAATCTGGCTTAAAGTAACGAATAGGTGCGGGATAAGCTACTATTCGGACCATGCTTCTGTCTGGTACTCCCCGGGGACCCCTCCCGGTCTTAAAGATGGGTTGGCTGTACCTATTAGGAGAGCTGGAGACTCTACTTGGCCAGATCTGGGGGTTACGAATGGTATACATCCATGGGAGGCATATAAGAGCTAGGATAGGCCCCGGTATATCCAAGTTCAAGTTTTTGAAATTAAAATCTTGGTTTGAGGCAGAGAGCGGTGGGGTAAGAGGTGACTGGGACACAGAGCTTCTTTTTTATCACCACAACCATTGAAGAAAGAAGTTTCATTTTGGTATAGAAAACTGGTAGAAGCAGATGACCAGAATATCCCAACACAGGCCTCTGCATGGAATCAATCTCCCTTTGAGTCCACAATCGGGGATCTCTTGTAACCTTCTTTAAAACTTCTTTATAAAATCACGAAATCAGCCAGTTTAAAGAAGAACCACTTCTTTGTCACGAGTAGAATATATTATACCCCAGCAAAAATTGCGAAATTTGCCCCAGCACCCGAGCCGAAGTGTTACAGATGTATGGTTCCTAAGGCAGAGGACATCCATGTTTTTTTTTTTAGTTTCCCGCACTGGACTTGTTTTGGAAAGGGATTGGGAAGTTTCTTTGCCGGATTTTCGATTCGATCTGAATATAGTGGTAAATGGATCTTTTGTCTTCTTTGCTGACGACGGTATTTGAACAAAGGACCTGGCAGCGAGGGAGAAAGGACTATTACTATGTCTTATTCTGTTGGCACGTAGAGAAATTTGTGCAAAGTGGAAAGACTCAAGCCCCCCAAGAACGGAAGAATGGCTCAAATCAGCATTGGCAATGGCCGGCTCGACCTTGCCGGTCCCAGCAGTACTCTGACTAATCTGTGGCAACCCCTCATTAACATAGGCCAAGAGCTAAGGTTGCTTAGGTAATTAACAGTGCAGGCACCCGGTCCTATGATTACACCTTAACTCCAGTGAAAGGAGTTGGTAGGGAGACCTAAGCAATTGCAGTTGGCCAGAGGGAGCCCAGAGTCAACGGCTGTAACACTCTGCTATATGCTTATAGGTGAGATGAGGAAAAAAAAAAAAAGGTAATGCCTCGGTGCTCTCCATTTGCGCCAAATTGTAGAGGTGTTGCACTTCAATTCAGTAGAAGCACCTTTCTACGATGAAAAAATGCCACATTTGGGACTGGCCTGATGTACACCAAACAAGTATCCTATCTTCTGTTTTCATGTAAGAAATCCGAGATAAAACAAAGTATTTTGATTAAAACAATACCTACACTTTACCTTTTAAATGGAATCCTAGGTCTAGAATACAATTTGCATTTACAAACTGTTTGGAGATTAATTTTCTATACTAAACCTATACCGGGGCGTAGAGAATGTCACAAACAAACAAGACAAGTCTAGTAACAGTACCAAACTTTAGGAGCCGGTATCTCGAAACAAAAAAAAAGCTCTTCCAGTGGAGGGCGCAGCCCTAGGACTGCGCCAAAATTGTATCCAGTTATTTCATCCAGACAACAACATATATGGAAAGTGAAAATGAAGCCGGAGTCCAATCAAACATGGCTGACAATTTAAGCAGATGGTGGCAAGCTGCAAAGTGTGTGCGCAACAAGATGCGCTCAAAGGGCAAAATCAGCTGCACACACATGCTCGATTCCAATACTAACAATATTAAGGTTATTTTTTGGTCCTTCACCTTGCACCCAGGACATCACATAAATCTGCAGAAAGGTGGCAGGATGTACTATTGCAAGGCAATAAAAAACTAACTAGACTATCTTTTGCACAGTTGAGGTGTTTGGGTCGGGCTTCCGAGACCTGTTCATACTGCTTTGTGGGTTTAAAGCCCTCCCACTGCTTTTCATTTGTTTGTTTCAGTGTCCTTTAAAAAGCCTTGCTTGCTAGTGGTCAATCTTGCTTTTTGTCCCTACTTTTCGCCTTTCGTTTCCTACCATGGAGCAGGGACCAAGTACACTTTGGTTATCTGCTCATTTGGGGAACTCTTTTTTATTTCTATCTTACTCGTGTTACACTATGGGTGCGTGTTCAGCTTCGGCGCATGCATTTATAGCATCTGCCCCCTACATCCCTTTGTTGTTTCTGCCATCCTTCTCGCACCCCCTGCATGTTGGTTGCCTCCTTTGAAACCCACTTAATTTAGATTATTTTCAGTTTTCAATTGCTTCCCCTCTGACAGCCCCCAAAGCCTCAGTCTCTGCTGAGAACCTGGATGCCCCAGCAGGAGGAGGAGAGATGAACAACAGAGGGGTTGTATTCTGCTGGTGCAGGAACTGGCTAGCCTGTGCCTAAGTACTCCTCCTGCTCTGCTCTCGAGAGAAGTCTCACCCCCTGCCTAATGGTTTCCAGACTTAGGAATGTGTGTGTATAAATGGCCTCTTGTGCTGTGTTTTCAAAAATATGGAGCATATTGTACTTTCACTGAATGGGTAACTAGCGGCTTTCCTGATACGCTTTTAATTACATGTTTCTAGGGGAAGATGGGATTCTTCCACTACTGAATTTTCTGCCACAGTAACCACAATTGTGTGGGGTAAACCTAGCCTATCTGAGTTCTTGGGCAAAAATCGACTTACAGCTGTTTTTATATCTGTAAAACATGGTTCATGTACTAATATCAAATAATGGCACAACACTGTTACTGCATTTGTCCACTGACAGACCAGTGACGGAACAGGATTTCCTGGCAGGACTACTGGACTATTACAGAAGAATTTTGCACGGGACATAGTGGAGCAAATTGATTTGCAACATAATATAAGTAGAACAAAGTCTGTTGCTCCTCGAGTATTCAATGAACTTGGAAAATAGTGCTAACTATAGATAAACCTATCAGAAGTTGAACTTCTGGCATGTTTAGTAGCAAAAACTAAGCTCGGCAGCGATTTGCAGTCTCTCATACTTTCTCTCCTGCAGACTGTCTCAGTTCCTTTCTCTCTTACCTCAACTTGCCAGGTATCGCTCACTCACTCTTTCCTCTCTTTAGCTCCGCCCTGCCTCTCTGTAACCATCCCTCTCAGAGTTCTCTGAAGCATTTGTTGTCCCTGTCTCAGCCTCTCCTGCCTCTCTACACTGCCTGCAGTGTCTCTTTCTCTCCTGCATTCTATCACAATCTCTGCCTACACCAACTTCCCATGTCCTTGCTTGCCTGTCCCGCCCACCCCATAACTCTACAAAAAAAAAAAAAAAGCTCTGTGATACGGCACCAGCAATGGCCTTGTCCTAGCATTTTTGTTTAAACTGTACTTTCAGACATAGTTCTTTGCCTTTGGGATTCGTGCTTGAGAGACCTGGCAGGCTAAATTACTTTTTATTTACCTCAAAATCAACTATTTTATGTCCTTATTTATTCCGGAGTGCCAGATGTAGCTTCTTTCATCAAACAAACTTTAGATCGCTGTTTGGCATTCATGATCATCCAGTTGCACAAGCTATCCTCGTTTCGCTCCAGACTGGTTTGTGACGCATTGTACACCTATTCAATACCTGGTGGCACAGTACCCAGGGCTAAACACTTCTATGGCCCCAAAAAATTAGCCCTATTGGCTATGCCAATGCTTGTTTATTTTACTTGAAATAACAGTCGTGATCATTATTTTAAGATGTATTTGTTCTGCACGGGTATGCTGTCATAATCCGCGAGTGGAAGGTAAGCTTGTGCTACAGTGGGCTTTAAAGCACATAAATACTATCATAGCTAGCAAATAGTGCGCTGCCTAGACTAGAACATCTAAACCACTAAGAATCATTCATCTACAAAAGGGTGCCTTGGTCAGGTTTCAATTCTCTACTAGCAAAAAATAGATTCTCCAAGTGTTAATCGTCAAGAGAAATCAATTATTCCAGGACAACTACATTGTCTACAGGTGAAAAGCAGGTCTTCATAGATGCACAATTTGCTCATTGGTTTATGTTACATACCAGATCAGACAAATATTTACATTTCCTGACATTTTTTTCGGGGCATAGTTTTGGACCGAGATTCCTCAATATACTCCACTCTAAATAAGAATCCCAAGGGTCTCTCAGTAATATGCATCATACACGTCAGCAACAATTCATGAAATGCTGCTCCATTAGGCATACTTCAGTCACTTAAACTTTGCACTAGTCATTCAGGATCCTGCGAAAGAGATCGATCTTGGGAGTGTCAATTATGTACCATTGATAAAATGCTGCATGATAAAAGGCACAGCATTTCTAAAAATGTAAGGAGTACTTCTTTTAAAGCGTTTACAATATTAACAAACCTTTCATGCAGAGCAGTGCTTCGAGGAGAACTTATCACTTCCTTTGACAAATCCGGTTTCATCAGATTAGAATAGGGACTTTTTGACCATTCATTGGTAACCACACCAGGTTTCTCTACAACATCAAAAAGTATCAACTGTTATGGAGTACTGCATTCGCCACTTCTCAATGCACGTCAGTGAAAACAATGTTGGTAGTTATATATAAAACGTCTGACTGTGACTAACTGAACAATACTGCCAAAGCTCAGCCATTTTTCAGCTCGCCTCATCCCTGAAATATTGTGCAGTCTAATGGAGTATTACTCTTTATGGCAAAGACATTATGTATTAATTCAGTTTTTTAAAATTAATACCAGTATTTAATCACAACTGACATCACAACTTCCTACACTTTTTAACAAGACATGCAAGTTATGGAAAATGGAACACAGGGCCATAAAGTGCAAAAAAGTATTGCTCCTGAAACAAATCGTTACAGAAAAAATCTTCTGTACACACTATCGATTAGCACTCCCCAAGCAAAACGAAACTTCATACAGCTTATATTGCACTAGAAGTTTCAACCATGTGTCTTGTGTTTTCTTTGCCTGTCATAAAACAGAAATTCAGAAAAAAGGCCCATGAAACAAGAATTTGACTGTCTCTGGTTTATTTTTCAGTAAATCAAATTTACAAAGGAATGGTAAATGTTATTTACCTGTAAAGGGTATTTTGTAGCTCAAATTTGTTGTAGATTCACATTCATTGCACATTCAGCCATCTAGTGCACACTGTCAGAAAATACAACTTGTTTTTACTAAAACATTAGCTCGGCATCACCCGTAGGAACTACCAGATGATTCACTAAGACATCACCCATAAATCCACAATGTAACCGAGAGAGATGTGTAGCTGGCTAGTATGTTTATTATGTCTCGCTCCACTCCAAGAGGAGGTTGGAAAGGTTGAATAGAACTCTACAAAACAGAAATTGCAAGCAAGGAACTCTTTGCTATCAGAACATCAATATATTGAAGCCTCAATAGTTGTTCATGGAATATAAACCAGAACCACTCTCTCAAACTATGAAGAGAGAATGGCATGGGTGACCAGTGAAATTACACCTTGAGTATGTAATGTCCACCAATGAATGTCAACTATAATGTTTTGTGGATATGTTAAAGGAAGACCACTTGGACAACCACTATAGCTTCTGAACTGAGTTGGACAATTTCAGGTAGGTTTTGCACCCTTGAATGTGCAGATAACACAATGTGGGCGAACTGGCTGCCCATATGAGGACCACTGCACTGTGGACATGCAATAAAAACGTCTCAAAGGCTACTGCAAAATATGTGAATATTGGATAGTGTTGCAGTGATACCCGTCCTCGACATTTTCATGGATGATCGAGCCCTCCGCAGGAGCTCCATACAGCACATATCCACAGTTATGGTCACTTGTGGTTATGAATCTGCAAATAGGCTACCCTCCAATAAACTGTGAATGTTCCACCACTGCAGTTATCTGTGCATGTGTACAATAATTCATACTAGATGTTCTTCCTTCTCCACAACCTTAAGAACAATGTGCAGAGATATTTCTGTCTATGTTTTGTTTGTCGTCATTTATTGGGAAGCAATGGTGCCAAACGTCTTAACACAGGCATAGCTGTCCTTCTGGTTGTCAACTGCGACAGTCAGTAAGTGGAAATAATGTTCAGAAATGCCAAGAGTTTGATTGTTGCACCCAAAGATTTCTATCCTTAATTAGGAATCAGGTGGGATGTTTTCCTTGGACATACCAAAATCAATGTAGTGTAACAACTGTATTATTTCTATTGTCTTTTCCTGCGGTATGTAAAATTATTTCTTTTTTATCCGCAAATCATACAGATATGGATATACATGGATCGACTGAAAAGGTAAATGCATAGCAACTATTGACAGACGTTTTGTAAACATTCAAAATGCAGCATTGAACATGAATTGGAGAGGAGTGAACTAAAAATATTTGCTGCTCAACGCATATCACCGCTACGGCTGGTCATGTAGAAATATATGCCGTAAAGTCAATCAACTGCCTTTTTAGCAAAGGAATGACATACTGTAGGGTTGTTATTTTTAAAATGCAAAGTTTGAGGTAGTGATCGAGAGCGTGTAAGTGTAGAATTCGCCTTTTTTGGGGATCAGGAAGTATACTGAATAAAAATAACAAACTTTCTTGTTCTCTAGACACCTTCTATGGTATTGGGCTCTTGCAAGCGCTTGACCTGTTTTCCTAGGAACTGGATATTTGCCACTCCATCGTCAATGGATGAAGCCCTGGAATGGTAAAATCTGTGAGCGATGTCTAAAACTAATCAGTCCGAAGTTATCTTCAATTGGGTGTTTTGGAATTAAGTACAACCTTTCAAAGGACAAGAACACTGTAATCAAAGAGACCATAGACCCACTCACGGTTTGGTTATCATCCCACCATTTCCTTTGGCACTGCTACCGCAGGAGCGCGTGTGGCCTTAGGACAAACTTTTTAGGGAGTTGGGACTCTACTGTCATTCTGTTGTGGTGTTCATGTATCTTATGTACAATGACCTTTTCTCCTGGGATGCCGGAGACAAAAAAATGTTTCTTACTTTCTACAAATTGCTTTTAGTGCAACGAGGTACGCTTGTTAGAAGAGGAACATTCATGGTTTACCACCAAACAGCACAATTAGATAGAATGAGGGTTGTAGGAAAGTAGGATCTGCTTTTGCGGTTACTGCCACCTTTTGCTTGATGTAATGCTGTTTTCTGACTAGTCTGACTGGGATCCTGCTAATCAGAACCCCAGTCTCTGTACATTCTCGCTTAAATAAAGTACTTGGGTACATCCCAGATTGGACACTGGTGTACACTTATCAGTCCCTAGTATATGGTACTAAGTTATCCAGGGCATAGGTACACCAGGGGTCCCCCATGAGCTGAAGCATGTATTATGCCACCCATGGGAGACCACTCAATTTGGAACTACAGGCCTGCCATTGCAGTCTGTGTAAGCTGGTGCTAGCACCACTTGCGAAAGATATAGGTTTCCCTATATCTAAGGTCACCGCACTTAAAACCTATAAGTCACCCCTACAGGAGGCCTTTTCAATCCTGAAGGCAGGGTGCTCGGTTATAAGTGTGAGGGTGCCCCTGCATGAGGAGGACACCACTACATCCTGTGTAGTCAGTCAGTCACACAGCTTTATTCGATCTTTTATAAACAGACCATAAAAGCACAATAGTACACATAACATTTCCGGACCAATAAATATTCATATATACAGAGTTAAAATGCGTATGTTTGCACTGATCCAAGTAAAACCATTAAAATCATTTAAAAAAAGAGTTGATAATTAGAATTGCACAATACTACTAGGATGTGAGCCTGCCTTTTTCCTCTTCCTAAAACAGGCCATTAAAAATGAAGCGACACAGAAACATACAAATGGTTCCAGTAAGGCCTTTAGAAAATACAGGCGACCCGGCATTGCTAAAAATGATGGTGCCTCAGGATTGGAAGTATAAATGTTTTCCTTTCCTTGGAATAATTTTTACTGAATAATACGATATGTAAGTCTGACTGGACGGCATAGTTTTTGCAAGGGCAGGGAGCAAGATCTGCTAATCTGTATTAATTTTGTGGGTATCCCAGGAGTAACGGAATCATATTCAGTCGGAAGCGCAATAAAATAAATTTTGCTGTGCGTTATTTATACAAGATAAATAATGAAAACCTTCTCCTGATATTAATGGAACAAGATTGTATGCAATGGAGGAATAATGGATACATTTTTTTTCCCTTCTGACATTTTTTAATCTTTGGGTGTATAAATCCGTTATCCATTTCCTCGTAACCTCTTTACAGGAATCAGGGTCCTGAAAAAGTTTTCCCAGCCCTAGAACTTTCAATTCAATCTCTACGTAATTTAGCCACCCAAACCTTTTGTAGTGATCTAGATTACAGCATTCCTTAATGATAGTTTGGGTCAGTTCCACCGTAGTTCTCTGCCATATTGAGAGCCACAGGAACACTGGGGCCAACCTTATGGTGTCACTCAAATAGGGAAGCCTCAATTCAAGATGTAAAATGTAGTTTGGAGCTGATTGGGGTAAAGACACGCGATTTTTGAAGAAGGAGTCTTCCATTTGCTGTAACGAAGTGGCATTAACCATCCCCGAAACACCTGCCCTATATGTTACAGTCGTCTTTGTTTTAGCTAAATAAATATTTTTTATTGCATTCAGTGGGCTTCCTCCCAGATATTTTGCAAATCTCTTGAGAGCATTGAGGCTCCTTTGCATACCATGGCCTCTTGTTTTTACTAATTTACACCACAAATTATCATTATCAAAGACCACTCCAAGATATGAAAAGGAGTCAACCACCACGATTTGCTTACCTGCCAGCTGAAAGTGGGGATGTTTCTCACCTCTAGTCGCTTCGGCCACAATTATAAATGATTTGGATTCATTAACTTTTAGATCAAGGGAGGCCATAAAGATGAAATAAGCTTTGATTAATTTTTGTAAGGCCAACCCCGATCTAGCCATCAGTACCGTGTCATTGGCGTACACGCAAGGATCGGGAGGGGGTTTGATCGAATTTGGGCACGTCCAGTGAAAGGGCAGACAGGGAGGACTCCACCTCGTTCGTACAGATAGAAAAAAGAAACAGGGCGAGCACACGCACCTGTCTTACTCCCTTTTCAATTTGAAAGTGACGAGTGCACTTTCTCTTCCTGCCATACCTTGCACAAGCAGCGGCATTGGCGTACAGCTGGCGGATGAATACAATAATCAGTGGGTCAATGCCCATGCCCTCCATCATGGACCACAGCCTAGAGTGTGACACACAGTCAAAGACTGATGTTTGATCCATGAAGGCGATGTATAGCTTCCCGCTTTAGCCTTCGAGTACTTCCTTAGGATTAGGGAGAGGTTTAGGCACTGGTCGACCGTCCCCATTCCTCTACGAAACCCATATTGTGCCTTCATAATTATATTATGCGAATCTGCCCAATCCTTCAATCTGGCCAGGAGAACCCGCCCCACTAGTTTAGCAGTGGTATCGAGGAGAGATATAGGGCGGTAATTCTTTGGAGAGCCCCTATCCCCTTTTTTATAAATCGGCACAATTACGCTCTGATTCCATGATGAAGGTGGACCTGCTATCTGAATGCTGTTAAACATATTTGCAAGTAAAGCGACCCACATATCGTAGTTATAGAGAAAAAGGACATTTGGCACTCCATCTGGCCCCGGGGCCTTACTGGTGGTACAGGATACTAACGCCTTTCGGACCTCGGGTACAGAGAAGATTAGCCCTCCCTGAGGTATAGATACAGATTCTGGGCAACATACTGAAGTAGATGAAGAAGTTGGTAACCCAAATATTCCTTTAAAATGTCTCCCCCATGCCTCTTCATCTACATGCACATCTAATACGGGATCATTGATGTCTTTAAAATGAGGGGCATTCACAATTTCCCAGAAGTCTCTGCTGTTGCCAGAGATGGCTGCTTGTTCAAGGTCTTCCCATGTCTGTGCCCTAAGGTCTTTCTTTCTCGCCCTCCTGGCTAATTTATAGTCATTGAGTAGTGAGCGGATCTTAGAATAATCTCTAGGAAGAGTTTTTAGGGCATTTACAAGGACTATTTTAGCTTTAGAACAGGCTGAGTCAAACCACCGCTTATTAGCAGTAACATTTGATGACTTCACCCGAGTAAGTACTATTTTTATTTTCACCAAAGGGCGGTGAATCTAATGACCAAGGTCTGCGGGCAATATCTTTTCTCCCAAGCATGCTATTATATCTTCCTTTACCAGCACTATAATTTCGGGGACCAATTAACATTTTTGTGCCAGTGCCCATTTCAATTGATAGCCATTTTTTTCTAGACAGGTTCACATCTTCCACAACCTGTTTGTGTTCTTTAGGTTTGGATAAAATATTTAAGTAAGTCGATAGCATGGCATAATCACTATGGGGTGAAAATCGGATACTCATAAGGGACACTTTCCAAAGTAGATGTCCGGACACTAACACAAAATCAATAGTGGACTCTTGGGTGCCCCTTCTGAAGGTGGTCCCTTGGCCTTTCTCGTTCATTACATTTAGTCTTGACAGATTCCACTGAAATAACAAGCTCACCATACTCGTTATGTGAAAAATGTGAGAGAAGATTACTATGAGCGTCTTCTGCTCCACATACCCTGGTCTCATTAAGCTTATGAAGGTGAATATTGAAATCCCCCGCCCATATCAGATTCACATTGCCCCCTTTTTTCCCTTTGTACAATTTCTCGATCTCCAACACTAGAGCATCTACCACAACCCTTGAGTTCCTTCCAAACTCATAAAAGTTAACAAGAGTGCAAATGGCTTGGTTCCTAGTGCACAGCTCCAAAATCTGGAAAGGAGTGTGTAAGGGACCAACTTGCCTGACTTGGAGTGGAATAGTATTTGAAA
The DNA here is from genome assembly GCF_964263255.1 of Lissotriton vulgaris. Classification (NCBI taxonomy): domain Eukaryota; kingdom Metazoa; phylum Chordata; class Amphibia; order Caudata; family Salamandridae; genus Lissotriton; species Lissotriton vulgaris. The sequence goes on from NC_141696.1 coordinate 1,227,663,210, forward strand.
TTAAAGTAAGTAAGCCCCCCTTCGCCCTTCCAGAGACTGAGGGAACAGCTGGAGAGTGGAAGGTGCGAAACCCCGTGAAGAAGGGAGGGTCTTTTGCCCAGGTTTCCTGAAATAATGCTATCTCCATAGATTGCCACTCATTTAATCAATCTAGGTTAGCAATTTCGGAGGCTAACCCTGCCACATTCGATGATACCATGTTCGCCCTAGTTCCCTCAATATTATTCATAGAGAAAAGTAGGGTCTGCCCATGTCCCTTGTAGGGTCTGCCCATGTCCCTGTGTACTTGGCGCTAGAGTTACAGATGCGGGGGCAATCTTCGAGGGTAATGTAATAGGTGAAAGCATCATTGGGCTACACTCTACTGAGGCCGCAGTGATTGACCTTGTAAGTAATTGAGGAGGTGACAGGGTTAGTCAATCACAAGTCTCCAAGTTCGACAAAGCAGCAAATCTATTGTGTAATCTAATCCCAGGGTTTATGATGGGACCCTCATTCAGGGCAATAAAAGGATTCAGGTTTCTGTCTGTATGAACCCTCCCCTCGAAAGCACCCTGACCAGTGTAAAACAACTCCAAGGATAAAGATAGGGGAGTGTTCCTTAGAGCGGGGCTATGAAGGCTAGCTAAAAGGGAAACACTTGCATACGCATTATTAAAATTAATTACCACACAGTCGCCGCTAAAAGTTTTTCTTTGTACCCCCACCCAACCTACTCTCCTGGCCATAGTTATTTTATGAGCCAACTGCCTCCTCCCCCGCTCAGTCACATTAACATTACACAGTAACCAATGGAGGCATTTGTCCATTAATTGTCTGGTAGATTCACTCTGGTTTCCAAGGAAGGAGAGACATTTGCCAGAACTAAAACCAATGGGGTAGCAGCTGGTGGAAGATGGAGAGTTTGTTGCGGGAGGAGCTCTTGTACTCTGTTGAGATTATCATTGCGCGCCGCCTTATGTACTTCTCCTGTTGGTCCCTTTTGAGGTAATAGTGGCTGGGAGGTTATGTCCCCTTCATTTGGCTCTGGAAGGCATTGGGCGGCACGTGTAAGATTGAGATTGGAGGTAGCATTTAAGGGCTGTGTTGCAACACTAGTGGGGCCACCAGATGATATAGGTGAGGCCTGCGTCGTTGTTGCCCCTAGAAGGGGCCCCGTGGTTTTCTCGATAGTACTAAATTAAGGATTGCAGATGTTATCGATGGAGAATCATGCATCGGAGGCAATCGGACAAGTAAAGTATGATTCTGCGATTCTAACTCCGCCAGGTGCAGTTCTATTTGGGACAATTTAGAAAGAATGGGAGCCATTATGTCATTTAGCCTTAATGTAATTTCGGACCAGATGGAATCAGGTTGCAGTGCCTGCGGCGGCAGAGTGTTTGATGGCGTTGGGGAGGCTATCGCTTTAGAGTTCATAGAGTGCCCCCTTGTTTTGCCAGTTTTGGATTTAGGGGCACAAGTATTTTTAGATTTTTTAGATTTTGCGCCGTTAGTAGCCCCCTGCTCTGGTTCGCTTGGCAGGTGGTGTGGTGAAGAAGAATCCAATAGGGAGACATTCTGAGAAGAGCAATTCAAACCCCTTCCTGGAACGCTCTCCGTAATCAAGTTTGAGGGAGAAAAGCCACTTTGATCTGATGGAAGAGCTGTTAGGGTTACAGGTGCTGGCAACAGAATGGCTGGGGGACTCTCGAGGCCTGAGGGCAAGCCCAGTATTAAGGAGGTCGGGTCCAAGAAAAGACGTCTTTCGTATATCTTCTGCGAGAGAACGATTGCCGCTCTGACAAAAATAAAAAGGAGTCCAGTGTAGCTCCTACCCTCCCTCCAGTCTTCTCTTTTGATTCCCTTTCCTTTCGACATGGAAACAGCAAGGAAAGTAAAAGATAGGCATTACCGTGGGCCTGCGCGCGTCCTACCTTGCGGGAGCATTTTGGGGTTTATGTAGGCACCTCTATTCTCCCAGGTTGTGAGACAGCCATATAACATATAGAGGGGACACTGCGTCATTACGAGGTGACCATCTCGAAATTGGCTGTAACGAATCCTAACATGTTTGGTATCAAACATGTTGAATGATACCCCCACACCATAAACGGTGTGGGAGGTATGATTTCATGCATTGCAAAACTCCTCTGAGAGAAACAATTCTGCCCTCCTGCTGCTAAGCCAAACTTGAGCAGGAGAAGACAGAACAATAGGTATCCTCTCACAGGGTGGTGTGACCACCTCCCAGACATGGTTTAGTGTATTGGGGCCGAGTGGGAGCGGTTACTAGCGCCACTCAGTCTGCTTGAAGGGCACACTTGGCGCCCTCCTTACATAGTCCAGTTCAAACCAACTCAGGGAGCCGTTGGCTCCTGCTCTGGCGCTAAACTGGACAAAGGACATGGGAGTATCCTCCCCACTGTCCGACCCCTCCCCTGGGAGGGAACACTGAATTGTCCCAACCCTTTACCTAGGGTACTTAATGGCTTACCCAAGGGTGTGTCCCTAGATCAGTTGTGGGACAAGATTATTTTCAGACAGCACTTCTTCAACCGCCTGGGCACTCTGAACTTTGCTCTGGGCAACAGGGCTGCAACTGGGGAGACTCCTGTTGCTCTTGATCTCCTCGCCCTGCTCGTCTGCTGCACGTCCGTGCCTGTGCACCATACAGGAACCTTCCAAGGCCTGTGGGCATGCAAGACACCTGAAGGAATCTCCCTTAAAGTGAAGGAGTCCCTTCCCTGCATATGCAGGCACCGCAACTAAGCTGACCGGTCTGCTGATTCTGGACTCCCAAGGACTCCGAAAGGTTCAGCAACACAGGTGGGAGTTCTTCACATCCCTTGAGGTCTGCCCTGTCCTCTCATGAAGTTTGAGGCCAGGATCCCTTGTCGGAGCCGCAAAAAACGAACACCTGTGAGCCACGCCGACTTTCAGTTGCAAAGGCTGGTGGGCTTCCTTTCACCAAGATCTTCGGGCTCCAAGTAGCCCCATCCTCAAGCATCTCCAGTGACCAAGATCTTCGTCCTCACCGCATCACTTCCATTGTGGGCTTGCATCTCTGGTGAGCTGCTCGAGGTCCTCTCGCGACTCCAGTGCCTCCGGCCTGAGGGTCCTTTTGAGGGTCATCTTTGAAATCTTTGGGCTCCCCTGATTGTTCGGGGGCAAGCCTGGCTCACCTGCTTGTGGTGAGTCTCTTGGACCTTGATGGTCCCAAGATTGCACCTTCTTTAACTTCCACATTGGTTGCAGTTGCCAAGGCTTGTTTGTGCTCCCACCGGACACCGACCCCTCAACTCTTGACATCCGACGTTGGACAGCTCGTGTACGGTTCCTGGTCTTCCACAGCGTCGCCTGGTCCACACAGCTGTAGTTTCATGGTCATTGTCAGCTCTCCTGCAACACTCGACATCGGTAGGCATCCGTCTTCCGTGCCTCCTGGTCACTCCTAAGTGGCAATTACGCTGTCCCCTCTGCTTGCAGGTTCTGCACATCTTGAATCCACCTTTGGGTTCCACCAGACACTTTCACCTTCTCCAGCAGCTGTATCTTCCTGAAGGGCTTCCCTGGTGTCTGTATCCTAGTTCCTAGGGCATCCACGGGTGGGGTGGCTCTCCAACCTTCTGTCTTCAATGGGGTATCTTCAGGGTCCACTGGGAAGGGTCCTTCTTTAAAATTGCAACAGTGACTTACCCATTGACTTGATTTGAACGCGCGGTCGTGTTTCCGCTCTGCACACTGCCTCCGTAGGGCTCCTGGTTACTTATCTGGGGGGGTCCTTGGGTCCCCGGCACTTCTACGTCTTCTGGGTATAGTCTTGACTTGAGTAGTGGTTCACATACCACTATTTTAGTATACGGTTTGGTCTTCCCCTGGTGACCACTGTGTATTACGTGCTACTTACCCTTTTCTATTGAACAGTATTGCGTGCATTGTGTATATCTCCGGCCAGGGAGATCTGTATGTGTTAGTGAGTGTTATATAATAAATACATATTTTTATGAATACACAATGTGGTTCTTTTTCGCTCAATCTATATCAATAAGATTATGTTCTGGTAAAACAAGCTGCTTTACACTCCTTCTTGACTAAGACTGAACAGCTACCACTTAGAGAGCTTTCTAAGGTTGTCTAAGACCACTTAAATCACCATATGGGTTGCCTGGATTGGTTCAAGGTGCCCACTTACATAAGTGTACACCATATACCAAGCCAACTTCTCACATGGGTTGAAAAGCGACATTTATCTGTTCTTGCAATGGGAATAAAACTTGAGCTCGAGGGAAGAGAAATTCTGCTTTTTGATTAAACTCACTTTTTGAGAAAATAAATTTTGTAGAAAAAATAAATTAGGTGAAAATCCTAAAATAATGGAGGGGGCTGCAGATATCTGTGTCAATGTAACAGAAAAGAGGATAGGACACTCTGGGTGCAGGTGGTGTCTTTTTGAACGTGTTACATCACTTCCAAAACTAAGCTGTAGCGGGAAGTGTGCTATGCATAATCAAAAGAAAGCCATTTTTTCAGAACTATTCGGACACCTAGGGAGGGTTCCGTGTGATGAGTAACCTGCAGGTAACAAGTACCCATTAAAAATGAAGCTACAACTGTCCCATAACTAAACATTCCAGACTTTCAGGCCTACCAAAACAAAAGGTTAATGACCAAAAATGTCCACTGGCATTAACAATATCAAGCAATAAGCGTTTGTAACACAACAATGTTAACAGATTACAATATATTCTACGGAGTCCTAGTTCTACTCACGATATTAAATAATTGAGACACTAAACAGAAATTGGTTAAATGTTTCCAGATGAACTGGTCATTAATCCATACAGATTTCATATGTACTTACGCACTAATGATGTGCACTGAACCCGCTCTTTCACTGGTGAAGAAAAAGTTGGTGATCGTAATGCCTGCTCCTTAAAAATGATTGGTGTTGAAGCCAGTTGGCTGTATGCAGGCCCTCTATGGTTGGGTGTTTTAAAGGTATTTTTATCAAACCAGTCATTTTTGGAATCCAACTCTTCCGAGTTTTTGGGTTCATATGGAAGAGCTTCAGATGTAAGTTCTTCAAACCAGTTGAGACTTGTTGGTCCCACTTCTGAAATAATGAACAGATAATGCAAGAATCAGATTTAAAATGCATTATGCACTGGCCTGACATGATAAAATACAACACAACAAATTGTCACCAAGTAATATCGCTATAGAGTTCAGATATTAACGCAAGCTGGGGAAAAAAGTATTTAAATAAACATTTGACCGGTTGCACTAGTTGGACTTCTGTGTTGTCAAAATTCATAAATGTGTGGCGGTGGTGGTGTTAATGCCTCACATGGAGTTCACAGCATAATCTCTGCTGTAATACCACATAAGGCATGCATAGTTTTCTTACTATCCCATAATGCGCTACTTCCAAAGATTACCTAATGTTAATGCATGTGAGAAGAAACTTTCTTTTGCCACTTCAAAACAATCCCCTCTGCATGCCTAGAAAACATGCTGGAATACTGAAAACACACATCAACCTATGGTCCAACCACACATCACGAATACACTTTTCAATCGCAGCATGCCCCACTTTCCCAGATGAAATAACTTTACAGTACACGAGTAGAAAAATGTCATTTGCTCCACATTGAACCCCCATACAAACAGGTTTCACAAAAGTATACAAAGAAATACAGTATGGTACATGAAAAGATCATTTTTTTGCATCTTAAAACAGTAACTAACTATGTATGTATGTATGTATGTATGTATCCGAGTAATTCAGTAGGGAATTTGCCCACTTGCAAAAATGCCCACAGGATACTTGGGGAGAATTTCAGGCCTACATTTAAGGTGGTGAATCCCGGGAGTGCTGAAAGAAGAGTATGGAAGGAGAGGTCAGGAACAATGTTATCGGGGTAAAAGAGGTGCATGCTCTTGGCGTGCTTTACACCCAGTGCTAGGAGGCAATATCACTCTTGCAACGTTCAATAAAGATGTAACATTTGGAAATAAAGTGACCAGTTTGTTCACTCCCAAATATCCTGGAATTGGCCAATAGACATTCGTTCTTGCATCGACCGTCTTACAGGAAGAGCCACATACTTCCTAGTTTTTCCATTCCAAATAACAGAGAGAGGAGGTAGATCTGCACCCAAGATCAGCCTGATGCATAAGCTGTAGCTCTCAGCTTAGTTAGTTCTGTTGTGCGTTCGGTGGAGAAGAGCTTCCAACAAACACATCATGCACTGTCCTGTATCAGAGAACACTCCGCTCCAAGGGAATGGGCTTTCAATGAAAGCAAATGAGTAAGGAAACCCGAGGCAGAAACAGGAAAGAACGACTGCATGAAAACTTCGGGACAAGAGGGGAGGGAAATCGAGCAGAAATAAACAGAGGTAAAAATGCGGAAAGAGGAAACCCGGGAGACATGACCACCAGTAGTGTTAGTGGAGTAGCTGTGAGCAAGTGCGTGACGTTAATGAGCATGCGAAAATCTGAGTCGTGTCTGTCACAAAGAAATAACAATTACTTCCTTTCGCATGAGGTTGCCTTTCTAAGGGCGTTTCATGGTTTTCTGCTTTTTAGATCTCACTTAGGCAGCGCTTGCTCTGTTTCTTCGAGAAGTGCTGAGTTCAGAATATTGGCTTTAAGCTTCGCCCATTTCCCACCCATGTTTTCAATTGGCTCCTTTGACCGTCATTGGTAAATGCCAACTACTTGGCATTAAAGCAGAAACAGCTGTGAGCAATATGAACGTTTTAAGTAGTTGGCGCACACAATAGCAAACAGGCAACATTTCGGAAATTACCACACGCAGCTTTTATTTCATCAACACATTCATTTTATTTCAAGCAGCAGCTTTCCTAACTTCCATTTCTGCACAGCATTTATCCATGCACACGCTCTCAGCTGCAGCCCTTTCCTCTTCCATTAATATCAGGGTTTAAAGCCAAATGAGGAAGGAGTTCTACTTTCCGACCTTTTGAGGGCGCGCATCCGCTGTTCTGCGAGGCATGCTGTAGATGGTATATGTGATTCAAGAACCTCCCATGTTTTCTATTGGCTTCTGTTTGTGTTCTTCTTAATTGCCTGCTATTGTTAGGTGGATGTGCTAAATCAGCCCGACCTTTTGGCATTTTCGACACTCACAGGCTACTGCCTCAGCCACTTTCCTGCGCACTCAGTTCATTCCTGCGCACTCTTATTTTTGCTTTTCCGCCGCTCGTGTATCAGCAAGGCACCCACTTCACGGACGCCGCGCTTCATGTTTTGAACGGTATTAATATTACTGCAGCCTTTTCGTTACCTTCCGTCGCTGCCTAGTCATGTTTTTGGGTCTCCCCCTCTTTCCTCGCCGTTAGGAGCCCTTCACCCACCCTCCAAGCGCAAACGCAGCTGTGGGTTTCTCAGTACAGTAACTCCAAGGGCTTCCATTGCAATACACTGGAGAAAATGATAAAAGTCTAAGGTTTCTATATGGAAAATTCCTATGTGAACAGTTCACCTTTGGATATTATTTTACGACCTTGTAAGCCCTGATGAAGTTCCCCTTTAGGGAATGAAACTTGTTGGCTGAGTCTTATTTACTCACATGAAAAAAAGACATTTGAAATAAAGGATTTTTTTTACACTACTTTCAGTCTACTGGACTTCATTGCTTGGAGCACCCCCACTTGTAGTAAGTGACCTGGAGCACAGAGGCGTCACTCAACGGCTGGCGCTGGGGAGTATTGTGCAGGATCAAGATTTGATGGAACTAGCGTGAGGCGCAGAGCTAGAAGTCTGCCGTTACTGGTTTTAAGGAATTAATAAAGGAAGAAGAATACGAACCTAAGATCTGTCATCTGAATTTTCTATTGAAGACTTTTAATAATATTTACATTGTGCATGATATATTGAGTAAAACTGTGCTGAACGACCAAAAATACAAGAAATAAGGGTGCTGAACCGTTATAGTGTGATAATAGAGTGAGGCAGTGAAAGACCTCCTATTAACAGCAGGTAACGTGTTACAAATAAGAGTTGAAGACCAGCTTTTGAGCGGCCCGATAATGATGGTAATACTTCCACATCGGAGAGGTTCACACGCCATGTTTCTGAAGACGGATCACATGGGACAAAGCAGTAAGATAGATCCAACCTGGGACACATAATTTATTTTCAAAATCAGCTATGTTCCATGAAGTGAAAAGCTAATCTCCTTTGTAACCTCCCTTGTCTTCCTAGTGGGACCAATCCACGAACCTTTCTTGTCATGGTTATTTAGTCAGCTCTCACAATTGGGAAGATAGACTTAGTCTGTAGTCAATGTAGGACCTTATTTCTCAGTTGGCCAGAGGAATAAATGGTACACTGGCTCATTTGTCATGATTGCCACTAAAGGGCACATGTTTTTTTTGTATTTGGCAGAGGACCGGATATTTACTACAGGAGAAGAAAGAAAATGGCGTCGATCGGCATTCCAGTTTTTCAATAGAAACCTTCATACTCTATTCAAACACCATGAAATGTATACATTTGAAAAATTACGGGTTTAGATTTTCTATTATATGGGACAAGGAACTAGACTTCCCCAAATGCTGTGGCTTACAGCTGCTCACTAGCCAGCATGTTCGTGTCAGTTATATTTCCAATCAAGAACCCGATAGAACACTTCAATACAGGTAATTGTTTCATAAAGTAGCACACTAATCAAGAAGCGACTTGAACATCGAAGTGTTGATCCTAATTCCTTTAGCAGACGCAATATTCGCCAACAATGCAAAAACACAGTAATTGCAAAATACCTGTATTTCTGCAGCGAGTTCGAAAAAGTTCAAAGAACGTTGGTCTCTGCGCTGATTGAATGGCCATTTTGCTATCCACATCACGGTTGGCAGTGCAATTTGAAACCCTACAAAATATAAAAAATAGGCACGATTAGAAACTCAACTTTCGCCGAACCCAGATCATACATTACGAGCCACAGATCTAATTTTTCTTTGAGTTCACACTGCATATGAAGTGAATCGAATACAAATCTAAAGAAACTGAGGGACATCATGTCACAGACCACCATCAACAAATAAACAGTAAGAACCTAGATAAAAATCAGGGTAAAACGAAAAAGTAGAATCTATATGGGAAGAACTATAAATTCAGCATTAACAGCAAGGAAAAAACATGCTTAAAGAAAATGACTCTAGCATACTGGTACACAGGGCCAATATTTGTCAGTTTCACCCCTTTGAACTGAAAAAACCCAACTTCCAGCAGGGGGTTTGGGAGGGGGGGGAGAGAAAAGGGGTGTGTAATCTGGTCACGGTGGTGGCAGAGGTTACCAATAAACCTCTCTTAACCGCTTTCTTTACACAAAATATGTTGAAAATGTGTCCCAGAATCCCACAAATCTATGGACATCGTCTACGGTTTATGAATTAAAAAGGAATTCCTTGACTGAGAAAGAAATAATAGAAGGGCGGCATCTTGGTTCTGCATGTCTTGTATTCAGTACAGAATTGAGGCTTGATAATAATCTCTGTATGTTTTACAGAACACCTTGGAACTTTCAAACCTTGACATTCTGAAAAATGGAATACATTTGTCTCCCAGTCAATTTCTAAATCAAACATTGTTAAAGTGTGAATCACAGATTAAGCTACAGTTGTGTCCACCCAAGGCAGCTTTAGTACAAAGTAATATACCCTTTACCTAAAGTATAGCAATTGGTTCTCTTTCTATAATTTAGGCAAATGTTTTATAACGCAGGTCTTCAACATTTCTGTACCATGAGAATGGGACCACATTTCAAATAGGTTTCAGAAACCCTAGCTTGGACGATGCTAAATTCTCTGTCAACTTGAATGGACAGGTAATCTAAGAACCAAATAGAAACAGTCAAGGAAAAGCAGAAAAGCAAACATCAAAATATCAGCCACAGCATCAAACCTAACATGCACTAGGTCTGAATTACAAAAAATCGTAAGGATCTGTATGTTCCTTTTCATATCTGGGGATTACACGTCTTTAAGTCAGTGTTACAGGTGGCTGGCCTTTGCAAGGGAAAAATCCTCCAGCAGAGAAAGCATGGAGCTGTACCCAACAACGTTCTCTCAAAATAACTGTTGCAGTATATGACGGGGGCAGCATGCCACTGGGCACCTCGAAGGCCGCTACCACCCCGCGTGGGTATTCACCTTGTGACCCCCCCCCCTCCTGTCTTTTCAGCCTTCCCAAACACAGGTCTGGTCGATGCCTGCAGAATGATACAGCTGCGACGAGGAGGATATTGAGGACTGGCCCTTTAACTGGAAGAGTAACAGGGAAGAGGAGCCCCGACACAACGTAAAGCTGGCTGGTGATGACAGTCAGGTGTGCTTGTACACCGGAGTGGAGGACAGCGAACGGAGAGACGTGTGTTGGGGAGAGCGGATCGAAGGAAGTACAGAAGGAAGAGGACCCGGTTTGACATCTACCGAGGGAGTGGAGGTGCAGAGTGACCCGTTGACGGCAGGGGAGCCTGGAGCCCGACGGCAACACGAGCCGCCCACCGCACGGGACCTGGAGGCGTTTGGCTCACCGAGGTACGTAATCGTATCTCGGGCTGGGTTAAGAGGAGAGGAGGGAACCTAGAGTAATTTGAATCCCATTTCCCTTCATTCCCCTGGTGAACCCTTCCTGCACCCCCCTCCCCGCCCAGTCACTAGCTGTAATTATTCACCGGTAGTACCCCCTCACTCCCTTCCCCTCACGAGTGTGTCTGTAACATAGCACAAACTGAGACGCCCTCTCTTGTGTCTTCTACCGAGGCGGCGAGCATCGTAACCACGGAGACGGACCAGGTGGAGACGAGGCGGAGCCCAATTCGGAGGAAGGAGGAGGCAACCAGGAGGAAACAGAGACCCGAACGAAGCAGATCTCCGAGACGGACTCACATTAGGAAGACTTGTACTGATATCCTGTTTCAGCAAATAAAGCCATCACGAACAAAAACTCGACTGTTGCCCATTACTACGCAACCCGCTACACAGTAAGATTCTGCTGACTATAAGGAGGTCATACAAGTCCCAAAAATGTTTTTAGTCCCAACTATTCTGAATTTCCAGAGCTGTTCCTCTAGGTCGAATCTAAGGCTTTTAGGACATCAAGGATATCACTCTGGTCAGGTCTGTCTCAATCCAGCAGAGGCCACCAGTAGGGTCCAGTTCAGTTTCATCTGCTACTGGCCAGCCAAGCAAGTCTGGAAAATGGCCTCTTGTAGCTTGCGGTGTCCTTTTAGCCACTAGAAAGGTGAGTCAACTGACCCTTGTAGTCCATTGCTTATTCATGGGAGCAGGCCAGCCCTTCAGGTCTTCACACAGTTCTCAAACACCAAGTATGAGAACGGTGAACTTCTGTTCTTTCACAGGTCCAAAAATTATTCGGATGAGCTGAGGCTGATGAATCAAATTTGTAGGTTTCATTAGCCAGTGGGTGGACATGACGCCTGGACACTTTCTAACCCAGGTGTCTCCAGCCAGTCGATCGTGAGATACCAGTAGCCAATAGACACCTTCGGAATAGCTCACAGCCTTGAGTTAATTTTTAAATAAGCACAGAGTCACATTTTCTTTTTAAAATTTAGGGAAGACTGTGTTTATTTGATAATATCTTCAGGCTGCAGATAACAGGGCATGATACTGAGTAGTGCTGGAGTCAGATTTATTTAATTTTAAAGTTAAGAGAAGACTATACTTTTTAATAATATTATCATTAGATAGCGCGGCCTGATACTGAGCAGTGCTGGAGTCAGATTTATGACCAGGGCAAGGAGGTGAAGAACTTAAGCGCTGAGGTATTTAAATCTTAAATAAAAGTCATTGACAAATCAACATTGAGGCATGAGAAGAAATTAGGTTTCTGAATGCTTTTAAATAGGAGAATATTGAAATGAAGTGTTAATTTGATGATTAAGTTAAATCTTTATTTTAATTTGATCCCTTTTCAAACTGTTGAATTTACAAACAGCAGGCATCATCCTCCCAGTGGCAAGTAGACACTGTGGAATTTTTATAACGGAAAGATACTGTCATTTTTTTCAAATGGGAGACATTTAAAGTGGATGCAACTATTTCTACGAAACGTTGAGTCAATGTTTTTCTCCACAATCAATTAAGCCAATTACATCTTAACATTTTATGTAGCAAGTTTCTTGACTTTATATTCTTCCTATTTAAATAAATAGTTGTCTTTTTCTGACCATGTCTACAGACCACTGTGAGCAAAATTTCTGCTGTTTGTAAATGTGACACAAAGACCAGATTCTCACTGACACCCATGGCAATCCTGTCTTAGTGCCCTTAGACAAAGTATTTTGTTCAAACCGTAGTCCTTGGCTCTATGAACATTTGGATTAAATTCAATGAATAGGCGTGGGGGTGTCCAGCAACATTGCACAAATGGTTTTGCCTTCATGAGCTCACAATGATTTTCACTGATCAGAAGTAGCTCTCACTACAGAAAAAGTTGGAGATCCCTGCTCTAACCAATGTGTGCAGCTCATCCTGTTTGCCTTTCTGCAAACGATCCCACTGTACACTAATCTGAAGCAAGTACAAGATGACATAATCTTTCTGCTTCTGAAGGAAGCTTGTGTGCCAGCCAGAGGTACATTTAGGGAAATCAACAGTCCCCTATTCTTCTCAGCTTCACAAAACTAGTTCTTGGGCCAGTTCCCTCTCCAGCTGGCCTGGTACCAAATTGGCTACAGAGAGCCTACGGAACAAAATGGTTCTCTATCCAAAGTTTTCTTGGCTTTTAACTATAGATGGGCAGGCCTCTTCCTTTTCAAGCTTATGAAGTTCCTGGACAATTCTCAGCTGTCCTTCCTGAGCTGATATCTGTTACATACCTCACACCCAGGTCTTCTTGGGAAAAGCCTAAAACATTGTTTTTGATCTGGGGCAGTTTTCACACCTCATTAAGGGGGTCACTGGCAGGACCATCCGCCAGCAGACCAATGCTAATCAGCCTGAGGCAGGTAAAGTATAACTTATTTAACATGCTTTTTCCTTAATATTTATACAACTTCTAACTTCACCAATGAGTTCGATTGTTAACATACATTGTAGTTTAATCAACTCTGTAGCTTATCCCAATCCAAAGATAGAAGTCTTGTGATTCTATTGTGAACTTACATTTTTCTCTCTAGGACATAGCCCTTCACCGTGAGAACAGCTTTGGGGGGCTGGTCACTATAAGTTCATGCTTATAAATTCTTGAATGTACCACTTTCAAATACTATGTGCCATACCTCATGGGCTGCAAGGCCAACTGATATGTGACTGATTTAAAATTTAAAGGTAATGTTCTTTCCTAGGGGTCAATCCACACAAGCAGGCCTAAAGCAATGCTTCCTTTGTCAGCTTAGTGGTTTACCCCTAATTTACCCCTTGACATTAGTTCCTTACAACTACCTTTTACCCTTATTCTTTATTCCCTTACCCATAACCCTTCATACCATACCCTTGGCCTCGCATTTACTCTTACCCCTTACCCTTTTATCATTTACCTCTTACTTTTAACCCCTCACAGTAGCCCCTTAACAAATACAATTTCACTTACCCTCTTGCTATACTCTTATCCCCTTACACCCATGTCAGTTTACTTGTAACCCCGTACCCCATTACACTTACCCCTTACCTTTAATTCCTTACACAGAACTCTTACCCATAAACATTACACTTATCACTTTTACTTTTAACCCCTCAGCATTATGTTTCACCCCTTATGCCTACCCCATTGCCTTCCTTCTTATTGCCTTAGCATTTAGCGCTTATCTTTAAATTCTTACACTGTTACTCTGGAATCTTTGCCCTTAACCCATACCCATTAAACATAATCCCTTGCCAAGACATTACACTTAACACTACAGCGTAACTTTACCCATAAGCCCTTAACCATAGTCACAATTAACCCCATACTTTTAACTCCTTGCCACTAATCTCTCAACTTTATCTGATTTACCTCTTTGGCACTTCCTTCTTGACCCCTACGTCTGGCATAGAAAACATTATCCATTCAAAATTATTCTTATATTTATAGAACTTGTAACACAATAGTAAACAATAAAATGGTCTACGGTGAAAGTGTAGTCCTCAAGGAAATGCCCATAAAGAATGGAATAACAATTAAATGCATGCAAAAAAAGTATGCTCGCCATATATGCACATAGATACAGCCTCCATGCTGCAATACATTTTTCAGTCTTACTTAGCAGATCTCAGACAACCTGACACAAACCCAACTATTGCTGCTGAGTGTAAGAAAAAATCAGTTTCAATTCCTGAAACCTTACTGAATTACTAACTGAGGGCTCACATCAGCCAAATCAAAGTAAAACAGTATATAGTATCACTCACCAGGCTACAAAGAATGCCTTCCAAATCTTCCACACTATTTCTGTGCATTCTGTTCACCATTATCTTCACCTAGTTCAGCAGGGGATCACGTCAACTCTATAGGAAAGTACCGCTCTGTGAGAATACAAAGACTCAACAGCTTCACCACTTGTGTGGGTATTCATAAAATCGGGCGGTGATAAAGATTTACATGAAACATCAGACTTGTTTTACACACCAAAACAATCACCTCTTAGAAAATTGCCTCTATTATTAAATAGACAATATTGTGTGAAAAAGAAAGAAGCGTATCCCCAACAACGTTAAAAAGCAAGCTCAGAACGTAAGGGGATCTTGCATGCAATAAACAAATGCCTTCCTGCAAGTTCTAGAGGTTGTGGAATACAACCCAATATACAACGTATCTCTCAGAATGCATAATGTCTCCGGCCCTGAAAGCACATCTTCAACTGAAAACTACTTAAAATCACTTACAATCGCAACAGGTATCTAATAATTATTAGAAGGGTGCTGCACACTTGTCACCTTTTCCTCTTGTGCACTTTTTAATACCTCATGTATTTTTGGTTGCTCACAATTTTTACTACCTCATATATGTTGATTGCTCACAATTGTCACTATTACCTTATGTAACGTAACGTCTGCTTTTGTAATCTGTTCTTGTGTAATGTTTTCCATCATGTTTCATCTCTGTTCCTATTGTGAAGCGCTCTGACGCCTTCGGGTAAAGTCCGCGCTATATAAAAATGCATAAATAAATAAGTGGACAGTGGCAGTGTCCCGGCTGCTTTAACGGCGCTAGCGCGACCTGTGGTGTAATCTTACACGTGCTTTTAACTGTAAGGGGGCATAGGGTAGAGAGCGATTAGGCTCCCTTCGTGTTTCTTTTTTAATTCACTTGTGCACTGTACTGTACTGCTGGACTGTTGTGTCTCCTGCTGGCAGCTACCCCGCAGGTATTTTTAAAAACGGTCACTGGTGGCACTGTTGGGCTGCTGAGGTCTCCTACCTGAAGGCAGCAACATCGCGCAGGGGGGCTGGGCTCGTTTTCTTTCTTCCCGCCCTGTTCTGACACCGTTTGAGCAGAGGGCGTGGAAGGTCCGAGCCAGCCACTTCCGGTGCGCGGGGGAGGACGGTCAGCGCTCTAGTCTTCCTAGACGCTGGGGGAGTTAAGAGGCGGATGCCTACTCGGCAGCGCAGCGGACGAGCGCAGCGGGCGAGCCAAAGGCGAGCCCGTCTGTGCCCGTCCGCGGCCGGGCACGGGCAGGGCCCCAACCCCATGTCAGATTTTGGTAAGAACACAGTGGAGCAGAGAACAACTCCTGCGCTTCTGTAGAGGCACCCCTACCTTGTGCCTCCATAGCATGAGAGTGGAGGAGGACACAGGATGTAAGCGCTGGCAATTTGTGTGTAGTACAGGAGGTAAGGGAGAACAGGAGTATACCAGTCTGGTTTGCGGATTACTTAATGTTAGATCTTTGCGCAAACATAGACTGGATATTTATAATCTCCTTACAGAAAAACAATTTGATCTCCTTTTCCTTACGGAAACGTGGCTAGATGCGCACTCTGACCCAGATATTATCGAGGCTTTGCCGGAAGGATATCTGATGGTTAGGCAAGACAGGCCTAAGGTTCGAGGCGGAGGCATAGCCATTGTTTTCAAGCAGCCTCTGTGCTGCCAAATGGAGCAAATGACGGTTACGGAGAGTGAGGTAGGCGCCTTCACTATCAGGGTGAATGCAAGTACTACAGTGAAGGGCTTCCTGATTTATAGACCTCCGGGTCCTCACACCAGGTTTACAGACAGCTTGGTAGAAGGTATTACTGAAGCCGCTCTACGCAGAGACAAGTTCCTTGTGTTAGGGGACCTGAATATGCATATGGAAGATCCTCTGGACAGAGGGGCGGTTAGTTTCGGTCGGGAATTGCAGGCATTACAGCTAGACCTGAGAGTTAAGACCCCTGCCCATTAGCAGGGCCATTTGTTGGACCCAATATTTGCTAATTGGGAGGAAGTGGAGATCAAACCTACCATCCCAGTTCCCTAGTCAGACCACTTTCTTGTGCCGTTTGTGGCGCTGATTCCGGGTGCAAGAGCACTGGAACAGGCACCCCGTAACTATCCTATCCGGAAATGGGCGAAATTCTCTCAGGCCAATTTCGACGAAGCACTCACCAAAGGAGGGAGAGCGGGCGGGATGGATATGGAAACAGCGAGCAGTAATTTGGATAAGCGCATTACAGAGGCTTTGGACTCTACCGCCCCACTATGTTTGACTAATGCGGGCCGCCTCTCACAGAGAACGGCTCCTTGGTTTAACGACGAGCTGCAGTTGGTAAAGGCGGCATGTAAGAGCTATGAGAGGCAGTGGAGGGTGGCCTTCTCGATCCAGGCAAAACAGGAGTACTTGGCAAAGAGGCGAGCCTACCATGGGCTGTTTAGAAGGGCTAAGGCAGCCCGCTTTGCCAAGAGGATTAGGGAGGCAGAGAACTCCGCGAAGGAATTGTTTAAAATCTATAAATCTATTTCCACCGCGAAGTTCGGTGGATTGTTCTGTGGACTCATGTAACCGTATTGCAGAATTCTTCGCAGAAAAAGTGGCAAAAATGTACTCCTCTTTTCCGGGGAAAATTGTAACAGGGTCTGAGTTTTCAGAAGATACAGGGGTAGTCAGGGGACGACAGGGATTGGAGAAATGTATTACCCCTTCCCCGGAGGTACTTATACAGATCTGCAGATCGATAAAGTCGGGCTCCCCGAGGGATACTGCCTCGCCCAAGCGACTCGCTGAAAGCCTAGTGACCCTTGACCTTATATCAGACATATGCTGGAGGTATCTTTTAGGACTCATACAGTACCTACTGGGTGGAAACTGGCGGTCGTACTCCCTCTTCAAAATAAGCCGAACATCAGCTTTGAGATATTTGAGAACCTCCGCCCTATATCTCTTCTACCCTATATGGCTAAAGTGGCGGAGAAGGTCGTGAACATCCAGCTGATAAGATATGTGGAGGAAGCTAATCTTCTTCACGCCACTCAGTTTGGATTCCGACCCCACCACTCTGCCATCAGACAGGGGGTGGATGAGGGCCAAACTATAGCCCTGGTCCTCCTGGACCTCAGCGCGGAATTTGACACTGTAGCACATGCCACTCTGCTGCAGAATCTGAATGAAGGTGGGATTTCAGGTGCCACGCTGAAATGGATTCAGTCATTCCTGGTAGACAGGAGCTTTCAGGTCCGGCTGGGGGACTGCTACTCTAGAGACATCAACTTGGGTCAGGGCGTACATCAGGGTTCGTCCCTGAGCCCAACCTTATTTAACCTATATGTCTCCCTAGTGGCAGCCATAGTTGAGGCCCATGGGCTGCGCATAGTGTCCTATGCCGATGACACGCAGCTGGTCATCTCCCTATCGCGCGCGCCCGGTCTTGCTGCTGACAGGTTCAGAGCATGCATGCAGGAGCTTGCATCCTGGATGTCGACCAACTGCCTGAGGCTGAATGGTAGCAAGACTGAAGTGCTTGTGGTGGGGGGGAGCCAGTCTGAGTGGACATTTGCATGGTGGCCGTCCTGCCTGGGGTCGGCCCCTACTCCTTGTCAGGAAGCCAAAAACCTGGGCATTTGGCTCGATGTGGAGCTAACATTTGTGCCCCAGATTAGTCGCGTGGTGGGGGTATGCTTTGGCGTTCTGAAAGGCCTGCGGAAGACTCTTGAGCTTCTCCCTACGGAGGCCCGTAAGACGCTGGTGCATGCCTTGGTCACTGCGCGGTTGGATTATGGCAATCTTCTTTATTTGGGTGCCACGGGAAAGAGCCTTGACCACCTTCAAGTGTTACAAAATGCAGCGGCTCGCTTGGTCCTGAGACTACCCAAAAGATCTGCCTCCAAGGCAGCGCTGCAGGCACTTCATTGGCTTCCTGTCAGGAGCAGAATTGAGTTTAAGGCTCTGTGCACGTGCCACCGTATTATATGCGGCAAGGCACCAAAGTCATTACAGAATCTTATTACTCCCTACAAGCCTGCCCGAGCCTTGAGATCTTCGGGCTCGGTGCTACTAAATATTACCAAAGTAAAAAAGGTACGTATGGGTGGAAGGTCCTTCCGGTTTATAGCAGCGAGAAGCTGGAATAGGCTCCCGCTAGAACTCCGCCTTGAATCATCAGAGTCTAGATTTAGGGGGAAACTCAAAACTCATCTGTTTATCTAGTAGACTAGCTCAGTTTCTTTGTTGTGACTCTGTTACTCCCACTTACTATAGCGCGGGGACACGCAGGTGTGCGTAACCAGGCGCTTTATAAACCTCGCTATTATTATTAAGTTTCAATTTTAAAAGTTCCAATCTTGCCCTACCCCCGCCAATCTTATTTATGTGGCGCTAATGAAAGGTACTGAATTAATGCATAACATACACATATCATTTGTTAGTACATTTGTTTCAGTCAGCAACAGTATCTAGCGGGCAAGATTAACCCTTAAATGCATAGCAACTGCAATCTTGTCAGTTGCCTATATGATTCAACCATTTACCAACCTGAATGAAATGCTCCAACAAAATATTTTCACATCAATGTTTTATCCTGGTAAGTGTGGCACAATTTGAGGGGTGGGATCAAGAGAGAACTGGCAAATTTGAATTGAGAAAGCAAAAAGTGGCATGTGATAATCAAACTCCCTTGAGGAATTTTGGGAGGTGGTATCAGATAGACAACATGCTTGGAGTGGAGGTCAGAGAAAACTGGAAATTCTGAAGATTTTTTGATCACTACAAAACCACAAACCATGCAGTTTAATCTTATCAAACTTCCACCTCACCACCCCATGAAATTAGCCTCTCTGAGAGTGAAAAGTTAAACAATAGTTCATGTTCATATGCAGTCCATTCAACTCTGCAGGATGGAGCTCATACTCAAGAGGCTTGGCAGCAGCATGCACTGCTTTTACCTGGTTGGCTAACCAGGAGCTGCCAAGCCAACCAGCAACTTCCCAATTTCCATGCTGGAGGTCTTCTCTTTGAGTGTAATTCAAATCTGCCAATGCTAAGCCGTACACAGAAAAGTACTCTCTCAACAACATTATCAAGCGTTGATAGAGAACCCAACTGTCCTTCCCCTACGGGTTTACTTAATGTAGGAGAGCAGCACATCAGGAATATGCGTTTTGGGAGGGTGGAAGGAGAGTAAGGATAACAGGTGCATTGGTGCTTCGTAAGTGATGGGGAAGGCATACATATTCACAATGAAAACATTTGGTAAACAGTGATGCAACATGTAATGTTGTGCACGTCCATGAGCAACGCATGGTCTGGGGGTATTTGAAGTTGCATTGCTCTAAACTAAAAACGCTTTATGTTTGTGTGTCATACATACATACATGCAGATTCTTACCAACTATGTTTTAGTAATCTGACCAAACTGCCAGCAGCATAACCTTCATGGCAGCTACTTTATGAGAGGATTTCAAACAATATACCCAATCCACAAATCAGGGCTCGAAAAATCCACTCTCGTTGTCGAGCAAGATTTATTCAGGACAAGCAATTTTTAGGGACTACTCGCCCTTTCTGGTGAGTTGAAAATCCACTAACTTCAGGGAAGACAAACTGACTTTTGTCCTTTGCCTCTGAAAGCAGAGTAAATGTGACAAGATAAGATGTAAAGGCATCGTTATTGCTCACAAAGTGAGATCAAAAAAATGCCATTAAATCTGGTTATCTTGTCAAATTTACTGACTTTCAGAGACAGAGTTCAGAAGTCAGCTCATCTTATTACATTTATTTTTCTTTCTGTGACTTAAGTTAGAGGATTTTGTAAAGTGAACTGTGTGACAATTGAACCTTGCAAAGCATGTTAAATGGAAGGCTGTAAGACATCATGCTTTTTTCTAACACAACACTGAAATAGCTAAATGAAATGTTCAAATATTTCAAATATATTTCTCTAGTTATGAAGACCCATTTTTGTAATTCTGCTGTGAATTCTTTTTAATGGATCAAAACAAATTAGAACACTGTACTTGGTGATGTGCAAATGTTAAATATTTTTGCTGAAACCCAACTTCCAAAAATTGTTTATGCACTATTATCAGTAAAACTACGTTAGTGGGAAAGTATTGTGACCATTTCAATGGAAAATATGCTATCTGCAAATGACAATGCACTACACCACATCATGCTTTGGTAATATATTTATGAAAAGTGAGTTTTTAAACATGAACCTGGAATTATTACTGCACCTGCCCAGATGACAATGCTATTAGTGAACTGAGAAGCAAGCCAGGAATCATGTGTACCTTATATATAGGCTCGATTCTTGGTATACATGGAGCAAACGTTTAGTCTAGTAAATAAAAAGAATTTTTGTACAGCAGAAATAGTGAACTTGCATATTTGAAGGTGCTCTCTTATTTGATAATAAAGAAAAAGGCGGCTCCATAAGACAATTTTTTTTTAAATTTGTTTATTGAATAGCTTGCTGTTACAGTACACATGCTCCAATAGGGAGCCATCAGAATCTTGATAGCATGAAACAACACAAGCATTTTCAAGTATAAAAGGCAGCAGAGATATGCAGTGCATACGTAAACAAACAGTTCATAAAAGCCAACTACCCCCCACTCCCAACCCCCCCCCAGGCACTTGAAAGGGTGTGGCATCATATAAACAAAGGATATTGAGAATTATTGACATGCATATATAATAATACATCATGGGCGTCACATTGCAGCAATTCCTACTGAGGCACAGATCAGAAAGGAAAGAAGGAAAACAAAAAGAAGCAAGGAGCAGAAGGTTAGACCACAGACCCATTTCCGAACTGTAGGGAGGCTCTAAGCGCCCCAGCATTGTGCCATAGCGTGCTTGGCTAGTAATGTTGCCACAGCAACCAGTCGCCGGTTACACGGTTTCAGGGATTTCAAATTCCCCAGCAGGCATACCTCCTGCACAGACCGCTCATTCCAGCACCACTTCCGTCAGCACAATCGCCACTTTAACCCAGGAGGCAGATATACCTGGGCACTGCCACGATAGATGCAAAAAAATCGGCATCTGTTTGCCAACACCTAAAGCAACAGGCTGTATTGTGCAATTCATATTTCCACAATTGCAGTGGAGTGTAATACAACTGGTGTAAAAATGTGAAATGGATGATACTCAGATTACAGTTGGCAGTGAGGCGCCCAGTCAGAGTACAGCAGAACTGCTGATGGTCAAGCGGCAAGATGCACCCCAAAGCTGCGTTCCATTTAAGATATGAAGGGTGCTCTTCTGGATCATTCTCACGTTGGGATGCAGCGTATAGTCTAGAGATCAGACCCTTGCGCTCCTCACCAGCTAGCACCGCCTGCAGTGCTCACCATGGCTGTGGTTCTGCTGGATAATTAGGGTAGATTGTGTAGGGAAGTTGTAATGAAGAGAAAACACGCAGGAAACGTGTGATAATGAAGACGAGATTTATTTGTGTCCACTCGTCATGAAGTTCAAGGACCAGAAGGTAATCAATTGGATGGGGTTCCGGACGCAAGGCAACAGCTGTTTTATCACTGTTTGAACAATGAACACATGAACGCACAAAATGGTCCACACAAGAATCAATCCCTGGCCACCAAAAAGACTCCTTTAATCGTCTTCTGGTAAAGGATATCCCCAGATGCCCCTCATGAGCAATCTCAAGAAGAGTATTCCTGATAGAAAAAGGCGGAACAATTGTGTCTCCTCTAAGAATCAAATCATTCTCCACAGCAAGTTCCTCCTGAACTTTGAAAAACCCCATCATATTACCAGACAATTTCCTCTGTTCCGGCCAACCATGTGTGAGATAATCCTTGACATTGCACAGTTCCAAATCATTTCTCATTTCCTTTAACCAGACATCCTATTGCAAAGATGACCGTTCACCACAAACCAGATTTACATGTAAAAGCAACCTCACACTCATCCTCAATAACCACTTCAGGACAGCTCATATCAGAAACTAGTCTTGACATGTAATCAGCATGTACATTCGCCTTACCCTGAACATACTCAATTTTAAACTGAAAGGACTGCAATCTTGAAGCTAATCTTGCAAGACGCGCCAACATGGTCCTGCCTCCACCAGGAGCTATGAGAAAAACAAGAGGCTTATGATCAGTTTTTATTAAAAATCTTATACCCCAAAGAAAAAGGTCTAAAGTGTTCAGCTCCCCAGACACAAGCCAACAGCTCTCTTTCTATAACGGAATAATTCTTTTCAGCATCTCTCAAAGCTCTTGAAGCATAAGCAACAACCCAACAACCCATTCCTTCTCATTATCCCTCTGCAAAAGAACACCACCCAAACCAGAACAACTTGCATCCACCATAACCACACACTTCACACCAACCACAAAAGGTTTCAGACACGGCGCCTTCACAACAAACACTTTCAAAGTCTTAAAAGCTTCCGTCATTTCATCCGTCCAAACAAATTTTGCATTTCTCTTTAGCAAACATCTAAAAGGATCAACCTTTGCTGAAAAATTTGGTATAAACTTAGAATAAAATTCAATAAGGCCCAAAAACGCCACAAGTTGTTCTTTTGAAGTGGGTACAGGAGCATTTACAATACTTTCAACATGATTTCTTTTTGGTTTAATACCCATTCCACTGATAGTATGACCAAGGTATTGCACCTCTTTTTGTCTAAACTTGCATTTGTCGAGACGGAGGGTAAGCCCTTTCTCAGACAAAGCAGCAATCACACACTTCAAGTTATTATCATGCTCCACATCTTTTCCGCACACCAAAATGTCATCTTGAAATGCTATGGCACCATTCAACCCCTCTAAAGTGTCTCTCATAAGTCTCTGAAACACTGAGGCAGCACTCGCCAACCCAAATGGCATTCGACAAAATCTGTATAGACCCTCTGGGGTAATAAATGCAGTGATGTTTTTAGACTCCTCAGCAAGTACAACCTGATGGTAAGCACTGGCCAGGGCAACACAAGAAAAAACTTGTGCACCAGCTAAGGTTGAAACCATTTCATGAAGATTCGGTAAAGGATGTGAATCCACCCAAATGGCACTATTAACACTGCGGAGATCAATACACAACCTAAGCTCGCCAGAAGATTTAATCAAAATCACAATGGGAGAAACCCAAGGGGATGATTCTATCAGTTCAATGATATTCTTTTCACACAAATCCTTCAACATTTCCTTAAGTTTGCTCCTATAAGTCAGAGGAACATTTCTCACTCTATGCCTAACAGGAATAGCATTCTCATTCAGTTTGATAACATGTTCAAAACCTTTATATCGACCCAAAGACCCGCTAAAAACACTTGGAAAAGATTTCTGCAAACTATCCACTAGCAGTGAATTATCATTGGAGACACTTGGCAAACACTGTGGCACAACAAAAACAGGAGGATTGGCCCTAGGATCAATTTTCATTTCCAACTGGTATTGGTGTGGCCAACCCAAGAGTGACAATCCAGACTTTGACACATACATTTTTCCAGAAGTGTGTCGGTCAGAAAATTGTAACTTCGCATTAAAATATCCAATTAGATCAATCTTGTGGCCTGTGTAACCACCAGGAGATACGTCAGATTTGAATAACCTCCTATCAGGAAACTTCTCCTGAAAGACATTCAAAGAAATGATGGTATACCATGCACATGAATCTACATAAAATTCTAATTTGATGTTATAAACCGTTATCACACAAGATGGAAATTTTGTACAATCCCCATCCTCACATATATTGATAACAGTGTTTACTTGGAATTCACTTTCATCATCCAAGGCATAACTTTCGCAACATTCATGTATACAATTCATTTTTCCTGGTAATGATCTACATAATCTTGTAAAATGGCCTTTCTTGTTGCATTTTGAACATGTTTTCCCTAAAGCTGGACAATTTCTACAATCTGCTAAATGCCCATCGCTTCCACATCTAAAACACAATAACTTTGAGTTCTTTTTTTCATACTTCTGATTCCTGAATTTGTTATCATTTCTAGATGAAAAATCACTTCTTGGTGGGTAACCTTTCTTTGATCTGTCTGAATCTTTAGATACGCTGAAAACATCGCTTTTATCGTTTCCGCTAATCTCCTTCACAAACTTTTCCGAATGTTCTATCGACTTTGCAATATCTATAGCATTGTTAAGAGACATATCAGATGTTGTCCAAAGTCGTTCCTGCACTTTTTTGTTATTAGTCCTCATCAAGATTTGGTCCCTCAAGACCTGCTCATAAGAAATGTGCTCAAAATCGCACGTAACTGCTAATGATCTCAAGGCTGAAACAAAATCTTCCACAGGTTCATCTGCATGTTGCTTCCGTGAGTAAAAAATAAATCTCTCCATGACAATATTCTTTTTTTTTCCATACCTTAAACTTAGCTGCAAGGAAGCATATTCATACACATTAATATTCCCTGGATTTACTAAAACTGGTAAAGTTTTGAACTCTTTCAGTGCAATTCCACCCAAACAATGCTTTAATAGCGATCATTTTCTTTCTGGCTCACAATCTCCCTCCTCTAACACATCTACATAAGCTAAAAATACAGGTTCCCATATTTCCCAAGCCATGGGAGGTTCACCAGGTGATGATAAAAAAGATGGGGGAGGGACAATGCCAGCCATAGTAAACAAGTTTGTAAACTTATTCTATATCATACAATAAAAGAGTGTTAATATACAAGAAAAAAAACAATCAATAATAAAAGAAAGTTCCCAGCTGTAGTTAAGACACGCAGTGTGCGTATCATTGATAAAAAACCATGAGATCCACACTTGCGTTATATATACTTCTTCCAAAACAATCGTCTATGTGAGATCCACACTCGCGTTATTCACACTCCTTTCAAAACGCGTTGTTATCGTGCGTTCACAATGCTTGACGATCTGACGTGAGGAGTCAGAACGTGATGAGAGAAGGACGTCTTTGACGATCCGACGTAAGGCGTCAGAGCGTGATGAGAGAAGAGCATCTTAAGAACTCCAAAGCTGGACGCTGACAACACTAGAATCCACACGGTTCCACAAAGTTCGAAGAAGAAACGGCAGCCGATTGAACACGAAAATTGTTCAAAAATAAGCCGTAAGAAGTAAGATCAGTTCTCTTTCAAAATTTCCTTTTCTTTCCTTCCCAATAAAAAGTTCAATTAATCCTCCGTAGTTCCGCAGCTCCGTAACGGTGCTCACACGGGTCTTACTGCTGAGTAAAATCTTGTTCAAATCTTGTTCCTTATCAGCAGGTAACAAATCCCGCCCGTCGCCAGTGTAGGGAAGTTGTAATGAAGAGAAAACACGCAGGAAACATGTGATAATGAAGACGAGATTTATTTGTGTCCACTCGTCATAAAGTTCAGTCTTGGAATAACATAACTCCCCCAACAGCCTTACTTCCCACATTCTAGATATTTGAAGACAAACAAGGTCTCCCAACATTCCCAATGGCACGAGCTTGTCACGAGCTATTAAACAACAGGAACGCTCGTGACAGCTCACATAATACATATACAAGAACCCAACAGATTGCCCTGACCGAGTGTCGCACCCTTACATATGTGAAGCACAGCATTGGGCTGGGCCGTGAGTCCGACCCGCCTGAATGTCCGGCAGCGAACGGAACTGGCCAGGTTTGTACAGGTCACCCATCTGTACAACACCGACCGCTTGCAGCGCAAGCAGAGCAGAGCGCTTCCGCGCCGCAGAGATATCTGGATGAGCCGCCACAGGCAGCTTTGGGGCCATAAAGGTAGTCTAGCTGTGCCCTCCTAGCAAGGGCCCGCCAGGCCCAGGCGGTACACAGTACTGGGTTAATCTCTACCCAAGGGCCCCCACCACCATCCGAAAGGGCTGTAGCCACAAGCGGCAACGGGAGAATAGCATCCACCTCAATCGCCTTATGGGGTAGGGACTGCTGCCGATAAAACCAATAGTGCGCGAATTGTGCGTGGGCGCACAAGTAGTAGAGACGCATGTCTGGTGCCTCAAAGCTGCCACGGTCCAATGGTTGCACAAGAGTATTCCAGCTACATCAAGGCTTTTCCCCGCCCCCAGACGAACGACAATAGGGCAGACTGCAACGTTTTAAAGAGAGAGAGATTCAGACAAATAGAAATGTTTACAAATAGATACAATAATATGAGTAAAATGGTCATTTTGATCACCGCAATGTGGTACGCAAGCAAGAGGCAGCCGGACCCAGCGCTCAGCCCTGTCTGTAATTTGAGAAATGGTGCGACCATAGTTCAGGGAAATTACCTGCTCAGCGTCCCTATATAGCCAAACACCCAGGTATTTCACCGGGTCCTGTGTCCAGGACAACGGGAAGTCCGATTCGATCTCGCAAGTGCCAGTTGTCAGGGGAAACACCGTCGACTTAGCCCAATTGATCCCCAAGCTGGAGAAACTTTCATATTTCACATATTCGCGAAGCAATGCTGGAATGTAGGTTGCAGGTTCGCGGACGTACAAGAGCATGTAGTCTACATAAAGCTAGACTATAAGCGGGCGCTGCCGGAACCTCAATGCCGCCAACGCATGCAGCTGGCGCAGCTTGCAAGCAAGAGGCTCTAAAGCCAGTGCAAAAAGCAGCGGCGACGGGGGGCAACCCTGTCGGGTGCCCCTTCCAATGAGAAAGGCTGACGACACCCAACCGTTACCTCGAACCCTGGCTACCGGCTCAGTGTACAAGACTCTGATCCACTGGAGGAAGAATGGGGGAAGACCCATTCTTGTGGGGACTGTAAACATGTAATCCCATTGAAGGGAATGAAACTCTTTTGCTGCGTCTAGCAGCACCGCAACGGCCTGAAGATCGGATTTGAAATAGTGCACGGTGGCGAACAGTGTGCGTAGATTGCGTGGTGGACCGGGTGGGCACAAACCCTGACTGGTCAGGAAGCACCAGTATGGGAATCATAGATTATTAAATTTACTAGACCTGCAGGTCTAGTAAATTTTATGATTTTTCGAGTCCTGCAAATGAATCATACATGACAGGCACTGAATGCAGACCTTCAGCAAGTCTATGTACACAATTTCTTTGCCATCCAAATCACAAGCAAACAGCCTTTGGTTGTTCAAGGAAAGAAATTTGGCTACGCCCTATACACTCAGTTCATTGATTCGGAATTCACTGCACATAGCCTCTGGATAAATGCTTTGGCAATTCGACTCAGTGGCGACAAGGTGTAATCTCATTCCACTAGATCCATGGTGTGTGGTCTTTATAGCAAAGTTGTATGATATTGGGCTGTTGTAGAATCTTGTGTTGTTAGTTGGAAGCATTTGATAGGTTAAATCTCGAGTAAGGATTGGCTTTAGTACACTCGCTCACATATGGGAGGTGAACATTTTTCATTTGTATAATTAACACCCGTTGTACGTAATATGTGACTATAACATGTGCATATTAATCATATCATTTTTAGTAGGCAATTGTATTTAGTCATTATGAGCACCACCCAAGTTAACAGGTTATAGAGTTAACAAGTCAACTTTTCTATTGCCATCTTAAATGTCGGCTGTCACACGTGAAAGGCTGGAAGGACTGCACATTTCATATTTGTTTGTTTCGTACATTATGTGTTTTTCAATTACATATGTTGTGTTTTTTCCTGATGCCTTTTGTTAGCTAGTGAATAGTTATGTGCTTTGTATTGTATAATTGATAGTGAGGTTTTCATTAAAGAAGAAGATGCCAGTGTGAGAGAGCGACTCGTGGGAAGAGCTGTAGCCAACAGTCTGCCCGGTTTTACAATTCAAAGACATTCACATACATGGCTTATTATTCAAGACATAAGAAAGTGGGAAGGATACATGCTCTCGGAGTCTAGAGAGAAAGGATTTGTTGCAGAGAGTGGGAATAAATTAAAATGTTGCAATTAATGTTTTTGTTTAATAATAATATTAGTGTGTATTCCTGGGAATAGTTAGAAGAGATGCTTGCTGACTTCGTAGTTCCTACTAAGAAGACCGTTCTCACCTCTGCTCATCTGCACAGCTTGCGTGTAAAGGATTTATGGCCAAGCATTCTTATTCTCTCATTCAGAGACCTTTATTTGGTTTTCTGAGGCTTACATCTTACCGTATTTACCTAAATTAAATGCCATTTTTCTCTAACCATACTAGATAATTTAGATTAGGGATTTCCTTTATGGAAGACATTTTCTGGATACGCTGTATTCTTGATGTCATTCTCGCTAAAGTTTTATTTTTCCCTATCTTGAATTACGGACTCTATGACCATTTAAACTGGTAACTAATAATGCTTGAATTTAGGTTCTTAATGGATTAATCCTGTTGCATTAATCGAGATTTTGTTAATAAATCCTTTTTGAATGTATTTAAATTCTCCTTGTCGTTTCCTGTGGAGCTTAATGGTTTTGCTGTTTATGGAAATGTATTTAAATGTTAGCTTCTAATTTCCCCTTCATGTCGACTAACAGTGGTCCATACGACTAGTTTGTATTAAATATACTCATAGATCAAGATTTAAGAACCCCCGATCAACCACTTATTTCAGAATAAATGGCTTTGGGAACAATTAGTAATAGAGGGTTAAGTGATTTTAAAAAGGTGAAAACACATTGACAAATGATTAAGAAACTCACTTTACTACATGCATATGAAACAAGTATATTTTCAAATCAGTTTCAGGGAGTTATGTAGGAAGGTGTTCAGGAGCTTTTAGTGAATTGTATATGTAATTATGTCAGCTACACAAGCTCCTTTTTCTCCGTGTGCTTTTCTTTGTGTATTCCCTTTGTGATGGTAAGTCGTGTATACTCTTGGTTGACTGTCTTACTCTAGTCCCCTTGTCTCTGCTAATTGAATTGTAACGTCAATGTTTGGTTTCTGTAATAGTCATTAGTGCAATGGTTCTGTTTCAAAGAACATTTCAACAATATCTTAATGATAATACAACTTTGTTCCACTGGATGACTATTTAAACAGAAAACTAACAAGCATTTGCAATGCAATAGGTCTCGCCTTTGCGAGAGTTTGAGCTATTGGCATTGTAAATGACTGCCTTTTTATTTATTTATGTGTTTTGAAAACCTGCAAGCGGTGCGTAAATGCACACTTTGTACTTCTAGTCGTTGCTTACGAGAAGCAAGGCTGGCCGTAACTGCGCCTCTTTTACTGCCAGCCTTGCTTCTCGTAAGCAAGGACTATTAGTATAAAGTGCGTGTTTACGCACCGCTTGCAGGTTTTCAAAACACATAAATGAAAGGCATTGTCATTTACAATGACAATAGCTCAAATTCTCACAAAGGCGAGACTTATTGCATTGCAAATACTTGTTCTGGTTTGTAGCTTTCACTAAACATAACCGAATGTATTTATTTAAAAAAAAAAAAAAACAATAACCACAGAGACAAAGTCTTTCCCTTAGCCTCGGGTAAAACCCTGAATGCTCTACCTCTCCGCTTTGTGCCGAATCTAATCTCGTGCAGTTCATATGGCTTCTGAAACTTTTTTCATGCTGATTTTTGAGGTACACTACTTTACCACCATGTTGATTTGGTAATGAGTACTCTACAAATGCCACCTCATAGAAGAAAAGCCTTAATTAAATACTTATAGGCATGTTATTGCAATTTTTATTTTACAACTAAAGATAGCCCTTTTTACACCACCCTTTGCTCTCAGTATTGTACATCTGGAACCACCTTCTTCAACTCGGACAAGTTGCAGTAAGAATGGTGTCCTTTTTGAATCCCCAAGTACATAACCATTGAATTGCGATCTTCCCAAACTTCGCTTTTTAGCCTGATAATTTGTGCAGCGCATAATAATCTATTTTGGAATGTCTGAGTAATTGTGCATTTTATGGCCGTTTATCATTTTAAATTCAATTTTGCACCTAGTATGTCAACAGAAAATCCACCATTTAACATTTTTACATTTTCCCCGAAGTTTCACTAGCCAGGCTTTGAATTAAGATTAGATATTGTATTTGGTACATTTACAGTGTTGTGTATAAACAAAATAAGCCAGGCTGACGGCGCCACGCATTTGCTAAGGCAGTCCTCCCCTTTCAGCACCTGTTCTGAGCTCCAGCAAATTTCAGAACATTTAGTACAGACCCAGTTTTCCGAGAGCCCTTTCCACGTGCCGTATTGCAGAATGAATTAGCAGCCGCTAGCAGTGTGTGTAAAAGGCGCAATGGATTGCCCACGGTCTGCGTTCTCTCTGACGATAAGCGCTGTCAATCAAGCCACCGTGGGCCCCTGGGCGATGCCAAATTACAGCCGTGCATTTCTGTGAGAGAAATGTCTCGGTTTTTGGTTCTCAGAGCCTGCGCCTCCTCACACTAGCCCTGCGCCGACTCCGACAATACTGCGGATCAAAGGAGAGGTCCGAACCAGAACAGACAGATGGAAATGTTAAAACACAAAGTAAAAGAAACAGGCTGTTTGGACCACTGCATGAGACCGGAGGACGCGGCACCCAAGTGCACAACTGAGCGAACAGCTGCCGCTGACCGGATCAGCCGGGCTCGGATAAGAGTGCATTAAGCAGGAGCCGCGGAGTTCATTTGACTTGGCAGCTTAACCCTTGCAGTCCCACCGCAGGCACGGCGCCAGCATAGTGCCCACACCGCCAGCGCTCGCTCCGCATTGCACTTTATACACTTATACCAATAAAACTCATGAGACATAATTGTGGGAAAGCAGTGGTGCAGGTTTATTTCGTACAAACAGGTAGTTGTTAAGGTGGGTCATCTTACAGGCGATCAAATGCGGCAGCCCCTCGCTGACCCGCATGCCTAAGGAGCCATCTTGCACGGCGAGTCGATGCTCTGACGGTGCAGTAAATTACCATTTCGTTATACTCCCGCCCCCCCTGTCGGGGCGGAGCGATGAGGCACACCCCCGGTCGGTTCAGGCCCCCCGACCGCCCGAAGGACTAACGGGGCGCCGACGCTGTTTCCTGGGCCTCCTTCGGCTCCAGGTGCTTGGCTCAGGCACCCTTACTGTGCCAGGCAGAGGTATCTAGACTGTATCCTTCTGCCGCAGAGGTACCCTTACTGTCCATCTGCTTCCAGATTGCCCTGTACTCCGCCACAGCTCTGGAGGAGGCCTACGTCGATGACAGAGCACCCCCACCCACCTAGCTACTTTCGGTCGCTGTTTAGTGCACCTTTATCATAGTACCCTTCCGTTTTCTCTTCGTATTGGTACCTGCCCAATGCAGATTTCTTAGATATGGTTCATAGGTCATGCTCTCAATTACATAGGCCACACCACTTATGGACCTTTCTTAGAACAGTTCTTAGGTCACGCCCCTAGTTACATAGGCCACACCTTATGGGGATTGCTTAGATATGGTTCTTAGGCCCCGCCCTTAGTTACAAAGGCCACACCTCTTACAGAGATTCCTTGGATACGGTTAGTTGTTTTTACCCGAACATATTATACGGGGGATCGGCAAGTGACTATTTGCATTATTGTATCTGCTGATAATGGAAAACCAGTGGTATTCGCCCAAGCAAAGTGGTGGGATTGTGAAAGTTAACCTGTAGTGTTCCCCTGGCATTATGCGCATAAGCTTCTGCTATAACTTCCAATATATACCACCGAAGTGAGAATTAAATGTAGCTGCATCGAGCCTTGCAAGTCTGTGTCCGTCATTGGATTGATCGGACCGAACCGCGCGAAATTACGCTTAGTGCAATAACGCTTTACTGGGTTGCATTCCCAAACCACTTAGCAATTCGTTGTGCGCATGCTTGGCGGCTTGTGGCACTTCTTTCATCATACCGTTCAGACCATTGATGCTGCAGCTCTCCCTAGCGACACATAAGCCTGTATATTGTTGGTGCCAAGAATCGATAAAACCCAAGGCATAGCATAAGAATCCCTTCAACCAATCACTAATCTAATGCTGAGGTGCTGAGTCATTCTATTTCCACCCACACAAGGATCGGGTCCAAACCGAATACAGGCATTCGCAGTTATGTCTGGGATAGGGCTTGAATGAGTTGACATGGCCAGGAGGATGAAGATTCGGACAATCCTATAAGATGATGGGATACGCAGAATCCTAATCGTATGGATCTGATACATTGTCACGGGTGGGAGGGGTTGGACTTGAACTTAGTTAACAACTGCCCCCTTGATTAACTGAAACCACCCCTTTAATTGTCTTGCTCTGGTCCCCAGCGGAACGGTCTAATTGTTTATTAATTAGAGGCTGCCAACGCCGGTGAATTTCCTTTGTGGATCGATTGGAGCAGTCATAACTCTTGCCCCCACTACCTGAGCCACTTCGTAGCGTGCCATTGGAATTCATTACCATCCCATCTAAAAGGCGATGCCATTTGTCTCCCAGGCTCTCTAACCAGGCCCTGGCCACCCTTGGGGGAAAATTCATTTGCTGATATTGCATGCTGGTACCAAGTTTGCCCTTTCCGAGCCCCGCGCAAATAACCTCTCTCGTATATCGAGCAGTCTTCTTCAATGTTCATTAGCGCAGTCTCAAAAAGTGCATTAGAGCAGTCTCACTAAATGCTCATTCATGCTAGTATTGCCTGACTCTGGGGTAATTACAACAGACATATACTGTTGAGGAAACTGGGCCGTAGATGTAAAGTATTGTGGATTATTAAACGAGTTGTCAAAAACTTATGGACAAAATTTTGGGTTAACCTTAATTGAATGCGTCCGGAGGTTCCCCACAAAGTATTGGGAATGTGCGTGATGCAAACAGGGCCCACAAGCTGCGGAATTGTTTTTGTCATAATACACTTCAATAGTCGTACCCACGATGCGGGCTAAATACTTGGGATAAGTCATTGTAAATTTAGAATGCTTCATTAATGTTCGGTTGGGTGTCTCTGGCCCGTAAGCTGCCGACACCCTGATGAATAATAGCCTTTCCCTTGCCATGACCATGGCGAGCTAATGCTGACGCCGCAGCAAGAAATGTGGCATAATGCAGCACCTTCAGTGATGCTTTGTCAGTAAAACACTCAAAATTAGTGTCTGGGCAAAGGTTGCACCTTATAACGATTGGATGGGTATGTTGTCTGGAGGCAGGGCAGCAAGAGTTTTAAAGTGTCTCAAAATAGTGCGTGATCAAAATATAGCTGAAAGACAGCGACACGTATGACTAACCCCAGATGAAATACCAAGTGGCTGCATAAAGCACAACCAACAAACACAGCGCAATCATGCTCCTGCGCAAAAAACAAAGCGGGACACTCACTCTTGATTTGTTACAAGTCATCTTATTATTATTATTATTATAGGAGTTTATAAAGCGCCTGGTGACGCCTCCCGGCGTGTCCCCGCGCTTAGGAGAGAGTATTACTTGAGCGGAAGAAAAGACAGGCAGCAACCAGTGAAATTAGCTGATGAAAAGATGTGTTTTTAGAAGTTTCCTAAAAGATGTTTCGCTTTTTTCCTGTCTAATATTCATGGGGAGGGTGTTCCACTCCTTGGCCGCAAGAGTGCGAAAGGACCTGCCTCCAAGTCTGGCTTTTTTTGGGCGTGTGGTTTTAAGCAAGCCTGTTCCCTTAGAACGTAGAGATCTAGAGGGTTCATAACGGGAAACTAGGTCGGACAAATAGGAGGGTGCTCTCTGATGAATGATCCTATGGCACCAGAGGAGTGCCTTGAAAATTAGCCTCTTTCTAATGGGCAGCCAATGCAGAGCATCCAAGGAAGGTTTAGATGGAGCTCTGCGCGGGAGTCTGAGCACAAGGCGTGCCGCTGAGTTTTGCAGGACCTGCAGCTTTCTAATGTTTTTTTCAGAAGTGCCCAACAAAAGCACATTCCCGTAATCAATGCGGGAAGTGATCAGAGCTTGTGTCATGGTGCGCCTGGAACTCAATGGGAGTAGGTCCATGGTGCGGCTGAGCGTCTTCATAACTCCAAAACATTTTCCAACTGTTTTTCTAACATGACTGTCATACGAGAGTTTGTTGTCAATCCAGACACCCAAATTCTTGGCCTCCTGACTGGGGGTAGGTATTGGTCCCAGACATGTAGGCCACCAGTCTTTGGTCCAATTGGTGTTGTTTCCCCCTATAATGAGCACCTCTGTTTTTGTTCCGTTTAATTTGAGACAGTGCTCATTCATCCATATGGCCAGCTTGCACATACAGGATTTGAAGTTATCGGCCTCCGAGGAGGGGGATTGGGACAGGGAGATCAGGAGTTGTGTATCGTCGGCGTAGGAGACAAGCTCCACGCCGAACGATTGGACCACCTCTGCCAAAGGTGTCATATACAAATTGAACAGGGTGGGGCTCAGGGCCGAGCCCTGAGGTACCCCCTGTTCTAAGGTTAGGCTGTCCGAGAGACAGGTCCCTCTTTGGACCTGAAAGCTTCTGTTGGTTAAAAAAGCTTTCAGCCATCCTAGAGCCTCTTTTGTGACTCCCGCTCTGTTTAGACACTGTAGCAGTATGGAGTGGGCTACAGTGTCAAACGCGGAACTGAGGTCTAGCATGATCAAGGCCATGGTTTTGCCTATGTCCGCTCCCTCCCGCAGAGTTTCAGTAGCTCTTAGGAGTGCTGTCTCTGTGGAGAAGCCTGATCTAAAGCCCGATTGTGAGGGATGGAAGGTTTCTTGTGTTTCAAGATGTCTCATAAGTTGGGCATTAGCTACTTTCTCAGCTAATTTAGCGAGGTAAGGGAGTAGAGAAATTGGACGTAGATTCTCCAATATATCCTGGCTCAGGTTAGGTTTTTTCTTAATAGGGAATACTATAGCTCTTTTCCAGTCCGCGGGGAGAGTAGCTGTAGAGAATGATACTTGCAACATATGTCTGAAATGCGGTTCCAGGGCCGGGAGACTGGCCGTTAGAATTTTAGGAGGGGCGGGATCGCGTGGTGAACCAGACTTAATACTCTTACAGATTTTAGTTAGAGTTTCAGTTGGAGGTACAGAAAAGGTACTTAGATGGATGGGAGTGCTTATATAAGCATCATTCTCTATGAAGTCATTGCCAGATTTTATGTTGCTAGAAAAATTAGCATAGATGTTGGTGATTTTGTCGGAGAAATACTTGGCAATCTTATTGCAAATATCCACTGAATCATTCTGGGGAGTGGGGTTGGACTCAACTATAGAGATCTCCTTATAGATCAGAAAAAGCTCTTTAGAGGAGTTCTCAGCTTCCTGGATCCGCTTATTATAGTAGGAAGCTTTAGATGTACGTACCATTCTGTAGTAATCTTTTTGTGCTGTTTTATATCTGGTTTTTATTTCAGGGCAGAAATTGACACGCCAATCTCTTTCGAGCTTTTTGCACGCTGTTTTCGCGATCTGGAGCTCCTGACTAAACCATGGGGCAGTTTTTCTAGTTCTTGTGGCATTGGTGGTAGTACGAATGGGAGCGGTAGCATCCAGCGCTTTAGTGATATTATCCTGTAAGTGAGCATAGGTTGTCTCACTATCAGATCCTTCTGGGGGGCAAGCATCCTGAATGATGTTAGAAAAGGAGTCAATGGAGAAATGTTTCCATCTTCTACGCTTGAAACGTTGTGAGCTTTGTTTGTACTGCTCAGACCTTTCTAGTTGAATGGATATTGGCACTATGAAGTGATCAGACCAAGGAATTGGCTGAGGAGCAGAGGTTTGAATTCCCTTCCAATTTCCAAATACCGGGTCTAGTAGATGACCATGGTGGTGGGTAGGATCGGTATTTTTTAGCTCTAGTTCTAAGGAGAGTAGCTCTGATTTGATATCCCCCGCCTCTTTATTGAGTGGGTCGTCAAAATGGACGTTAAAGTCACCAAGCACTAGAATGCGGGTTTTTTTGAGCGCAAGATGAGTGATGGCTTCTACCAGAGTAGGAGTGAAATCATACAGTTGTCCAGGGGGACGGTACACCAGAATACCCGAGAGGGAATGATTGGGACCAGTGGTGATGGTGAAAGTGGCCGCTTCACAGTGGTCAATCATGGTAGAAGAGAGGGTACATTCTAATGGGGTTTTAGTGGCTATCGCAATGCCCCCCCCTCTTCCATCTTTCCTATCCAATCTGGAAAGGACGAAGCCAGGAGGAAGGGTTTGTATGATATCAGGCTCGGAGTGTTCATCCAGCCATGTTTCTGTAAGAAACAGAATTTGGATAGTATCGTCCTCCAGTAGATGAAAAATTTCTAAGCTATGTTTTCGGAGGGATCTGCAATTTAACAGAGCTGACTTTATTGTATTAATATCACTGGCCGGTTTCTGAATGGTAACAGGGGTGAAGGGGAAAAAGTGCAAGAGGAGCAGTTTATTAGCGATAGGACATGCATCGGTTGTTTATCACATAAAGGGATGTTGGAGCGTATATCCAGCAGCTCTTGCCTGCCATACCTTGTGATGGTCGATGTCAGTGAGCCAGGGTTTATGGCCCCGCGCCCCGTCCAGTCGCGGACGGGCGCAGACGGGCTTGACTTTGGCTCGACTTCGGCGCGCTTCCGGCGCGCTTCCGGCGCGCCCGCTGCACGCGTCCGCTGCGCGGTCGCTGGCCTATACACATTTATAGGCCGTAGGGGCCACTAGAACGCTGACCTGTCCGCCCGAGCCCGAGCCCGTATTATCTAAGTATTATCTTAACTGGACCAGTGAATTTCGCTAATTGTCGTGTTATTGATGACACGTTTCTTTCAATAAAATGCACCATAAATAGTGCCCTCCTTTGCATTTGATATCACATACATCGTGCAACTTTTTAAATGCATGTATCAATAAACATACCTTAAATAAACACTAGTTGTTTCATTAAGACATTTATCCATGAAAGGGCAAGCCATTTCTTTTCAGTATTGCTAGGACTGCTGCTGCCTGAGATAGCCTCATTAACTATACTTGACTGCTCCCTGACCTTCAGGTCCCATTTGTAGAAAGGCACATCTAAAGATTCATAACGATGCATTAGTGGGGTCGAAGGAGCCAACGGAGTGTCAGCGCGAACTCTCCTGGCAACAGAGGAACCTGAACAGATGTTGCCTAAGGAAAGGAAAATGGAACTGCCTTGAAGCTTCTGTGCTTCCAGGCTCGTCTAGAACTGGAGTGTTTTTGTGATCTGAAGTACTGAAGAGATGAAAGATATTTCTGTGTGGGCCAGTTCCTTAAATCGTAATAATAGATCCGCCGAATTGTCATTTGTTTTTTAAGCCCAACCTGCGCACGCCACTCCACCGATGTTGTTCACTGTGCACAAACAGAGCTGCACTGTAATTGTATTTACCTTTATTATACGGCAAATGTGCTGCAAATGTTCTTGAAACAAAACAGTCCATGTACAAGAGAACCCTACAATGCTGCCGTTTCACAATCCTATTTAATAGGAATAAGAATGTGTTTATACTGAGCATATTGTAGTGGTTACTTGGTGTTACAATACCTTCTACACTACATTTGATTTCGACTTAAGAAGTGAGACAAAACCGACAACTAGTTGCGGCTGGACCTATCTCAGTGTGACAGAAGATACCTGCGCACGACTGCGATTTATTGCCAACAGGGAGGCGCAATCAACCCTGGGCAGAAGACAAAGCAAGGATAAAATGCCAACGAGTGATCAAGTGAGTCTGGGTTCGAAGGGCCCTATCGAAAAAGTCGGGAATGGTCACAGGCATGGCCTAAAAGATGACAAGCAGTCCCCAGTTTTGTAACGGTAGGAATTTGATGCCGCCATCGCCTGGGAAGCCAGTGCAGGAAGAACAGAACAACGTGCCCCCCCGGAGCCCAGCGGGCAGAATTACTAACGTGCTGTGCAGCGAGTAGGGGTTACACGCTTCATTCTACAGAAGAAGCGTGGATGCTGGTGGGGTGGCACCTGGGGCGAGAGCGGGCTCAGGATGAAAGTGAGGTCGCCTAGGACCATCAGTGGCAATCAGGAGGCAGGGCCGGACGGACTTATCACGATACCACACTGAGATTCTGCCGCTAGCCAAATGGGCAGTGAACTGCAGTGAATACTCTAGACCGCGTTGAGGGGTGCCACACAGTGCAATGATAGTTGTCTGGGATGTGTAACAGCAGAGATTAACAAACTTTGGAGGCATGCATACTCTTGAGGCGGGTTTTAACATGCTTCAGAGGCATTTACCCTCCCAAGTCGAGGGTTTTACATCAGCATAAGACCTCAAAGGTCCCCACTACCCAGCCCGTGTTTTCTAACCGTAGCCTTACTGATTCAGACCTTTGTGATTTAATGAGTTATTATAGCCTTATTATTCATCTTGTGCAGCACTTGACCCTGCCGTTTAGTCATTCTTAGCGCTGTAAAAGACATTCGTTTTAGCTCGTCTCAAATCCTCACCTTTTCATACTAAGCAGTAAGACACAATGCTAAGAAAGCCCGCAAGGATTCATATAAGTGACCTGCCCGCTAACTCACAGATCTTTGCAGTCAGCGTGTTAACCCACTCAGCTATCTTACAAACTGACAAAACGGAAGTGTTTCAAATAATTATTATAATCAAGAGTATACCCTTGTAGTGGCCTACCCTGCACCAGAAGGCTGCATGTGCATTTATCAGATGTTTCCATGGCACGTGTCTATATTTAGTTATACACGCAGGGTTTGCTCTGCACATGTCTTGTAACTACCACAGCGAGCTGGTCTATAGACTCTAAAGTTGGTACTTTGTACAGAGTTGTAGCAGGTGCCAACTTTATGGTTCTACATTTCTGCTTCAGTTCACCTGGGAGTCTTTCTGACTGTTCAAAAAGCCATTCAGGAATTTAGTATTTCCCTCCATTTAGGAGACTGCAAGGCAGATTACAACGCACTGATTGCACTTTCGTAGTGAAAACACAAGCCTCACCTACTTGTGTGCAACCAAATCTCCGGCGTCAGAGACTTGCTCAGTTTTTAAGGCACTAAAGGTGGTTAAAAGTGAACACACCCATCTCTTTGTGTGTGAAAACGGCTCAGAAGACGCATCACGTTCAAATGTAATCTTCTGTTGGTGACACACCGTTCAAGTGCACCAGGTTTTGTTTCTACGTGTGCAGAAAAACACAACTTTCTCAAACACTAACATATCATTGTGTATTCACAATTTCCACCAGACACAATCAACATGTCGGCTCACAACTTATGAAAAAGAGTCCAGTGACACTGTCTGGGGTTACGGCGCCCTTGAAAATAGGCCGGTGAGAGGTGTCACTCACCACGGACCCAGCACAAGAAGAAACGGAGCACTTTTAAAATCACTACACGAAACACCAGGGTTTTGTCACTCGAAACGCCTCTCTCGTGGATGGCTTGTCAAGATTTTGGCGCCAACAGCCCTGTGCGGGGCGCCTACTGGATTCACCGTTTGTCAGACGCTTTATCGATGGGTGTGGCACCTACATTCTTAGCTCAGAGTTTGAACAGCGCAGCCGTCGAACTGACCCATTGCCAGGGACACTAGAATTATGCGGTTGTGCGGCCGCAGCGTTTTTCGCATAATTATAGATTTGTAACACTTGCCACACAATTCACCATCTACTGCATAAGCTACAGATTTTAAGAAAGAGAATTGTTTCTACCTGAAATGGTTCTACGTGGTGCGAGGCCTGACTGGCTGGCTATCCTAAGGCAAGGCAGGGGCTCCCGGTCAGATTATCCTGCACCCTGGTGTTGCTGCCTCCCGTAAGCACTGTCGCTCAGGCTTAAGGTGCTCAGAATCGGAACCCAATCGAACCTTCCGGAACTGTAATGGTCCACTGCTAATATTCCTGAGATTGGTGTGAATAGAATCATCCATTTCAGTACCCCGCCCCGATGCTAGGGAAGATTTGAGTGAGACATCGGGTGATTACTTTTTAACTTGTATCTGCGTAGTGATGGTTCAGATAACCCTTCCCTTCCAAAAGCATATGTTGATTTGTTTGTTACTTGGCCACATCAAATTCCCCGGCCTTCCACCACGCGGTCGCTGGGGATAGGCACAAAGGGGGTAAATTTGCGGGCTCGCACCGGGCTGTAAGCAACCCCCAAACCTAACAGCTTTCCGCCGCCCGGCCCGACGACGATTCCCGGAAGGGGAGAGCGGGCACTAGGGGTATTCAGCCGCGAGCATCGAGCCTACCTGTCCCCATCCAAGGCGCCCGGACACTGTTAGCCGCTTATTGCGCGGGGGGGGGCGACTGGGGAGGACCTAACGCTTACCGCAAATGTAGCCGTCGGAGAAATCAACGTGGCACTCAGAATTTTACATTCATGAAGGCACATCTACCGCTGCAGGCGACATGCCGGCCGTATAGCCCCATACTTGCTTACACGCGTGGCTCTCCCACAAACGCCCAACATGTACCCACTCGTCGTCTCGGGCCGCTCAAAAGGCCCGCTGGAGGGCAATCCCTCTCACCAGCAACTTTTCCTGCGGAAAGGTCCCGCCCCAAACACGCCCGTGCTCGGCAGAGGCGCGGCTCCTTGCGTCAGAGTTGGAATGACGTGGCCACGGCATGGAAGAGGAACCGGGGAGTCCCCCAGCTGACGAGCCTTCGGTTTCTGATGTTACAATGACGTAAGTGGCCTACACTGCTCCCAGAAGAAGGGGTGCGAGTGCGACAGCATTTTTGTTTTTAAGTTCGTCCTCTGTGACTGTTTAGCCCGGTGAGTTTGGGGGGGAGGGGGTGGGGGGGAGAGTGTGTGTGCGTGCGTGCGTCTGTCTGTGTGTGTGTTGTGTGTGCCTGCGTGTGTGCCTGCCTGCCTGCGTGTGTGCCTGTGTGTGTGCCTGCCTGTGCTTGCGTGTGCATGTGTTGTGAACAGCCGGCCGGGATCGGAGCGCGTGACCTGATCCAATTCCGGCTGGCTGCGTGCGCGTGACAGTCTGTTGTCTCCTCTGCCTACTCCTTGAAAGGGAAATGACTGAAATGATCACAATAGATCGCTTTGCGACAGCAGGGGCTTTCGCCCCTGCAATCGCAGGCGCGACCTAAAAATGGTTAACTCCCCTGGACAGAGGGGGGAAATAGCAATTTGATATCGAATCGAATCAAAATCTTTATTCAAATTTTTCCAAATCCATAAAAGCAGTACAAGTATACAATCCCAATGAATAAAATAGCTGTGATTCCAAATACATTTCAAAAACAGCACACGTTACAATATACAGGTTATTTATCAGCAATAGTACAAAAATTTACTAAGGGTACACCATTGTTTTCAGTACAGAGGTAATAACTCGCAAAAAAGTGCTGGAGGGGAATATCAGTTCATCATTGTTCAAAGTTAGCAGCATCAAATAGTATTCCTCCAAAGAAAGTGGTCTGTGCTTCTTAAAATATAGAACTAGAAACCATTTGATGTATTTTAGATAAAATTTACAAGAAAAGAAAAAATGTAAATCATTTTGTAAACTCATATCATCACATGGGCACAATTTATTTTCAGATCTTATTGAAGAATAACCTAATGGAAAGCATAATAAAAATCTAACAGTGCCTGCCCTTAAACGTAACAGAAGTGATCTTTCCCAGTTTGTCATTGGCAATGTAAGATACAATGGAATTGGTTGTATATACAGATCTTTATTCACATAAGCCTGGATAGTCGATTTAGTTAACTCCCCGCCAGTCTATCTTTACTATAAAGTGCATACAATGCAAACTTTATTTCATTTTTGTCTTTAGGCTCAATCTTACTGGGGTCAAAGAAAAGGTGACCTTTACCCACGCTGCTCAGTTTTTACTGAGAACTCCAGAGAGCCAGGGGATTGTCATCCCTTTCTCGCAGTTAAGACAATCTCTTATGATGTCATGGGTTAGGGAAGCCAATTTGTTCCTCCAGATAGCCAGCCAAAACATGGCCGGTCTTGATGCTATGAAATCTGATATATAATACAAACTCAATTCACAGTGACAAATATACTCGGAGGAAGAGATAGGGGCTCCAAGGATTTTCCTACAAAACGATTTTCCTCGGTCTGGATACTAGATGTTTTACCCAGACCCCAAATCTCAGCCCCATATGTTGCTACTGGGACGCACTGTAGTTTAAAAAAATTAAAAATTGCTCTTGTGGCACCTACTTTCTTAGGCCGTGGAAGGCTGAGAATAGAATTAATGGATTTTGAGAACTTGCTCGTGGCGTGGACCAAATGTCCACTCCACGAGCCATTCGCAGCAAAAACCATTTGATATCAAATGTTACTGGGCTGCATGCTGGGACTGGAGGATCCTGATGTGTCCTCAAGCAGCAGTGCACATGTTTTCCTTTGCTATTAAAAGGAAGAAACAAAAGGTTTGGACAATATTGCTGCTCCAGAGGTTGTAAGTTCCAACACATTTGTAAAATACAGGGTGGTGTGGAATTCAATTAAATATCTACTTATCCATGGGGCAGATTGCTTCATAAATCTACTTGTCCTGTAACCCAATCCACTTTCCCCTATGGTGCCATTTAGTGCAGCGACAAATTATGGCAGCAGTCTCATTATATAAGAGCTCTGACATAGCCTCTCTGATTATGCCAGGGCTCATTCCAAAGTAGTGTTTGAATATTTGCAATCTGCTTATGTCGCCACGTTTCTGTAGATCTAAATACTATGGCTGAAGGTAGTGTTAAGCAATAGTTCCAGGGTTAGAATACCCTTTTGCGTCTATGCAAATCTACTAACTTGCATGTTGTAATGGTTTTCAACAAATCTTCTCTAGTCTTTTCCCATACTGAGAAAAGTTGGAAATGTACTCCTGACAATGGCAGACGTATACCTTCTTTCAGAGTTGGAAAGAAGTGGTTGGGTTAAAGTGACCTTGCAAACACTCAGATTTTCGCATGAGTAAATCTACACATTCATGTTTGCTCATGATAAAATGCAGTTCACAAATATTTTCTAGGTGTACTATTCCTTGTCCTACTTCTGTAAATTCTTTAGAATTCACAAAAGCCGCATAGCTGCACTTAATGCAAGGACATATACCATGGGTGCACTTTTGAAACTTTCTTTAATAATGGGGTCCCTAATTTGGTCCGACGTTGACCGTGACTTTTTGTGCTTATTAAAATTCTGTCTGTCTGTCTCTCTCTCTTTGTATCCGCGGGCTTCACTGAGTACAGCATTCTGCTCTTTCACAAGGAGCATATCAGCACACAAAGTAGTTTTGTTCAGTGTCAGTAGCTACTGTGGCAGTGTGTGCCTTTTGAGACCAAACAACTGTTTTTGCTTTTGCCAATGTTTGTTATGATTATGAGGACCCGGTAGCTCCCACACCAATAAAGTTTACATAAACTATGCCAAAACAAGTCACACATTGATAA
This sequence comes from Lissotriton vulgaris, assembly GCF_964263255.1. Classification (NCBI taxonomy): domain Eukaryota; kingdom Metazoa; phylum Chordata; class Amphibia; order Caudata; family Salamandridae; genus Lissotriton; species Lissotriton vulgaris. The sequence goes on from NC_141696.1 coordinate 1,227,706,780, forward strand.
AACTAAAAAGCGGACCACCAATTTCAGATCTAGTGACTTTGCCAGTGCTTGCTTATTTTTGTTTCCCATAATCCTATTGAAACTAGTTACACTGATTTTCCATTATGAATATTTTTGGGAAATACTAGCATGCATCAATACATGTTACTAACTGATGCTGCAAAGAAATGGTACCTGCATTTTTACAGTAGTTTAGCAAAATGTTTATTTTCCTGCTTTCAGTTTTTTATAAACATTTTATTTTGAAAACAAAGACTCATCAATCTTGCTTTCAAGCTTCTGCAAATATTTGCATCAAATCAGATAGCATTCTGGGAGCATTATACATGCCTCATATTGCTAAACTTTGAAAACTTATGTACACATTTTTATACTGAAACTACTACCGGTAGTGCAGTCAGAGCTTACAACATTTAGTTGGGGCACTCAGCCTAATAATTAAGGCTTTCAATTAATGAACCATAAATACAAGTTAGAACAGGGTTAGTAATCAATCAATCAATACATTTGTAGAGCGCGCTACTCACCCGTGAGGGTCTCAAGGCGCTAAGGGCCGGGGGAGAGGAGAGAGGGAAGGCAGCTACTGGTCGAACAGCCATGTCTTGAGGCGTCTCCTGAAGGTCAGCAGGTTCTGGGTCTTGCATAGATGGGCGGGGAGGGTATTCCATGTCTTTGTGGCGAGGTAGGAGAAGGATCTGCCCCCGGTGGTCGTTCGACGGATGCGTGGGACGGTGGCGAGGGAGAGGTTGGCGGAGCGCAGTTGGCGGTTCAGGGTGTAGAAAGACAGTCGTTCGTTGAGGTATGCTGGTCCGGCGTTGTGAAGAGCTTTGTGGGTGAGGAGCCTGAAGGTGATCTTTTTGTTGACTGTGAGCCAATGCAGGTCTCGTAGGTGGGTGGTGATGTGGGTGTGGCTGGGGAGTCCAAGGACGAGGCGCGCGGGGGCGTTCTGTATGCCCTGGAGTCTCTTCTGGAGTGTAGCTGTGGTTCCTGCTTAGAGTGTGTTGCCGTAGTCCAGCCTGCTGCTGACGAGCGCCTGGATGACCGTTCTCCTGGTTGCGGTGGGGATCTACCTGTATATTTTCCGGAGCATTCGGAGGGTGTTGAAGCATATGGACAAAAATATTACCTTATCTGCAGACAGTGCTGTTTCCTGATCCATAATGTGGTACTGCAAACTGGCAGCCAAAGGGTTTGTGCTGCAGGTGGTTGGGCCTACTAGTTCTGAGGACAAAATACACATGAAAATGTGTTACCCGTGACCCCAAACAATATGTTCTGGGCATTGGGCTATATGAATTCCACATCCCTGTCGGGTATCCTGTAGTATAGGGATTCGGGCTAATTCGCTCACGTAGTTAGCCAGGTTATGTTTATCTAATCAGTCGCGGCTGGAATCTCATAACCCAAGCAGATAGCAGTGTGATGCATGCAGCGCGGAGGAGACAGTGGGGAGTCAAGCTGGGTAGGGAGCGCCACGTACACTAAGTAATACAACACCAATCTATCCCAATTCTTTGTATTCCCTGTTTCTTAAAATGATGACGCATACGATGCATACCACGTGACGCACGTACAAGCAGAGCATGCATCCCCCCGCTAGGCTGTACTATATGTCCTATTGTGCAATGCAGGCACGCATGTAAATTAACTAGCAGTTTGTCGACCCTGTATCAAAACTTTTTAAAACTCTTTATTCAATTAACAAATTTAAACAAAATAATGGACCCACAAGACTGGTATAGGTCCATGGACAGTGCCCAGCGGCCAGAGAGGGGTTTGGTGGACTGAACAACTGGATTGGGACTTACTGAAATCTGCCATATATGGAATCCCAGTAGATGTGTATACACACATGCCTCGGCAGCACATGGTTTGCTGTCCTGCACGGACTACATATTCCTCACAGCCTCCGGCCTCCTACACACTACAGAATCTCAAATCCTTCCTTGGGAGAAATCTAACTATGCCCCGTAACAGTGCACTTCAGAGCTCCAAATACAGGAGAACCCCCATTGCTACGGTTTAACGCCTGGCTCCTTACCGATGAGCATTCCTCAAGACTACTTGGCAGGAGTGCTACGGGGGGGGCGTGCAAGACCTCTATCTGGGCTGTTGGTAGAGAAGTCCTTGGGTCTCACGTCTGTCTTTGCAAAATGTTTCAAAGCGCTTTATGTAAAATACACCCATCCGGACTGCGAGTCCGAAACTCTGCTGGTCACAGATATACCATTGTCTCGGATGTCCGTAGCAGACAGAGACACCCTGGGGAAATCGCTAAAGCTCAAGGAGGTGGGTGAAGCACTCTTGCATCTAAATTCCAGGAAAACCCCGGCCCAGATGGTTGTCTGGTGAAATATTATCATAAGCTCCATCTGGAGATACTTTCCCCCATCCTGAACTTTTTTATGGAGGCGATCACCAAAGGGCACTTCCTGCCGGAAGTAGACAGGGACTATGGTTCCCTGCTTAAACCTGATCGTCCTCTGGCCCAATGTGCCTTGTACCCCCCCATTTTTCTCATCAACACGGAGGTTAAGTTTTATGCCAAGCTGCTCACTAACCACCTCTTGGGGGTGTTGCCCCACCTGGTCCACCCAGATCAGTGTGGCTCCATCCCTTGCCACAGTACTGAACCTTCCATCAGAAAAGTTTACTCGGCACTGGCCCATATTCAGTCCCTAGGAGGTTCTGCATCAATTTTGCTTATTAACTTCAAAAAGGCCTTTGACAACCTGCAATGGTAATTTCTGAAGGAAAACCTCAGCAATTTGGGTTTGGCCCCAGGTACCGGGTGTACATCAGGGTCCTTTATGGGACCCCACTAGCGCAAGTGTGAATAAATGGAGTCTTGTCCCCTAGGTTCCCCATAAGGCGAGGCACCAGGAAGGCTGCCCCCTCTCTCACCTGCTCTTTGTGTTGGCTATATCCGTACAATCAGGGGAGGCCTGGTGCACTACGACACGCAGGTGTGGAGATTTGATTGGGGATAAGTAACAGAGGACAAGATTGCCCTATATGTGTTTTATGTTCTCCTGCTCCTCTCCCAGCCAGCGGAGGTGGGGCCTTGTCTGATCAAAATCCTGAGCACCTTCAACATAGATTCTGGTTTGCGGGTTAATTGGGACAAATCTCTCCTGGTTCCTCTACGGAGTGACCAACAAGACGAGCCTGGCACCCTGGAATCAGTTTTTACACCTTGTAGTGCACATTTCCTGGGAGCCGGAAATTGCCTGGTGTCTTAACCTTCGCCCTTTGTTACGGAGGGCCCTACAGGACTTATACCAATGGGACAAACTGCCCCTTAACCTTATGAGTAGAATAGCCTTCTTCAAGATGATGATGATCACCCATTGCTACTTTAAGCACTTCAAAACGTTCCCCTCCTAGTTCCACTCATTGGTGACACTGGGGTGATGGATGACCCGGGCAAATAAGCACCCAAGAGTGCCCTTTAGTACATACATTTGCACTCTCTACAACAGGGGGCTCACCATGGCAGATATTCACCTATACTATTGAGCAGCTCACATTCGGACCCTAAGTGACTGGTTGCATGGGGACTCGGATGACCCAGCATACTGGGGAGAATTATACTTAATTGACCTAGCTAGTATAACAGGCATCCTCTAAGGGGTGCTATTCTCAGCGTCCTTTCCAGAATTGACCAAGTGTGGGGTTTAGAGGTGGGCGATACGTTGCATTAGAGAGGACCGCAAAATCATGCTTGAGACTCCCCTATAGGAAGACCGCTAGTTGGCACATGTCGTGAACCTTGAGGGCTTCCAAGGATTGGATCGTAAAGGGATATCACGCTTACAGGATGTCGGAGACCGGGACCATATCAAGTCCTTTCAGGATCTCCTTTTGGACTTCCAGATGCATAAATCCAAGCTTTTTCATTACTTACAACTGCAACATGTCCTTTCCAAGCACCAGGCGGAGCTGAAAGAAGGCCCACATTATAGTCCCCTGGAAGGGCGAGTATTTAGCTGTCTTTTGGAGAAAGGAGTGGTCTTGCAAATCTACAAAACCTTTGTAACACATTCCCAGGATCTGATGTGTCACGTGAAGGAGAGGGTCCCCTCGACGGGGCAAATGGGATGGATGGATGCATGCATGGCTCTCTGCAATCTAAAAATATCAGCACGGTTCAGGTTCTTACAGTTCTAATACCTCCATCAGCACTACCTTACAATCTTCTGTTTTTGGAAAGCACGGGTCCATACCTCCCCTGCTTGCAAAAGACTGCACGAACGCCAGAGGGACTTCAAATCGAATGGCATGGTCCTGTTCTGTTATTCTTATCAATTGGACAACTATTATCTCTTCCCTAGCCCTGGTGGTGGGACTACACCTTGAGGTAACCCTCAGTGCTCGCATTATTGGTATTCTGGACGATATGAGGGGGCCTCAAGGAGGCAAGACATTGGTGGGGCTAGGAATGTTGCTGGCCAAGAGAGATATAGCCAGGCATTTGAACTCTCCTGTTTCTCCCTCTATCACAGGCTGGATGAATGGCATGGACTGTTGCGCCAAGATGGAAGAGACAATTTACACTGCACTGCGGTGTTCCCGCAAATATGAGAAGATTTGAAACAAATGAGGTGGGCATATCACAATCTAGATGGATGAGGCTGATGTGCACACAGATAGTATTTCACATCTTAGGGGTGGGGGGTAGCAGGGTACAGGCGGTACCGTTTATTGTATGTTTATTGTATGTTTATTATGTTATATGAGCACACAAGAGGTGTACCTCATGACGAGCTGAGCTCGTCATGAGCATCGAAGGGGTTAAATACAATTCCTTAAATGCCAAACTTGATATTCCTACCTGCTCCCAATAGAAAGTTCTCTCTTATTACATTGCAGTAGTGTTTGAATTAAATCTTCAGAGAATGAATTAAAGAGTTTTTCACTACCAGGATATGTAAGACTTAAAGACATGTCCAACTTTCTTAATACACTGCACCCTGCCTACTCTAGGGGTGGCATATGTATTGAAAAGGTTTAGGCTAGGCACAATGTTTATTTTGCCAGGTCAAAATGGGCAGTTACAACTGCATACACAGGCTGCAATGGCAGGCTTGAGACACGTTTAAAAATGCTACTTGGGGCGTGGCTACGAGCCAACCGAGATGGCGGCGTAGTGAAAGAGCTCTGAGACCGAAGCGGCTCTTACTACATAAATCCGTCTGCTAATCCAGCTTAAGTGAACCTCCTGAAGCTGATCTGGAGTGTAGAGACTGAGGGGCAATGTCCGATACTACTCCGGACAAAATCGGAAGAGGAATACCGAAGGAAGACCGTGCAGACGAGGTGGGCCAATCCGCGCACCTGGACGCCGTCCTAACGCTGAGCCGTGGGCCGACCGACCGGAAGTGTCCTGTGGACGGAGAAAATCACCGGAAGTTACCGCGGATCGAAAGTGGATCGCTTCGGCGGTCAGCACGGAGGAAGAGGAGGTGAGGCAGTTGCGGACGACTAGAAACCCAGCGGCGCTGCCACCCACGAGACGGCGGAAAATAAACACAGAGCCCCGGCGACGGAGCGCCTGCTACGCTCGGCGCGTTCCGGGACCCGGGGGGCTTGCAGGCCGCTTTGCTGACGGGGCTCCGGGGCGGCGCTTGCTCCCATCTCTCCCTGGAGACTAGTAAAATTTATCAAACAGAGGCAGTGGTGCAAGTGATGTGCGGAGAGGGACCTGGGCATTGTCCATAGAGACCGACGCTGCCACACTCAGTCCTGTAGTGAAGGTGCCAGAGATATCCCACGCACGGGAGGCACATGATAGAACTTGGTGGGGAATTCACCGCTCCGCTGGGCAGCCGAGACTAAGTAAGCACACCTGGACTCTGGGAGTGTCCATAGCTGGGACTTGAGGTGAGCGGTGCGGCTGAGAAGGGTATACCGCCATAAAAAAGACCGGTGGTGCTGACTGGCGATCGGAGGCGTGAGGACCTATGGTCATATCAGGGGAGTGGTAGTGGAGCCATTAATTTACTGCTCATTGCCTAAATACGCCAACATACTGACACACCTTGTGGCGGAGAAGGGGCTCTGGAAAAAGACGCCATTTTGATACCGCTGCCCGACAACGCGAAACAGCAGTCTAATCGGCATACTGTGGAACGGTAGCCCAGATCCAGTAGCGAGACAACAGCCAGAAACAATGGCGGGAAGGGGACCCAGAAGCAACGCGGCGCAATCAAAACTGGAGAAATACGCCTTCGATAAAACCGCCGCACAACATCCGGAAGGACGCCCATCCACGGGCAAGAGCCCTGAGGGAGATGGCGTCAAAAAAGTAACATTGGAAGATCTAATGAAAATGCTCTCCAGCGTTCAGACGACAGTGGGTTCTATCTCTACAGACGTTGGCCTACTGAGGGCAGATCTCCACAAGATGACGGAGCGAGTGGCGCTGGTGGAAGTGGTCACAAAATCTTTAGTAGAGGACACCTCGGAACTACAGCTGGCTGCGGAGCGCATGGAAGCGGTCACCAGGAAGCTACAGAAACGACTGGACGATCAGGAAGGACGCTCGCGGAGGAACAACGTCCGAATCCTAGGCATACCAGAGTCGGAAGGCAAGCAAACGATGGATCTATATGTGGAAGACTTAATTAAGACAAAATTGCAACCAAAGGGCCTCTATCACTTCTTCTCTGTCGAAAGAGCGCATAGAGTCCCCGGTGGAGCGCCAAAACCGGGGGCACCACCGCGGCCAGTGCTGGCTAGACTCTTTAATTTTCAAGATAGAGATGCCATACTTCAAACAGCCAGGATCTCTGCACCTATTAAAATACAGAATTCCACTTCTGGGAAGAGCAGCGCTATATAAAATGTTGGCACTCCCCAGATTCCTATACGCACTGGAAAATTCGCCATTCCCTGTCCCGGCGAGCTACTTCCACAAGGTGCGGGCCCTGGAGTCCCCCCTGCTTTGGGACAATAGACCGGCGCGCATTGCCCAGGTTAAGTTAACCAAGGGCTGTTACGAAGGAGGGATCGCTCTGCCTAACCTGCAATTATATTATTGGGCTGCCCAACTTAAAATTATTAACCAATGGATACATGCACCCCGAGACGACCCTGCCTACAGAGCGGATAGGGCACAGCTGGGAGCAGAAAGCCTGCTCGCATCACTATAGAACAGGAGTCAAATTAACCGACTGGTGGGACCCACGAAGCACACGGTCATGCTGTGGCATGTAGCACAGGCAAAGCTGGGATGGAGGGACATCATCACTAAACTTACACCGCTTTGGGACACTAAAACACTAGGGCAATTGAGGAAGAGTAAGGGATTCGCTCAATGGGATGCCATTGGCATATCCACAGTGGGGGATCTGTGGGACAAGGGCGAGGTGGTCCCGTTTTCCCTTCTGCAGCAGCAGTACGACCTAGGCCCAAACGAAACCTAAGATACGTGCAGATAAGGCATGCGCTGCGGCAGGCGATACCACCAGATGGAGAGGTCCCCGAATATTCCCCGCTAGAGGATAGACTTCTTACGGACTACATGCAGCACAGCGCCACTTCTCTCACCTACAAGAAGCTAATAAATAACCAACCAGACACTGAAACTGCAAGACAAGTGGGTAGAGGAACTGGGGGACATGGATGAGACAGAATGGAATGAAGCGCTCGCATCCCCAAGAGAGGTAGGGATCTCATCTAGGCTCAAACTAGTCCAGTTAAAAATTCGACATCGAGTGTACTATACAAGGGTCACGCTGCATAAACTACATATAGCTACACACCCCTATTGCCTCCGGAGATGCAGAGAGGAGGGTACTTTACTTCACACCCTTTGGGATTGCCCACTAATAGCCGCATACTAGCGCCAAGTATTGCGCACAATGTCGCAAGCATTGAATATATCACCGACTCCTGAGCCGCGAAAATGTCTTTTGAATATTTGGGAGTCAAACGATCTATCCCGGCATGGGTTGTTGTGGTGCACTTTAGCCTAGATGGTGGCGAAGCGGGACATAGCGCAAAAATGGGGGTCCCCAGAACTTCCTACTATGGCGCAGTGGTGTAGGTATATGGATCTATTAATGATTACAGAAAGAGCGGTATACATAAACAGGGTATGCCCTCGTAAATGGAACAAGGTGTGGTCTTCATGGAACTCATACAGGGGGGACCTTTGTGATCCTCTGCCGGAGGATGATGACACAGACTCAGATGAGGAACTAGAGGAGGAACAGGAATAGATAGTATCCTTGTGAGCCTAACATGACTGTATGGAAAAATCCACTGGATGTTACCTTACTAATGTACTCCATCCATGGGTAAGCATTATTTGTCACATGTGCTAGGATTATTGTTGTGTTGGATGTCGACAAGTTTGTTTTGATTATGCAAAGTTTTATAAAAAAGTAATATGCAAAATAACTACATTGGAAAACTGCAGACCTTTTCAATACTCTAGTATACTTTCTGGATGACAGTGATGTAAATCATTGCAACGCCGCAGAACCCCAGAGATGTCGGCGATAGGGCTGTGTATTGAATGTACGGTTTATGGAAGCCGAAAGTGATGCAGCCGGCCCAGTGGGTTGTAGGCTAACGGCTGTGTTATTCTGAAATATATGCAATAAAGGTCTTAAAAAAAAATGCTACTTAAATGGAAGGCAAGTCAGTGCTGCAGGCCCACTAGTAGCATTTAATTTACAGGCTCTGGGGACACATTGTACCATTATACTTGGGACCTACAAGTAAATTAAATGCACCAATTGGGTGTAAGCCGATTTCACAATGTTTAAAGGAGAGAACACAGCCACTTTAGTACTGGTTAGCAGTGTTAAAGTGTGCACAGTACTAAAACACAAGGATAATGGGTTCAGAAAACAGATGGGTGAAAGCAAAATGTTAGGGGAGGACACGGCAGACAGAGTCAAGTCCAACCTACTGGCATGCCACCAGTGAAACTACAACTATTAATTTGGGATGTTTGCCATTGAACAAAGCCCAATAAATACAGATGCACGCTGCCAGTGGGTGATTATTTGGTCACATTGTACTTTCCCTCCTTGCAATTCAGATGAAGAAGTAACACAGTTGTATGCCTTTACTCACTATGCCTGACGTTCCACACACCAACACCTAATTACAGACTAGTAGGCTAATCCTAAAATTGAAAAACACTGGCATGAAAGCCAACGTCTGTAGGGCATTGGAACCACTGCCCCATCTATGCATCCTGTGTTTTTAAATGAAACTTCATTGGTTTATAGGGATAGCACATAGATAGTTCATCACATAGGATATTACATTTAGTATCATGTCATTTTGCATTACTCTGTTTTGGTACGCATATATTGATTCAACTGGAACATAAGTACATATACTGTAGCATAGATCATACCCATTGGGGGTAAGTGAAAAGACGGAACAATGCCTTCATAAGAAATATTCATGGAATCGAATTTGTATTTCAGAACATCAAAAACAGTCATACTAAAAGTGAGCAAGGCAGTCCATGTGTCTTTTTATCCCCTAGAACCAATACATAAACTAACACCATCCCCTTCCGGTCTGCTTTCGTGTTAGGCTTCCACAATTAAAGTAGTAAGAGATCATGGTGGATAGTCCAAACACACCCGTGGCATATCCATCTAGACCCCAGTGTTGCCTCTCCCCCTTTTCAACATTCCTAAGGTGTAAAGCAGTGCATCTTGCATTCCCATTCCTGGATGTGATAACTCCCCGTGGTTCCCTCAGTGCAGATAGCATAACCAACCAAACTTGTAAATCATCCTCCAGTTTATCATCTCTACGGACTTGTCTCATCCACACTTCCTCCGCAATTGCCCATTCAAACAAGCATTTGCAATGCAATAGGTCTCGCATTAGCAAAGTTTGATCTATTGGTATTGTAAATGACAATCTTTTTATTTATTGTATAGTATTGTATTGTAATTGCATTTATAAATTATGTGTTGGTTTAGAAAATAGCGAAATTAATAGCTTTGTAATTTACAATGCCAATAGTTATAACTTTCGCAAATGTGACACCTATAGCATTTGTAATGCAATATGTGTTGTATTTACGTGAGTTACATGTATTTATATTACGAATATCAATGTTTCTTTTATTAATAATTAATACTTATTGTAATTTATAATGGCAATAGCTTAAACTTTTGTAAATAACTTTTGTGAAGATTATGTTCAGTGTATTTCATTGTGCCGAAAATCCAAGAACAGAAGTGAAATATTAAAAATTTTTGTGACATTTGTAATAAAGCTTTAAACATTGAGAGAACATATTTGAACCAGTTGTTGAATGGTTGCACAGATTGATGCGGTGGTGGCGCAGAATGATGTTGTGCTGGTGACGAGTGGGGGCTAATTTGTGAGGGTGCAGTGTGTGAGGTTGCAGTGTGTGAGGGGGGCAGTGTGTGAGGGGGGCAGTGTGTGAGGGGGGCAGTGTGTGAGGGGGCAGTGTGTGAGGGGGCAGTGTGTGAGGGGGGCAGTGTGAGAGAGGGCAGTGTGAGAGGGGCAGTGTGAGAGGGCGCAGTGTAATGAGTGTGTGAGGGTGCGGGGTGTGATTGTGCAGTGTGTGTTCCCTAAAGTAGTATGAGTGCGCAGTGTGTGAGGGGTCAGTGTGTGAGGGCGCAGTGTAATGAGAGTGTGTGAGGTGTGTGAGAGTGCGGGTGTGAGGGTACAGCGTGTGTGGCCTAAAGTAGTGTGTGCGCAATGTGTGAGGGGGCAGTGTGTGAGGGTGCAGTATGTGTGGACTACATTACTGTGAGTGAGCAATGTGTGAGTGCGCAGTCACCAATACTGTGCAGCATGGCTTTTAAAAACAAAAAAAAACCTTGAGCGACCTGCATGTCATTTTGTAGGTGCGCACACCAATAAAACAATTACATGAGTGCCTTTTTTTCTATGTTTGGATCCAAGTTGAATGGTAAAACGAACAATAAAAAAAAAGTTAGCACAAATGGTGTGGGGTGCTTGGCTTTGAAAATATATAAATTAATAGCATTGTTATTCACAAAGCCAATAGCTTACACTTCCCTAATGCGAGTCCTACTGGCTATGGGAATGCTTGTTGGTAGCAAGCAAGGACAGTGCTGTTGTAGTGCTGAGTGAGGCTGTTGTGGTGCTAGGTGATGATGGGGTTGGGCTGAGTGATGTGTTGCTGTCCCTGAGTGATGTGGTGGTGCCCCTAAGTGATGACCCCGAGTGATGTGGTGGTGCCCCTAAGTGATGTCCCAGAGTGATGGTGATGTGGTGGTGTCCCAGAGTGATGTGGTGGTGCCCCTAAGTGATGTCCCATAGTGATGTGGTGGTGTCCCAGAGTGATGTGGTGGTGTCCTAGAGTGATATGGTGGTGTCCTAGAGTGATATGGTGGTGTCCTAGAGTGATATAAAGGTGTCCTAGAGTGATATAAAGGTGTCCTAGAGTGATATAAAGGTGTCCTAGAGTGATATGGTGGTGCCCTAGAGTGATATGGTGGTGCCCTAGAGTGATATGGTGATGCCCTAGAGTGATATGGTGATGTCCTAGAGTGATATGGTGGTGTCCTAGAGTGATATAAAGGTGTCCTAGAGTGATATAAAGGTGTCCTAGAGTGATATAAAGGTGTCCTAGAGTGATATGGTGGTGCCCTAGAGTGATATGGTGGTGCCCTAGAGTGATATGGTGATGCCCTAGAGTGATATGGTGATGTCCTAGAGTGATATGGTGGTGTCCTAGAGTGATATGGTGGTGTCCTAGAGTGAAATGGTGGTGTCCTAGAGTGAAATGGTGGTGTCCTAGAGTGAAATGGTGGTGTCCTAGAGTGAAACGGTGGTGTCCTAGAGTGAAACGGTGGTGTTCTAGAGTGAAATGGTGGTGTCCTAGAGTGATATGGTGGTGTCCTAGAGTGATATGGTGGTGTCCTAGAGTGATATGGTGGTGGTGTTGTGTGGTTTGCAGCCGTGTGAGGCGTGCAGCAGTGTGAGGCGTGCAGCAGTGTGAGGCGTGCAGCAGTGTGAGGCGCGCAGCAGTGTGAGGCGCGCAGCAGTGTGAGGCGCGCAGCAGTGTGAGGCGTGCAGCAGTGTGAGGCGTGCAGCAGTGTGAGGCGTGCAGCAGTGTGAGGCGTGCAGCAGTGTGAGGCGTGCAGCAGTGTGAGGCGTGCAGCAGTGTGAGGCGTACAGCAGTGTGAGGCGTACAGCAGTGTGAGGCGTACAGCAGTGTGAGGCGTACAGCAGTGTGAGGCGTACAGCAGTGTGAGGCGTACAGCAGTGTGAGGCGTACAGCAGTGTGAGGCGTGCAGGAGTGTGAGGCGTGCAGGAGTGTGAGGCGTGCAGGAGTGTACAGCAGTATGCAGCATTTAGCAGTGTGCGGCATGCTGCAGTGTGCGGCGTGCAGCACTGAGGTGTGCAGCAGTGTGAGGCGTGCAGCAGTGTGAGGCGTGCAGCAGTGTGAGGCGTGCAGCAGTGTGTGGTGTGCAGCAGTGTGTGGTGTGCAGTAGTGTGCGGCGTGCAGCAGTGTGCAGCGTGCAGCAGTGTGATGCGTGCAGCAGTGTGATGCGTGCAGCAGTGTGTGGCCAGGCAGCGTGCAGCAGTGTGTGGCCTGTAGCGCGCAGCAGTGTGCGGCGTGCAGCAGTGTGCGGCATCCACAGTAGGCAATACTTGCTAAATTTCCATCGGATGCCCAAAATGATGACTGGTTAGAGGAAAGAATGCAGCATACCAACCAGAGCTGTAGACTTTAGAAATTGGGAACCAGGTTCAAATCTTAGCATCCTGTCCTCATGCCAATCCTTCCAAAAAGGCAGAAGCATGTCAATATCAAACTTATAAATATTTTAATATTGGGATTGAATCAGTCAATTGTTAAACATTGGATTGATTTTTTAAGTTGAAGCGTTTGGATGCAATTAATGCAGATTGTTTGGGAAATATGATGTAACATAACATCCAGAGCTGCCTTCTTTGAAACAGGGGAACCTGGTAGAAGTTTTCGCGTGCGTTGACTTTGGAACAGAGGAACTGGGTTTAAGTCTTGGCATGCTCTCCCCGTGCCAGCCCCCTCTAAAAAAACGGGCAGAAACATGGCGATATGAAAAATTTTGAATACTGTATTTTCATTGCTGCAGTACTTACTAAACTTGCGGTGGTATGCAATAAATAATAATTATTTGGGAGACAGAATGAAGCAATTCGAGTTGCTTACTTTGAAATTGGTGAACTGGGTCCAAGAACTCTTGACGTGCTCTCCCCTACAAATCCCCAGCCCCTCCAAAAAAAGGCACAGACATGCCAAGCTCAAACGAGGAGCAGGATGCCGAACGAATATTAACTATGCCAGTGAAATACCAAACATGTTTATTTACAAGTGCTAAGTCATTCTACAGTTCACTGTATCCGATAAGGGTGTCCCAGTAGTCAATGTTTGAATACAAGCCAGGCTGCACTACAGAACAAGTTGCATCTTGGCATGGCAAGATTAAATGATTTGCCCACTGCCCAGAAACACAAGATGGTTAGGGGGTGGGGAGACTCGAACCTGGTACCGGCTTCCCCTGTTAAGGGGAAAAGTCTCAATGCGTGCATGCCCAAGCTGTGCAACTGCTCGTGACATCACAAAATCTTGTCCGGGTGGTAGCTGTGAATTGAGACAGAGAGCAACCACTTCCTTCTTGTGAAGCAAAAGAGACGTCACGTGCACAGTTTGTTTCCTAAAGCACATTCTGTGCACAATAAGGCAGCCACTATGGCTTTCTTAAGTCACCTTGTTTTTGCAGCATCTATGTCATCTAGATTCATACGCTGTGCATATCATACCATCTACAGGTTGAATCCAAAATGTGCTTCTTGTTTTTGTTAAAAATAATCTTTTCACCCATGGGAAAAAGGCATGTCTTGTAAAACTAAAACCCTCAAGATTAGGCTTTTAAACTTCCTTTGTGTCGCCATGCTTTCAGATTAATATTTTTGCCGTTGAGAAGAAGAAAAATAATGAAACGCCCCAGCCCGGCTTCAACAGGAAGCCAGGCAACCTTTGTTGGGACGGGGGCGGGGCCAGAGAAATACAGGAAGCAGACGGGAGTCAACCCGGCGCTCCCGTGCCCGCCGGAAGATTTGCGTGACTGCGTCTCAGCGCGGCACCCGCCTGTTGCCCAGAATGACCGGATAGCTGCCGAGGGACACGAACGAAGAACCTGGTGAGTGGGGCGGGTCTGGTGGGGCGGCGGGGGTCTTGGTGCGCTTGTGTGTGTGCTGTGTATGCGACGGCGGGGTGTGTTCTCTGTATGTATGGGTGCGTGTGTGCTTGTGTCTGTGTATGCGTGTGTGTATGCAGTGTGTGTGTGTATGCGACGGCGGGGATGTGTTCTCTGTATGTATGGGTGCGTGCATGGGCGCTTGTGTGTCTCTGTGAATGCGCATGCGTGTGTGGTGCTTGCGAGGCAGGAGATGAGCACAGCGCCGTGAAGGGGGGGGGGGGAGCGTGTGTGGATGCAGTGTGTGGATGCAGTGTGTGTGTGTGTGTGTGTGTGCGCTCGTGTGTGTATGCGACGGCGGGGGTGCGTTCTCTGTATGTATGGGTGCGTGCATGGGCGCTTGTGTGTCTCTGTGAATGCGCATGCGTGTGTGGTGCTTGCGAGGCAGGAGATGAGCACAGCGCCGTGAAGGGGGGGGGGGGGGAGCGTGTGTGGATGCAGTGTGTGGATGCAGTGTGTGTGTGTGTGTGTGTGTGTGCGCTCGTGTGTGTATGCGACGGCGGGGGTGCGTTCTCTGTATGTATGGGTGCGTGCATGGGCGCTTGTGTGTCTCTGTGTATGCGCATGCGTGTGTGGTGCCGTGCGCGCCCTCGAGGAGGAATCTGAGACAGCGAGGCTCGTGCCTGATCGCTGTCTCACATTCCTCCAGACACGCCAGCAAAAGATGTCTTCGCAGACAGCAGGCTTCGCCTGCTTTTTACGTCTGCTCGACCTAAAAAGTATATCATCCACGCCACGCATGTAGGGGTGTCAGACTGAGCCACATAATGGCTATGCGCTTCTTCACAAGCATCACCAGCCCAAGGAAGACAAACTTCCTGCTTAATTTTTTCTTTGCAGGAGAGGGAATCAAACCCAACAATACCTGAAGGATCTCCATCTGCATGCCCCACCCCGAAGCCATATTCAAGTTGTGCAATATTTTTTGCCAGTAGGAAGACAAGGATGAGCATACCCACACCATATGCCGAAAATCTGCCACCTGAGTCCCACACTATGAGCAACCAGTTGGGCAAGTATCCTAGATACCATGCAGTACTTGTGGAGTAAGATATGTCTGGTGCACATAATTATATTGCAGGAGTTTTGAGTATACATTGGAGCTAACTGTACGTACCCCCCGTGGACTCTCAACCAGTCCTTAGCTGATTAGGGTTCCCCCAGGATGGCCTCCCACTTGGTCTGGACAGGAAGCACCACCTGTGGTAGATCATCACTTCCCTGAACCATTTCATACAGTGCAATCAAGGAGTTGGAACAGAGCGGTTCATCAGAAAAGGACGGGCACACCTCCTGAGCCGTGCCCGAGATTTTCATAAACTGAAGGTACTGACCTGTAACCAAGAAAAAACTTTGACGGCCTCCTCCCTTGTAATGAGGCGCCGTCCGGGATATAGATCCCTCATAGTTTTGCAGCCACCATGCTTCCACTTTGACACCGAAAAAGTCTGCAATTCGCAGGAAGAGGTGCACTGCTCAAAGGCATTTCCGGGGCGTAAGGGGCAAGCTGGAGAACCCTACAGACCACTCCCTCACATACCCCCCACCACCAGACGGATAACATAAGGGAAGGTGGAGGGGGCCCGCGAACCAGACATCAGGAGGACCGGCAGGAGTCCCCCCCCCCAAGTGGTCCCCCGCAGAAGCCTCTTCTCCCAATTATCGACCATGGAAAGCCAATGAATCGCATGCTGCAGTTGGACTGCCATTTAATGAAGTTCTCAATGCAGGACCGCAGGCCCACCCTGATTCAATGTTCTCTTTGGGGTAGGAAGCCTAATACATATGAGCTTGTTTCCCCCCGGTAATACGACTATCAAACTATCTAGTGTGCAAACATATTGCCTAGGGATTGCGTAAAGAGTACTCTGAAGGGCACAGAGGGAGAGTGGCAATATGATCATTTTCACAATAGCAATCCTCCTTATAAGGGACAAGGGCAGCTCCTTCCAGAACCTAATCAAAGTGCGCAACCCCTCCACCACACTTCCAACATTAAGCTTGAGGTACGAGAGGGCCGTGTGAGTCAGAAAGATCCCAAAGTAGCAGCCATCTGTTGCCACTCAGGGGAATCCCACCCTAGGAAGCTTACCTGCTGGGATTCCCACCAGTTTTCCCAGTGGAAATAATTTGGATTTGTCCTGTTTGACACAAAGACATGATAGCTCCCCAAAGGCCTACATGACGTTGAGCAGAACAGGCACCAAGTAGTTCAGTTGCTGCAGATACACCAGGGCATCATCAGCCTAGAGAGACCTCATAGTTGGTCTCTCCTAGTGATTTTCCCCACAGCCCATTGTTTACACCAGGGTTAACACCAACGGCTCGATGGCAAACAGGAGGGGCAAGAGAGGGCATCCTTGTCTAGAGTAACCCTGCTCAGCCAGATGGACCCAGAGACCACTTCACCCAAGAGCACCCTGCCGAAAAGATCAGCGTATAGGAGGTGAACCCAACGGATGAACCCAGGGTCTGAACCCATCATCTGGAACACCTGCCACAGGTATGCCCAATTCACGGAATCAAATGCCTGCTCTATGTCAAGGTATGCCAAGGTAAAATCATCGGTCAGGAGCCACAAAGCATGATACACATGGTCCAACCATCTCAAATTATGGAGGGTGTTACGCTTCGGAATAAAGCCGGATTGATTTGGGTGTATTAGGGTGGGAAACTGAGGGAGTAGACGTGCCGCCAGAACACTGCTGAGGATTTTCATGTCAATATTTAGGAGAGAGATCAGCCAATAACATTATTCTTTACGAAACTAAGGCACCAATACAACCAGTTATGTTCAAATCAAAAACCCAAATAAACTCAGGTAGTACAATTACGATAATAGTCCAGAGAAAGCTGAGAACATGTACACAGAAATGGAATGGAGTCTCTGCAACACCAGGGCACTACCATAGAGAAGCCAAGCAACCTCCTAGTCAAAAAGAAATGAAACATAAGCAACATAATACAGTACCGGACAGGAGTTGCTGATTTTCTATGACGCCCAAAATACTTTGTAGCTTTAATGACAGAGGGCCGTTAGTTCGGGAAGGATGTTGTATAGTAGCATTAATGAAGACCTTATTACCCAACTGTGGGGTGTTGTAGCACATTATCGTATCATACATTATCGTACGGGTAGCACACTACACCGCGCGGAAGTGCATAGTTGGCAGAGTGATGTATTTGGTGTAATCTAATGTGAGAAGCGTTTTTTTTTTAAGTTTTAGTATGCTATATTGATTTAGCAAAATGTTGAATATAAAGTGAAGACGATTATAAATAAATACATTTGATTACATTTGTACTGATAATTAAGCAGTGACAATAAGTAAATCTAGAATAAAATTAGAGAATAAACTATTTCAATAAAGCATAACATTGACGCATGAAAAAGAAGAGAGGCGGGAGGGAGATTCTCAGAAAAAAAGGTACACCAGTGTCTAGTTAGAGGGGGGAATAATAGCAACGAAAAGTGTAAGCATTCAAATCAAGCATAGCAAATTGAAAAGCAATTTACAAGTAGAAATAAAGAATATAAACTTATCGAAATGGTACAGCAATATTCTCTAACAGTTTACTATGAAAAGTAGAGTTGTTAAATCTAGATATGTGTATTTCTTGATATAAATATTTTCCTTATTTATCTATATGTTTATTACTTAAACTCCTACACATAAAAAACTTTGATTCTCTTCAATGCAGTACCCTATATTTCACCCTATATCTCTCTCAATATATCTGCTTCCTCCACTCTTTGACTCACCTCAAACCTCATTCTACTACTGTGATTTCCAAAAAAACCTTTCTAGACTCTTCCCTCTACTATCCCTTTTTGGATCACATCAAACATCATTTTAATACTATGAGCTCTCAAACAACCCTTCTAAATTCTTCCCTCACCTATCCCTCCTTTGCCTCATCCGAAAACTAATTTTACTAATATGATCTCCCTAATCCATTTCTAGATATGCTTCCCTCCTCCATCTCTCCTTATACTTAGCCCAAACCTCATCTTACTGCTATGATCTTCCAAATTACAGTTTCTAGTCTCTTCCCTCTTCTATCCCCCATTATCATTTTCAATCCAAGTAACGGACTTGCATGTTCACCACTCAAATTAACTCAGATTTCACTTTACAAATCGACTACTACTCCTTTTTGAGTTTTAGAATAGCGTGCTGCTCCCTGAAAAGCGATTTGACGTATCGTATGGGGTACTATAGGAAAAAGAGTGGTAGTCGGTCCGAAACCCTTACTAGCCGTTTTAATGGAGCAAACAGTCGTGATGATGCTTGTCCGTGACATGGGGAGACCCCTAAACCTCCTAGTTCCGAAAGTGGTTCCAAATGAATATCTAGACAAGCTTTAGGTACTTTCTTTTTCAGAAGTAAATTCCGAGACAAGGGTAGTAGGTGCTATATCCTTTTCAATGCGACGTCACGGTAGACGACCTCTGCCCCTGCTCGCAGGCAGGTCGCCCCCTCGCTGCTACACAGCCCTGTCTGCCCTGCCGGTCTAGCCTCCTGGACCCGCATTGCCCGTAACACTGGTATCCCTGTGCTATCTCGCTCTCGCTGTGCCCAACTCCCTCTAACTTGTACCATACTGTTTTTTGTTTTCGCATCTCCTCTGTGCCCCATTTGCTTCTGTGCATAACTTGTTCTGTTGTCAAGCCCCAGACGTCCCCTACCTGACGGAGACCTGGCTGACCCCCTCCTCAGCACCTGACCTCGCCATAGCCATCCCGGAAGGCTACAAGATCACCCGCAAGGACCGCACCAACGGAACAGGAGGCAGAATCGCCATCGTCCACAGAAACACTCACAAAATCTCGACAGACGCCGACGACAGCCTCAGAGGCATCCTCATCTACAAACCCCCCGGACCCTGTCCGCAGTAAGGCGACTCCATTGCCGACTTCATCAGCACACACGCCATCACCTTCACGGACTACATCCTCCTCGGGGACCTTAACTTCCACCTCGAGAACAACAACAACGCCAACTCCTCCACCCTGATCGACAACCTCGGACTCAGCCAACTCGTCACTACACCCACCCACTCTGCCGGCCACACGCTTGATCCCATCTTCTCAGAAAGCACCCAAGTCTTCTTGGCACCACCGAACTCCACTGGACCGACCACCGCTGTATCCACTTCACCTTCTGGAAACCCACCACACACCATCGCACCCAGCAGATGCCTTGCCGCAGCTGGGGCAAGATCACCGAGGACCAGCTAACCCCCACCCTTGCCCAGAGCCCACCCGCCGACCTGACCGACCCCGACGCCGCAGCCTCAGACAATGGATTAACGACTACGCCAACACCCTTGCCCCGCTCAAGAAACCCCCAACACCCACACCAGCAAGAGAGCCAGCTGGTTCACTGAAGACCTCCAGGCCTCCAGGCCTCCAAGCGAACCTGCCGAAAACTAGAAAAAAACTGGACCCGCGAAAGAACACCGGAAAGCTACACAGCCCATAGGAACGCCACCCGCTGACACCACCAACTCCTCAGATCCGCCAAAAGGACCGCCTTCAGAGACCACATAAACAACAATGCAGTCCCAGTCCGGGTTCCGCAGCAACCACAGCACCGGAACTGCCCTCATTGCCGCCACCGACGACATTAGGATTCTGCTCGACAAAGGAGAAACCGCGGCTCTCATCCTCCTGGACCTGTCAGCCGCTTTCGACACAGTCTGCCACCACACACTAAGAGCACGTCTCAACAACGCCGGAATCCAAGAGAAGGCCCTGGACTGGATCACCTCCTTCCTCTCCAGCAGAATCCAGAGCGTCCGCCTCCCCCCTTCCGCTCCGAAGCCACAGAGATCATCTGTGGCGTACCCAAAGGCTCATCCCTCAGCCCAACGTTGTTCAACGTCTACATGGCACCACTCGCCCAAGTCGCCCGACCGTACGACCTGAACATCATCTCCTACACCGACGACACTCAGCTGATCCTATCGCTCACCAAAGACCCCCCACACCACCAAAACCAACCTCCACGAAGGAATGAAGGCCGTAGCCGACTGAAGCTGAACTCTGACAAGATGGAGGTCCTCATCCTAGGGTTCACCCCCTCGGCCTGGGACGTCTCCTGGTGGCCGACTGCACTAGGAGCACCCCTACACCCACCAACCACGCACGGAACCTAGGGGTCATCCTCGACTCCACACTCTCCATGACAATGCAGGTCAACGCCATCTCCTCCTCCTGCTTCAACAGAAGGACTGTCACCGAGACCCTTGTCAGCAGTAGAATGGACTACGGCAACGCACTCTATGCAGGAGCCCCGGCCAAACTCCTGAAGCGGCTCCAACACATCCAGAATGCCTCTGCCCGCCTGATCCTCGACATCCCCCGCCGCAGCCACATCACACCCCACCTGAGATGGGGAGCACTGGCTCCCCAATAAGAGGATAACCTTCAAACTCCTCACCCACACACACACAAGGCACTCCACGACACCGGGCCAGCGTACCTCAACAGCCGACTCAGCCTCCACACCCGCTCCGCAGACCGCGCCCTCGCCATAGTCCTCCTCATCCGAAGAGTGACCACCGGCAGCAGATCATTCTCCCACCTCGCCAAGACGTGGAACACCCATCCCATCCACCTACGGCAGACCGAAGACCTCCTAACCTTCAGGTGACTCCTCAAGACCTAGCTCTTCGAACAGTAGCAGTGTCCCACCCCCCCTATCGCCTTGAGACCCTCACGGGTATGTAGTGCGCTTTACAAATGCTATGATTGATTGATTCATTGACGTGTGCGGAGGACAGCCAGGGGCCGTCCGATCTGCACACGCGTCAGATTCGGCTGCACCCCGGCGGAATGTCCGCTGCGGCGAAGCAGATATACATGCAATTACAATATGTGTGAGTGACCAGAGAGATGCTCTCATCTTGTTATGAGGTAGCAAGCCCTACATGCTCAGTTAGTAAATCCAGCTGTCTGCCACCCCAGGACACACACAGGTTTCAATCATCAAACGCATCTTATCAATTAACTCCTCAGTTTGGACTTGGCAACTTCCAGTGTGGCTTCCCCAATCATCATCACCCAAATCTCATCTCACCCTCTTCCCCCTACTCGCGACTCTGGTGTCTCCCCCTCCTCTTTCTGGTCATGACCTCTTCCTGCCACAGATGTGTCCAATAATTCTCCAGCCATCATAGTTCACATTCGGGCACTTATTTCCCATCTTTCCTACCCTCTCTTAAAATACACCCACACCACTCAAAGCTGCTCATCCTGTCACTGCACACCTCTGTCTGAGTCCCGCTCTCCCCACGGTCTTCGAAATCTAACTCCAGTACATTAAAGAATGACTGACCGATGTAAAAGGGAGGCGATTTCTCAAAATGTTCTGCTAATGCCTCTAATGTTTGTACTATTGAGGCTGACTCGGCCTGACAGTGACTGACTGCCAGAGCACAACAGTCCGTTCCGTGGAACTGAAGCGGCCGTATTTCTCCTTACTTTGCTTTCCTGACGGTAGTGCACTTTATCTACTAACCTGATTTTCCCACCAACTAAACCGACACCGTTACTGCGAAGTTGATTATTCTCCTTCTCATTGCCCCCAACTCCTTAGTAGTACTTTCAACTTGCCATTTGAATCGGACGGCAACTTGGAGCAAAGCACAACTACCTGCAAAAAAAGGGCCCGAAACAAGCCCTACCCACGCATAGATGTCGATGGGTTACACAGTGACCACCAAATAAAGCCGAACAATCCAACTTTTCCCAAGACGTTAGGAATTGTTGAAAATTTGGGATGTCTGACTATCTGTTAAAAGGAAGGACCGTGACGTAGGAACACATAACCTTTTGCAGGGCGGAGTCATAGTATAGCCGGATAGAGCCAGTGTTGGGAAACAAACTGTTAACCTAAGCTATCACTTCTCACGTCACCTGGCTCTTCCTGCTGTCTTAAGCCCGAGGTTCACCTCTCTGACTTGCTAACAGTCAGGCACTCTGTAAACAGCACCGAGTGTTGCAGCAGCTAAATGCTGTGCTTCGCGCACATGCTTCCTCTGGCGTTCTTCAGCCAATCGATAGCTGCAAGGGTTTTCCCGCCAATTCTAAGCGCTGTTCTGATGCACCACAGCCAATGAACAAATAACGAGATGGCCTAGCCAATCACAACACACGTTCCCGGAAACTCTAACTTTACTGTTCTTAACAATATGTATTAAACAAGCATTTGCAATGCAATAGGTTTCGCATTAGGAAAGTTTGAGCTATTGGCATTGTAAATTTCACATTTTTTATTTATGTTTTGGTTTTGAAAATAGCGAAATTAATAGCTTTGTCATTTACAATGCCAATAGTTTTAACCTTTGCAAATGTGACAATATGTGTTATATTTACGTGACTTAGATGTATTGATATTACAAATAACAATGGCTTTTAATTTTTTTAAAATGATTAATACTTGAAAGTTATTGTAATTTATAATAGCAATAGCTTAAACTTTAGTAAATAACTTTTGTAAAGATTATGTTCAGTGTATTTTATTGTGACGAAAATCCAAGAACAGAAGTGAAATATTAACATCTTTTTGTGACATTTGTAATAAAGCTTGAAACATTGAGAGGACATATTTGAACCAGTTGTTGTTGAATGGTTGCACAGATTGATGCTGTGGTGGCGCTGAGTGATGTGGTAGCGACCAGTGATGCTGTGGCGTTCAGTAATGCTCTGGTAGCGCATAGTGATGTTGTGGTGCCCCTGAGTGGTGATGCTGTGGTGGGGCTGAGTGATGCTGTGGTGATGCGATAGATTGACAGAGTGAGTGCGACAGATAGATAGAGGGAGGGCGATAGATAGAATGAGTGCGATAGATAGAGTGAGGACGATAGAGTGAGGGCGATAGATAGATAGAGTGAGGGCGATAGATAGATAGATAGACAGATAGATAGATAGAGTGAGGGCGATAGATAGACAGATAGAGTGAGGGCGATCGATAGATAGGCAGATAGATTGAGTAAGGGCAATAGATAGATAGATAGATAGATAGATAGATAGATAGATAGATAGATAGATAGATAGATAGATAGCTAGAGTGAGTGCGATAGACAGATAGAGTGAGGGCGATAGATAGACAGATAGATCGAGTGAGGGTGATAGATAGATAGAGTTAGGACGATAGATAGATAGAGTGAGGGCGATAGATAGAGGGCGATAGATGGATTGAGTATGGGCGATATATAGATAGAAAGATAGAGTGAGGGAGATAGATAGATAGATAGTTGATAGAGTGAGGGCGATAGATAGATAGAGTGAGGGCGATAGATAGAGTGAGGGCGATAGATAGAGTGAGGGCGATAGAGTGAGGGCGAAAGATAGATAGAGTGAGGGCGATAGATAGAGTGAGGGCGATAGATGGATAGATAGATAGAGTGAGGGCCATAGATAGATAGAGTGAGGGAGATAGATAGATAGATAGATAGATAGATAGATAGATAGATAGATAGATAGATAGATAGATAGATAGATAGATAGATAGCGACAGTAAACATCCCGTATTCAAGGAATTTACTGTGTGCAATTTTAATTTTGATTCAACGTTTCAATGCGTCCCCTCGAGCACCTGTGTTATGCTACTAATATAAATGAATTTGCAGATGTTAATCACTGTAACCAAACAAAAGGAGGCAGACATGTGGCCTCTGGCTCCAAAGGCACAAAACCTGAGTTCAGATCTTAGTTCCTGCACATAGGCAAAGCGTCTTATCTTACAGTTTTGTGCTTTCTGAGCGGACGGGCACAGTGAGTGCTGAGAAGCCGGACTACCAGTGTGCTCATTGTTTTGACTGCCTCCTTACAGTTTTTTTCTATCCAGCCATGAAGTGAAAGCACCTCAGCAAGTTAACTACACCACATATTTCTGCGTGCAACAAGAAGTATCTGGGGTCTGATTCCAGTCGGGGCGAGTTAGACGTTAATTCTTTTTTGACCAACAAAGTCAGTTTGAAACGGACAGTAAAATAAATAAAACACACTGCACGCCTTCCGCTGTGGGCTCAGAGACGAGAATGGATAGGGAAGGAAGGCCCGGCAGAAGAGCTGTTATGTCTGATGCTTGTGGATAGCTGACGCTTGTGGATGTCTGATGCCTGATGTTTGTCGATGTCTGACGCTTGTGGATGTCTGACACCTGTGGATGCCTGACGCTTGTGGTTGGCTGACGCTTGTGGATGGTTGACGCTTGTGGATGGAATTACGCTTGTGGATGCCTGAAGCTTGTGAATATCTGATGCTTGTGGATGTCTGATGCTTGTGGATGTCTGATGCTTGTGGATGTCTGTTGCTTGTGGATGTCTGTTGCTTGTGGATGTTTGATGCTTATGGATGCTTGATGCTTTTGGATGCCTGAAGCTTGTGAATGCCTGAAGCTTGTGAATGCCTGAAGCTTGTGAATGCCTGATTCTTGTGAATGCCTGATGCTTGTGCATGCCAGACCCTTTTTGGATGCCTGACGCTTGTGGATGTCTGATGGGTGATGCTTGTGGATGCCGGATGGTTGTGGATGACTGATGCTTGTGGATGTCTGATGCCTGATGCTTGTGGATGCCTGATGCTTGTGGATGTCTGATGCTTCTGGATGTCTGATGCTTGTGGATGTCTGATGCTTGTGGATGTCTGATGCTTGTGGATGTCTGATGCTTCTGGGTGTCTGATGCTTCTGGATGCCTGATGCTTGTGGATGCCTGATGCTTGTGGATGTCTGATGCTTGTGGATGTCTGATGCTTGTGGATGTCTGTTGTTTGTGGATGTCTGTTGCTTGTGGATGTTTGATGCTTGTGGATGCTTGATGCTTTTGGATGCCTGACGCTTGTGGATGTCTGATGCTTGTGGATGTCTGTTGCTTGTGGATAACTGATGCTTGTGGATGTCGGATGCTTGTGGATGTCTGATGCTTGTGGATGTCTGATGCTTGTGGATGCCTGATGCTTGTGGACACCTGATGCTTGTGGATGTCTGATGTTCCTGGTTGTCTGATGCTCCTGGTTGTCTGATGTCTGATACTTGTGAATGCCTGATGCATGTGTATTTCTGATGCTTGTGGACGTCTGATGCTTCTGGATGTTTGTGGATGGCTGATGCTTGTGGATGCCTGACGTTTGTGGATGTCTGATGCCTGATGTTTGTGAATGTCTGACGCTTGTGGATGTCTGACGATTGTGGATGTCTGACGCTTGTGGATGCCTGATGCTTGTGGATGTCTGATGTTTGTGGATGTCTGATGCTTCTGGATGTCTGATGCCTGATGCTTGTGGATGTCTGGTGCTTGAGGATGTCGGATGCTTGTGGATGTCGGATGCTTGTGGATGTCTGTTGCTTGTGGATGTCTGTTGCTTGTGGATGTCTGTTGCATGTGGATGTCTGTTGCTTGTGGATGTGTGACACTTGTGGATGTCTGACACTTGTGGATGTCTGACGCTTGTGGATGTCTGACGTTTGTGAATGCTTGACGTTTGTGAATGCTTGACGCTTGTGCATGCCTGACGCTTGTGGATGCCTGACGCTTGAGGATGTCTGATGCCTTTGGATGTCTGATGCTTGTGGATGCCTGACGTTTGTGGATGTCTGATGCCTGACGCTTGTGGATGTCTGATGCCTGATGCTTGTGGATGTCTGATGTTTGTGGATGTCTGTTGCTTGTGGATGTCTGTTGCTTGTGGATGTCTGTTGCTTGTGGATGTCTGTTGCTTGTGGATGTCTGTTGCTTGTGGATGTCTGACGCTTGTGGATGTCTGACGCTTGTGGATGTCTGATGCGTGTGGATGTCTGACGCTTGTGGGTGTCTGATGTTTGTGAATGCTTGAAGCTTGTGAATGCTTGAAGCTTGTGTATGCCTGATGCTTGTGCATGCCTTACTCTTGTGGATGTCTGACGCTTGTGGATGTCTGACGCTTGTGGATGTCTGATGCTTGTTGATGTCTGATGCTTGTGGATGTCTGATGCTTGTGGATGTCTGATGCTTGTGGATGTCTGTTGCTTGTGGATGTCTGTTGCTTGTGGATGTCTGTTGCTTTTGGATGAGTGAGGGTGATAGATAGAGTGAGGGTGACAGATGGATAGATAGAGAGAGGGCGATAGATAGATAGATAGAGTGAGGGAGATAGATAGATAGATAGATAGATAGATAGATAGATAGATAGATAGATAGATAGATAGATAGATAGATAGATAGAGAGATAGATAGATAGCAACTGTAAACATCCCGTATTCGAGGAATTTACTGTGTGCAATTTTAATTTTGATTCAACGTTTCAATGCGTCCCCTCGAGCACCTGTGTTATGCTACTAATATAAATGAATTTGCAGATGTTAATCACTGTAACCAAACAAAAGGAGGCGGACATGTGGCCTCTGGCTCCAAAGGCACAAAACCTGAGTTCAGATCTTAGTTCCTGCACATAGGCAAAGCGTCTTATCTGACAGTTTTGTGCGTTCTGAGCGGGCGGGCACAGTGAGTGCTGAGAAGCCAGACTACCAGTGTGCTCATTGTTTTGACTGCCTCCTTACAGTTTTTTTTCTATCCAGCCATGAAGTGAAGGCACTCAGCAAGTTAACTAAACCACATATTTCTGCGTGCAACAAGAAGTATCTGGGGTCTGATTCCAGTCGGGGCGAGTTAGACGGATATATGATGTTAGCACGCGTACTTTTAGCACGCATACCATTACCACGCATTTTTTACAACGCAGGTCATTTTACAACGGAAACCTTTACAACGCAATACACTACAACGCAGATACTATTACAACGCATACCATTACAACGTAAGTATAGGTAAGTATATAATATTAATATATAATGTAAATAATTATTTTTGTATTATTTAATTTAATTATTTTTTATAAAATAATTTTATTAATAAAATGTATTTTAATTTTATTATTTGTAAATATATGTTAAAAATACCCCTGTACCCCAAAACCCAAACCCAGCCCTAAAACCTAAAAATACCCCTGTACCCCAAAACCCAAACCCAGCCCTAAAACCTAAAAATACCCCTGTACCCCAAAACCCAAACCCAGCCCTAAAACCTAAAAATACCCCTGTACCTCAAAACCCAAACCCAGCCCTAAAACCTAAAAATACCCCTGTACCCCAAAACCCAAACCCAGCCCTAAAACCTAAAAATACCCCTGTACCCCAAAACCCAAACCCAGCCCTAAAACCTAAAAATACCCCTGTACCCCAAAACCCAAACCCAGCCCTAAAACCTAAAAATACCCCTGTACCCCAAAACCCAAACCCAGCCCTAAAACCTAAAAATACCCCTGTACCCCATAACAAAATACCACTAATAGATGTTTTAAAAAAAAGATAAACTTACCTATAATTATAGTTACGTTGTAATGGTATGCGTTGTAATAGTATGTGCATTGTAGTGTAATGCGTTGTAAAGGTAATCGTTGTAAAATGACCTGCGTTGTAAAAGTATGCGTGGTAATGGTATGCGTTGTAAAAAATCTGTGGTAACAGTTACATACCGAGTTAGACGTTAATTATTTTTTGACCAACAAAGTCAGTTTGAAATGGACAATAAAATAAATAAAACACACTGCACGCCTTCTGCTGTGGGCTCAGAGACGAGAATGGACAGGGAAGGAAGGCCCGGCAGAAGAGCTGTTATGTCTGCTGCTTGTGGATGACTGACGCTTGTGGCTGTCTGATGCCTGATGTTTGTCGATGTCTGACGCTTGTGGATGTCTGACGCCTGTGGATGCCTGACACTTGTGGATGACTGACACTTGTGGATGGCTGACGCTTGTGGATGGCTGACGCTTGTGGATGGCTGACGCTTGTGGAGGCCTGAAGCTTGTGAATGCTTGATGCTTGTGAATGCCTGATGCTTGTGCATGCCAGACCCTTTTTGGATGCCTGACGCTTGTGGATGTCTGATGGGTGATGCTTGTGGATGCCTGATGCTTGTGGATGCCTGATGCTTGTGGATGCCTGATGCTTGTGGATGCCTGATACTTGTGGATGTCTGATGCGGGATTCTTGTGGATGCCTGATGCTTGTGGATGCCTGATGCTTGTGGATGCCTGATGTTTCTGGATGTCTGAGGCTTCTGGATGTCTGATGTTTGTGGATGTCTGATGCTTCTGGATGTCTGATGCTTCTGGATGTCTGATGCTTCTGGATGTCTGATGCTTCTGGATGCCTGATGCTTCTGGATGCCTGATGCATCTGGATGTCTGATGCTTGTGGATGTCTGATGCTTGTGGATGCTGATGCTTGTGGCTGTCTGTTGCTTGTGGATGTCTGTTGCTTGTGGATGTTTGATGCTTGTGGGTGCTTGATGCTTTTGGATGTCTGATGCTTGTGGATGTCTGTTGCTTGTTGATAACTGATGCTTGTGGATGTCTGATGCTTGTGGATGCCTGATGCTTGTGGACGCCTGATGCTTGTGGATGTCTGATGTTCCTGGTTGTCTGCTGCCCCTGGTTGTCTGATGTCTGATGCTTGTGGACGTCTGATGCTTCTGGATATTTGTAGATGTCTGATGCTTGTGGATGCCTGACGTTTGTGGATGTCTGATGCTTGATGTTTGTGGATGTCTGACGCTTGTGGATGTCTGACGCTTGTGGATGTCTGACGCTTGTGGATGCCTGACGCTTGTGGATATCTGATGCCTGATGCTTGTGGATGTCTGATGTTTGTGGATGTCTGATGCTTCTGGATGTCTGATGCCTGATGCTAGTGGATGTCTGGTGCTTGTGGATGTCTGATGCTTTTGGATGTCTGATGCTTGTGGATGTCTGTTGCTTGTGGATGTCTGTTGCTTGTGGATGTCTGTTGCTTGTGGATGTCTGACGCTTGTGGATGTCTGACGCTTGTGGATCAATCAATTAATCAATCAATCATAACACTTATATAGCGCGCTACTCACCCGGAAGGGTCTCAAGGCGCTTTGGGGGGGGGGGGGAGGGGTTGCTACTGCTCGAACAGCCAGGTCTTGAGTTGTCTCCTGAAGGCGAGGTGGTCCTGGGTCAGCCGAAGGTGGATGGGAAGGGAGTTCCATGTCTTGGCCGCCAGGTAGGAGAAGGATCTGCCTCCGGCGGTGGCTCTTCGGATGCGTGGTACGGCGGCGAGGGCGAGGCTAGCGGATCGTAGCTGGCGGGTGGGCGCGTTGAAGGTCAGGCAGTCGTTGAGGTACTTGGGGCCCAGGTTGTGGAGAGACTTGTGTGCGTGGGTGAGGAGCCTGAACGTGATCCTCTTGTTGACGGGGAGCCAGTGCAGGTTCCTCAGGTGGCTGGAGATGTGGCTGCGTCGAGGGATGTCTAGGTTGAGTCGGGCGGAGGCGTTCTGGATGCGTTGTAGTCTTTTCTGCAGCTTGGCTGTGGTTCCGGCGTAGAGGGTGTTTCCGTAGTCCAGCCGGCTGGTGACGAGGGCCTGGGTGACCGTCTTCCTGGTTTCGATTGGGATCCATCGGAAGATCTTGCGGAGCATGCAGAGGGTGGGAAAGCATGAAGAGGAGACCGCATTGACTTGTCTGGTCATCGAGAGGGAGGAGTCCAGGATGAAGCCCAGGTTGCGTGCGTGGTCTGTCGGCTTGGGGGCGGTGCCCAGGGCTGGGGGCCACCAGGAGTCGTCCCAGGCGGTGGGTGATGGCCCAAGGATGAGGACTTCCGTCTTGTCTGAGTTCAGTTTCAAGCGGCTGTTCTTCATCCACTCGGCGACATCTTTCATCCCTTCGTGGAGGCTGGTTCTGGCGGTGTCGGGGTCTCTGGTGAGGGAGTGGATCAGCTGGGTGTCGTCGGCGTAGGAGATGATGTTGAGGTTGTGTTGGGGTGCGATGGCTGCGAGAGGTCTCATGTAGACGTTGAAGAGGGTGGGGCTGAGTGATGATCCTTGCGGGACGCCGCAGATGACTTCGGTGGCCTCGGAACGAAACGGGGGGAGGCGGACTCTCTGTGTTCTTCCAGCGAGGAACGAGATGATCCACTTCAATGCCTTCTCTTGGATGCCGGTGTTGCTGAGGCGTTGGACTAGGGTGCGGTGGCAGACGGTGTCGAACGCGGAGGAGAGGTCCAGGAGGATGAGTGCCGCTGTTTCCCCGTTGTCGAGAAGGGCTCGGATGTCATCGGTGGCTGCGATGAGGCGGTCTCGGTGCTATGGTTGGCTCTGAAACCGGACTGCGAGGGGTCGAGGGATCCATTTGTCTCGAGGAAGGCGGCAAGCTGTCTGTTGGCGATCTTCTCGATGACTTTGGCAGGAAAAGGGAGGAGCGAGATGGGGCGGAAGTTCTTGAGGTCGGTGGGGTCCGCTGTTGGTTTCTTCAGTAGAGCGCTGAGCTCGGCATGCTTCCAGCTCTCCGGGAAGGTGGCGGTGTCGAAGGAGGTGTTGATGACGTCTCGGAGTTGGGGTGCGATGGTGGAGTCGGCCTTGTTGAAGACGTGGTGGGGGCAGGGGTCAGTCGGAGATCCAGAGTGGATGGTGTTCATCGTGCGGGCTGTGTCTTCGGTGGTCACTTCGGTCCAGGTGCGGAGGGTGGCAGTGGGGTGCGTTGGTTCGACGGTTGGTTCCGAGTATGGTGTGCCGAAGCTGTTGTGGATGTCGGCAATCTTGCAGTGGAAGAAAGAGGCGAGGGACTTGCAGAGATCTTGTGAGGGGGTGATGTCGTTGTTGCCGGTGCTGGGGTTGGAGAACTCCTTGACGATGTTGAAGAGTTCCTTGCTGTCGTGGGCGTTGTTGTCCAGTCGATCCTTCAGTGATTTCTTCTTGGTGGTGCGGATGAGCTGGTGGTGCTTGCGGGTCGCGTGTTTGAGGGCGGTCATGTTGTCAGTGGTCCGGTCGAGGAGCCAGGCTTTCTCGACGGTGCGGTAGGTCTTCTTGGAGTCCTTGAGTTCGTTGGTGAACCAGGGGGCCTTCTTGCTTCTGGGTTTGCTGGGAGGGTTCTTTAGTGGTGCGAGGTCGTCGGCGCAGGAGGTCAGCCATTGTGTGAAGTTGCGAGCTGCTTCGTTGGGGTCCGGTGTGCTGGCAGGTGGGTTCTGGCTGAGGGAGGCGGTGAGCTGGTCGGCGGTGATCTTGCTCCAGCTTCTGTGGGGAACCTGTTGTGGGTGGTGGTTTTTCTGAAGCTGAAGTGGACGCAGCTGTGGTCGGTCCAGTGAAGTTCGGTGGAGTGGCTGAAGGTGATGTGCTTGCTGGATGAGAAGACGGGGTCAAGCGTGTGGCCGGCGTAGTGGGTGTAGGTGTTGACCAGTTGCTTGAGTCCGAGGTTGGCGAGGTTGTCCAGCAGGGTGACGGTGTTGCTGTCCTTGTTGTTCTCCAGGGGGAAGTTGAGGTCCCCTAGGAGGATGTAGTCGGCGGAGGGGAGGGCGTGCGGGCTGATGAAGTCCGTGATGTTTTCGCTGAATTGTGTGCGTGGTCCCGGGGGTCTGGAGATGAGGGTGCCTCTGAGGGTCGTCTTTGGATCGGTGTGAATCTGGAAGTGGAGGTGTTCGGCGGCGGTGTAGTTGCCGTCGGCGTCGGTCGTGATGCGGATGGTGTTCTTGTGGACGATGGCGATGCCTCCTCCGGTCTGGTTGACGCGGTCTCTCCTGATGATCTTGTATCCATCCGGGATGGCGATGGCGATGTCGGGGGCTGAGGAGGCGCTCATCCAGGTTTCAGTGAGGAAGGCGACGTCTGGTGATGTTGTGTCGAGCAGGTTCCAGAGCTCGACGGCGTGTCTGTGGACGGAGCGGGTGTTGAGCAGGATGCACTTGAGGTCGCTGCTGGGGTTTGGCTTGGCGGGCGTGGTGCATGTTCGGAGGCAGGTGAACTTGCAGGTTGTGCAGGTGAAGGGTCCGTGGAAGCGTTTCGGGGCGGCCTGGCAGCAGGCGGGGTTCCGGCCGGCATTGAGTGCGTTGAGGGCGGCGGCGTCGTAGGTCTGTCGGGTCATCTTGCGTCGGTGGGGGCCAGGGGTCCTGGCGCTGGGCGCGGTCCAGGCGCGGACGGGCGCAGACGGATGTGGATGCCTGATGCCTTTGGATGTCTGATGCTTGTGGATGCCTGACGTTTGTGGATGTCTGATGCCTGATGTTTGTGGATGTCTGACGCTTGTGGATGTCTGACGCTTGTGGATGTCTGACGCTTGTGGATGCCTGACGCTTGTGGATGTCTGATGCCTGATGCTTGTGGATGTCTGATGCTTGTGGATGTCTGATGCTTGTGGATGTCTGATGCTTGTGGATGTGGGTTGCTTGTGAATGTCTGTTGCTTGTGGATGTCTGTTGCTTGAGGATGTCTGTTGCTTGTGGATGGCTGTTGCTTGTGGATGTCTGACGCTTGTGGATGTCTGAAGCTTGTGGATGTCTGACGCTTGTGGATGTCTGACGCTTTTGGATGTCTGATGATTGTGAATGCTTGAAGCTTGTGAATGCTCGAAGCTTGTGCATGCCTGACGCTTGTGCATGCCTTACGCTTGTGCATACCTGACGCTTGTAGATGTCTGACGCTTGTGGATGTCTGACGCTTGAGGGTGTCTGACGCTTGTGGATGTCTGATGCTTGTGGATGTCTGATGCTTGTGGATGTCTGTTGCTTGTGGATGTCTGTTACTTGTGGATGTCTGTTGCTTGTGGATGCCTGACGCTTGTGGATGCCTGACGCTTGTGGATGTCTGTTGTTTGTGGATGCCTGACGCTTGTGGACGCCTGATGCTTGTGCATGCCTGACGCTTGAGGATGCCTGATGCCTTTAGATGTCTGATGCTTGTGGATGCTTGACGTTTGTGGATGTCTGATGCCTGATGTTTGTGGATGCACTGACAAACAGTGGTGTGTGTGCCCGGTGGAAGCATGTAAATATAGCTTGTGTTGTGTATGCCTGTTAAAACGTGCACTGTCAGCTGGCGGTGTGTGTCTGCCTGAAGAAACTGTGCACTGACGGCTGGTGGTGTGTGTCTGATGGAAGCGTGCACTGACTGGTGATGATGGCTGGTGGTGTGTGTGTCTAGAGGAAGCATGCACTAATGGCTAGTGGTGTGTGTGCCTGGTGGAAACGTGCACTGATGGCTGGTGATTTGTGTGTGCCTGTTGGAATCGTGCACTGATGGCTGGTGGTGTGTATGCCTGGTGAAAGTGTGCACTGACGGTTGGTGTTGTGTGCCTGGCGAAAGTGTGCACTGATGGCTTTTTTTGGTAGAGGAACGAAGAGATTTAATAGGTCAAAGGCAGGTAGTGGACTGCAGAGAGAGATGGCCACAGGCTATTAGCCTAAAATTTCTGCTTGACAGATGGAACTGCTTAGAGACTATCATGCAATGTTTGGGGATATTTTATTCCCTCAGACTTTCCGTCTGATTCAGTATCTGTTTTTCACAGCCACTTTCACAGGCATGTGGCGGAAACACTACTGCGTGCGAGAACGTTTTGCACAGAATTCCTCATGCAGGGTTTTACAGAGGCATGGGGTGAAGTGTCAGGTAGCGCCACAGCAGCGTGAACAGAGATCACTGCACCAACTAGACACCGGGATGGAGAGAGGAACCAGCCCAATAGCTCCAGCTGCAATGAGAGAAGACCAGTGTGGAGCAAGCATGAGCGGCTGGCTCAAAGTGTCACTGAGACTCACCCTTGGAGCATGTGGAGACGGAGCTGAGGCCAGGTCCTGGGGGACAAAAGCAAAGATTGAACGTCACAGGCAGAGAGGGCCTGCAGAGGAGATGACAAGCCCTTCTGTTTTGTTGAATTGCTAGAGTCGCTGAGCTCCGGCCTTGGAGCACAAGGAGACGGAGCAAAGGCCTGGCCCGGGGAAAAAAAGCAAGGGTTAAAATGGCCGGCACACTTGCGAAAGAGACGAGAAGCCCTCCAGTTTGTTTAATGCTGCAGATATTGAGCAATACGCGTCAGAGCCAGAATCAGTGAATGTGCACTGCGCTGGTAACTGGCGCTCCTCAAGTATCAAGAAATACGTGCAAAGAGGGTGGCAGCTACAGTGGGGAACAGGGACCCCTTGGTACCAGGCTTGCCTTCGACAAGCAACGAATAAAAGTGAAAGGATTTTGGAACATTTACAACCCAGCACGTTGTGAACCATTAGAACTTAGTCAAGAGCTCAAGAAGGCTCATGCAACTCGAAAGGGGGGCCACAGGGATAGGTGAGTGACCCCTTGAGCATGGTAAGAAGAGACAAGCACCAAACAGGGTGGTGATGCTGTGGTGGGGCTGAGTGATGCTGTGGTGATGCGATAGATTGACAGAGTGAGTGCGACAGATAGATAGAGGGAGGGCGATAGATAGATAGAATGAGTGCGATAGATAGAGTGAGGACGATAGAGTGAGGGCGATAGATAGATAGAGTGAGGGCGATAGATAGATAGATAGATAGATAGACAGATAGATAGATAGATAGATAGAGTGAGGGCGATAGATAGACAGATAGAGTGAGGGCGATCGATAGATAGGCAGATAGATTGAGTAAGGGTGATAGATAGATAGATAGCTAGAGTGAGTACGATAGACAGATAGAGTGAGGGCGATAGATAGACAGATAGATAGAGTGAGGGCGATAGATAGATAGAGTTAGGACGATAGATAGATAGAGTGAGGGCGATAGATAGAGGGCGATAGATGGATTGAGTATGGGCGATATATAGATAGAAAGATAGAGTGAGGGAGATAGATAGATAGATAGTTGATAGAGTGAGGGCGATAGATAGAGTGAGGGCGATAGATAGAGTGAGGGCGATAGATAGAGTGAGGGCGATAGAGTGAGGGCGAAAGATAGATAGAGTGAGGGCGATAGATAGAGTGAGGGCGATAGATGGATAGATAGATAGAGTGAGGGCGATAGATAGATAGAGTGAGGGAGATAGATAGATAGATAGATAGATAGATAGATAGATAGATAGATAGATAGATAGATAGATAGATAGATAGATAGATAGATAGATAGATAGATAGATAGATAGATAGCGACAGTAAACATCCCGTATTCAAGGAATTTACTGTGTGCAATTTTTATTTTGATTCAACGTTTCAATGCGTCCCCTCGAGCACCTGTGTTATGCTACTAATATAAATGAATTTGCAGATGTTAATCACTGTAACCAAACAAAAGGAGGCAGACATGTGGCCTCTGGCTCCAAAGGCACAAAACCTGAGTTCAGATCTTAGTTCCTGCACATAGGCAAAGCGTCTTATCTGACAGTTTTGTGCTTTCTGAGCGGACGGGCACAGTGAGTGCTGAGAAGCCGGACTACCAGTGTGCTCATTGTTTTGACTGCCTCCTTACAGTTTTTTTCTATCCAGCCATGAAGTGAAAGCACCTCAGCAAGTTAACTACACCACATATTTCTGCGTGCAACAAGAAGTATCTGGGGTCTGATTCCAGTCGGGGCGAGTTAGACGTTAATTCTTTTTTGACCGACAAAGTCAGTTTGAAATGGACAGTAAAATAAATAAAACACACTGCACGCCTTCTGCTGTGGGCTCAGAGACGAGAATGGATAGGGAAGGAAGGCCCGGCAGAAGAGCTGTTATGTCTGATGCTTGTGGATAGCTGACGCTTGTGGATGTCTGATGCCTGATGTTTGTCGATGTCTGACGCTTGTGGATGTCTGACACCTGTGGATGCCTGACGCTTGTGGTTGGCTGACGCTTGTGGATGGTTGACGCTTGTGGATGGCTGACGCTTGTGGATGCCTGAAGCTTGTGAATATCTGATGCTTGTGGATGTCTGATGCTTGTGGATGTCTGATGCTTGTGGATGTCTGTTGCTTGTGGATGTCTGTTGCTTGTGGATGTTTGATGCTTATGGATGCTTGATGCTTTTGGATGCCTGAAGCTTGTGAATGCCTGAAGCTTGTGAATGCCTGAAGCTTGTGAATGCCTGATTCTTGTGAATGCCTGATGCTTGTGCATGCCAGACCCTTTTTGGATGCCTGACGCTTGTGGATGTCTGATGGGTGATGCTTGTGGATGCCGGATGCTTGTGGATGACTGATGCTTGTGGATGTCTGATGCCTGATGCTTGTGGATGCCTGATGCTTGTGGATGTCTGATGCTTCTGGATGTCTGATGCTTGTGGATGTCTGATGCTTGTGGATGTCTGATGCTTCTGGGTGTCTGATGCTTCTGGATGCCTGATGCTTCTGGATGCCTGATGTTTGTGGATGTCTGATGCTTGTGGATGTCTGATGCTTGTGGATGTCTGTTGTTTGTGGATGTCTGTTGCTTGTGGATGTTTGATGCTTGTGGATGCTTGATGCTTTTGGATGCCTGACGCTTGTGGATGTTTGATGCTTGTGGATGTCTGTTGCTTGTGGATAACTGATGCTTGTGGATGTCTGATGCTTGTGGATGTCTGATGCTTGTGGATGTCTGATGCTTGTGGATGCCTGATGCTTGTGGACACCTGATGCTTGTGGATGTCTGATGTTCCTGGTTGTCTGATGCTCCTGGTTGTCTGATGTCTGATACTTGTGAATGCCTGATGCATGTGTATTTCTGATGCTTGTGGACGTCTGATGCTTCTGGATGTTTGTGGATGGCTGATGCTTGTGGATGCCTGACGTTTGTGGATGTCTGATGCCTGATGCCTGATGTTTGTGAATGTCTGACGCTTGTGGATGTCTGACGATTGTGGATGTCTGACGCTTGTGGATTCCTGACGTTTGTGGATGTCTGATGCCTGATGCTTGTGGATGTCTGATGTTTGTGGATGTCTGATGCTTCTGGATGTCTGATGCCTGATGCTTGTGGATGTCTGGTGCTTGAGGATGTCGGATGCTTGTGGATGTCGGATGCTTGTGGGTGTCTGTTGCTTGTGGATGTCTGTTGCTTGTGGATGTCTGTTGCATGTGGATGTCTGTTGCTTGTGGATGTCTGACGCTTGTGGATGTCTGACGTTTGTGAATGCTTGACATTTGTGAATGTTTGATGCTTGTGCATGCCTGACGCTTGTGGATGCCTGACGCTTGAAGATGTCTTATGCCTTTGGATGTCTGATGCTTGTGGATGCCTGACGTTTGTGGATGTCTAATGCCTGATGTTTGTGGATGTCTGACGCTTGTGGATGTCGAACGCTTGTGGATGTCTGACGCATGTGGATGCCTGACGCTTGTGGATGTCTGATGCCTGATGCTTGTGGATGTCTGATGTTTGTGGATGTCTAATGCTTGTGGATGTCTGTTGCTTGTGGATGTCTGTTGCTTGTGGATGTCTGATGCTTGTGGATGTCTGTTGCTTGTGGATGTCTGACGCTTGTGGATTTCTGACGCTTGTGGATGTCTGACGCTTGTGAATGTCTGATGCGTGTGGATGTCTGACGCTTGTGGGTGTCTGATGTTTGTGAATGCTTGAAGCTTGTGAATGCTTGAAGCTTGTGCATGCCTGATGCTTGTGCATGCCTTACTCTTGTGGATGTCTCACGCTTGTGGATGTCTGATGCTTGTGGATGTTTGATGCTTATGGATGCTTGATGCTTTTGGATGCCTGAAGCTTGTGAATGCCTGAAGCTTGTGAATGCCTGAAGCTTGTGAATGCCTGATTCTTGTGAATGCCTGATGCTTGTGCATGCCAGACCCTTTTTGGATGCCTGACGCTTGTGGATGTCTGATGGGTGATGCTTGTGGATGCCTGATGCTTGTGGATGTCTGATGCCTGATGCTTGTGGATGCCTGATGCTTCTGGATGTCTGATGCTTCTGGATGTCTGATGCTTCTGGATGTCTGATGCTTCTGGGTGTCTGATGCTTCTGGAAGCCTGATGCTTGTGGATGTCTGATGCTTGTGGATGTCTGATGCTTGTGGATGTCTGTTGCTTGTGGATGTCTGTTGCTTGTGGATGTTTGATGCTTGTGGATGCCTGATGCTTTTGGATGCCTGACGCGTGTGGATGTCTGATGCTTGTGGATGTCTGTTGCTTGTGGATAACTGATGCTTGTGGATGTCTGATGCTTGTGGATGTCTGATGCTTGTGGATGTCTGATGCTTGTGGATGCCTGATGCATGTGGACACCTGATGCTTGTGGATGTCTGATGTTCCTGGTTGTCTGATGCTCCTGGTTGTCTGATGTCTGATACTTGTGGATGCCTGATGCTTGTGCATGTCTGATGCTTGTGGACGTCTGATGCTTCTGGATGTTTGTGGATGTCTGATGCTTGTGGATGCCTGACCTTTGTGGATGTCTGATGCCTGATGTTTGTGGATGTCTGACGCTTGTGGATGTCTGACGATTGTGGATGTCTGAAACTTGTGGATGTCTGACGTTTGTGGATGTCTGAAGCTTGTAGATAATAAACACAACAGTCCTAATTCTCATGGCAATATTCATTTGTTGGACTGTAAACATCCATGGTCGAAATTCGTTATCCACGGGATCTCTTTAGTCTAAAGAAAATCCTAAGATGTTTCAATCTATTGCCTCTCTAAAATGACAACCTCTCTGATTGATACAGACAAGACAGCACAGACAAAAAATGTGTGAAAAAGCGAGATGGCACCTCACGGGCGCACCACCAATGGGACCCCTGGTTGGTACTCACCAGGATGGCCCTGTTCTCATCATTGGTGCCATCAAGCTAAAACCAAAAAACGTGCCTCGACCCTCAAAAAATAAAAGGACAGTGAATGGTGCAGTGGACACAACTTATATGTGACAAAACTAACAACATATAACATATTACATATAAGTCACTGAGCAACTGGGGCCTTAACTTTTTATTCTCATTCCCTTCTCTGTTGCAAAACAGTGAGCACACATATACTAAAAAAGAAGAGAGAAAATACTACCAATCGATTCACTCTCTACTTACAGCCGACATGTTTCATTGCCTTTGATTTTTGGCAATTTCTTCAGGGCAATACATTTTAAATGCCACTGCAAGAGACACTGAAGTTTGGGTGCTGTAACATAAACAAACAAAAGTGTGGTCACCTGGTATCCCTCTCTATGTTCTGCATATCAAACTGTCTGTCAAAACACCATGCTGTATAGGTAAATAAATGTAACAATTCATTATTACCCTTCATGCAGATTTGTCTCTCATACCAGTGTTGTGATTATGTTAAAATCGGAATCCAGCTCCCTTAGGTGAGCATGGTCCTTACTCCCCGTTTCAAAAAAGGTACTGAAATGCAAAAAACGGAGAATTCAATTATTTCTGTATTCAAGCTTGCTCCTACCTTGCGCGTTGTTTACAGCCTAAATACAAATAGGGAAGGCGTTACCGGTGTAAGAGTAGCGGTCGGCGTCCTCTCAACCCTCGAGCGCCGGCCGAATGAAAAAGTGCTTATTTACCGGCTTGGAAGGCGAGGGTTTTTCGCGCTGTGATTGGTCCGCGAAGTTTGGTCACGTGGGCCAAAGGAAACCGGCAGCTTTGGCCCACGTGACCAAACTTCGCGGACCAATCACAGCGCGAAAAACCCTCGCCTTCCAAGCCGGTAAATAAGCACTTTTTCATTCGGCCGGCGCTCGAGGGTTGAGAGGACGCCGACCGCTACTCTTACACCGGTAACGCCTTCCCTATTTGTATTTAGGCTGTAAACAACGCGCAAGGTAGGAGCAAGCTTGAATACAGAAATAATTGAATTCTCCGTTTTTTGCATTTCAGTACCTTTTTTGAAACGGGGAGTAAGGACCATGCTCACCTAAGGGAGCTGGATTCCGATTTTAACATAATCACAACACTGGTATGAGAGACAAATCTGCATGAAGGGTAATAATGAATTGTTACATTTATTTACCTATACAGCATGGTGTTTTGACAGACAGTTTGATATGCAGAACATAGAGAGGGATACCAGGTGACCACACTTTTGTTTGTTTATGTTACAGCACCCAAACTTCAGTGTCTCTTGCAGTGGCATTTAAAATGTATTGCCCTGAAGAAATTGCCAAAAATCAAAGGCAATGAAACATGTCGGCTGTAAGTAGAGAGTGAATCGATTGGTAGTATTTTCTCTCTTCTTTTTTAGTATATGTGTGCTCACTGTTTTGCAACAGAGAAGGGAATGAGAATAAAAAGTTAAGGCCCCAGTTGCTCAGTGACTTATATGTAATATGTTATATGTTGTTAGTTTTGTCACATATAAGTTGTGTCCACTGCACCATTCACTGTCCTTTTATTTTTTGAGGGTCGAGGCACGTTTTTTGGTTTTAGCTTGATGGCACCAATGATGAGAACAGGGCCATCCTGGTGAGTACCAACCAGGGGTCCCATTGGTGGTGCGCCCGTGAGGTGCCATCTCGCTTTTTCACACATTTTTTGTCTGTGCTGTCTTGTCTGTATCAATCAGAGAGGTTGTCATTTTAGAGAGGCAATAGATTGAAACATCTTAGGATTTTCTTTAGACTAAAGAGATCCCGTGGATAACGAATTTCGACCATGGATGTTTACAGTCCAACAAATGAATATTGCCATGAGAATTAGGACTGTTGTGTTTATTAGCTTTCAGAGTGGAGGGCGTCCTAGTTCTGTTTGTCTTTCCCTCTAGACTCCCATTTGTGAAGTGAAGCTTGTAGATGCCTGACGCTTGTGGATGTCTGATGCCTGATGCTTGTGGATGTCTGATGTTTGTGGATGTCTGATGCTTCTGGATGTCTGATGCCTGATGCTTGTGGATGTCTAATGCTTGTGGATGTCGGATGCATGGGATGTCGGATGCTTGTGGATGTCTGTTGCTTGTGGATGTCTGTTGCTTGTGGATGTCTGTTGCATGTGGATGTCTGTTGCTTGTGGATGTGTGACACTTGTGGATGTCTGACACTTGTGGATGTCTGACGCTTGTGGATGTCTGACGTTTGTGAATGCTTGACGTTTGTGAATGCTTGACGCTTGTGCATGCCTGACGCTTGTGGATGCCTGACGCTTGAGGATGTCTGATGCCTTTGGATGTCTGATGCTTGTGGATGCCTGACGTTTGTGGATGTCTGATGCCTGACGCTTGTGGATGTCTGATGCCTGATGCTTGTGGACGTCTGATGTTTGTGGATGTCTGATGCTTGTGGATGTCTGTTGCTTGTGGATGTCTGTTGCTTGTGGATGTCTGTTGCTTGTGGATGTCTGTTGCTTGTGGATGTCTGTTGCTTGTGGATGTCTGACGCTTGTGGATGTCTGACGCTTGTGGATGTCTGATGCGTGTGGATGTCTGACGCTTGTGGGTGTCTGATGTTTGTGAATGCTTGAAGCTTGTGAATGCTTGAAGCTTGTGTATGCCTGATGCTTGTGCATGCCTTACTCTTGTGGATGTCTGACGCTTGTGGATGTCTGACGCTTGTGGATGTCTGATGCTTGTGGATGTCTGATGCTTGTGGATGTCTGATGCTTGTGGATGTCTGTTGCTTGTGGATGTCTGTTGCTTGTGGATGTCTGTTGCTTTTGGATGAGTGAGGGTGATAGATAGAGTGAGGGTGATAGATGGATAGATAGAGAGAGGGCGATAGATAGATAGATAGAGTGAGGGAGATAGATAGATAGATAGATAGATAGATAGATAGATAGATAGATAGATAGATAGATAGATAGATAGATAGATAGATAGAGGGCAACTGTAAACATCCTGTATTCGAGGAATTTACTGTGTGCAATTTTAATTTTGATTCAACGTTTCAATGCGTCCCCTCGAGCACCTGTGTTATGCTACTAATATAAATGAATTTGCAGATGTTAATCACTGTAACCAAACAAAAGGAGGCGGACATGTGGCCTCTGGCTCCAAAGGCACAAAACCTGAGTTCAGATCTTAGTTCCTGCACATAGGCAAAGCGTCTTATCTGACAGTTTTGTGCTTTCTGAGCGGACGGGCACAGTGAGTGCTGAGAAGCCGGACTACCAGTGTGCTCATTGTTTTGACTGCCTCCTTACAGTTTTTTTCTATCCAGCCATGAAGTGAAAGCACCTCAGCAAGTTAACTACACCACATATTTCTGCGTGCAACAAGAAGTATCTGGGGTCTGATTCCAGTCGGGGCGAGTTAGACGGATATATGATGTTAGCACGCGTACTTTTAGCACACATACCATTACCACGCATTTTTTACAACGCAGGTCATTTTACAACGGAAACCTTTACACCGCAATACCCTACAACGCAGACACTATTACAACGCATACCATTACAACGTAAGTATAGGTAAGTATATAATATTAATATATAATGTAAATAATTATTTTTGTATTATTTAATTTAATTATTTTTTATAAAATAATTTTATTAATAAAATGTATTTTAATTGTATTATTTGTAAATATATTTAAAAATACCCCTGTACCCCAAAACCCAAACCCAGCCCTAAAACCTAAAAATACCCCTGTACCCCAAAACCCAAACCCAGCCCTAAAACCTAAAAATACCCCTGTACCCCAAAACCCAAACCCAGCCCTAAAACCTAAAAATACCCCTGTACCTCAAAACCCAAACCCAGCCCTAAAACCTAAAAATACCCCTGTGCCCCAAAACCCAAACCCAGCCCTAAAACCTAAAAATACCCCTGTACCCCAAAACCCAAACCCAGCCCTAAAACCTAAAAATACCCCTGTACCCCAAAACCCAAACCCAGCCCTAAAACCTAAAAATACCCCTGTACCCCAAAACCCAAACCCAGCCATAAAACCTAAAAATACCCCTGTACCCCAAAACCCAGCCATAAAACCTAAAAATACCCCTGTACCCCATAACAAAATACCACTAATAAATGTTGTAAAAAAAAGATAAACTTACCTATAATTATACTTACGTTGTAATGGTATGCGTTGTAATAGTATGTGCGTTGTAGTGTAATGCGTTGTAAAGGTAATCGTTGTAAAATGACCTGCGTTGTAAAAGTATGCGTGGTAATGGTATGCGTTGTAAAAAATCCGTGGTAACAGTTACATACCGAGTTAGACGTTAATTATTTTTTGACCAACAAAGTCAGTTTGAAATGGACCGTAAAATAAATAAAACACACTGCACGCCTTCTGCTGTGGGCTCAGAGACGAGAATGGACAGGGAAGGAAGGCCCGGCAGAAGAGCTGTTATGTCTGCTGCTTGTGGATGGCTGACGCTTGTGGCTGTCTGATGCCTGATGTTTGTCGATGTCTGACGCTTGTGGATGTCTGACGC
The DNA here is from genome assembly GCF_964263255.1 of Lissotriton vulgaris. NCBI lineage: Eukaryota > Metazoa > Chordata > Amphibia > Caudata > Salamandridae > Lissotriton > Lissotriton vulgaris. The sequence continues at coordinate 1,227,750,080 of NC_141696.1, forward strand.
CTGTGGATGCCTGACACTTGTGGATGACTGACACTTGTGGATGGCTGACGCTTGTGGATGGCTGACGCTTGTGGATGGCTGACGCTTGTGGATGCCTGAAGCTTGTGAATGCTTGATGCTTGTGAATGCCTGATGCTTGTGCATGCCAGACCCTTTTTGGATGCCTGACGCTTGAGGATGTCTGATGGGTGATGCTTGTGGATGCCTGATGCTTGTGGATGCCTGATGCTTGTGGATGCCTGATACTTGTGGATGTCTGATGCGGGATTCTTGTGGATGCCTGATGCTTGTGGATGCCTGATGCTTGTGGATGCCTGATGCTTCTGGATGTCTGAGGCTTCTGGATGTCTGATGTTTGTGGATGTCTGATGCTTCTGGATGTCTGATGCTTCTGGATGTCTGATGCTTCTGGATGTCTGATGCTTCTGGATGCCTGATGCTTCTGGATGCCTGATGCATCTGGATGTCTGATGCTTGTGGATGTCTGATGCTTGTGGATGTCTGATGCTTGTGGCTGTCTGTTGCTTGTGGATGTCTGTTGCTTGTGGATGTTTGATGCTTGATGCTTTTGGATGTCTGATGCTTGTGGATGTCTGTTGCTTGTTGATAACTGATGCTTGTGGATGTCTGATGCTTGTGGATGCCTGATGCTTGTGGACGCCTGATGCTTGTGGATGTCTGATGTTCCTGGTTGTCTGCTGCCCCTGGTTGTCTGATGTCTGATGCTTGTGGACGTCTGATGCTTCTGGATATTTGTAGATGTCTGATGCTTGTGGATGCCTGACGTTTGTGGATGTCTGATGCTTGATGTTTGTGGATGTCTGACGCTTGTGGATGTCTGACGCTTGTGGATGTCTGACGCTTGTGGATGCCTGACGCTTGTGGATGTCTGATGCCTGATGCTTGTGGATGTCTGATGTTTGTGGATGTCTGATGCTTCTGGATGTCTGATGCCTGATGCTAGTGGATGTCTGGTGCTTGTGGATGTCTGATGCTTTTGGATGTCTGATGCTTGTGGATGTCTGTTGCTTGTGGATGTCTGTTGCTTGTGGATGTCTGTTGCTTGTGGATGTCTGACGCTTGTGGATGTCTGACGCCTGTGGATCAATCAATTAATCAATCAATCATAACACTTATATAGCGCGCTACTCACCCGGAAGGGTCTCAAGGCGCTTTGGGGGGGGGAGGGGGTGCTACTGCTCGAACAGCCAGGTCTTGAGTTGTCTCCTGAAGGCGAGGTGGTCCTGGGTCAGCCGAAGGTGGATGGGAAGGGAGTTCCATGTCTTGGCCGCCAGGTAGGAGAAGGATCTGCCTCCGGCGGTGGCTCTTCGGATGCGTGGTACGGCGGCGAGGGCGAGGCTAGCGGATCGTAGCTGGCGGGTGGGCGCGTGGAAGGTCAGGCGGTCGTTGAGGTACTTGGGGCCCAGGTTGTGGAGAGACTTGTGTGCGTGGGTGAGGAGCCTGAACGTGATCCTCTTGTTGACGGGGAGCCAGTGCAGGTTCCTCAGGTGGCTGGAGAAGTGGCTGCGTCGAGGGATGTCTAGGTTGAGTCGGGCGGAGGCGTTCTGGATGCGTTGTAGTCTTTTCTGCAGCTTGGCTGTGGTTCCGGCGTAGAGGGTGTTTCCGTAGTCCAGCCGGCTGGTGACGAGGGCCTGGGTGACCGTCTTCCTGGTTTCGATTGGGATCCATCGGAAGATCTTACGGAGCATGCCGAGGGTGGGAAAGCATGAAGAGGAGACCGCATTGACTTGTCTGGTCATCGAGAGGGAGGAGTCCAGGATGAAGCCCAGGTTGCCTGCGTGGTCTGTCGGCTTGGGGGCGGTGCCCAGGGCTGGGGGCCACCAGGAGTCGTCCCAGGCTGTCATGTGCTTATCTAGGTTCCTGATCGATACTGTGACCTTATGCCCCTATTCGGCTATAAAGCCCTTTTTCCCTATATTGGCATAGCCGTTCAAGTACGATTTTCTGAAAAGTCATCTCTGGCCTCACACGAGCAGAGCCACAGAGCCACATTCCAGCATGACTCTCTGCTACTTCCTTTGCGACCAATTAGTGCAATGACAGAGCAGCAGTCACTATCTGATATTCCTAGATAACACTCCGAGTTCTTCAACAAGATAAAAACTTAGCAAACCTGGAAATCCCCGCTTGCTATGTTTTGATTAGTAATGGAACTCTAATGAGCAACTGATAACTATCACTTCCTAGTGACATCTTTAATTGACGTCTTATGTCCAGCAAACTTGCGTCAAACCCGGGACCTGTCAGGTATAAATATTACCAACGTTGCCTTAAGCAATGAGCGAACATGTTGCTGATGCCAGCTGCCTGCATGACCCCGTGTTGGTAACAACTAGCACTCTGTCGCTGCAGCCTGCTATCCTGTGGTGGTGAAGCTGCTGATTACCATTATCGCCGCTACAGCGCGACCTATGGTGCAGTACGCTTGAGGAGCCGTGCAGCCGTCCTCTGCGAAGACATCCAGCCCAGCTGCCCGCGGACACTGTCACCCCTCCTTCCTCCAGACGCGCTGAGAGAAGCCGCTGCCTTTCTCGTGCAGAGAAATCCAGTCCCGGCGCTTCCAGTTTACCCTCGCAGGTGACTGGGATATCGAGAGAGACCCCTGAAGGAGATACCAATCCTCCATCATTCTATTCAGAGGTATGGTGTTGACTAAACCCTTAGAAGAGAATTCTTGAAACAAACCTTGGCAAAACCAACTTAACTTAAGCTACTTACTTACTCCCCCTTCTCACGTGTTAGGCCTAGGTCAGGCACACTGGGGTAGGCTTAGTTAGAAGCACCAGTTGAGTATGTTAGCCTAATGTATATATGACTGTATAAATGTTTTATTACTTTTAAACCATTGTATGGCTAAGAAACCATATCAATGCTTTTACAGTTCTATTTCGCTATTCTTATCTTACTGTACGTACTTTTCATAATAACAGTTATTGCAATTGTGGCAATACATTTCTCTTGTATGAGAAGAAAGACTGTTCAATAAATGTTAACCTTTATTGATACACGCCCGTCTCTCTATTCTCTACATACTGTGAAAGTAAACTGCACTAGACTGACTGAGTGAAATCTATGTCTATTGTTTCACACGACCCTAGAGATCGACTCTTGATCTGAGGAGCAAAGTTGTCATGTTGCACGGTTGTTGGAAAGCTGAATCCCTTCTTGTCTGTGCCAAGGAAGCTGATCACTTCCTATGCAGAGAAGAAAGTTTCCAGTGACCTCTGAGCTAGTTGGTAACACAACCCAATTAAGTTTAGCATAGTCAGTGGAGGCCTGGAATATAGCCAGTTCCACGTCGATACTACTGTTTATGTTATTCCAATGCGCAGGGCCTAGTGGGAAACTAGGAACTACACTACATGGCGCCCTAACGTTTGGTAAGGCGATAAACTAACGTAAGACTTGTAGAGTAACTCAGTCGTGCATATTTCACACCCCTTTCTCCCGTAAATACTCCAATAGACGTCTGGAGTGGGTGAAAGGTTAAAATCCGCCCGACCTTAGTAGGAAGAGATTCCTATGTAAAGCTCTGGTTTATTCAACGTTGAAGGATACAGTGTTCCAAAATATTGTGCATCTAATCTTTGTCTCCTTGGAGACCTACTCTGCAAACCTGCATTTTTTGAAATGTCAGTAGAAAACAACGGCACCACTGGGGCCGCAGTAGATGCGACTCAGCAAGGTCCCGAATACACAGACCCGGATGCTATTATCATCCCGGTCCAGTTAAGAAGATCTATAACTTTAAAACTTATAGAAAACGGACTGCCACCTCAAGGTGGTACAGTAATTTTCGTGATAGAGGCTCACGAGTATCGGCAGACAGAGGTATTCTATTCATGGATAAACTTTCCAGCGGTAAACGCTATAACACAAGAGTTTCACTATTACAAAATAGAGGAACCTCCGGGAGAGTACGCTCCTTTCGAGGAGGTTGAAATCCCACTTAAATTTCAAGAGCACCTGCTCTGGTTTAATGGCGCCCTAAAACACAATGATCACATAACCAGGCTCGGTCCACTAGGTAGACCAGGAGCCACGTGGCCGGTTCTAGCCAGCTACACACCACATCCTGACATTACAAAAATGTCTAGAGAAGAGCTGTTAGCACAGCTAAACACATTAATAAAAATACATAGGCAATTAGTCCAATATGTACTGCGGACTGCAACAGTCCAGCCAGCTGTTAATACACCACAGCTGACCCCTCATCAGGGGAACACAAATAAAATTACACCACAGAACATACAGTCATGTCTTGGTAAAACACCCGTAAAACGGGAACAAATTCCTTTCTGGTTAGCCCAGAAAATCACTCAAATAGAGGCAGTATTTCCTGATACTACCCCTATTGAGAAACACAGAATCTTGACCATCTGCCTTCCTATGGGAATCGCACCACACGTGGAGGACTGCGACACTTGGGGTACAGTCTTTGCTTCCATTTACACAAAAACACACGGTGTTCCGTCTATGGCGGTAATACCAGACGTGCTAAAACAGATTCAAAATGAATTCGGTCCAGAACCAGCTTTAAATCTAGGTATGAAATTACTGAAAGACTTCAAGCAGGTCACGGCTATATTATTAGCCAATGTAAAGGGAGAAGCAGCATCTGTGGCGATTCGCCAGAAGTTGAGGGAAACAGATATAAAAGATCCTGTTGAGCTTGCAAAAATCATAGAAAAATGCTATGAAGAATTAGGTAGAGACAGCTTGGGTGGGAAACCAGTTAAGCCCCAACTGCTCGAAAATCCAGAAAAATTATTTATTAAAAATAATTCAAACACTCCTAAAAAGAGCTGGGATGGAAATAAACAATCCACTCCCAAGGAAAAAGTTTTCCAGTCCAGAGGAAGGTCTCCTCGACGGAGGGAAAGAACTCCGACTCGAGAACGCCAGTCTCCCCAACGGGAGCCCTCTGAGAAAAGATATAACCTTAGAAATAGGGATAATATAAAAAAACCTGATAGATATCAAAGTATTGATACACGTCCCTCTCGATCTTTTCCACAGAATTCGGAAAGAAGAGGACGGTCAGACCCAGGAGAGCACACCAAGTCCAAAGACAAGGAACCTGCTCAAAATAAGAAATCTCAGTTTCCTAAAAAGAAGGTAGCCAGTATTAGAGTAATCAACCATGCCGAGAATACTGAGGACACAGTTGAAAAACGGGGAGTGGGCATTGACAATGTTGGACAGTGCAGCAGAAATCAGTATAGCGCGCAAGATCTTGATGAGTCATCTGGAGACAGTGGACACGAATGAATACATTCAGGTTGAAACTGCCGACGCCAGGCTTAGCGAGCCCCATAAAATATACGAAATAACATTGCGTATAGAGGGTGATAAGACTAGGAAAATTAAGGGTCTATTTTGGGATAAGCTCTCAAAAGGCTATGATATTCTGTTAGCTGAAAAAGATTGGCCCCCAGAGTTTGTCAGGGAGTGCCCTCGTGGCGAAGAGGTAATTATGCCTGCCTTCTCGAATCACATACCGATTCACAAAAAATACACATATGCAAGGAAATGGGCAGTAGCCCAGGCACCTGCATTGTATAAAAATCATGTAGGATGGGATGAGGATTCACCTCCTCACAAAATCCAACTAAAAAGTGAACCAACTGCCCAACGGCAGTATCCCATAAAGCAAGAAGCTAAAAAACAGGTCAGGGAGATCTTAGATCAACTTGAGTACCAGGGGGTGATTGAAACATGCACCTCTCAAATGAACAATCCTTTGTTTCCTGTCTCCAAGCCAGACAATTCATATCGTCTAGTTTTGGACTACAGACACCTTAATACATGTTGCAAAACCTTTGCAGTACAAAACTCGCATAGTGCAGCCCTAATGAATAACATAGTTAGGAAAAAATACAAAACGACATTAGACATTTCTAATGGTTTCTTTTGTCAAAACATTGCACCAGAAAGCAGATACTTGACCGCTTTCTCTGCATTTGGGTCACAGAAAAAATTCTGTCGACTCCCACAGGGGTTCAAGAACAGCCCAGGACTATTCTCAGCTAGGGTAACAGAGTTACTACAAATCTATGATGATGAAGCATTATCTTACGTAGATGATATTTATCTCACAGACGACGACTTGGATACTCACTTGAAAAGGGTGAACACCATTATACTTGGGTTCGCAGCAGAGGGTTACAAATTCAACTTTAAAAAGTCCCGAATTGCCCATCTGACAGTACTGTTTTTAGGGTACGAATTATCAAGTGAAGGGAAAAGCCTAGCGGACAACTTCTTAGAGAAGTGCGCTGTACTCCAAGCTCCAAAAACGCTGAAGAATTTACAATCCATACTAGGTTTTCTGAATTTCGGAAGAACTTACATCCTAAATTACGCAGAGAGGGTTAAACCTCTCTACGAACTAATAAAACCTGATTTAAAACAAATCAATTGGACTCAAAAACACACAGAAATTTTGAGATCACTGCAAACAGACATGTTAGCAAAAACAAAGTTAGATACACGTGACAACACGATCGATCTTGTAATCCGAGTCATCCCAGGAAGATGCGGATTCACGTACCTAACCTCTAATGAGGGAGAAAAGGTACCCATTTCAATTAAAACTCACTTGTACACACAAGCAGAAAAAACATTCAGTCGCACAGAAAAAACTGTGAACGCAGTGCAAATCGCATTAGCAAATGAAAGAGAACTAGCACACGGCAAACGGATTAATATCCTTACAGCGGAATCCGCCTTCGAGGCGCTATTCAGCCCAGTAAACCTGCCTACAGTGTCACTGGATCCAAAATGGATACAGTGCATAGATTCTCTAGCAGCGGAAGATGTGAAATACTATTTCGCCCCGCAATACGAAGAACTGAATGATTTAGAATATGAAGAAGAATATCCTCTGCCAATCGAAATCCTGCCTCTCCCACAATACGCATGTATAATCTATACAGATAGCTTTGTACAGCATTTCAACGTAGAGAGAAAATCCTACAATGCAGCATGTGCGATTATTAAAGGTCGTTGGCTGTGCGGTAAATTCAGACCGAAAGTAACAAAAACTGAATCTGTAAGAAACTGTTCGGTTCAGAGAACTGAAATCAGATCTTTAAAGATGGCGCTCGAAAATGCAGAACGCGAATTCCCCACACTTATCGTGTGCGATTCTCATTTTTGCGTCAATTCTTACAATAACAAACTGCAGAGTTGGATCGAAAACGACTACAAAGATGACACAGGTGCCACAATAAAGCATAAAATGCTTTGGGAACAGGTAGCTCTTTTACACAAAGAACTACAAAAGACTCACGTGATTCACGCACAGAGTCTTCAACGTGATGGCGTTCACGTTGCAGGGAATTCATTGGCTAATACAGCCACCGCGGAAGCAACTAACCCGGCTTCCGTAGCCACAAAAAAGCGTACAGATAAGTATATAGACGGGGAAACTATGCTAGCAGTAAAAACGACCGTAAAAGGCGACTGTGCAGCACTACCCGTAAACTATCCACTCAATTATGCATACATAATCGATGCAAACTCCGTTCCTTTTGCTCGAATCCCTGGAGTGGGGGATAGAGTAATTCCAAACAGGAGCAGGAGGGGCTTCCTCCTACTGGAAGCACACATGGGGTTGGGTCTGAAACACCAAACAATCAAAGCCTCTCTGAAAGAATTGCAATCAGAGTACTGGTGGCCAGGAATGAGTATAGATATTCAATGTTTTGTTCAAAATTGTAAAGACTGCAATAGAGATCGCAGTAATGAACAGGCCAGGGTAGTTTCAGGATCCCTTCTAGACAGCATAAGGCGGTCTATCTGCGCAATCAAAGAAGAGAAGCGCGTCCCAGTGTACAACGTTTAAGACGAAATGCACTTAAAATAATGAGGCCACCAGCGCTCGGCTGACGCTAGAATGGTTATAAAAGATTAGCGAGTCCATATCGGCATATACGCAATTACCACGTTCCATTCTGACCAGGGTCCTGCTTTCAGCTCTCGAGCTTATGGGGAGGCCATGGCTAGCATGGGAATTGGGTTGCGGTATTCTTGTCCGTTGCATCCCGAAGGGAATAGTGTGGTAGAAAGAAAAAACCGGGACATAAAGCAATCTATAACAGCGAAGGTATTAGGTTCAGGCGCTGGGTGGGTCAAACATTTAATAAGTGTCCAGACTAGTCTTAACAACATGCCAAGAAATTCTCTAAAAGGTTTCAGCCCATACGAACTATTGTTCGGAATAAGAATGCGCGTTCAGGACCTCGATAGTCAGATGTCAGTGGTACAAAAAGAAACAAAGCAGTTTGAAGTAAAAGACCGTTTGGCTGTTTTACAGGAACTGAATGAAACAAGAAAATCATTAAGCAACATAAACTTAAAGCAACAGCCAAGTACCACTGACGAGGCACCACCCGCAACAGCCCCAGCAAGGCCTGTCTGGATTCCAAAGATTGGGGATCTAGTCAGAGAAAAGATCGCGGTTAAGAAGGAATTTGGGCCTTCTTACAGAAAAGCAGTACCTGTCTTAGCAGTCACCGGAACAAGATCAGTTGTGCTACCGCCCCTTGCTGGTAAAAAGGAGAACAGAGTCGTGTCCATCGATCTGGTAAAACCACAAGCATGTGGCCTATAATCAACAGTAGGCCCAGTGGACTCCCAAGAAACAACAGAATACCCAAACTTGCAACAATCCAAGAGGTTCAAACTGAAAGACTCATCACATTCGATCAGCCTGCAGTGCACAATGAAGGACTATGCAATAATGCCATGGAACTCGTGCCTCTTGAAACACAGATTGAAACAGTTCGTCAAGAAACAACACCAGTCTACAATAATGTGGCATCAGAAAGTGCTACCGAGAGACAGATTGAAAGAACAATCCCATCAATTGACAGAACTGCCTCTGGTTATTTCATCAACTTCGACAACTTCTCTGAAGATTTAAACGACCCCGAAGTGATGCCAGAAACAAAAAAGATTTCTAAAGAAAATGAAACAGGACTCCTTCAACAAATCAAAGAACTATATCTGGATTCACCGTTGATTGAGCATTGGATTATTACAGGGGTATTCATACTCCTACTCTGCCTAATTTTAGTTTTAATTTTAGGGAAGTTCATTACAATTGAATGGACACAGCAAGTCAGAACATCAACCTAGTCCTGAAACCTCACAGATCATCCCACGTGAAGAAAAGAGAACTGTCAACAGTAAATGTCACAGCAATTCCAATACCTGGTGGGGTAGTATGGGAGAAAACAGACTATGAGATCTATGGTCCGGTCGAAATCCTGAAGTATCCTCATCAACTAAAGGTTTCCTTAAGTGACTTTGTGACACCAAGTACATTCTCTGATGATTGGGACTTTAACAGTATTAATGACATGATGTCTGATTTAGTAATGTCAGCTAGATTCACAGATCATGATTATTTACAAGGTTCATCTAGTTATGAGCAGTTATTCTGTTACACCCACTATGGGGATCATTACTTGCATAAATCTGCACAGCCTAGAAATGTTTTTATGTATAATCAATGGGAACATTGTTCTACACCACCTAAAAGCAGTTCTAAAGCATTTTTTAAGAAATTCAAATATTTTTCAGGGTTTAACACCAGTGATGCAGAAACGTTTTATTATAAACTGTTAGATAAAACAGGAATGAAAACAATGCTGACAAATTCTAAATTGATATATTCAGAAGCATTTTATGACAAAATGATGACATTTGGTTTTGATTATTGGAAAACTAATATTGAAACGAAAACAATTTGGGGTACAAAAGATTGGCAGGTGCAAGGCATTGAAGCACTGTTTAGAACGTGCATGATACCAGAACAAATGTTATTTTTAAATGACACTGTACACCAAACATCTTGTCTTGGCCTAGCCAAAAACAAAGAAATGAAAACACCGTCTATACCAAAGCCAATAGCTGAGAATGCAACTGCAGATAATGAATTAGACGTGTCACACATTTTACATTTCAACAGAACACATCCTGATTGGAAAAAGTGGTTAATCTGGCCTACAGACACAAATAGCTGTCAAGATAGGTTCCTGAACAAAACACAGGGTTTAAAAATGACCAGATTAGACTCAAGATATTCCCAGAGACAACATCCAGGAATTATAACTACATACAGTGTAGGCAAACTCTGCCTAGAATGGCTAACTACATCCACACTGGCTGAAATTAAGCAACACTTGTCTTTGTTAAAAGATGGTGCTGATTTGCGCGATTTCATTCTTGGACCACGCAAACAGCGTCAAAAGCGTTTCATAGCGACCAGCATCTATGCAGCTTACAACGAGGCTTGGAAAGTAAAGCAAATTGAAACTGCTGAAAAGATACGAGAAATTGATCGTATTAATTTGGAAAAATCACTTTCTGTAGTAGACAATGGGTTAATGACTCTGTCTTCCAGAATATATTCTTTGGACAATATTGTATCATCTGCCTTTGATGTGATAGACAGAGATTTGCTAATGTTACAACATGGCCAATCTCAATTACGTTCTATTATAGAACTAGGCTGGACGCTGCAAAATCTTCGTTCAGGCTATGTGCCTTGGCGTCTGATAAACACAACGTCATTATTTTCCATTTTTAACCTTACTGATAAACAGATCAGTTTGGCACAGAAAGGAGCAGACTATACAATCTTGAGCATCGAGAAACTCGAGAAATTATCATTGACAATGTCAGAGAGTCCTGTCATTGAATGGATAATACACGGAATTATCACTATTCCGATAACAACTTTCCGCTTTAAAAAGTGCCTTGAATACATACCTGCTGGCCAATATGAACAATTGGGTAAGGGATATGTTAAATCCGAATGGAAATTACCATACACTCATTCTTGCTATAGTGACAGCGACAAAAATGTATTTCTTAGTGGTGACAACTGTAAACATTCACTAAGCGGTATACTTTTGTGTCAGGGTATTAATTTACACGGAGCATGTGATGGAAATTCTAACAACCTTTCATGCCACCAGCTAGTCACACCTGCAACTCAGATAGAGCCCTTCTTTATGCAACTCGCAAACGGGAGTTACATTCTAAGAACGGATCACAGGTGCTGTGGCCTCGCGCCCGGACTAAGTTATCTAGTAGAAGTAACGTCCATGGTCAAATGTTGTATGCAAGCATTGTTTCCGAGCGGGCCTCCAGACACAGTGACTCCCCTCTGGCCTCGTCTGAATCTCTATTCTATACGAATTGATACATTAAGCAAAATGAAATCTGTGCTTTTACAGACAACAGTGCCTATAACGTCATCTAAAGAGACGTATGATCTTCTAGTCGCAAGGACGGCTACTGAGGTCCATGACCTTTTATCAACAAATTGCCCCGTGCATTTCGTACAAATGCTCGAGCAACTCTTTAACATGTCTAGTGCTACGAGCATCCCAGGCATATTTAAGACAGTCTTTACGGGACTGCTAACACCCTTCCAGGCAATTTTGGGAATCTTTCCTAATTTTGTGCACTCCATCTTTGGTGGTATTCCACTGTTTTTTGGACTCATCGCAGGGATTCTATTTTTGACCCTCCTGCTACGTTATGGCAAACCTCGGCTCAGACATAGCTCCCATGGGAATGGAAGAGACAATCCTAGCAATGCGCTACAGGGACAGGATAACTAACGTCCTCGGATTGGCCAGGCTGAGAGATCTAAACATGACCTGGTTCCTTTCATTCAGACCAATATGGCAAAATTGCATTTTACCTGTGCTACGGTGTATGCTTTGCGGCGATGAATGCGTGTTGGACATCTGTCTTTCACTTCCATCAGCAGTACCAATGGACGTCGATACTTTGCTAAGTCCAATAACGGCTCACGCATTGTGTTGTCCCCAGCGGCTACCAATCCTGATGACGGCATTCGTGGAGACTCCTGTACTACAGCCAAGTGGTAACAGTGGAGCGAGTGACAAAAGCAACATCATCCAGGTACAACGTTCTGTGAGCATTGCTGATCCTGCCTTCGATGACAGCAATCATTCTCACACCTGCCAAGTTACAGCGCTATCTAATTTGGTTGAACTATCACCTGATTTTGTAGACCAATTCTTTGCGAGCCTGTCTGATACGATGTTCTCACCCACAGAGAAACAATAACTTTTGAGAAGCTTTCCGACACACGGCGTTCCCATGAACTCTGAATTCGGCCTTCAGTTTTGATCAACATAAAACTGCCAGGAGCTTTGGTAAACTGATTTTTCTTTGAATTGGACAATTTTTAATATTGACCCTCTCCTTTTGGCACGAACAATTCTTTGCTTAACGTAAAAACTATTCTTAGAGAACAGAAGCTTCACACTTCTATTTCTAAAAACACATCTAGAGACATAACAACATAACACCAGCCTCTAGCACACATATTATTACAATGCATTTTTATGTGATGATTTATCTCGCATTTCTTCTGTCAGAGATACTTCATGTGTAATTCTTTATGCATAATCGTTCATTGATTTCATATGCAATAATTTTTTGAATGATTACTATGCTTTAACACTACGTACAGTACCTAAATTCCATGTATTACAAGTACGCCTATTTCAAATGCATTTATGTATTTTGGGGTGGGCTATGTTACACCATGTTACACATGCATCTAATTGCTTAGTTTTAGTAATTTTGATGGACATGAATTCGTGGAGTGGGTGTCATGTGCTTATCTAGGTTCCTGATCGATACTGTGACCTTATGCCCCTATTCGGCTATAAAGCCCTTTTTCCCTATATTGGCATAGCCGTTCAAGTACGATTTTCTGAAAAGTCATCTCTGGCCTCACACGAGCAGAGCCACAGAGCCACATTCCAGCATGACTCTCTGCTACTTCCTTTGCGACCAATTAGTGCAATGACAGAGCAGCAGTCACTATCTGATATTCCTAGATAACACTCCGAGTTCTTCAACAAGATAAAAACTTAGCAAACCTGGAAATGCCCGCTTGCTATGTTTTGATTAGTAATGGAACTCTAATGAGCAACTGATAACTATCACTTCCTAGTGACATCTTTAATTGACGTCTTATGTCCAGCAAACTTGCGTCAAACCCGGGACCTGTCAGGTATAAATATTACCAACGTTGCCTTAAGCAATGAGCGAACATGTTGCTGATGCCAGCTGCCTGCATGACCCCGTGTTGGTAACAACTAGCACTCTGTCGCTGCAGCCTGCTATCCTGTGGTGGTGAAGCTGCTGATTACCATTATCGCCGCTACAGCGCGACCTATGGTGCAGTACGCTTGAGGAGCCGTGCAGCCGTCCTCTGCGAAGACATCCAGCCCAGCTGCCCGCGGACACTGTCACCCCTCCTTCCTCCAGACGCGCTGAGAGAAGCCGCTGCCTTTCTCGTGCAGAGAAATCCAGTCCCGGCGCTTCCAGTTTACCCTCGCAGGTGACTGGGATATCGAGAGAGACCCCTGAAGGAGATACCAATCCTCCATCATTCTATTCAGAGGTATGGTGTTGACTAAACCCTTAGAAGAGAATTCTTGAAACAAACCTTGGCAAAACCAACTTAACTTAAGCTACTTACTTACTCCCCCTTCTCACGTGTTAGGCCTAGGTCAGGCACACTGGGGTAGGCTTAGTTAGAAGCACCAGTTGAGTATGTTAGCCTAATGTATATATGACTGTATAAATGTTTTATTACTTTTAAACCATTGTATGGCTAAGAAACCATATCAATGCTTTTACAGTTCTATTTCGCTATTCTTATCTTACTGTACGTACTTTTCATAATAACAGTTATTGCAATTGTGGCAATACATTTCTCTTGTATGAGAAGAAAGACTGTTCAATAAATGTTAACCTTTATTGATACACGCCCGTCTCTCTATTCTCTACATACTGTGAAAGTAAACTGCACTAGACTGACTGAGTGAAATCTATGTCTATTGTTTCACACGACCCTAGAGATCGACTCTTGATCTGAGGAGCAAAGTTGTCATGTTGCACGGTTGTTGGAAAGCTGAATCCCTTCTTGTCTGTGCCAAGGAAGCTGATCACTTCCTATGCAGAGAAGAAAGTTTCCAGTGACCTCTGAGCTAGTTGGTAACACAACCCAATTAAGTTTAGCATAGTCAGTGGAGGCCTGGAATATAGCCAGTTCCACGTCGATACTACTGTTTATGTTATTCCAATGCGCAGGGCCTAGTGGGAAACTAGGAACTACACTACAAGGCGGTGGGTGATGGCCCAAGGATGAGGACTTCCGTCTTGTCTGAGTTCAGTTTCAAGCGGCTGTTCTTCATCCACTCGGCGACATCTTTCATCCCTTCGTGGAGGCTGGTTCTGGCGGTGTCGGGGTCTCTGGTGAGGGAGTGGATCAGCTGGGTGTCGTCGGCGTAGGAGATGATGTTGAGGTTGTGTTGGGGTGCGATGGCTGCGAGAGGTCTCATGTAGACGTTGAAGAGGGTGGGGCTGAGTGATGATCCTTGCGGGACGCCGCAGATGACTTCGGTGGCCTCGGAACGAAACGGGGGGAGGCGGACTCTCTGTGTTCTTCCAGCGAGGAACGAGATGATCCACTTCAATGCCTTCTCTTGGATGCCGGTGTTGCTGAGGCGTTGGACTAGGGTGCGGTGGCAGACGGTGTCGAACGCGGAGGAGAGGTCCAGGAGGATGAGTGCCGCTGTTTCCCTGTTGTCGAGAAGGGCTCGGATGTCATCGGTGGCTGCGATGAGGCGGTCTCGGTGCTATGGTTGGCTCTGAAACCGGACTGCGAGGGGTCGAGGGATCCATTTGTCTCGAGGAAGGCGGCAAGCTGTCTGTTGGCGATCTTCTCAATGACTTTGGCAGGAAAAGGGAGGAGCAAGATTGGGCGGAAGTTCTTGAGGTCGGTGGGGTCCGCTGTTGGTTTCTTCAGTAGAGCGCTGAGCTCGGCATGCTTCCAGCTCTCCGGGAAGGTGGCGGTGTCGAAGGAGGTGTTGATGACGTCTCGGAGTTGGGGTGCGATGGTGGAGTAGGCCTTGTTGAAGACGTGGTGGGGCAGGGGTCAGTCGGAGATCCAGAGTGGATGGTGTTCATCGTGCGGGCTGTGTCTTCGGTGGTCACTTCGGTCCAGGTGCAGAGGGTGGCAGTGGGGTGCGTTGGTTCGACGGTTGGTTCCGAGTATGGTGTGCCGAAGCTGTTGTGGATGTCGGCAATCTTGCAGTGGAAGAAAGAGGCGAGGGACTTGCAGAGATCTTGTGAGGGGGTGATGTCGTTGTTGCCGGTGCTGGGGTTGGAGAACTCCTTGACGATGTTGAAGAGTTCCTTGCTGTCGTGGGCGTTGTTGTCCAGTCGATCCTTCAGTGATTTCTTCTTGGTGGTGCGGATGAGCTGGTGGTGCTTGCGGGTCGCGTGTTTGAGGGCGGTCATGTTGTCAGTGGTCCGGTCGAGGAGCCAGGCTTTCTCGACGCTGCGGTAGGTCTTCTTGGAGTCCTTGAGTTCGTTGGTGAACCAGGGGGCCTTCTTGCTTCTGGGTTTGCTGGGAGGGTTCTTTAGTGGTGCAAGGTCGTCGGGGCAGGCGGTCAGCCATTGTGTGAAGTTGCGGGCTGCTTCGTTGGGGTCCGGTGTGCTGGCAGGTGGGTTCTGGCTGAGGGAGGCGGTGAGATGGTCGGCGGTGATCTTGCTCCAGCTTCTGTGGGGAACCTGTTGTGGGTGGTGGTTTTTCTGAAGCTGAAGTGGACGCAGCTGTGGTCGGTCCAGTGAAGTTCGGTGGAGTGGCTGAAGGTGATGTGCTTGCTGGATGAGAAGACGGGGTCAAGCGTGTGGCCGGCGTAGTGGGTGGAGGTGTTGACCAGTTGCTTGAGTCCGAGGTTGGCGAGGTTGTCCAGCAGGGTGACGGTGTTGCTGTCCTTGTTGTTCTCCAGGGGGAAGTTGAGGTCCCCTAGGAGGATGTAGTCGGCGGAGGGGAGGGCGTGCGGGCTGATGAAGTCCGTGATGTTTTCGCTGAATTGTGTGCGTGGTCCCGGGGGTCTGGAGATGAGGGTGCCTCTGAGGGTCGTCTTTGGATCGGTGTGAATCTGGAAGTGGAGGTGTTCGGCGGCGGTGTAGTTGTCGTCGGCGTCGGTCGTGATGCGGATGGTGTTCTTGTGGACGATGGCGATGCCTCCTCCGGTCTGGTTGACGCGGTCTCTCCTGATGATCTTGTATCCATCCGGGATGGCGATGGCGATGTCGGGGGCTGAGGAGGCGCTCATCCAGGTTTCAGTGAGGAAGGCGACGTCTGGTGATGTTGTGTCGAGCAGGTTCCAGAGCTCGACGGCGTGTCTGTGGACGGAGCGGGTGTTGAGCAGGATGCACTTGAGGTCTCTGCAGGGGTTTGGCTTGGCGGGCGTGGTGCATGTTCGAAGGCAGGTGAACTTGCAGGTTGTGCAGGTGAAGGGTCCGTGGATGCGTTTCGGGGCGGCCTGGCAGCAGGCGGGGTTCCGGCCGGCATTGAGTGCGTTGAGGGCGGCGGCGTCGTAGGTCTGTCGGGTCGTCTTGCGTCGGTGGGGGCCAGGGGTCCTGGCGCTGGGCGCGGTCCAGGCGCGGACGGGCGCAGACGGATGTGGATGCCTGATGCCTTTGGATGTCTGATGCTTGTGGATGCCTGACGTTTGTGGATGTCTGATGCCTGATGTTTGTGGATGTCTGACGCTTGTGGATGTCTGACGCTTGTGGATGTCTGACGCTTGTGGATGCCTGACGCTTGTGGATGTCTGATGCCGGATGCTTGTGGATGTCTGATGCTTGTGGATGTCTGATGCTTGTGGATGTCTGATGCTTGTGGATGTGGGTTGCTTGTGAATGTCTGTTGCTTGTGGATGTCTGTTGCTTGAGGATGTCTGTTGCTTGTGGATGGCTGTTGCTTGTGGATGTCTGACGCTTGTGGATGTCTGAAGCTTGTGGATGTCTGACGCTTGTGGATGTCTGACGCTTTTGGATGTCTGATGATTGTGAATGCTTGAAGCTTGTGAATGCTTGAAGCTTGTGCATGCCTGACGCTTGTGCATGCCTTACGCTTGTGCATACCTGACGCTTGTAGATGTCTGACGCTTGTGGATGTCTGACGCTTGAGGGTGTCTGACGCTTGTGGATGTCTGATGCTTGTGGATGTCTGATGCTTGTGGATGTCTGTTGCTTGTGGATGTCTGTTACTTGTGGATGTCTGTTGCTTGTGGATGCCTGACGCTTGTGGATGCCTGACGCTTGTGGATGCCTGACGCTTGTGGATGTCTGTTGTTTGTGGATGCCTGACGCTTGTGGACGCCTGATGCTTGTGCATGCCTGACGCTTGAGGATGCCTGATGCCTTTGGATGTCTGATGCTTGTGGATGCTTGACGTTTGTGGATGTCTGATGCCTGATGTTTGTGGATGCACTGACAAACAGTGGTGTGTGTGCCCGGTGGAAGCATGTAAATATAGCTTGTGTTGTGTATGCCTGTTAAAATGTGCACTGTCAGCTGGCGGTGTGTGTCTGCCTGAAGAAACTGTGCACTGACGGCTGGTGGTGTGTGTCTGATGGAAGCGTGCACTGACTGGTGATGATGGCTGGTGGTGTGTGTGTCTAGAGGAAGCATGCACTAATGGCTAGTGGTGTGTGTGCCTGATGGAAACGTGCACTGATGGCTGATGATTTGTGTGTGCCTGTTGGAATCGTGCACTGATGGCTGGTGGTGTGTACGCCTGGTGAAAGTGTGCACTGACGGTTGGTGTTGTGTGCCTGGCGAAAGTGTGCACTGATGGCTTTTTTTGGTAGAGGAACGAAGAGATTTAATAGGTCAAAGGCAGGTAGTGGACTGCAGAGAGAGATGGCCACAGGCTATTAGCCTAAAATTTCTGCTTGACAGATGGAACTGCTTAGAGACTATCATGCAATGTTTGGGGATATTTTATTCCCTCAGACTTTCCGTCTGATTCAGTATCTGTTTTTCACAGCCACTTTCACAGGCATGTGGCGGAAACACTACGTGCGAGAACGTTTTGCACAGAATTCCTCGTGCAGGGTTTTACAGAGGCATGGGGTGAAGTGTCAGGTAGCGCCACAGCAGCGTGAACAGAGATCACTGCACCAACTAGACACCGGGATCGAGAGAGGAACCAGCCCAATAGCTCCAGCTGCAATGAGAGAAGACCAGTGTGGAGCAAGCATGAGCGGCTGGCTCAAAGTGTCACTGAGACTCACCCTTGGAGCATGTGGAGACGGAGCTGAGGCCAGGTCCTGGGGGACAAAAGCAAAGATTGAACGTCACAGGCAGAGAGGGCCTGCAGAGGAGATGACAAGCCCTTCTGTTTTGTTGAATTGCTAGAGTCGCTGAGCTCCGGCCTTGGAGCACAAGGAGACGGAGCAAAGGCCTGGCCCGGGGAAAAAAAGCAAGGGTTAAAATGGCCGGCACACTTGCGAAAGAGACAAGAAGCCCTCCAGTTTGTTTAATGCTGCAGATATTGAGCAATACGCGTCAGAGCCAGAATCAGTGAATGTGCACTGCGCTGGTAACTGGCGCTCCTCAAGTATCAAGAAATACGTGCAAAGAGGGTGGCAGCTACAGTGGGGAACAGGGACCCCTTGGTACCAGGCTTGCCTTCGACAAGCAACGAATAAAAGTGAAAGGATTTTGGAACATTTACAACCCAGCACGTTGTGAACCATTAGAACTTAGTCAAGAGCTCAAGAAGGCTCATGCAACTCGAAAGGGGGGCCACAGGGATAGGTGAGTGACCCCTTGAGCATGGTAAGAAGAGACAAGCACCAAACAGGGTCATTTCAAAGCAGCAGCTCCCAGCATTTTTTTGGGAAATAAAGGGAGCACAAACAAACAGATGACACCACTTGGCAGCAGAAGATGCCACCAGAGTGCATGTGGAGACAGTCCATGGGGGGAGGGGTGACGGTGCATATTAACTGGAACCTAACATCGGCACAATATTTTTTAAACTAATGTTTGCCAAGAAACGCAATCCGGCGTTTCAAAAAATGGTAAACTTGTCCAGATAGTTTATTTAGTGCCTGCTACACTCATCTGTCCAGGATACCGCGACAGGAAACGGAAGCATTAGTCTAGGAAGGTAACGGGATATTGTCCAGAATTGTCCTCTGGTGGCGCTGGAAGGCATATAATACTGTTGTGCATAAGGGGTTTATCTCGTGACACGAGACATGCGTTGTTCTTTCCCAGTTTAACTTTTAATTATCAGATGGCTACCGAGCTAGATGTTTTCATTGCCGGAATGCAGCCTGTGGTGTGAGAGACAAATGTTGGGGTGAGGAGGAGGGAGGGGGGAGAGAGTGCACTGCAGAGGAAGAGGCTGAAGGTGGGAGTGTGGGGAGATAGCGAAAGGTTGAGAGAAGAGGCATTGCACAGAGGGGGCGGGGGAGAGCATTCCTTTGAGTGTGGGAGGGCAAGCTCGTGCACGAGGACGTGCACTTCTGGAAATCCGCGGCGGCCGTGAAGTGTGAAGCAGTGGGCGGGGAAGCAGATCCCTTTAAAGCTCTCGGAGGTAAATGTAAATGTATGTAAATGTATTGCGATTTATATAGCGCACGTATCACCCGAAGGCATCAAGGCGCTTTAGGTAGGAGCAAATGGTAAGGGGAGGGCAAGCTCGTGCATGAGGACGTGCACTTCTGGAAATCTGCGAGACCTAATAAACTAGCCATTTATTTATGTATGCGTTTTTATATAGCGCAGACTTTACCCGAAGGTGTCAGAGCGCTTCACAAAAGGAACAGTAATGATACATGAGGAGAAGATTACAAGTACAACAGCAAACATTAAGTTACAAAAATACAATTGTGAGCAAACAAAATACAAGAGGTAGCAAACGGTACAATTATAGGAGGAAAAAGTGACATCTGTGCAGGTTACAAAGGTATACAAAGTACAAGTAGCGGTATAACGCTGCAATAAATGGTAGACACTCAAACACAAGAACAATCTTTACGTAGGCAATGGTGGCACTTGAGCAAGTATCTAAAGCAAACAAAATGTAAGAGGTAGCAAACAGTGTGTTACAAGAGAAAAGTGACGTGTGTGTGTGTGTGTGCGTGTGTGTGACGAGGCGAAGCTGTGCCCAGCAGAATCGGCGACGGCCGCCAAGAGGCCCGCGGGGCGTGTGCCTTGCCCCGGGCCTGGATGTCCACGACGAGGTGACCGGGAGCCCACCCCGCACCTCTCAAGCCCTGCCGTCAGAGTGCCCAAGGGGATATGTGCAGACCGACCAGAGCCCACCTGGACCGGCAGCAACGGAGCCCCGTGAGTACGCGGATCGACCAGAGCCCACCCGAGTCGGCCGCTAATACAGAGAACCACGCGGAGCCCACCCGCGTGGCAAGAGGAGCCGTTGGCCGAGGGAGATGACACACCGTGAAGCACGGCCAGCGGAGCCCACCCGCGGCCTGCCTGGAGCGTCTCCTGTCCCCCGCAGCACAGCATGTGTGGTGCGCGGCTGCCGCTGCGAGGGTGAAAGAACGTTTAAATAGAAGCAGAGCGGTGCCCCGCGTGACCGGACAGTCAAGCGGAGCCCACCCGCAACTGCCGGGAGCAACTACAAAACATCCCCCCCCCCCCCCCTGCGCGCGGCGAAAACTGAGCGAGGCTGCCGCGGAGGGGAAGGGAAAGTGGAACACACAGCAGCCACGAAAAGCGTCAGCCCCCACCCTGCGCGGCCCACACAGTGAAAGGCCTGCCGCGGGAGGGGGAGAATGGTGGTGGAAAGGCTGACGGCGCCACAGCGGGAGCTCACCCCGCATAGCTGAAAACAGCCCCAACGTGCCTCCCCTGCTCGCGCAAGGACTGCAAGAAGCCGCCGCGGGCAGGGAGGACAAAAGAAGAGTGCCGCCAGCAAGCTCCTCATAAAGAAGGAGTGAAGAGTCCGCATTAGGCGTCCAAAGTCCGCATGAGGCGTCCAGAGTCCGCATGAGGCGTCCAGCCGCCTCTGTGAGCCCGAGAAGGAACCCGCCCCGGCAACGCCGACCCTCCCCTCCCCCGCCCGCGCAGCGTGTGAAGAGTTGCCAGGCGTCCCGAGGACAAAGCAGAACTCTCCACATGTGTGTCTCCAAGGTGAATAGAAAATAAGGAAGGGACACTCACCGGTGTGCGGGGGAACCCCCGGTGGTCCATGTGTTCACGTGATCTCCCATGAACAGCGGGAGCTGAGAGTCGGCATCTGGGCAGAAAATACTGAGGACAGGGAAAGCAGGCCCAGAGGAGCCAGTGCTGACTCCCGGTTGTTTAGGGCAACGATGCATCTCAAGTACAAGTGAAAGGAGGAAGATACATGAGACTATTTTGCTGCGGTGCCACCAGTGAGAGTTAACCAGAAGAGAGTCACCCTGCTGGCAGGGGGCTACCTCCAAGGAAAGACAGAGACAGCCGGGAGGCACCACAAGCAAAGTACTGACGCACGCAAGCTTTGCCACACTAAGGCACTACAAGCAAAGTACTGACGCATGCAAGCATTGCAACACTAAGGCACCACAAGCAGAGTAAGTTGTGACCAACCACACCCCCAGCAGCACAGGACTGGCGCATGAACACCACATCGCGACAAGTAAGTCCTCCAAGGACAGCATAGCACTACGATGCTCAGGAAAAACGCAAGGAGTGAAGAAACTCCCACAGTGACCAGGAGCAAGGAGACAAAGCAGAGGTGCAGATCACCTGACGCACATGGATAAGCAGAGACCTACCAACGAAGGCAGAGCGGCACCTGATGGCCACAGGTTGTCGTTGCACCGCGGGAAGAGACTGCAGCACCACCACCCGAAGATAAAGAGATCCCAAGAACTCCCCACCAGGCAAGTGCGACACGAAGGAAGCGCGACAGCCAACGATACTGCTACAAGGTCCCAGAACGAAAGCAAGCACACCCCGTGAGGTAACGGGAGCAACCTGAACACGAAGAAACTCGGAGTGGTGACGTAACCCTCCGCACCTAATGAAGCACAGGAAGAGCGCGGACAAAAGCGCGCCAACGCTAAAGCACCGGAACGGAGCGAACAGCGACCAAACAGAAGGTAGCGAAGCGTGAGGACTCACGCAGAAGACCACCCCGATGGTCGCCCCATGAAGCCGACCGCTCAGACGGTCGCACGAATAGCCCGGACGGTCACACGACATGATGCACCCAAGAAGCCGGCCAGCCAGATGGCCGCATCAAAAGCCGACCCACCGGGGTCGCAGAGGGAGGTGACCGAAGCAAGGGTCAACTAACCGTAACACAGCAAGTATCCCGCAAGAGGACCGAAGATAGCCTGCCAGCATCGGCAGAGTGGATCGGCAAGAGGTCCAAGAAGTTCGAACACCAAGACACAGTTCACGATCAGCGACTAACGAACTTCAACAACCACAATGCAACATGCCAAGTCTAAGAGAAAATCGCAACGACCGGTCCAGTCACAGACTGAAAGACGATAGTGTCCGTGAACCAGGACAAGACCAGAGGGAAGCAGGCGGAGTGCAAGCTGCCTGGAGAAGTCAGGTCAGGAAGATGAAAGCAGCAAGATGACCAGACTGCGTTGCGGAAAAGGAAGATGAAGAAAGGAGATGTCTGTGTGGCACGTTGGCCACCACAGAGGAAAAGGAGGAAGAAGATGTCTAAGTGGCACGTTTGCCACCACAGAGGAAAAAGAGGAAGAAGATGTCTAAGTGGCACATCTGCCACCATCAAAGAGAAGAAAAGGAGAAGAGGTCTGAGAAGCACGAAGACAGGAAGATAAGAGAATGGAGTAGAACCAAGAGGAGTGTGGACCAAGACACTACGACACACAAAAGGGAAAACACAGAGGAGAACGTGAGAGGTGCACAACAGCCCACACGCACGACCGGGACACACGTAACATCACTGGAAGCAAGCATCCACGTGCAAACCCGACAGTCACTCAGGAAGGACAGAAGCGAGCAGGCCAGTCTGTTGGCAACACCCAACTCTGGGATGGAACGGACGCAAGGACCGCGGAAATCCAGGGGCAGAGGCCTCAGGGACACCGGTGGCAGCGGGTCCCACAACAAGAGACGGACTGTTGCAGCTCGCGCTGAAGATCCTGGAAGACCGAAGGTCGCACACGATGGAACCAGTGCCAGCAACACCCTTTCAGGTGGAGCTTCGGACACGGAGAGAGGGCCGTAGCGACGTCCTTCAACACTTTGGAGCGACAAGGCGGCATGTCCTCCGGTCCAGTGGGAGCCTGGCAGAAGGGCCTCCGGGTCGTCCAGTGAGAGAGGACACCCACGAGAGAGAGGTATCCGTGAGAGCGATAACTTGCAGCTGAAGATCCCGTCAGGAATAGCCACCAGCTTGAACCAAGCACTTTAACCAGGAGGTCCAGCGGAAAGCAACACACTTGGGACCGGCCATGGATACTTCTACACGTTCACAGGAAGCGAAACGGAGCAAGAGAGACTGTACAGCCCACTTACAAGCCGCAAGTCTGCCAAGTTAAGAAAAGACACCATTGCCAGCAATTGAAGTGACCGGCAGTAAAGAAGACTACGTGGAAGTTGTCGTGATTTGAGTTATGGGTTTTGTGTGAACTCTATTTTCTTTCCCACAGGTTGGACTTTAGTTAGTGTAATTTTATTAACTAAGGTTGGGAGGGATGTAGTAATGTAAGACATGGTCTAGTGTCTCAGTTCTATTGTAACAGGACACCTAACACCCACCCACCACCAGGCGTCATAGGTCAGATGACCCTGGCGAATAAAAGGGGATGAGCGCACGTGCTCACAGCCCATTACCCATCACCAGCCACTGTGTCCGTGTCTGATTTGCGTGATTGTATGCCTAGCGTAATGAGGGCCTAGCGCCCCCACCCCAATCACCACAGTGTGCATGTTACAAAAGAGTACCAAACACAGGTAGAGGGATAATACTGCAATAAAAGGCAGACACTCAAACACAAGAACAAACATTACGTAGGCAATGGTGGCACTTGTTCAGGTATCTTTTTTTTTTTTTTTTGTCCTCATATATGCCACCAGAATATATATGCTCTAGATGGGTCTCACTGTTGCCTCTTATACTGTTGTTTTTCGAGTCCGCCATGGAAAACAGTATCATAGCAGACAGAGGATTCCCAGAGGTAGGCTGCTTTCCTTATCCTTCTCCTCCAGGCCTATTTTAGGCACCCTAGGCCTGGTGGAGGACAGGACCGACACAACCTCTGGCATAATCACAGGAATGTTCACCTATTTATCCAGACCATCAGTTTAGACCAAACATTCTCAGTGTTCTCGCTGCGGCCAACCTGATTCATTTTACACACTTCCATTAAATACTTCAGCCATACTGCGAATCTAGGGGGAGACGCTGACTTCCACTCCATGCAGATTTGTCTCCTTGCAATAACTATTGTGTAAAAAATAAATTGAGTATCCAAACTCTTGATATTATAGTCTTTCAATAGACGAAAGAAGACTAATCTGCGAGAACACGTAATAGTTATTGAAAGTACATCCCCCAGAAAATCTGTTATCGCTTTCCAATAGTTTTGAATGACTGGACATTCCAAAAAAATGTGTATATCATCAGCAGCGTTGTGATTACATCGGGGACAATAATAGTTGTTTCGTGTTATCTTATGCAGTTTGGCCGGCGTCCAGTAGACTCTATGAGCCGTAAACAAGTGGTTGCGCCTTAAATTAGCAGGTTTAATTAGCCTCTGTGAGAGAAAAAAGGAATCTAACCATGCCTTACTGACTTCTTCAGGGGGCTCAGCTATACAATTTCCCCATAACTTTATTATCTCCAAGTACAGTTTACTCTCCTCTTCTTTGGTCATTAAATTGTACCAAAATGATAGCTCCTTTACCCATTTCCCCCTTCTACCAATTGCATCGAGAATATCTGTATCTTCCTCCCTTTGCATATTTTGACTGGACCACCAGTCAGACAACTGGTAGTATTTAAACCTAGTCAACCGTCCATCTGTAAGCTGTACTAACGTGTTCCAACTCACTAGGCCCGAATCTGCCCAGAGATCCCCCCATTTTTTAAACCCAGCTGTTTTCAAGGGTTGTGATAGTTGATCCTGGAGGCATTGAGGTGTACCTGGAGAGTCCCATATCGGGGAGTGTGTGTGGTAATAGGGAATATTAAATGTCTTCCTCATGAACCCCCAATTTTTTAATGCAGTCTGTAAAATTTTAAGGCGAATTTTTTTAAAGAATTTCTGGTCTCCAAACTTGAAAATGAAGTAATCATGGTCATAAGGTGAATCAGTTAACAAAGCTTGAAACAGGCGGCCCTGTGATGAAGCGTCTAGCTTATTTGCAAGAAGCCTAAAGTTTTTAAAATGAAATGCATGACAGTATGTCAAAAGGTCAGGGAGGGCAAGCCCTCCTGTTTTTAGGCCCCTCCTCAATTTTTTCCATGCGATTCTTGTTGACTTGCAGGCCCATATAAAGGATCCGATTTTACCCTGTAGAATGTTAATATCTTTCAGTGAGAATGATAAGGGGATGCAGTTAAATAAGAAGGTCAATTTAGGGAGAATTGTCATTTTAACAAGGTTGACCCGACCATAGATGTTTAAAGGCAAATTCCCCCATCTTGTTAAAGTTTTATTAATATCTTTAACCACCTTTTGCCAGCTGAGAGAGGTGATATCTTTTAAGGATTGAGTTAGGTAGATTCCCAGGTACCTCATATTTTGTTTTGCACCTACTATATGTGTGTTGTTATTCCACCCCATAATCTCTGTTTTATCTTTATTAATCTGGTACCCGGACAATTTCCCAAATTCTTCCGATAGAAAAAATAACCTTGGGATTGCTACCAAGTGATCGGATGTATATAAAAGAAGATCGTCTGCGTACAACGCCACCTTCAAAGGCAGATTTCCAAGCTGAAATGGTTAAATGGTGTTGTCCTCTCTAATCCCACAAACAAAGGGCTCCATATAAACATCGAACAAAAGGGGGGACAGAGGACAACCCTGCCTGGTACCTCGTGATATATCAAACCACTCAGATAAAATTCCGTTGACTAAGACCTTAGCCTTTGGGCAATGGTATAAAGATCTGACCGCCTCTATAAAAATTTGGGGGAACCCAAAGGCCGCCATTGTGGCCCATAGATACTTCCAATTGACCTGGTCGAAGGCCTTAGCCGCGTCTATGGCAACCAGCGCCAGTGGGAGATTTTTAGCGTTAGCATAGTCTATGGCCCCTATTGCTTGAAACGTTAGTTCATTTAGCTGTCTCCCTGGAATAAAACCTCTCTGGTCAGGGTGGATTATAGATTTTATGACCTTTGATAGTCTAGTAGCTAAAATACCTGAGTAGATCTTCATGTCCGAGTTTAATAATGAAATAGGTCTATAGGACTCTATTCTTTTCAAGTCTTTATTTGGTTTAGGTATAAGCGTTATGATGGCTTCTCCCCA
This sequence comes from Lissotriton vulgaris, assembly GCF_964263255.1. Taxonomy (NCBI): domain Eukaryota; kingdom Metazoa; phylum Chordata; class Amphibia; order Caudata; family Salamandridae; genus Lissotriton; species Lissotriton vulgaris. The sequence goes on from NC_141696.1 coordinate 1,227,776,464, forward strand.
TGAAGAAGGTATGGAGTAGCCTTGGATCAATAAAAGATTGAAGAGTTCCCTTAATGGAGTTATTAATTGTTCTTTATTGCCCGAATAGATCTCTACTGGCAACCCATCAGAACCTGCAGCTTTCCCACTTTTCATTTTTTTCAATTGACCTAAAATTTCCCCCGCTGTTATCTCACTTTCCAAGTATGCTTTATCTGATTCGGACATTTGCGGCAGATGTTTTGTACTCAGCCAGGATTCTAAGTCCACCCCCGTGGGATCTATGTCTTCCGTGTAAAGACTCCTCATAAAGGACCTAGCTTCTTCTCTTATCTCCGCGTCTGTTTCTATCAAGTCTCCTGACTGTCTATGCACTAGGGCGTTGATGTTATTTCTCGTTCTCTCTTCTCTGGCTTTCCAGGCAAGGAGAGCTCCACACTTCTCTCCATACTCAAAATTCTTTAATCTGCTAGACTCGCATTTTTCTTTAAGAGTTTTTTCATCCACAATTTTTAACTGGAGCTGCAAGTCAAAGAGTTCCTTCTCTAACAAATGTACTTCTCTAGAGTTTGCAAGAATTGCATTTTGTAATTCGAGATCCTTTCTAGTTACTGCTGCCAAATCTTCCTTTCTTTTTATTTTTATACTTTTTCTCTTATGATACATTAAAGAACTTAAGACACCCCTCAAGTAAGCCTTATAAGTTTCCCATACTATCTGGGAGGAGGAGGATCCTGAATTTATTTAAAAAAATTCTGATGTTTTGTCTTTAACTTCTACTTTTATCTGATTATCTAATAGGAATGATCTCTCCAGTGTCCACCTTGGTTTTGGTGAAGTTATATTCAGTTTAACTACCAGTTCTAAAACAGCATGGTCCGATAATCCTGAGGGCGTGAAGGAGAGATAGCTAATGTCCTTGAGAAGATGTTGGTCGACTAAGAAGTGGTCTATTCTGGAGTAATTCTTGTATTTTTTACTATAGAAAGTAAAACCAGGTTGAGATCTATATTTTTTTCTCCAGACATCTACTAGAGTAAAGTCTTTCATTAAGACATCCAGGATGGCAAGGGATTTTAAGGGAGCATGGTATTTGGCCCTGGAAGTTCTATCTAATTTTTGATCGAAGACCAGATTAAAATCCCCGCCTAGGATTAGAGGGCCAGTTGTCGTAAATAAAGCTAGTTCTAATTTGGAGAGCGGAACCGGATTGTCTTTGTTAGGACCATAGTACACTGCAATTGTATATGGGGTAGTTTGGATGTATACTTGTGCAACTAACCACCTGCCCGATTGATCCGTCTCGAAGCTTCTCAAGCTTATCCCGCTGTTTGCTCGAGTTATGATGGAGACTCCCCTAGTAACACCTGATTGCCTGGAGCTGATTATATCTTGAACCCACCTACACTTTTTAAAAAGAGAATCACATACTACTGCCTCCAAATGTGTTTCTTGTAGCATTATAATTTGGGCATCCGAATATCTTAAAAATTCACAAATTCTATTTTGTTTTATTTTTTCCCCTATACCGTTAATATTCCACGACAGAACCTTAAGCTTATACAAATGAATCATAATTCTGATGTACGCTCGTGCCCATCCATTCCTTTATACGTCAAACTTTTATTTATATATGAGGATTTTATTTTATTTTTCCCCCTGACTCCCCCCACCCATTTAACCCCTCCCCCTTGAGGAACCCCCCCGACATACCTGGCGATGACTTCGCCTTTCGGAGCAACCGAGTGGTGCCCTTGACCGATTTACTGTATTTAAGCGAGACAAATTAAGTTACAAATAAATCTACATATCCCCATCCTTTATCATACATCCTACTTATAATCATTTGCTTTTTCAGAATCTCCCCACATCATTCCCCCGTTTACTGTATTTGAGCGAGACAAATTAAATTACAAAAAGATCTTCATGTCCCCCATTCATCATACAGCCTACTTATGCAGTCATTTGCTTTTTCAGATTCTCCCCCCACACTCCTTTTTTTTTTTTTTGATTTAGTTCCTTCCTTTGATTATTTTCTTCCTTGAAGTACCCAGCTTATCTATCCAGTCCTATTCCTCCTGCTCACTTCTTATTCGGTCTAACAGATTATCAACCTCTTCTGGCTGTGTAAAGCTATATGTTTTATTTTTCCACATAATCCTGAACATGGCTGGAAATCTCATCTGGACATGTGCTCCCAATGACCTTAAGTCCGGCATTCTAGTGCCCAGCTCCCATTGTCTTTGCGCAGTTCTTGCACCAATGTCAGACCTGATAAGGTAGGGGCTGGACTTATAACGTAGATCTGTTTTCGTAAGGGATCGCCCTAGGATAAGCTCTTTAACGCTGTATGTCTGAAAGTTTACAAGTATTTTCCTGGGAGTTTTCCTGTCTGTACGCCGCTTGTAGGGGTCTCTATGTACCCCCTGGATTTCTTCCTCCAAATTTATATCCGGACGGTCATTTAAAACGCCGTCCCTCAAGAGTTTACAGACAAATCCCTTTAAGTCCTCCAACTCTTCTCCTTCCGGTATTTTCAGGATCCTTAAGTTATTCCTCCTAGCATGGGTCTCAATCCGTTCAATGTCCATTATCAAAGATCTGTTCTGGGCTTTAAGATGTTCTATGTCTTTTTTATTTTCGTGTACCGTTTTGTCCAAAGCCGCCGCTTGTATTTCAAGTTTCCCTGTACGCAAAGTGACCTCCTCTAACTTAGATTCTAGCACATCGAATCTGTCCTGAATTGATTTTTGATTGGCTTCCGATATTTCAAATTTCGACATCATGTCGCCTTTCAGAGATCGAAAAAGCTCCCCTAGTCGGTCACTTTCCTGCTCACTTGAATCTGATTGGTTGTCTTTGCCTGTGTCCACTCTCCTAGTCTTTTCTTCTGCCTCCTTAGAGCTGCTTTGTGCAATTTTAACTGTTACAACCTGAGTCTTGGGTCTGGTGTCTTGGTTTCCTCGCATTTTATCTGTTGAGGAGACTTTATTTATATTAGCTGAGGTTCCTGTTACACTTTCAGCCTCATCCACATTTTCCATATCCCCCAGGTTATCTAGGACCCCGTATCTGTTTTTTAAAGGAGTAGTGCAAATTTTGCCCTCCGTCTGCCCTGCAGAGCACTTAGCCTGATCCAAGACCTTGAAGAAAGATTTTAGGGACGGAGTACTTTTCACCACTTGGCCCTCGTGAGGTACACCCTTGAACTTTTTGACTGAAATAGTCTTTTTCTTTTTACTTTTGCAGGGGGTTAATGGCATGGGTCGCTCTCTCTCTTCAAACTGTAGAACTCCTTTCTCTTTTAATCCTACCCTGGATCTGAGTTGATACCTATTTCTCCCTACTGGAAGGATGTGTCCCTGTTTTACTGAAATTGAGCTTATCTCAACATTGGCTTGCTCGATAGTCCAAGATGTAACTGCTTCTTGCCCTCTTAACTCGGGAACTTTCAACAGATCAGACTCTTGCGCTAGAGCTTCAGTGACTACAGTGAACCTATACTCTGGGAGACCAAGCCGCGTTGGATCCATGCAACCCCGCCTCCCAGTAATAGGTCCGTGAGTCTCTACCTCTCTACTCCCCCTCTCCCCCCACTTTGCTGCAAGAGAGTAGAGTTTCTTTCTCTCTAAGCCTGTTTTATTTGGATGATTCTCAAGTGCTTGTATTACCAGGCTTCCAAGTTTAATTTTAAACAGTGCAGAGCGAAATCTGCTCCATAGGGATCGTCGGCGTTCTTCCAGCATAAATGTTTAATGTGCACTGGTCTGTGATCTGACCAGCCTTAGCTAACTGCAACCTCAGTAAAAGTAGAGAAAAGTATATATATATATATATATTTTTTTTCTTACAATAGTTTAGTAAAATGCGCAGGGAGCACAGGGAGCACAGGGAGCTATTAATATCATCTTCTGTCCATACCCCCTTGAATAACTCCTTACCGCTGATTACTGCAGGTTACAGCTTTCTTCTTAGGGCATTTTTTTAAAAAAGCGCCGCATACCGATGTTAAGCGTTTTACATGACCTGCGAACACAGCATGCGTCTTGGCAGTCCACCTCCGTCTCCGTCTGTGAACACCCTGTAGAGGCGTCTCCTCAAACACTGAGTCGCGCTGTGCTGAGCCAGTTCAGAACGCCCAGCAGGTCCTAACACCGCCTGCTGCAGTACCTCCTGTTACAGCCGTGTTTCCTCGGAGAAAAGGAGCAGAGGAACCGGCTTAGAATTACTGTCAGCGGTTGCGGGGAAAAAACGCGTCTATCACTCACCTAGACAGGGGAAAAAAAGCTCTCGCTAACATGCTGCTCTCATTTGGTCATCCGGACGCCTCGGTGCTGCCGCGACCGGCTCTCAGCCCGCCGCCATGTTCCTCGTGGGCGGTGCTCATGTGCCTGCCATGTTGTTCAGGTATCTAAAGCAAACAGAATATAAGTGGTAGCAACCAGTGTGTTACAAGAGAAAAGTGACGTGTGCATGTTACAAAACAGTACCAAACACAGGTAGAAGGATAATGCTGCAATACCTGGCAGACACTCAAACCACAAGAACACACGGGGAAGGCACTTCAATAGTCATGGAGAATAGAATTTTCTATAATGGAAGGTCTTCCTTCCGGTAATAGAGAGGGCGTGGATTACATTTGGAAGTGGCTTTGGAGGAGGAGAACCTTGAGGTCAGTTTTGAAGTTCTGGGAGGAGGTGGTAGTCCGGAGCTGAGGCGGAAGTGAGTTCCATATTCTCACTGCGTTGCCTGAAAAGGATTGGGCCATCGATGTTTCCTTCTTGAAAGTGGGAGGTTCGAGCAGTACATTTTCCGCATTACGTGATGGTCTAAAGCCTCCAGAGAGTTTCAGTTTATTCGCCAGGTAGCGAGGAGAGGAGGAATGCAAGGCTTTGTGGGTGATACAGGCAGTCTTGTAGATAGATCTTGCCTCAATGGGAAGCCAGCGGAGGGTGGATAATATGGGTGTGATGTGGTCGCTTCTTTTGGCCCCAAAAATGAAACAAGCTGCTGAATGGAGAACAGATTTAAGGGGGGACAGATGGGATTTGGGATGGCCAGTAAGAAGAGAATTGCAGTAGTCAAGTCTGAAGAGGACCAGCGATCGGACCAGTGTTTTAAGGTCTTGCTCCCGGAAGAAGCGACAAATTCCCAAAAGAAGGTGCAGTTGTTATCGAGCAGACTTTGCAATGGAATTGATGTGGGAGATTAAATTGAGTTTTCTGTCGAGTATGATACCAAGGGATTTTGCGTTGTCGACAATGATGGGTTTATTGTTAAGTAGATTCATCTGATCCATCCATGATTGAACCGGGGAGGAGAAAGCGAGGAGGAGAGGAGGAGGAATTCAGTTTTGGGGGGATTCAGTATCAGTTGATGAGTTGACATCCAGTTTTGAATGGAGTCGAGAATAGAGCTTAGGATGGAGAGATCGTGAGTGAAGGCAACCTTGAGGTAGATTTGAGTGTCATCCACATAGAGATGATAGTGGATCCCGGATTTACTAAGGAGATTTCCCAGAGGTTCTAAATAGAGATTGGACAATGTGGGTGCAAGTATAGAGCCTTGAGAAACACCTTGACCTACCGCCAAAGGAGATGAAAGACTGTTCGCTATTTTGATAATTTGGGATCTATCGGAGAGGAAAGAAGCAAACCATTTAAGCGCAGTGCCCTCCATGCCCATTCTCTGTTGGAGAGAGTTGAGGAGGGTGTTGAGATTGACAGTGTCAAAGGCTGCAGAAAGGTCAAGGAGAATTAGAAGACAAGACCCCCCCGAATCGAGTATCCACAGCGCGTCATCAATCACTTGCAGCAGGGCTGTTTCAGTGCTGCAGTTTTGGATGAAGCCAGACTGAAAATTATCAAGAAGATCATCATCCTTGATATGATGAGAGAGTTGTTTCGCTACACATTTTCCTGTGATCTTTGCAAGAAAGGGTAGGTTAGTGATGGGGCGAAAGTTGTTGAGGTTACTCGCATCCGCAGTGGGTTTCTTAAGCAGAGGAGTGACCTGCCCAGTTTTGAAGGGGACAGGAAGGGAGCCTTGACTGAGGGAGAGGTTGACCAGAGTGGTCCAATAGGAAAGAGAATGGGTATAGAAGTCAAAGGTAATGGCACTAGGGATGGGGTCCAGGGAATAGTTGGAGGGCTTTGTTTCGCGGATGCTATTGAGGAGGGCATCTTCAGAGATGGGGTCAAAGTTCTGCAAAATGGCTAAGGATTTGCGCTCCTCTGGAGGGGTAGGATGAGCGACCTGATCCACCAGTGATTTCACTTTTTTGTCAAAGGATATAGCTAAATCTGCTGCTTTCTTTGTAGAATACAGGTTGGGGGAGAGCAGTTAGGATTCTTGATGAAATCGAATAGTTTTTTGGGTCTATTTTTGGCTGAGTCAAGGAGGGTTCTGAAGTGCGACGCTTTCCCAAGGAAGATGTGCTTGTGGTACTTGGATCTTGCTGAACGAAGCTTGGCCAGTTATCGATGGAGGGGGCGCATGCCTCCATTGTTTCTCCAGGAATCTACGGTGCTTCGTTTTCATAGAGGGATTTGTTGAACCAAGGTGCTGAGGGAGTGGGCTTTTTCTTTTTGCTTTGGAGAGGAGCAACGTTATTGATTTCGACTGCAAGGACAGTGAGGCATTGGGAGGTGAGTTCGTCAACATGTAGGTTCGGGTCTAGCCTTGGAAGTGATAGCAAAGCTGATTCACAGAAGGAACCAATGTCAATATTTTTTGTGTCACAGAACAGGACGTAGCTCTCTTAGGTTGGCCAAGAGTTATAGAGTGTGATAGGTGAAGAGAGAATGGGATGAGGAGGTGGTCAGACCAGTCTACATGAATAGGGGTAGCGATAGAAAGCATGCCTGCTTTAGAAATCACAAGGTCCAGGATTGATCCCTTAGAGTGTGTTGATTCTGTGCAGTGTTGGATAAGATCATTTGTAGAGAGGAAGGTGGCCAGCAAATTTGCAGAAGAGTCTTGCGGTAAGCCCCAGTGGAGATTGAAGTCACCCACAAAGGTCTGATTGTCACTTTGCGAGTATTGCTCGCTGATGAAGTCAGTGAGTTCCTCCATAAACGAAGGGCCGCTACACGGCGGACGGTAAATGGCATTGAATCTGAGGGGTGAGCGGTGGTGTAATTGAAGCTCAAGAGATAGGCATTCAAAAGTGCGGAAGGAGCTGATAGAAAAAGCCTTAAGTTGAAGGGAGTTTCTAAAGATGACTGCAACACCTCCCCCAACTTTTTCAATTCTGTCATTCCTAAGTAAAGAATAGCCTGTGGGTAGTAAGAGATCAAACATAGAGTGAGAGGTATCGTTGAACCAGGTCTCTGTGAGGAAGAGCATGTCTATGTTGTGAACGGTGATGGTATCAGAGATTTTAAGTTTCTGTTTGACTGCAGATCTGCAGTTGTGAAGCAGACAGCGCAGCTCTGTCAAGACTGTTTTGGTGACGGGGGCACTTGGGCTATGAAGGGTGATAGGGATATTGTTCTTATACGGGGATGCTCAGGGAGGTTTAGGTGGATGCTTGCTTCTGACAGAGGAGATGGTCGGAATAGTGTAGATAGTAGGGTTACTAGGAGATGCAGGTTGGAGAGGGGTGGCGTTAAAGGGCTTGTGTGAGTTGACGATGTTTGCATACAACAGGTTATGCTTGGCTATTATGGGGTGCGAGGTGCATCTCGTGGGAAGGTGAGAGTTGAGGTGTATGGAAAAGTGGAAATCTTGGAGCTTAACAGTGAAATGGAAGCTACAAGCTGGGAGATGGAGGTGATAAGAGAGCTTAGCTTATTTTCCAGCGAGAGTAGGGCAGAGCACGGACGGTTGGGTGGCTCGATGGAAACAGGAGGGGTGAAATTGGTGGTGGAAGGCAGGGAGAGGTGGGGGGACAGGAGGAGAGTTGGGGTTTAGTGTTCATAGGTGGGGAAAGGTGGAGGTTGAGAGTGGGAGTTGGTGAATCAGAGGTGAGGGGGAGTTGTCTTTGTTGGCGTTGGAAGAAGGAAAGGAATTAAGGACATAATTAGGGGGAGATGGGTGCGGATCGAGGCGGTGATGCAGAAGGAGAGGGGAGGACTGTGTGGAGTCATAGGAATGAAGGAGGTTTGGGAGGAAAAAAGGGGAGGTGATTGGAAAGGTCCTGTCAGCTTGGAGAGGTGGCTGTGAGGGAACAGGCATCTGGCAGAGTGAGGGTGGTTGGGAGAAAGGGAAGTTGAAGAAAGGAAATGGTTCTGCTGGGCCAGAGGGAGGGAAATGGAAAGGGTTACCAAGGGGGAAAGGGGGTAGCACAGCAATGCTGGAGGAGTAGGGGGAAGGAGAGAGATGCAATGGGTTTGTGGAGAAGTCGGGGTAAATAGTGAGGGGAGAAGGGGGTAGAGAAGAGGTGGAAAGGGAGGAATGAGGGGAGCATAGGAAAGTTAACTGGGGAGAGGGTTGGAGGAGAGGTGGACTAAAAAAGGGAGGTGGCAGGTAGGAAAATGGGGGAGGAGATGAGATTGGAGTACCAGGACGGTTCAGATCGGACGAGGATCGTATCAGCTAGAGGTAAGGCTGACGTGATGAAGGGGGGGCATACTGTCACGGGGGAGGAATGGGAGTGGAGGGCATGGGGGAGGGAGGTAAGAGGGCTGACCTGTGCTTCTCGAGGATGCAGCCTATTGGAGTGTAGGGGGGTCAGGGGAGGAGAAAGGGAGTAGTGGATGGAACTAGGTGAAGAGTCAGGGGAAAACCTGGTAACAGAGGAGGGGAGTAGGGAGGGGAAGAGGTGGTTAAAGAGAGAGAGACAGGTGTCTTTGCCTTGGATCATGACAGTACCGTTATTATAGAGTGAGATAGTGAGGGATCTGTTGAAACACGCAGAGGTTGACATTTTTAGTTGTTTCCCATGCGGGATAGAGGAGGAGGAGGTGACGTTAAGGGAATTAGAAGCTGGTGGACCAAGAGGGAGTGTCGTGAGTGAAGAATATGAATTTGTTTTTGAGCCTCCCAAAACGACCATTGTAAAATTGATCAACAAAAAGGGAATCAGGGAAACATTCAATAGTGTTATGCTCCAATCGTTTTACTGAGGCTTTAGTCTGGCCGGGAGGATATACAATTTTGTAGCAATTAATTCCAGCCTTAACTCGAGTGGTGGCCATGCTGGGAGAAAGAGGAAGAGGAGGGTGGAGGGGATATGAGAAGGGTGCCACTAGGAAAGCAGTGGTGAGGAGAAGTATAAGGACAAAAAGGGGGTACATATTCCAGACGTCGGGTGAAGATAGCTGAACTAATGTTATTAGGAACAGGTAGTTACTTCAGGGCAGACGAAGATGGGGGGCTTGGAAGGCCCTATGATTCCCCTGGTATTTGTTGGGCCCTACAACTAGGTATACATGATGCCAGCTGGCACTAGATAGTATTTACAAGGGATTTGTTTACTTGTAACAGGGCCAACTAGACCACTGTCAGAACCATCACAATGCAAATTTAGCAAAAGTAAAACAGATCATAGACGAACACCCAGTGACCATTGGTGATCACTGTGCTTAGCATCAGCCTGTAACAAAAACCATATGTGGCCCCAACCGCATCTAACGCCCATAATCTCAACAGACTAATAATGGACCCAAACCTCCTGAGAATACTAACATTAGGGGCATAAGGCATAGCGTGGGACAAAATCTCACTAGCATAACCAGACAACCTCATCATCATAAACCACCTTAAGAGGTACTCAAAGAAGGGTGCGTAAATCATACTACATGAAAAATATTACCTAGCAGCACATAATCGTAATAGGGCCTGGCCCCAACAAACCTCCCGGTTTTCCTGGCCAACTGGCCGTCGCAGAGGGAGGCTCAAATGCCCTGTATCCAGAATGTCTGGGCTGCTGCCAATGCAGCAAAAGTCAAAGGATGCGCACTTGTGCATACCTAAGCGTTGCAGCTGGCACTAAGTGCTGCGCAGCTGTGAGGGAATGGGGCGAAGGAGTGCATCTCACTCCTAACTCAATCAGACCTGTCCCCACAGATTAGGTGGCCTAAACGGTGCAGCTGGCACTACTTGCTGCACAGCTGTAAAAAGGCCTAAACGGTGCAGCTGGCACTACTTGCTGCACAGCTGTAAAAAGGCCTAAACGGTGCAGCTGGCACTACTTGCTGCGCAGCTGTAAGCGTGCCCTTTAAATAGATAGGTAGAAATGTTGCAGCTGCCCGCGCTGTTGAGGCGCAGCTCACACTTGATCTATTGTCAGATGGAAATGTTTAATCAGTGGCACAGGGATGGTGTTAAGAGGAGAGTCCTGAACCAGATCTGTGGGATACTGTCTATTTGCCCACCCCAAGATGGGCCCCAAATGCAGAGGGTGGATCCAGCCCATTTCACTCTCTATGCATAGCCGAAAAGGACAAGATGGATGCCCAAAAGCAAAAATAAAGAAAAAACAAAATGGGCGTCATCCCTCAATGTACATACCAGAGCTAGAGAATACCAGATCATTGAAGCAACCCATAAAGAACTCCAATTGCCTGCTCAGTGTGGGGTGCCTGCTGTCCACACTGTGTATATGTCTGTCTCTTTGTATTGATCACCAGCAAGTCAAGTCAAGTCAAGTCAAAGAATTTATATAGCGCGCTACATACCCAGAGGGTCTCAAGGCGCTAGAGGAGGGGTGGGGAATTACTTGTCGAATATCCAGGTTTTAAGTTGCTTTCTGAATGCTAGGTGGTTCTGAGTGAGGCACAGGTGAATGGGAAGTGAGTTCCAGGATTTAGCCGCCAGGTAGGAGAAGGATCTTCCTCCCATGGTGGTTTTGTTGATGCGAGGTACAGCAGCAAGGGCTTGATTGGAAGAGCATAGGTGGCGGGGGGGGGTGTAGAAGGAAAGTCGAGTGTTGAGGCATTCGGGTCCAAGATCGTAAAGTGCCTTGTGTGCGTGGGTTAGGAGGCGGAATGTTATCCTCTTATTGACGGGGAGCCAGTGGAGGTCTTTCAGATGACCAGAAATGTGGTCTTTACGCGGGACGTCTAGTATGAGTCTGGCTGATGCGTTCTGGATGCGTTGGAGTTTATTCTGAAGTTTTGCGGTGGTATCGGCGTATAGGGTGTTTCCGTAGTCCAGGCGGCTTGTAACCAGTGCGTGGGTGACCGTTTTTCTTGTTTCGGTGGGGATCCAGCGAAATGTTTTTTGGAGCATGCGAAGAATGTTGAAGCAAGACGAAGAAACAGCGTTGACTTGTCTGGTCATCGAGAGTGAGGAGTCCAGGATGACGCCCAGGTTCCGTGCGTGGTCCGTAGGGATGGGTGCATTTCCTAGGGCCGCTGGCCACCAAGAGTCGTCCCAGGCGGAGGGGGAGGTACCTAAGATAAGGAATTCTGTTTTGTCTGAATTCAGTTTCAGACGGCTGTGCTTCATCCACTCGGCTACTTCTTTCATTCCTTCATGTAGGTTGGTTTTGGCGGTGCTAGGGTCATTGGTGAGTGATATTTCCAAGCCCCTACGAGCTCATGTGCGGGGAGACAATGCACCTCACATCCCCAGCGTGACACGGCGAGTAACATATGGGAAGTTTACCTGTATATGGACACAGATCCGTGAGGGTCATCGCCAATTAATAGACTGAGTGACAGGGCTCAACAACCTTCAACCTATATGCTATTATGTCACAGTATTAAGTCCCCGTGTGGGATCACTTGTATGCCAAATCCATCAGCAATGAAAGATGTGATGTATGTAATAATATTAAATGCCAAAAAACATGTTTTACAAAAATAAATTGTGTCTGGGGTCCCCAGTGCCTATTAAGGCTCGGGCGGGCTGTGCAGCCCCCCCACCCCCCAATTTCCTAAGAATTTGGCACCAGGGGAAGGATTCTTCTGGCCTATTACGGTTTTGGGATTGGGAGGGGAGCTTGTACGTCCCCTCTACTACATTAAAGTAATGGCCACGGGGGATGGGGTCCCTGGGCCTAAATTGGCTCGGGATTGGGGGCTGTTTGCCTCCTCTCCCCTTAAAGGCCCCAGGGGTTGTGGTGCCTGGGGCCCCTTGTGGCTGAGGGAGGGAGGCACGTAGCTCCCTGTGGCTCAGCGAAGGGAGGCACTGCCAAAGGATGGGGACGGCGTAGTGTTAGTTGTCTGTCGGGGTGTTGGCCGCAGGCCAGGCTGTGTGAGCAACCCCCTGCGGCACACATTCGAAGGCCTGTGCAGTGTAGGGTTGGCTGCCTGCAGAAGGTTGGATGTAGGGTCTGGCCGTAAGCCAGACCTTGCAGCCCAAAAACTCTAGAAATCCACTGAAAAAACAATGTAACAATGTAACTTTTTGTGGCTCAGCAAAGGGAGGCACTGCCAAAGGATGGGGATGGCGTAGTGTTAGCTGCCTGTCGGGGGGTTGGCCGCAGGCCAGGCTGTGTGAGCAACCCCCTGCGGCACACATTCGAAGGCCTGTGCAGTGTAGGATTGGCTGCCTGCAGAAGGTTGGATGCAGGGTCTGGCCGTAAGCCAGTCCTTGCAACCCAAAAACTCTCGAAATCCACTGAAAAAACAATGTAACAATGTAACTTTTAAAAATACAGAACTACTGAAATTCACCAGTTATAGTTATCTCTAGTAACTATAACCGGTGCCCTAAGTTAACTATAACTCAGACCCTCGCCATGCACTTCTAATACCCCACATTTTACATCTCGGATGACATCTTGTATGACATAATTGATAATATCATGCTGCAACATTTACAATGAAATTATTGATAAGAAAACGGTGCCTGCTGGGGGCGCGAGTTATAGTTACCTTAGGGAAAGAGTTATAGTTTTTTTTAAACAAATTTATTTTTTCAAATTTTTTTTTTCAGAACAAGCTTTATTGTCATATCAGGAAAGATTGCACAAACATTTCACAGTACTCTGAACCCCGGAGGAGCCATGAGCAGAAAATCTAGGTATAGAGATTAGCAATCAATGCAGAATACAACAGAAATCAGTTTTGCCGAAGAACCCCCCAAACCCACCCCCCCACAGTATCTATCCTCTACCCGGATCCCCCCCTAACCCCAAACACAATGTCGGTCCATACTTAATAATACAGTCTATATACATTTGGCAGTACCCTCCTACCCTCGCCCAGGCCCATCCAACAGCTGCTCACTGACAGCATCCTGTTGTGCCGGCAGCTCCAGCCACAGTCCCCTATAGTCCGCCCACCTCTTCCAGATTTTAAAATGTTTCTTAGGGCAGCCTCGTGCCATGAACACCGGGCATTCCAAACTCATATAGTAGTCCAATCCCTGTTTCCAAGCCTCTATCGGGGGGGCTTGAGTATTTTTCCAGGCACGGGCCACATCCCTTTTAGCCACCACCAGGCCTAGGAGTAACAAGTGTCTTTTATAGATGTTGCCTCCCACCTGCTCTAGAACATGTAAGAGACCTAGCTGTGACGTACGGGGGAGTGTCCAACCCAGCACCTCATCCAGACAATCCCAGACCCACCTCCAAAACCCCTCCAATGCCACGCAAGACCACACCGTATGCAAAAATGTGCCAACCTCACGGCCACACCTCAAGCAGTCGAGGAAGCAATCAGACCAGCCCGATGTAGTCGCTCTCTTGTGTAGTAGGCCCTATGCAAGTATTTAAACTGAATGAAGCGTAATCGCACTGCAATAGCCATCTCCCTTGGGGCTGCCAGGGCCTCTCTCCAGCTTTCCTCATCTAATTCCCCCACATCCCTTTCCCATATAGATCTCAGTCTGTCCAAGGAGGAGGAGCAGTGGGTGACGAGGGATTGGTAGATACAGGATATTTTTTTATCTTCCAGTTCCCCCATGAACAACTTGGCTTCCAAGGGGCTGAATCCTGGCAAGGATTCTAGTCCCTCCAGGGCAGGGGAGATAGCGTTTCTAAACTGCAGATATTGAAAGAATTGGGAGTGCAGCATTTCATATTCGTCCCTCAAAGCCTGGAACGACTTAAGAGTCGTCCCCCTCATAACATGTCCCAGCGTCGAGATCCCTATAGCGTCCCAGCCTCTGAATCCCCGCAACGCCGCCAGAGCCGGCAAACGGCCATTGTGCCACAGGGGAGTCTCCTGCGTCAGTGTATTCCACCACCCCATACGGCCCAGCGCCCTCCGCCACACCTGAAACACCACCTGTGTGACCATCGGAAGGATCTTTCTTTTTGCTGCTGAGTAGAGGAGCTCATGCAGGGTATTAGGATCCATCAGGTACCGCTCTAGGGCATACGCCGGGTCGCTGCGGTCGCCGTACCACCATTCGTTTAACACCAACAGGTGGGACGCTTGGTAATAAGACAAAATATCGGATGATGCCAGGCCGCCACAATATGTGTACAAGAAGCAGGTGCGAAGTGCCACATAGACCGCGCCCCCAGCCCAGAGAAAGCGACCTAGCGCCGAGTTGACCTGACGGAACCATTGTGGCGCAACAGGGTATGGATGATTTTGTAGTTGATATAGGAGGCGCTGAAGGGCCACCATCTTAAATATGGCGTAACGGCCATAAATATTGAGGGGCATGCGGGACCACGTCTTCATGTCAGAACAAACTTTGTCCCACACCGGAACGATATTGCGTTCCCACGAGACTCCCGGTATATCCGACAAGAATACCCCGAGATATTTAATTCCCCCGGCTGCCACCCGGAGGGCCGACGCCCAATCGCCAAGCGCCGCACCATCGACTATTTTCCATAGTATAGATTTCTGAATATTAAGATAGAGACCTGAAACTTCACCAAAGATCTTCATTATTTCAAGAACTCTCGGGCCCGACCTATTAAGGTCAGTGAGAAAGAATAACACATCGTCCGCATAAAGAGCAATCCTATCCGATGGCCCAGAGTCCCACTCGAACCCTCTCATCTGCGCATCCATGCGGACCCACGCCGCTAGGGGCTCCATGGTGAGAGCAAATAAATATGGCGAGAGAGGGCAGCCCTGGCGGGTACCCCGTCCTAAAGGGAAGGCATCCGAGATAGCCCCGGCCACCCGAACCGACGCCGTTAAATCGGTATATAGTAGCCAAACGTAGGAAAGAAAGTGAGGCCCAAGATTCAGCCGCAACAGGAGTGACTGCAGGGAGACCCAGCTCAGGGAATCGAATGCTCGATCTATATCCGCCAGCAGCAACGCTGCCTGGGCTCCGGTAGCTTTCATCATTTCGAGAGCAACTTGAGCTCGTCTGATATTGTGTCTAGTAGCCCTGTGGGGCATAAACCCAGCCTGGTCTGGGTGGACCAGGGTGGTGATTAGTGGGAGGAGGCGATTGCCAAGGGCCTTGGCGAGTATCTTAGCTTCCGTATTCAGTAAGGAGATAGGGCGATAAGATTCATGGCGATCTGGGGGCCTCCCCGGCTTGCAAATGACCACTATCTCGGCGTGCTTCCAATCTCCCGGTAGGCGGCCCGCCTCCCTTGCAGCCTCCAACGCCCTCCTATAGGGCGCCCCTAGCTGAGTATGATATTTCCGAAAGAAGTCACACAGAAACCCGTTAGGCCCGGGGGCCTTCCCTGCATTCAACTCTCCTAAGGCCGTCCCCAGTTCCTCTGCCGATAGAGGAAGCTCAAGGCCAGCACGCTCAGCATTGGAGACTCCACGCGGCGGGAGATCTGCTAGAAATTTGTCAACCTCCGCCTCCGGAAGGGATTCCCTGGGGGAGTACTGATCCGCAAAATAGCGAGCGAAGCTGTCGGCAATCGCCTTAGGGTCTAAAAGGGAACCACCGGCTCCATCCCGCAGGCCTGGCAAAACCGGCGCCTGAATTTTGAAAGAATTGTTAAGGTTTATAGCAATTTACAGTAATAAGATCTTAGTATGTCATCCTGTTTTTGGCAGCAATTACCACTACCTGACAGCACCCAGTGTCACAGATACATCGCACATCACATTAAATTGAACGTAACGTGGACTTGAGTTACTCAACTGATGTCAGATTAAACCATATAACAGGTACTTTTGACCAATTTAGAGATCACTACTTTAGTAAGCACATAGAAAGTCCCTATGAGTACTTATGTTAGCTTTATATCTCTTTTGCAATAGATTTTAACCTTATTCAAGATCTCCGTTCTTCTAACATTCAGATACTGCATACTTATATTCGCCAGACGCTCAAGGTATGCCCCATTATATATAACCCTAATGAATCTTGCTTCCACAAATAGAGGCATCTATTCTGGTCACAATCTGCAGACATTTAAACTCATATCAAATATAGAGTAAGAATAGACAAATGCACTGAAGATGAACAAATGATTACAAAGGGAATGTTGTATGAAATGTAAATAAAAGTGTATATATATGTAAATGTAGTATGTAAAAATGTAGATAATGTTATACATAATTTTGTATAGATGTAGTTTGTAGGTTTCTAGGGTAGAGAGCTATCGGCACCAGGAGAGGGTGTTCATGAATCATTCATATAAACAAAAATGTTAGTTAAATAAAGATATAACAACTGTCACATGTTGTTCAGGATAGATTGTTTTTGTTTCCTAGAATAATTAATTGTATATTTTCTACTATTATAGTACCTAATCACCAATTGAAAATACAGAACTCCTGATGAAGGCCACTCGCCGAAACGCGTTGGATTTGGTTTTGTATTGGGCGATAAAAATCAATTGTTGACATATGTACCAGAACATGTATCAGAAATTATTGTGATTAAAAGTATATTTATGTATAAAAAAAAATTTTTTTTTGCTAAAAAAAGTGTACAAACTGTAAAAAAAAGAAGATTTTATTTAATATCATCTGTGAAAGAAAAAAAGATAATTAAAAAGAAGTTTTATAAATTCACATATCACGGTGGTAGTCAATCTATTAAGTAACAATGTGTGATAGAATTCAGGAAATATACACATAACCCGGTTTACAGGCCAGTTTTTTCAGAAGCGCGCCCTGGCACAGCCTGTACAGCATGGTGCCCGACTTGTCCCCCCACTGGTAAATTCTGCTCTGCGTCGCAAGCCACACCTGGCGTGATTCCACCAGTTGCAGGGAAGCAACATCCCGCTGCGCCTGCAATAGCCGCCGAACATCCTCGCCCTCTCCGGTTTCTGCACAGGAGCTCTCCAGGGCACGCACCTGGTCCGCAGCCATCTCCAGCTCCGCTCTGCGCAACTTCCGCGCCCTCGTACACCAGGCTATGTCTACTCCCCGGAGTGTGGGTTTCAAAGCTTCCCAGAGGGTCAAGTCGTCCACCCCCGATCCTGCATTATCAGACCAGTAGTGGGCTATCGCCTCCTGCATATGGGATTGATACTCATCTTGCTGAAGGTGCCAGGTGGAGAGGCGCCATCGAAACGGCTGCCGTCTCCGATCTAGGTGGATATCCATGGTTATTGGGGAGTGGTCGGAGAGCCCACACGGCAGTACGGCCGTCGATTCTATCCTTCCTATCATTAAGCAGGGAACAAACAGGTAATCCAATCGTGAGAAGGCGCCATGCACCGCCGAGACATAGGTGTATTCCCTACTATTTGGATGTTGATAGCGCCAGGCATCCGTCCAACCCAAACTCCGCACCATATCACACAACTTCGTAGACGCAGTCAGCAGCAACCCACCACCCGGTCGAAAGCGGTCCAAAGCACCATCCATCACATCGTTCCAGTCCCCTCCAACCGCCGCCGGGGCATCCGGGATCTCAGACCACACAGCAAACAGTTTCTCCACCAGGGACCACTGCAGCGGGGGGGGGCATACACACTTCCAAAAACAACAGGCTCCCCGTCAATCGTTCCCTGGACAAACACGTATCTACCCTGGGCATCTACCCACTGTGTTGAGTGTATATATGACACCCTCCGATGTATCAATACCGCAACAACCCGAGACCCTGGGACAAACCCTGCGTGGTACACCTGTTGATAGCCAAATCGCTGTAGGCTAAGAGTCTTGGTTCCCAGGAGGTGGGTTTCTTGTAACAAGAGGACATCTGCTTTCTCCCTCTTCCCCTGCTTTATCACAGCGCCCCTCTTAATTTTATCGAGCATGCCCCGAACATTCCAGCTCATGACCCGTAGCGCCACCCTGGGGAGCTCCGGAACTGGGCCTCTATCCACCATCATTTGAGCTCATGTATATTCGCCTGAGCATATGGAGGTGAGTCTGCCTACAATCTAGTAATCAAACCTGCTGGACCATCGTGTAGCAATAAAGATTCCCTGAGTACCCCAAACACCCGCTGTCTCCCAAAGCCCCACCCCAAACCTGGGCCAAACTCAACTCCTCGAACCCCCACCACCCCCCATACCTCAGCAACATTGAAGTATCTGTCGCGGTGTGGGCGAGCCACCGCCCCCAACGGGAGGTCAGTGGCCACCCGCTCCAATGGATCCCCATAACCCAACCCCACAACCTCTAACTAGACCCTTAAGGGGTCGATTACCACCGGTAGAAACCTGGGCGACTAGTACCCTGAGGCAAATGTCCGCCCTACATTTCCCCCCCACCCCCCCCCCTCACCCAACATCACATATCAAAATCCATATCTTTGTCCAATGATGTCGGTGTGTTCCGGGGACATCTGTAATCCCGGCTGTGCGACTCTGGGCCACCCACCGATCTCACCTCATTACACCAAGGAGCGGCAATCCCCCATTCACGGATCCACAGTCTGATTGTCCGAAGAAGCAGTCCCTTCCGCTACAGTTTTCTTGGCGGGAGAGCGTTTAGTAGAGCGGGACCTCCAATTACTTCTACTCCGAGATCGTCTATGTGTAGGCTTCGGCTCCGTCGAAGAGGATGAGTCTGAATCCCGAGCCGGCGGAGTGTGCGGCCGGACCCGAACCGTCTCATCCATCCAGTTGAATACTTTCTCTGGAGAATTGAAGAAGAGAGTGCGGGACTGATAGATCACCCGCAGTCGGGCTGGATCCGCGAAGGATTGTCTTTGGCGCTGTACCAGCTTTGTGTAGTCTGGGAATATTAGGATCTGTTGGTTCTCACACATGAGCGGTTCTTTCAATCGGGCCTGTGTCAGGATAGTGTCCCGGTCGTGATAGTTGAGTAGCTTGGCAATCACCGCTCGCGGTCGCTCCCCGACTGGTGGTTTAGGGGCCAACGCTCTATGGGCTCTCTCGATAACGAAGCAGCAGGAGAGGGACTCCGATGGCAGCCAGCCCTCTAGCCAGCGTGTGAGAAAGGCCTCCATTTCTCCTTTTTCGCTGTCTTCCGGAAAGCCAACAAAGCGGAGGTTATTGCGCCTAGCCCACCCCTCTGCATCCTCCACTCGGAGCGCTAGGCCCTTCTGAATACCCTCCATGGCAGCTACCTTCTTTTTTAGGGTCACAACATCGTCCTCCACTCTGGTAATCCTCGTCTCAGCCTCCGTGATTCGGGCCACCGCATTGCGTAGGTCTTGGCGCAACAGAGTCACGTCCGCACCAATAGCCCCAATCTTTGCGTCAAGAGTGTCCCTGGACTGGGTAATAGCCGCCAAGAGCGTTGCATTATCTGGCCCTTGGGGTGGAGGGCCCCCGGATGCACCAGGCGCTCCTCCTGCACCGGTAAATTTGTCCAGTGTAGCCTGTTTTGAGGCCCCGCAGCCGCTCCCGCCTCTGGTCATGGCTGACGAACGGCGAGGGCAAGGCCACGAAGACACCGCCTCGTGGGTCTACCGTAACACTTCCTCCACTCAAGGGGGGCCCCCCTCCTCCAGTCGCTGCACCTAGGCCCCAGCCGCCAGGCCCCTGCACACCAGGTTCAGAAGTACAGGCAGGTCGTCCACGCAATCCCCCAGCCGCCGTTGCACTTGGGCCCGTGCAGTCTCTCCACACCCCTAGGCGCGATCCGCGGCACACTCCAGGCCGCGCAGAGAAAAGGCCGGTGCGGCCCCCAGGCCGGAATCCCGCCGCTTCCCCAGTACACTCTGCTCAGGGATAAGGGGGCGTCACGCCCGTTTTGCAGCACAGGCAGGGGGGCCCCTCCCAGACAAGCACGCCGTGGCCCGACCCGACCACCGAGGCCCTGTAGGGATCTGCCCGGGCAATGAGGGGGACCAGCCACCTGCGCTGCAGCGGCCCAACCCGCCGCTGCCCGACCTGACTGCCGAGCCCTCTGAACTACCTCCACCACACCAAAAGCACCAAAATGGGAGCAGGCTACCTTGTCTCGGGGCGACGTGTTGCGTGGGTCCTCTGCCCAGCCCCGGTCCGGCCGGTCCTAGCCTCCGGGCCACGTCCTAGGCCCCAGGCGCCGTGTCAGGGTCATCCGGGCCAGTGCCAGCGAGCCTCTCGATATCCCGGAGGTAGAGGCAGGCCGCACTTTCACCCAGCCCAGCCGGCCGCCTGTGCTCGCCGCATCCCCGGGGCGCCTCAAACATCGAGGTCCCGGCTTCAGCGTGCAGAGTAGGCCTCACCACCTCCGGGGCTCGCAGCTCAGTCACACTGCCTACGATGCCGCCAGGACTGTCAGGGCGGCCGTTGGATGTCTTCCGCCACCTAGTCTATCGCTGGGGAGGGTCAGGTAAGGGGGGAAGGCAGGATAAAATGGCCAGGAGAGTTGCGGAGGGACAGAGCTCCACTAAGCAGCGTCCGCCATGCCGGCTGTCATAGCCACGCCCCCATTTATTCAATTTTTAACCCCAACTGAGCGGTTGTACACAGAATTTCAAAATATCTTCATCTAGACATTTTTCATATAATACCAGATTCCAGTGACACATCAATCAAGCGTGTTATCTATGAAAAAATGCATAAGTACATGGCATACTAGTAAATGTAGATACCTGAAACATCATACGGTGTGACAGCATAAGATCTTTACTTTACATTTTGCTATTACTATCAGATATATCAATCTGACCATTTACATTTCCCATCGGATTAAGAAGCTCCCTGCATATTTCTCTCTAAGTTGCAATATCCTAGGCTAGTTTATCGTCCTTTCTAAAGGCTTTCATGTACAGTTCTTCTGCAAGAGACCATTCGCCCTCATCCAATTTTCCAATGTCGGTGTTCAAGCACGAGTTATAGTTACCAGAGATAATTATACCTGATTAATTTCAGTTGTTTTGTTGGTTTAAAATGTTACGTTGTCTCTAAAATTGTCACCTAACTATTGTTGTAGACGAATCTAGGGCTCTAGTGTAATTTGCAGATTCATGCCCTTATATAGGTATAACTCATCATATCCTTATATAGGCATCAGAATCATAACCATATTTAGACACAGCCAATGTAGTCCAAATACGGCATGGCTACTTCCACAGATTCCTAGAAATCACAACGAGTTCTTGGAGAGACCAAACCTCCAGCAGTCCGGGACTTTCCCCTGCTTCTGTATTGATTTGTTCTAGAACTCCTGGAGTCCTAAAAGAACTGCGAGTTCTCAGTGACGTATTATGTCCCACCTTACGTCAACTCGGCACCTTCCAGGTATAAATATACCAGCATCTGCCCTAGCAAAACACACTGTGGTTTGGAGCAGATCGACTAACTACTTGCCCGACGCCCTGCTGTAGCAAGTGCCGAAGGAAGCCGACCCTCCAGCTGACGCACTGAGAGAGACGCTGTCTTTTCTCTTGCCGAGAAATCCAGCTTCGGTGTTTCCCGGCTACCCTTGCGGGTTACTGGGAGATTGAGTCCTGAGAGAGAGATATAAGACCTCCTACATTCTATAAACAAGGTAGGGAGCTGATTAGACCCTTAGAGAATTCTTGGATAGATTCTTGGCAGAAACTATTTTAACTCAAGCTACATATCACTTACTCCTTCCCATGTACTAGGCTTAGGTTAGGAATACCGGGGTAGGCGTATCTTAGAAGCACCAGTTGAGTATGTTTAGTCATCTTTTATCATTGTATGTATTTTATCCATTTTAAGTATATTATGGCTTAGAAACTATATAAATGCTTTTACAGTATTATTTCATAATACTCTTTTTACTGTACGCACTTTACTTTATGACAAGTATTGCGATTGTAGCAATTCACTTCTCTTGCATGAGAAAGAAGACTGCTCAATAAATAACCTTTTTATTGAAAACGCCTGTCTCTCTATTTCTCTGCACTTCTGGTGAAACTAAGCATGCACGATTGACTGAGTGAAATAGCCATCTATTGTTTCCACGACTCTGGAGATCTATTACTTATTCTTGGGGCACAAAGTTGTCATGTTATATGTGTGAGAAGTTAGCCTGATATATAGTGCTCACTATTCTAGTGATCACTGTGTATCATACCAAACGACCCTTATTGATGATTGGTTGTAAGTCAACCTTATAGACCAGCTATCCTAGTAGCGTGGACAAAAGCAGTCTTCAGGCTAAACTCTAGAGGGCGTGTTAAGCCAGCTGTTTTACCATGACATATACCCCTTGAACACCAAGTGAAAGGACACCACACAAGTTGTTATGAAAAATAAAGGATATTTATTTATGACAAGTCTACCCTGAACTCTTTATGAGTCAGGGAGCTAAGCACAATACAAAACTCTTATGAAAATACTTCAAGTTGCACAATTTACACAAATGCCCGAGGGGCACGAAAAACCATATACTCTAAAAGTGGAATGCGAAATACTAACAGGTAAGTAACAAGATCCAGAGGCTTCAGGATCGCTAGGACTACACTACTAAGCTCTAAGGTTAGGAGCAGGAGGCCTAGGGAGATCGGGTGCAGAGTGTGCACTCTCACACGGGATGCGGGACAAAGTCTATGGAGGCTAGTATTTCTAAAGTTACTGTTTCCGGACGAATCCGACTAGGTAGACTAAAAACGAAAAAGGATCTGGACACTTGGATAGTGAACCTGCGTTGGAGCACTGAAATGCTCGGGTTACCTAGCCCAGGGGCTGCGGCTGCATAGGGTTCAAAAGACGTCGGGAATCCTCGTTGTAGTCTATGGAGCCTGAAAGAAGAAGTTGCTGGCAGGCGACCAGTGAAGATGTTCGGTGTGATCCAAGCCTGGATCGATGATGGAGACGACCTGAAAGCAGAGGGGACTCAGTTCTTAATCACTAGCCAGTGATTGTGTGGGCACCAGGATGGCACCGGATGAAGTCACCTCGACCAGGTGAGTGGGCGACGCTGGACTCTGCAGTCACACGGGCTAGGAGGCGTTGTCGGCGACCAGGCTGGAGGTGCGAGCTGTCCCACGAAGGTGTCTGCTGTCGGCGATGCTGGACCCAGGATTGGGGCAACAAACCTTGGCAAAGGCAAGCCCACGCGGTGGAGTCAAGATGGCGTCTGGCGTGGACCAGGAGGGTCCGGGGTGCTCCTCTTTTGGGAGGGAGCAAGGGCCAGTCTGGAGCAACCAGACCAGCGGTGTAATCATCGTGGTACGTCGTCAGGAGGGCCACTAGCCAGCAGGCAAGTGACCGGACAACGCAGTGAGCAGCAAAGAGCAGAAGGGCCCCACGCAGATCTCGTAGATGCTGGGGGGCTGGACTTCGGTGCTGGAGCTGCTCAGGGTTAGGGCTTCTCAAATCCCAAAGCACTCACTCGAGGATCCCTCGACGGTCGTGCTGGTTAAGCGTTGTGCAGTTTCAGAAGATGGCCGGTCCCTCAGGTCTCGTCACACCCACGAATCTCAGCTGGGCTGATGATGCAGGTAGAGGTCAGAGATGCCAGGGAATCCGGGTCTCGTCGAGCTGGGCAGTCTTGATCCGGAGGATGGACGTGCAGCAAACCGCGATGCTTAGATGGTGCCTGTGGGTGCAGGGTGGCTACTCCTTAGCCACAAGAGAGAGTCCTCAAAGAAAGTCAAGAGTTCCTTTCGTAGAAAGTCGTTCAAGATTCAGGATGATCTACTTTGGGAAAGGGGCCCGCTCCTACCTTTATCCTAAGAAAAGGGGCTGGCACGCGACTAGGTCCTGCCCATGGGTGGGACCAGGAGGGGGGTGGTTTCACCCCTCTCCCTTGTCCGGACTTTCCCCAGCTCAGGGGCTGGTGTGCCCCTGGAACTGGTTTGAGCCGGCATATGCACAGTGAGCACCGGGGTGCCACTTGCAGTCACCTTCCTCTCAGCCCTGCCTACCTGGGATACACAAAACCCTGTCTGGGATGGTGCTAGCACCGCCCCTGACAGGAAACCCTTTGTCCAAGCTCTCCTCGCTGGAAGGACTCCCAGCAGCAGGAGGTCAGACTTGTGTCTGTGGTGGCAGCATCCATTTTGTGATGCTGAGGCTCGAGTTAACTTTAACCGGGGTTCACAGTTACATACATGTTGTGTCCCTCTAGAAGGGTGGAATGCTAACCACGTCGCCAGAATTGGCGAGGGGTTAGTATTCCAATTCGTATGACACCTTACTAGACATGTTTTGATAAAGCGATACCAAAGTTGGCAAATAACCGCGAGGATTATAATGCACTTAAGAGTATATGGTACGCGTTATCATGGAACAGCTATTAGGACTAGGTTCCGCAAGCTGCAGACGGGCTCAGCTCATGCCAGAGCACCATCTCACACAATTCCAAGCACTCTGCCTTCAGGATTGTTAAGGCCTGCCATAGGAGTGACTGATAGGAATACATGTGTCCATTTTAGGGTTAGATATAGGGATACTATATCTAAAGCAAAGGGTGTTTACACCACCTTGCCCCAGCTGTCGTGCAGCCAGTTGTGTCAGATTTGGGATGGCCAGCCAGGGGTGGCATAATACATGCTGCAGCCCCTGGTAGACCCTGGGTACACCTATGCCCTGGATACCTAAGGTATGCTGTACAGGGACTGATAAGGTGGCCCAGTACCAATTGGTAAATGCACCTAAGGTACATGTGAGTCAATTTAGAGAGAGAACAACTAGGCTGCGGGTCTGATTAGCAGGCCCACAGCCAGGGAAAGTCGTAAACCAGTGAAGCAAAAAGCAAAAACCGGGGGTGACCATAGGATTGCAGACCCCACTTTCCTACATAACCCCCCCCCAAACTTAGGGACATTAAACTAACCTTGACCAGGTGAGTCTTCTTGTTCTAGGTGGAAGTACCGGGAGAGACCATCTGCATTGCCATGGTCAGTCCCTGGGCGGTGCTCCACTTTAAAGTCCATCCCCTGTAGGGAAATGGACCACCTAAGAAGTTTGGGATTTTCACCCTTCATTTGATTTAGCCATAAGAGGGGCTTATGGTTGGTCTGAATCTTGAAGTTAGTGCCAAACAAGTATGGCCTCAACTTCTTCAGGGCCCAAACCACAGCAAAGGCCTCCCTCTCTATAGCTGACCAACGTTTCTCTCTAGGGGTCAGCCTTCTACTTATAAAAGCAATGGGCTGGTCATGATCATCAATATTCAGTTGAGAAAGAACAGCTCCCACACCCAACTCAGAAGCATCTGTTTGGACAATGAATGGCTTGGAGTAGTCTGGACTCTTGAGAATAGGTACAGTGCACATGGCCTGCTTTAGGTCATCGAATGCCTTCTGACAGCTAGCAGTTCACTGAACTTTCCTTGCCATTTTCTTACTTGTCAGGTGATTAAGTGGAGTCACAATGGTTCCATAATTTCTGACAAATTTCCTATAGTAACCAGACAGGCCCAAGAAAGCTCTGACCTGTGTCTGGGTGGTTGGAGGAGCCCAGTCCTTTATGGCCTGTATCTTGCTCTCCAAAGGTTGAACTTGGCCTCCACCTACAAGGTGGCCCAAGTATACAACTTGACTCTGCCCTATCTGGCACTTGGTAGCCTTGATAGTGAGGCCTGCCTTTTGCAGGGCCTCTAAAACTTTCCTCAGGTGGATCAGGTGATCCTCCCAGGTGGAGCTAAAGACAGCAATATCATCTAGATATGCTGCACAGAAGTCATCCAGCCCAGAGAGAACTTGGTTCACCAACCTTTGAAAAGTGGCAGGTGCTTTTTTCAGACCAAAGGGCATCACCACAAACTGGTAATGACCTCCTGGGGTTGAAAATGCTGTCTTGGCTTTGGCATCCTCAGATAACCTAATTTGCCAATAACCAGCTGTCAGGTCAAATGTACTCAAGAATTTGGCAGAAGCCAATTTATCTATGAGTTCATCCGCCCTTGGTATTGGATGGGCATCTGTCTTAGTGACAGCATTGAGACCCCTGTAGTCTACACAAAACCTCATCTCTCTCTTACCATCTTGGGTGTGAGGTTTAGGAACTAGAACTACAGGACTAGCCCAAGGGCTCTCTGAGGGTTCAATGACTCCCAATTCCAACATTTTCTGTACTTCTTGTTTGATACAGTCCCTCACGTGGTCAGGTTGCCTGTAGATTTTACTCTTTATAGGCAGACTGTCACCAGTGTCCACCTCATGGGTGCACCAGTTTGTCTGACTGGATGTCAGAGAGAACATTTGTCTGAAGGATTGAAGAACCTGTTTACAATCCTCTTGCTGATGCTCAGAGAGGCTGTCAGAAAAGACTACACCATCTACTGACCCATCATCAGGGTTCTGAGTGAGCAGCTCTGGGAGAGGGTCACTCTCTTCCTCCTGTTCCTCATCTGTGGCCATGAGCAAGCTCATTGCCTCCCTGTCGACAAATGCCTTGAGCCTGTTCACATGAAGTACTCTGTGAGGGCTCCTGGGAGTTTCAAGGTCAACCAGGTAGGTGACCTCTCCCTTTTGTTCAATAATGGTGTAGGGTCCAGACCATCTGTCTTGGAGAACTGCTGGGGCCACTGGCTCTAACACCCACACCTTCTGTCCTGGGTGATACACAGTCAGGACAGCCTTTTGGTCATGCCAAGCTTTTTGGAGTTCTTGGCTGGCCTCCAGGTTTTTAGATGCCTTTTCCATGTACTCTGCCATCCTGGAGCGGAGACCAAGTACATAGTCCACTATGTCTTGCTTAGACAAGACACAGGGGTCCCCTTACAGGATGCCCAAACAGAAGCTCAAAAGAGCTGTAGCCAACCCCCTTCTGTGGGACCTCCCTGTAGACAAACAAAAGGCAGGGTAAAAGGATGTCCCATCTTCGCCTAAGCTTTTCAGGTAACCCTTTTATCATCCCTTTGAGGGTCTTGTTGAACCTTTCAACAAGCCCATTGCATTGTGGGTGATAGGGAGTGGTGAACTTGTAGTTGACACCACACTCTTTCCACATAGCAGTCAAGTATCCTGACATGAAGTTTGCGCCCTCTGTCAGAGACAACCTCCTTAGGAAACCCCACTCTAGTGAAAACTGAGAGTAGGGCCTTGGCCACAACAGGAGCTGTAGTGGTCCTAAGGGGAATAGCTTCTGGATACCTGGTGGCATGATCCACTACCACCAGTATAAATCTGTGCCCAGATGCTGTTGGGGGGTCCATTGGTCAAACAATGTCAATCCCCACTCTTTCAAAGGGTACCCCCACCACAGGCAGTGGTATAAGGGGGGCCTTTGTTGTGCCACCTGATTTGCCACTGGCTTGACAGGTGACACATGAGCGACAAAACTCTTTAGTGTCCTCAGACATATGGGGCCAGTGAAAAAGTGGGACAAGCCTGTCCCAAGTCTTGTTCTGGCCTAAGTGACCTGCAAGGGGAATTTCATGGGCCAAGGTGAGAAGGAAACCTCTCAGAGACAAGGGGATGACCAGCCTCCTGGTAGCACCAGGCTTGGGGTCTCTTGCCTCAGAGTAAAGGAGTCCATCGTCCCAGTACATTTTATGGGCACATGTGGCATTCCCTGCAGCCTCAGCAGCAGCTTGCTGTCTGAGGGTTTCAAGAGATGGGCAGTCTAATTGTGCTTGGCTCAAGTCTGCCCTGGAAGGTCCCCCTGTCCCAAGAAACTCAACCTGGTCAAGTTCAAGTTCTTCTAGGACAGTTCCTTCTGAGGTCTTTGGGTCAGTCTCCTGTGAGAGCTGATCCTCACCTTGAGTCAAGGGGGAAGGCACAGCATTAACCTTACTGCTCCTTCTCTTGGTTAGTGCCTGGTCCATTGTTCCAGGATCCAGCACTAGTTCAGCTGGGCATTTCCTGGCCTGTGACCTAGTCACAGCAAGGACATGTGCTGACAAACCTAGCATCTCCACATGAGTCCTATACTCCACATCTGACCATAGAGAGGATTCCAAATCATTGCCCAAAAGACAGTCCACTGGGAGGTCTGAACTTACAAAAACACTTTTGAGGCCATTTACCCCTCCCCAGGAGAAATTAACAAGTGCCATACTATGGTTGGTAGTGACATTGCTAGCATTGGTCACTAGGTAGTCTGAACCTAGTATTACCTGATCAGGGTCCACAAAGTTTGGTGTCACCATAGTGACACTGGCACAAGTGTCCCTGTAGGCCTGAGCCAATTTTCCATTGATCAAAGGTGTCTGTCTATACTTGCCCAGAGTACTGGGACTTATTGTAGGGGCCAAATCCATGTCCCCAGTACAAACAAGAACAGCCTGGGTAGGTACTCTGACTAGGTCAGAGCCTGCCTCAGATACCAGTGTCAAACCCACTAAGGTCTTAGGGGGAACACTACCACTACTAACTGAACTAGGGGTTGCAGGTGCCTTAGGGGCAGTAGTGGTAGGAGCTGGGCCTTTCTTGGTGCAATCACTAAACCAGTGAGTATTACTTTTACAGTATTGGCACCATGGTTTCTTCTGACCATTGTTCTTCTTTTTCTGAGAGTTCTGGGACCCACCCTCCTTAGATTGTTGGGGCCCTGTTGAAGACTTCTGGTCATTTTGTTTACTCTCATTACCCTTCTGGTCTGCTTTCTTCTGGCCACCACCCTGGTTCTGGTTCTGCTGCTTGACCCTTGTCCTGACCCATCTGTCTGCCTTCTTTCTCAATTCTCGGGGAGAGGTCAGATCTGAGTCAATAAGGTGCTGATGCAACAACTGATTTTGACAATTACTTAAGATTTGTTCTCTCATAATTAAGTTATACAATCCTGTATAATCAGTAACTTTACTTCCCAGTAACCAGTCTTCAAAAGCCTTAGTGGCACAATCTACAAAGTCAGCCCAATCCTGAGACTGAATTTTCTGGGTGTCTCTGAACAGCAACCTGTACTGCTCAGTTGTTAGGCCAAACCCATCAATCAGTGTATTCTTCAGGACTTGGTAATTGTTAGCATCCTCAGCTCTAGTAGTGAGGAGCTTATCTCTACCTTTACCTTCAAAGGAGAGCCACAGAATAGCTGCCCACTGACTCTGGGGGATGCACTTGACAGTGCAGGCCCTCTCCAAAGCAGTCATCCATTTGTGGATGTTATCCCCTTGTTTAAAGGGGGGCACTATTTTACTCAGGTGTCTAGTATCAAAACTCATGTTCTTATCTCTAGGGATAATGCTGCCACCAGTGAGGTCTGCCCCACTCAATTTCTGCTCTCTGGCAAAGGCAAGTCTCTCTTTGGCAAGGGCAAGTTCTTCCCTCTCAATCCTCAGATTGACTTCCCTCATCTTAGCTTCATGCTCTCTTCTCTGAGGGGATGTCATCCCTCTGTGAGAAGATGCCTGAGAGCCATTGGTATGAATAGATCTGTTAGAGCCTCTGGAGAGAGACCTAACTCGTCCATTCCCAATGTTAAGCCTGCCTGAGAGTGGGCCTGGGGGTCCCCCAAGTCCATTTTCATGCCTGCTTAAGTTGGTCCTTATGAGCCTACTGACTACTACCTGACCTTTGTCTGCCTCATCCCCTGACAACTCCTGTTCCTCTTCCTCCTCTTCACTTCCTGTTCCATTGAGGTTGAGGTCAGGGTCCCCAAGGGTTCCCTCTAAGGGGGGCATACTACCATCTGGATTAGGGGGGCCTGTGTTAGAAGCCCTCCTGGCATCATAAGTCTCTAAGAGACCTATCAGAAAAGGAGTGGTAGGGTTAGAACCCTGTTTTAGCTTCCTGGAGGTACACAGTTGTCTGATCTCCTGGAAGCTAAGAGCTGCATATCTTGACATGACCTGTAGAGGGTCAATGACCACTAGGGGAGTCTGTGAAGATTCTCCTTGGTCAGACATGCTTTCTAGTGAGGTGTAAGTGGTGCACTTACCTACACTATGGGGCTACCTACTGATCCCTTGCTAAGAGTTGTAGTCAGGGTGTGCTAAGCCCTGTTACACTAAAACAGCTGGTTCAGTAGAACTCAGAGTATTGTAAGCTAAGTTATATGTACCTGGGTACTTATGTGATCTTTCAGATGATATTCTTAGGATACGTGGAAGGTAAAACAACAGCAAGCTCAAATCCCACCGCTGCCACCAATGTGAGAAGTTGGCCTGATATATAGTGCTCACTATTCTAGTGATCACTGTGTATCCTACCAAACGACCCTTATTGATGATTGGTTGTAAGTCAACCTTATAGACCAGCTATCATAGTAGCGTGGACAAAAGCAGTCTTCAGGCTAAACTCTAGAGGGCGTGTTAAGCCAGCTGTTTTACCATCACATATACCCCTTGAACACCAAGTGAAAGGACACCACACAAGTTGTTATGAAAAATAAAGGATATTTATTTATAACAAGTCTACCCTGAACTCTTTATGAGTCAGGGAGCTAAGCACAATACAAAACTCTTATGAAAATACTTCAAGTTGCACAATTTACACAAATGCCCGAGGGGCACGAAAAACCATATACTCTAAAAGTGGAATGCAAAATACTAGCAGGTAAGTAACAAGATCCAGAGGCTTCAGGATCGCTAGGACTACACTACTAAGCTCTAAGGTTAGGAGCAGGAGGCCTAGGGAGATCGGGTGCAGAGTGTGCACTCTCACGCGGGATGCGGGACAAAGTCTATGGAGGCTAGTATTTCTAAAGTTACTGTCTCCGGACGAATCCGACTAGGTAGACTAAAAACGAAAAAGGATCTGGACACTTGGATAGTGAACCTGCGTTGGAGCACTGAAATGCTCGGGTTACCAACCCCAGGGGCTGCGGCTGCATAGGGTTCAAAAGACGTCGGGAATCCTCGTTGTAGTCTATGGAGCCTGAAAGAAGAAGTTGCTGGCAGGCGACCAGTGAAGATGTTCGGTGTGATCCAAGCCTGGATCGATGATGGAGATGACCTGAAAGCAGAGGGGACTCAGTTCTTAATCACTAGCCAGTGATTGTGTGGGCACCAGGATGGCACCGGATGAAGTCACCTTGACCAGGTGAGTGGGCGACACTGGACTCTGCAGTCACACGGGCTAGGAGGCGTTGTTGGCAACCAGGCTAGAGGTGCGAGCCGTCCCACGAAGGTGTCTGCTGTTGGCGATGCTGGACCCAGGATTGGGGCAACAAACCTTCGCAAAGGCAAGCCCACGCGGTGGAGTCAAGATGGCGTCTGGCGTGGACCAGGAGGGTCCGGGGTGCTCCTCTTATGGGAGGGAGCAAGGGCCAGTCTGGAGCAACCAGACCAGCGATGTAATCGTCGTGTTACGTCGTCAGGAGGGCCACTAGCCAGCAGGCAAGTGACCGGACAAAGCGGTGAGCAGCAAAGAGCAGAAGGGCCCCACGCAGATCTCGTAGATGCTGGGGGGCTGGACTTCGGTGCTGGAGCTGCTCAGGGTTAGGGCTTCTCAAACCCCAAAGCACTCACTCGAGGATCCCTCGACGGTCGTGCTGGTTAAGCGTCGTGCAGTTTCAGAAGATGGCCGGTCCCTCAGGTCTCGTCACACCCACGAATCTCAGCTGGGCTGATGATGCAGGTAGAGGTCAGAGATGCCAGGGAATCCGGGTCTCGTCGAGCTGGGCAGTCTTGATCCGGAGGATGGACGTGCAGCAAACCGCGATGCTTAGATGGTGCCTGCGGGTGTAGGGTGGCTACTCCTTAGCCACAAGGGAGAGTCCTCAAAGAAAGTCAAGAGTTCCTTTCGTAGAAAGTCGTTCAAGATTCAGGATGATCTAATTTAGGAAGGGGGCCAGCTTCTACCTTTATCCTAAGAAAAGGGGCTGGCACGCGACTAGGTCCTGCCCATGGGTGGGACCAGGAGGGGGGTGGTTACATCCCTCTCCCTTGTCCGGATTTTCACCAGCTCAGGGGCTGGTGTGCCCCTGGAACTGGTTTGAGCCGGCATACGCACAGTGAGCACCGGGGTGCCACTTGCAGTCACCTTCCTCTCAGCCCTGCCTACCTGGGATACACAAAACCCTGTCTGGGATGGTGCTAGCACCGCCCCTGACAGGAAACCCCTTGTCCAAGCTCTTCTCGCTGGAAGGACTCCCAGCAGCAGGAGGTCAGACTTGTGTCTGTGGTGGCAGCATCCATTTTGTGATGCTGAGGCTCAAGTTAACTTTAACCGGGGTTCACAGTTACATACATGTCGTGTCTCTCTAGAAGGGTGGAATGCTAACCCCGTCGCCAGAATTGGCGAGGGGTTAGTATTCCAATTCGTATGACACCTTACTCGACATGTTTTGATAAAGAGATACCAAAGTTGGCAAATAACCGCGAGGATTATAATGCACTTAAGAGTATATGGTACGCGTTATCATGGAACAGCTATTAGGACTTGGTTCCGCAAGCTGCAGATGGGCTCAGCTTATGCCAGAGCACCATCTCACACAATTCCAAGCACTCTGCCTTCAGAATTGTTAAGGCCTGCCATAGGAGTGACTGATAGGAATACAAGTGTCCATTTTAGTGTTAGATATAGGGATACTATATCTAAAGCAAAAGGGTGTTTACACCACCTTGTCCCAGCTGTCGTGCAGCCAGTTGTGTCAGATTTGGGATGGCCAGCCAGGGGTGGCATAATACATACTGCAGCCCCTGGTAGGCCCTGGGTACACCTATGCCCTGGATACCTAAGGTATGCTGTACAGGGACTGATAAGGTGGCCCAGTACCAATTGGTAAATGCACCTAAGGTACATGTGAGTCAATTTAGAGAGAGAACAGCTAGGCTGTGGGTCTGATTAGCAGGCCCACAGCCAGGGAAAGTCGTAAACCAGTGAAGCAAAAAGCAAAAATCGGGGGTGACCATAGGAATGCAGACCCCACTCTCCTACAATATGGTTGCCAAAAACTAATCCCTTCTTGTGTATTCAAGAAAGTTTCTAGTGACCTCTGAGCTAGCTGGCATTCACAAATTAAGTCTAACATATTCAATAGAGACGTAGTCAACTTCAGTCCTACGTCTAAACTATCGTTTATGTTATTCCAATGCGCAGAGCCTATTGGGAATATAGGAACTACACTACATGGCGCCCAACGTTTGGTAAGGCGATAATTTAATGCTAGATTCTAGAGTAACTCAGTTGTGCTTTTCACATAGACCCCTTTCCCATAAAAACTCCAATAGACGTCTGGAGTTGGTGAAAGGTTAATATCCGCCAAAACTTAGTAGGAGGAGAGTCCTTTGTATTAGTTTTTTGGTTTGCTCAACGTTGAAGGATACAGTGTTCGAAAATATTGTGCACCTAATCTTTGTTTCCTTGAAACTTGCTCTGCAAACGTTTTTTTTTTTAAAAAACCTTTATTTGGGATATGCACAGTACACAGCGTCTGCCTACAACCCAATCGGGCCGGCCGCTATGACAATAAACATCTGGATACCAGATATAGAGGCAGTAAATCTTGGACAACGAATAGCAGCTTAATGGTGTACCGGCACCAAAATACGGAAAAATCAAAGGATAAAACAGGTTTCGTTTTATAATTTTGATGAAAACATGTAACAAACACACCACACAATCACATGGTAGGAGCGATTCTAAGGGGTCATGGGGAGAGGGCGAGGGGATCAGACTCTAAAGAATATTGCTACATATGTCTAGGGACGGGGGATGGTGAAAGAAATTACGCAGGATATCACTATAGACAATCATCTGGAACGTCAACTACGGGGACGAAGGGACATCAATAGTATACTCAAGTGGAGGAGTGCAGATATCTCCACGATACGCATTCCACTGGGACCATATCCTGCCCCACTTCCTAGGACGGCCTCGGGCCTCATAGACCGTCTTCTCCCGAAACATGCACCAGTCCATGTTCTCCTTCCAAGCTCTTATCCCAGGCGGCCTATGGGAACCCCAGAGTTGAGCAATGTCCCTCTTGGCAACCATGTTACCAAGAGTGACCCAGAAAGTCTGAGCAACTGTACAGTCGGTAGGCTCCCAGACGTTAAGCAGGCAACGACGAGCCTCAGGCAGAAGAGCGACCCCGGTGACCCGTCCCATAATATCATGCACTCTGGACCAAAAAGCGGATACCAGAGGACATTCCCAAATAATGTGCAGAAAGGTACCATTCATGCCACAACCACGCTTACACAACCCGTCGATCGAGTAACCCATTCACACCAGTCGCGTACCAGTCATGTAAACTCGATGGAGGATCTTCAGTTGCACAAAAAGAAGGCGAGCTGGAATGGCCACCTCCTTAGGAGAGGCGATAGCCGTCATCTAATTCCAGGCCGTCCACGGTCCACGAGGCCCTAAGCCGCACGAGGAGGTCAGCCCTGGTGTTTATAAGTTTTTTATAAATCAAAGAAATCGTGCTGTCAGGCACGTGGCCATCCAGAATCCGGTCCTCGAGCGGGGACGACTGGGGGGATCTCCGTCCCCGGGGGGAAAACGGAGGTCAAAGCATGGCGTACCTGAAGGTTGCGGAAGTACTCATTATCGCCAAGCTGGTACTCCACCTTAAGGGTATCGAAGGACTTAACTGTGCCCTTGGACCAAAGATCCTCCACCTTGCTGATACCAATTGTGTCCCACTTATCAAACCCTTTCGTTCGCCACAGGCCACCCAACCTATCCGAGTCATACAATGGAGTCAGTCGTGTCATCCTATCACCCCAGCCCGTAGCAACATTCGCATCTCTCCACGCACGCACAGCACACTTCGTAGGCCCCGTCAGGAGTCGGAATGGCGCCTTCGAGTACAAAGCCCTGTTAAAGTTACCGCCCGGTAAGAGGAACCTGTCCATAGCAAAAGCTAGGACAGGACCTGGGGAGTACGTTACATGGTTGACCGCACTCAACTGGGAGGCCCAGTAATAGCGTCTGATGTCCGGAAGGGCTATGCCACCATCGTACCATGGCAAAGTGAGTTTAGGCAGGGAAATACGTGCCCGTCCGTCCCAAATCAATTGCCTCTGGAGGCCCTCGACCTCGCGGAAATAACTAGAGGGTACAGGATCGAAACATATTTGCAGAGCGTACAAAAATCTAGGGAGGGACATCATCTTAAAAAGGGCCGCACGCACCAATGGAGATAGGGGCAAGCCGCGCCACCGCTGGACATCCAATTTAAGCCGCCGAAGAGGACAGAGGGGTCTAAGGAGATATAAATTCCAAGGTACTTGAACCCAGTATCAGCCACCTGGATCGGGAATCTACGAGGCAGTGGAGGAAGCTCCCCCGCTATAACATAAATACATGATTTAGTCCAGTTAATGACGAGACCAGAGTTCTTCCCGAAGGAGGTGAGGACATCAAAAAGCACGTTGAGTGACTTCTGAGGCGAAGTAAAATAAAGGAGAATGCCGTCTGCGTACAGCGAGACACGATCTTCAAGATCAGGGGCCCACCGGATGCCCCTGATCGAGGGCTCCCACTGGAGCCACTCTGCCAGCGGTTCCAGTGCCAAGGCAAAGAGGAGGGGAAGAGCGGACAGCCCTGTCGGGTTCCACGCCCAAGCGGGAATGAGCCAGACACTCTGCCATTAACCACCACCTGGGCCAATGGTTGTTCATAGAGGAGCTTCACCCAGGCAATGTAATTAGGACCAAAACCAAACTTCGAAAGAGCCGCCCAAAGGTAAGACCACTCAATGGTGTCGAAGGCCATAGTGGCGTCCAGAGAGGCTAAGATGGCGGGTTTGGTCAGCGTCCCAGCTCTCGCAAGAACTCCGTGAAGTCTACGAAGATTAAGCGCCGTATTCTGATGGGGGATAAAGCCGGACTGATCCGGATGGATCAGGTCGCAGATTACCGTTAGTAAACGATTCGCAATTAATTTAGCCAGGATCTTGGGCTCGGCATTGAGCAGAGAAATAGGGCGATAGGAGGTGCATTGGTCACGAGGTTTACCATCCTTGTAGATGACAACAATAGTTGCCAAACGCTGATCGAGGGGGAGGAGACCAGCCTCAAAGGCATCCGTGAACATATTGCGCAAATTGGTCGCCATCTTATCCGGCCGTAGCTTGTAAAGCTCGATGGGCAAACCATTCAGGTCCATAACTTTACCCGAGCGAAGGGATCGTATCGCAATAGCAACCTCATCTACCGTTATAGGCGCATCCAAAGTGGCTCTATCCTCGTCCGAGACACAGAGCAGCGCAATATCACGCAAAAGCAGGCGGGAGTCAGACTCGTCTCTATCACTCACCGACCGATAGAAAATGGTCCACAAAGCACTCCAAAATCTCACCTGGTTCAGACACACACTCCCCAGTCAAGCGTTTAATCACTGGCACCACACGACTCGTTCTCTCAGATTTATCCAGCCATGCCAGTAGCTTACTCGCCTTATCACCCACATCGTAGAGTCTGCCCAGCTGATTCCTGTTCATAATTTTAGCAGCATCGGTCACCAGGGCCCTATAATCAGCCTGTTTTAACGCCAAGGAGTGTAGGACTGCAGGAGTATCGTCACCACCCAAGTAGCTCTCGAGCGAGGTAATTTCCGCCTCAAGGCGCACTAAGTTCTCCTGTTTGGCCTTCTTATCGGCTGCAATCAATGAAAGTGCAGGACCCCTTATTACAGTTTTAAAAGCCTCCCACAAG
Organism: Lissotriton vulgaris; assembly: GCF_964263255.1. Taxonomy (NCBI): domain Eukaryota; kingdom Metazoa; phylum Chordata; class Amphibia; order Caudata; family Salamandridae; genus Lissotriton; species Lissotriton vulgaris. Next base: position 1,227,812,988 of record NC_141696.1, read on the forward strand.
GAAATAGGGGAAGAGACGGACCCCTCATTCTCGTTGAAGTAACAGTCAATAGCTTTGAGAAGCTCGGAGCGCAGCTTAGGATTCCTTAAGTGCCAAGGATGGACAGGGGGAACCCTACTCCCACCACAAAAACCCACCGAAATCTCAAGCAACAAGGGGGAATGATCAGAAATGCCCCTGGGAAGATGGCGAACCCCACGTACCAAGGAAGTATGGGCAGACAACATCAGAAAATAATCGATCCTCTAGAGGCTGCCATGCGCTCCAGAGTGGAACGTGTATTGCATTTGCGTAGGGTACAACATCCGCCAGACATCCACCATTCCGAATGTCTCAAGCAACTCAGGCAGCCACAACTGAGACGCCGGCAGGACCATGGGGGGTAGTCAGTCACACTCGCCCGAGACCACCGAGTTGAAATCCCCACCCAGTACTAGGATACCATCTGGAAGCCCTAGGAGAGTTCGCCCAAGATCGGCGTAGGTGGTAGCCTGAAGACCCGGGGGAATATAGACGGTAACAACTGTAAGCACCTTCCCCTCCCACCGCCCAGAGACAGCAGCATACCGGCCCCTATCATCAAGGGCGACTTCATCTATTTCAAGGGGCAGAGAGGATTTAACCAGTATGCCGACCCCTCTGGAGCCAGATGTGAATCCAGCATGTGCTACCAACCTATAGCCTCGTCTATCAAGGGCCCTACATGCATTTCCTATCAGATGGGTCTCCTGCAACAGGACTATATCAGGGGAGTGACGTCTGAGAAATTGGAGTACAACACCACGTTTTATCTTGTCGCCCAGACCATTAACGTTCCAAGACAACAGTTTCAAATCACCCCCCCCCATCCCGACAGAGCACCATAA